>NC_079196.1:97802691-99002691 GCF_029499605.1 Hyla sarda
ATTTGTTCTCACTCACTCACTCACTCACTCAATCACTCACTCACTCATTCACTCTCACTCACTCTCACTCTCTCACTCACTCGCTCACTAAGTCAGTCTCTCTCTCTCTCTCTCTTTTTCTTTTTATATATATTTTTTTCCGTCTTCTTCTTCTTCTTCTTCTTCTTCTTCTTCTTCAGACCCTGTCATAGCACTAATGCCTTTCCAATACCACCAGCAGATGGAGACACTCCATTGCAACATTGGTTGTGAGCAGCAGTTTCTAAAAACAAATGCCTCATGGCGGATTTCCCATCCATCAATGGATGGTAAATTTTGTTTTTATCATTCACTGACCACAGAAACCAATGCATGGTCAAGCAACAGCAATGACACACCCTTGTGTATAGGCATGAGACCCTCATGTCATTTAACAGGATTCAGCACCACCCACAAGACAGCTACCTGTCATGTCATGTCAAACCTGCACAGGTGTGCTAGATTATTATTATTTAGTTTTATTTAATTTTTTTACACCAATCAGTGTGCAAACATGGTCATTAAAACGCTAAATGAATAGACGTTCATAAACCAGTCAGTGCAACTCATCATTTTGGTCTCCAATTCTCAAACTCAAATTCTCACCCACGGAGGATTAAATGAGAATCTTTCTTGTTTAACACTGGAATGGGGTGGTGCACTGTTCACTACCCGAAGATACTGCCACATCGGGTCAATGCATAGGGCGACAGAAGCAAGCTTCCAAATCAGCTCCCTTTCTCAAAAATCCATTTAATTTATGGTCCCCAGATAGGGAACGTATGTATCAGTATGTGCTCACAAGTCACCCAAGTGCAAGTATTCACACAAAAAAAAACGTGCCTCAGGATGCGATCTGTCGCAAGATCCTTTCTTTTTTTACACTTGATCTAAGCCAAAAGGCCTAGAGGGGATAACCGGGAAAGGGGTGGACCCAACCATGTCCCCTTCATGAGCACTCACATTACTCATAGGAATGGAAGGAAGGCTGGCAGCCAACCAGCCTCCCATACACTTTCTGGGTGGGTGGCAGTCAGCCACCCATACATACATACAGCACAGGCTAAACCCACATCATCACTTAAAAAAAGGACAGGCGACCATTGCACTCTGATGGAGCATTTAGCAATGCAATCCATAGCCTGGCTTTTGCATGAACCCCCATCACTCCTCCTCTTGCATATAAGACAATATTTCAGATCTGCATATGAAAACAACACGCCTACCTTTGTTGCACATAGCTGCCTGCCTGTCTCTAGTTACCCCACTGGCTGTAGCTGCGTCCCTTCCGACATGGAATAACACCAACTGTAACGATAAACTGAAAATTAACAGTATAAACCTGCATCATTTTGGACTCTGGTATTTGCTGAATCCGGGTGACCTGACAATCGATGGTGGTGCCGCTGGTGATTCTGGCCTTCTTGGAATCTGTTGGGCCTATGTGTTAGCTCACACATCACTTGGGTATCCATGGTAACTACCACAACATGGTCATCTGCAGTTTACATCTAGCCCGTGGCATTGAATGGCATTTTAAAAGTGCTAAGGGTCCTGGTGCAATAATCCTCCCATGAGGATCAGCCTCAACGGCTTTGTAGATTGCACTCATGTCAGCAACTCCATATACATTTTTTTTTCTTCATGCTTCTTTCTTCATCCTTTTTTCTTTCTGTCATTCAGACTTTCATTCATTCGATCTCTCTCACTCACTTGCTTTAACTCATTTGTTCTCACTCACTCACTCACTCACTCAATCACTCACTCACTCATTCACTCTCACTCACTCTCACTCTCTCACTCACTCGCTCACTAAGTCAGTCTCTCTCTCTCTCTCTCTTTTTCTTTTTATATATATTTTTTTCCGTCTTCTTCTTCTTCTTCTTCTTCTTCTTCAGACCCTGTCATAGCACTAATGCCTTTCCAATACCACCAGCAGATGGAGACACTCCATTGCAACATTGGTTGTGAGCAGCAGTTTCTAAAAACAAATGCCTCATGGCGGATTTCCCATCCATCAATGGATGGTAAATTTTGTTTTTATCATTCACTGACCACAGAAACCAATGCATGGTCAAGCAACAGCAATGACACACCCTTGTGTATAGGCATGAGACCCTCATGTCATTTAACAGGATTCAGCACCACCCACAAGACAGCTACCTGTCATGTCATGTCAAACCTGCACAGGTGTGCTAGATTATTATTATTTAGTTTTATTTAATTTTTTTACACCAATCAGTGTGCAAACATGGTCATTAAAACGCTAAATGAATAGACGTTCATAAACCAGTCAGTGCAACTCATCATTTTGGTCTCCAATTCTCAAACTCAAATTCTCACCCACGGAGGATTAAATGAGAATCTTTCTTGTTTAACACTGGAATGGGGTGGTGCACTGTTCACTACCCGAAGATACTGCCACATCGGGTCAATGCATAGGGCGACAGAAGCAAGCTTCCAAATCAGCTCCCTTTCTCAAAAATCCATTTAATTTATGGTCCCCAGATAGGGAACGTATGTATCAGTATGTGCTCACAAGTCACCCAAGTGCAAGTATTCACACAAAAAAAAACGTGCCTCAGGATGCGATCTGTCGCAAGATCCTTTCTTTTTTTACACTTGATCTAAGCCAAAAGGCCTAGAGGGGATAACCGGGAAAGGGGTGGACCCAACCATGTCCCCTTCATGAGCACTCACATTACTCATAGGAATGGAAGGAAGGCTGGCAGCCAACCAGCCTCCCATACACTTTCTGGGTGGGTGGCAGTCAGCCACCCATACATACATACAGCACAGGCTAAACCCACATCATCACTTAAAAAAAGGACAGGCGACCATTGCACTCTGATGGAGCATTTAGCAATGCAATCCATAGCCTGGCTTTTGCATGAACCCCCATCACTCCTCCTCTTGCATATAAGACAATATTTCAGATCTGCATATGAAAACAACACGCCTACCTTTGTTGCACATAGCTGCCTGCCTGTCTCTAGTTACCCCACTGGCTGTAGCTGCGTCCCTTCCGACATGGAATAACACCAACTGTAACGATAAACTGAAAATTAACAGTATAAACCTGCATCATTTTGGACTCTGGTATTTGCTGAATCCGGGTGACCTGACAATCGATGGTGGTGCCGCTGGTGATTCTGGCCTTCTTGGAATCTGTTGGGCCTATGTGTTAGCTCACACATCACTTGGGTATCCATGGTAACTACCACAACATGGTCATCTGCAGTTTACATCTAGCCCGTGGCATTGAATGGCATTTTAAAAGTGCTAAGGTTCCTGGTGCAATAATCCTCCCATGAGGATCAGCCTCAACGGCTTTGTAGATTGCACTCATGTCAGCAACTCCATATACATTTTTTTTTCTTCATGCTTCTTTCTTCATCCTTTTTTCTTTCTGTCATTCAGACTTTCATTCATTCGATCTCTCTCACTCACTTGCTTTAACTCATTTGTTCTCACTCACTCACTCACTCAATCACTCACTCACTCATTCACTCTCACTCACTCTCACTCTCTCACTCACTCGCTCACTAAGTCAGTCTCTCTCTCTCTCTCTCTTTTTCTTTTTATATATATTTTTTTCCGTCTTCTTCTTCTTCTTCTTCTTCTTCTTCTTCTTCTTCTTCAGACCCTGTCATAGCACTAATGCCTTTCCAATACCACCAGCAGATGGAGACACTCCATTGCAACATTGGTTGTGAGCAGCAGTTTCTAAAAACAAATGCCTCATGGCGGATTTCCCATCCATCAATGGATGGTAAATTTTGTTTTTATCATTCACTGACCACAGAAACCAATGCATGGTCAAGCAACAGCAATGACACACCCTTGTGTATAGGCATGAGACCCTCATGTCATTTAACAGGATTCAGCACCACCCACAAGACAGCTACCTGTCATGTCATGTCAAACCTGCACAGGTGTGCTAGATTATTATTATTTAGTTTTATTTAATTTTTTTACACCAATCAGTGTGCAAACATGGTCATTAAAACGCTAAATGAATAGACGTTCATAAACCAGTCAGTGCAACTCATCATTTTGGTCTCCAATTCTCAAACTCAAATTCTCACCCACGGAGGATTAAATGAGAATCTTTCTTGTTTAACACTGGAATGGGGTGGTGCACTGTTCACTACCCGAAGATACTGCCACATCGGGTCAATGCATAGGGCGACAGAAGCAAGCTTCCAAATCAGCTCCCTTTCTCAAAAATCCATTTAATTTATGGTCCCCAGATAGGGAACGTATGTATCAGTATGTGCTCACAAGTCACCCAAGTGCAAGTATTCACACAAAAAAAAACGTGCCTCAGGATGCGATCTGTCGCAAGATCCTTTCTTTTTTTACACTTGATCTAAGCCAAAAGGCCTAGAGGGGATAACCGGGAAAGGGGTGGACCCAACCATGTCCCCTTCATGAGCACTCACATTACTCATAGGAATGGAAGGAAGGCTGGCAGCCAACCAGCCTCCCATACACTTTCTGGGTGGGTGGCAGTCAGCCACCCATACATACATACAGCACAGGCTAAACCCACATCATCACTTAAAAAAAGGACAGGCGACCATTGCACTCTGATGGAGCATTTAGCAATGCAATCCATAGCCTGGCTTTTGCATGAACCCCCATCACTCCTCCTCTTGCATATAAGACAATATTTCAGATCTGCATATGAAAACAACACGCCTACCTTTGTTGCACATAGCTGCCTGCCTGTCTCTAGTTACCCCACTGGCTGTAGCTGCGTCCCTTCCGACATGGAATAACACCAACTGTAACGATAAACTGAAAATTAACAGTATAAACCTGCATCATTTTGGACTCTGGTATTTGCTGAATCCGGGTGACCTGACAATCGATGGTGGTGCCGCTGGTGATTCTGGCCTTCTTGGAATCTGTTGGGCCTATGTGTTAGCTCACACATCACTTGGGTATCCATGGTAACTACCACAACATGGTCATCTGCAGTTTACATCTAGCCCGTGGCATTGAATGGCATTTTAAAAGTGCTAAGGGTCCTGGTGCAATAATCCTCCCATGAGGATCAGCCTCAACGGCTTTGTAGATTGCACTCATGTCAGCAACTCCATATACATTTTTTTTTCTTCATGCTTCTTTCTTCATCCTTTTTTCTTTCTGTCATTCAGACTTTCATTCATTCGATCTCTCTCACTCACTTGCTTTAACTCATTTGTTCTCACTCACTCACTCACTCACTCAATCACTCACTCACTCATTCACTCTCACTCACTCTCACTCTCTCACTCACTCGCTCACTAAGTCAGTCTCTCTCTCTCTCTCTCTTTTTCTTTTTATATATATTTTTTTCCGTCTTCTTCTTCTTCTTCTTCTTCTTCTTCTTCTTCTTCTTCAGACCCTGTCATAGCACTAATGCCTTTCCAATACCACCAGCAGATGGAGACACTCCATTGCAACATTGGTTGTGAGCAGCAGTTTCTAAAAACAAATGCCTCATGGCGGATTTCCCATCCATCAATGGATGGTAAATTTTGTTTTTATCATTCACTGACCACAGAAACCAATGCATGGTCAAGCAACAGCAATGACACACCCTTGTGTATAGGCATGAGACCCTCATGTCATTTAACAGGATTCAGCACCACCCACAAGACAGCTACCTGTCATGTCATGTCAAACCTGCACAGGTGTGCTAGATTATTATTATTTAGTTTTATTTAATTTTTTTACACCAATCAGTGTGCAAACATGGTCATTAAAACGCTAAATGAATAGACGTTCATAAACCAGTCAGTGCAACTCATCATTTTGGTCTCCAATTCTCAAACTCAAATTCTCACCCACGGAGGATTAAATGAGAATCTTTCTTGTTTAACACTGGAATGGGGTGGTGCACTGTTCACTACCCGAAGATACTGCCACATCGGGTCAATGCATAGGGCGACAGAAGCAAGCTTCCAAATCAGCTCCCTTTCTCAAAAATCCATTTAATTTATGGTCCCCAGATAGGGAACGTATGTATCAGTATGTGCTCACAAGTCACCCAAGTGCAAGTATTCACACAAAAAAAAACGTGCCTCAGGATGCGATCTGTCGCAAGATCCTTTCTTTTTTTACACTTGATCTAAGCCAAAAGGCCTAGAGGGGATAACCGGGAAAGGGGTGGACCCAACCATGTCCCCTTCATGAGCACTCACATTACTCATAGGAATGGAAGGAAGGCTGGCAGCCAACCAGCCTCCCATACACTTTCTGGGTGGGTGGCAGTCAGCCACCCATACATACATACAGCACAGGCTAAACCCACATCATCACTTAAAAAAAGGACAGGCGACCATTGCACTCTGATGGAGCATTTAGCAATGCAATCCATAGCCTGGCTTTTGCATGAACCCCCATCACTCCTCCTCTTGCATATAAGACAATATTTCAGATCTGCATATGAAAACAACACGCCTACCTTTGTTGCACATAGCTGCCTGCCTGTCTCTAGTTACCCCACTGGCTGTAGCTGCGTCCCTTCCGACATGGAATAACACCAACTGTAACGATAAACTGAAAATTAACAGTATAAACCTGCATCATTTTGGACTCTGGTATTTGCTGAATCCGGGTGACCTGACAATCGATGGTGGTGCCGCTGGTGATTCTGGCCTTCTTGGAATCTGTTGGGCCTATGTGTTAGCTCACACATCACTTGGGTATCCATGGTAACTACCACAACATGGTCATCTGCAGTTTACATCTAGCCCGTGGCATTGAATGGCATTTTAAAAGTGCTAAGGGTCCTGGTGCAATAATCCTCCCATGAGGATCAGCCTCAACGGCTTTGTAGATTGCACTCATGTCAGCAACTCCATATACATTTTTTTTTCTTCATGCTTCTTTCTTCATCCTTTTTTCTTTCTGTCATTCAGACTTTCATTCATTCGATCTCTCTCACTCACTTGCTTTAACTCATTTGTTCTCACTCACTCACTCACTCACTCAATCACTCACTCACTCATTCACTCTCACTCACTCTCACTCTCTCACTCACTCGCTCACTAAGTCAGTCTCTCTCTCTCTCTCTCTTTTTCTTTTTATATATATTTTTTTCCGTCTTCTTCTTCTTCTTCTTCTTCTTCTTCTTCTTCTTCTTCAGACCCTGTCATAGCACTAATGCCTTTCCAATACCACCAGCAGATGGAGACACTCCATTGCAACATTGGTTGTGAGCAGCAGTTTCTAAAAACAAATGCCTCATGGCGGATTTCCCATCCATCAATGGATGGTAAATTTTGTTTTTATCATTCACTGACCACAGAAACCAATGCATGGTCAAGCAACAGCAATGACACACCCTTGTGTATAGGCATGAGACCCTCATGTCATTTAACAGGATTCAGCACCACCCACAAGACAGCTACCTGTCATGTCATGTCAAACCTGCACAGGTGTGCTAGATTATTATTATTTAGTTTTATTTAATTTTTTTACACCAATCAGTGTGCAAACATGGTCATTAAAACGCTAAATGAATAGACGTTCATAAACCAGTCAGTGCAACTCATCATTTTGGTCTCCAATTCTCAAACTCAAATTCTCACCCACGGAGGATTAAATGAGAATCTTTCTTGTTTAACACTGGAATGGGGTGGTGCACTGTTCACTACCCGAAGATACTGCCACATCGGGTCAATGCATAGGGCGACAGAAGCAAGCTTCCAAATCAGCTCCCTTTCTCAAAAATCCATTTAATTTATGGTCCCCAGATAGGGAACGTATGTATCAGTATGTGCTCACAAGTCACCCAAGTGCAAGTATTCACACAAAAAAAAACGTGCCTCAGGATGCGATCTGTCGCAAGATCCTTTCTTTTTTTACACTTGATCTAAGCCAAAAGGCCTAGAGGGGATAACCGGGAAAGGGGTGGACCCAACCATGTCCCCTTCATGAGCACTCACATTACTCATAGGAATGGAAGGAAGGCTGGCAGCCAACCAGCCTCCCATACACTTTCTGGGTGGGTGGCAGTCAGCCACCCATACATACATACAGCACAGGCTAAACCCACATCATCACTTAAAAAAAGGACAGGCGACCATTGCACTCTGATGGAGCATTTAGCAATGCAATCCATAGCCTGGCTTTTGCATGAACCCCCATCACTCCTCCTCTTGCATATAAGACAATATTTCAGATCTGCATATGAAAACAACACGCCTACCTTTGTTGCACATAGCTGCCTGCCTGTCTCTAGTTACCCCACTGGCTGTAGCTGCGTCCCTTCCGACATGGAATAACACCAACTGTAACGATAAACTGAAAATTAACAGTATAAACCTGCATCATTTTGGACTCTGGTATTTGCTGAATCCGGGTGACCTGACAATCGATGGTGGTGCCGCTGGTGATTCTGGCCTTCTTGGAATCTGTTGGGCCTATGTGTTAGCTCACACATCACTTGGGTATCCATGGTAACTACCACAACATGGTCATCTGCAGTTTACATCTAGCCCGTGGCATTGAATGGCATTTTAAAAGTGCTAAGGGTCCTGGTGCAATAATCCTCCCATGAGGATCAGCCTCAACGGCTTTGTAGATTGCACTCATGTCAGCAACTCCATATACATTTTTTTTTCTTCATGCTTCTTTCTTCATCCTTTTTTCTTTCTGTCATTCAGACTTTCATTCATTCGATCTCTCTCACTCACTTGCTTTAACTCATTTGTTCTCACTCACTCACTCACTCACTCAATCACTCACTCACTCATTCACTCTCACTCACTCTCACTCTCTCACTCACTCGCTCACTAAGTCAGTCTCTCTCTCTCTCTCTCTTTTTCTTTTTATATATATTTTTTTCCGTCTTCTTCTTCTTCTTCTTCTTCTTCTTCTTCTTCTTCTTCTTCTTCAGACCCTGTCATAGCACTAATGCCTTTCCAATACCACCAGCAGATGGAGACACTCCATTGCAACATTGGTTGTGAGCAGCAGTTTCTAAAAAAAAATGCCTCATGGCGGATTTCCCATCCATCAATGGATGGTAAATTTTGTTTTTATCATTCACTGACCACAGAAACCAATGCATGGTCAAGCAACAGCAATGACACACCCTTGTGTATAGGCATGAGACCCTCATGTCATTTAACAGGATTCAGCACCACCCACAAGACAGCTACCTGTCATGTCATGTCAAACCTGCACAGGTGTGCTAGATTATTATTATTTAGTTTTATTTAATTTTTTTACACCAATCAGTGTGCAAACATGGTCATTAAAACGCTAAATGAATAGACGTTCATAAACCAGTCAGTGCAACTCATCATTTTGGTCTCCAATTCTCAAACTCAAATTCTCACCCACGGAGGATTAAATGAGAATCTTTCTTGTTTAACACTGGAATGGGGTGGTGCACTGTTCACTACCCGAAGATACTGCCACATCGGGTCAATGCATAGGGCGACAGAAGCAAGCTTCCAAATCAGCTCCCTTTCTCAAAAATCCATTTAATTTATGGTCCCCAGATAGGGAACGTATGTATCAGTATGTGCTCACAAGTCACCCAAGTGCAAGTATTCACACAAAAAAAAACGTGCCTCAGGATGCGATCTGTCGCAAGATCCTTTCTTTTTTTACACTTGATCTAAGCCAAAAGGCCTAGAGGGGATAACCGGGAAAGGGGTGGACCCAACCATGTCCCCTTCATGAGCACTCACATTACTCATAGGAATGGAAGGAAGGCTGGCAGCCAACCAGCCTCCCATACACTTTCTGGGTGGGTGGCAGTCAGCCACCCATACATACATACAGCACAGGCTAAACCCACATCATCACTTAAAAAAAGGACAGGCGACCATTGCACTCTGATGGAGCATTTAGCAATGCAATCCATAGCCTGGCTTTTGCATGAACCCCATCACTCCTCCAAATAAAGAAAAACCTCTTTCGACGACGACGACGACGACTGCAAATGTAAGAGTCTTATCAAGAACTAACAAGTTGGTATAGTTTTACAGAAAAAGGAACTCATGTCCCATAAATATTTTACATGATTGAGATTTTGGTCCCTTTTTTCTGATTCTTCTTCTAAATTATGGCAATAATCTTTTCTGTATGATATTCTCATTACCATATGTTAATTTATCTTATTAACATTCAAATCATTTCTAGTAACGTTTCTTACATTCAACTGATACATTGAAACTACATACTAATATTCAAATCTCCCCAATGAAAATAAGACATAAACAAATAATGCATCTAAGGCATACAACCTTTAGTATTCACAAATGTGATATTATGTGGGAGTATTTGGTTGGTGATTGATTGCTTCTCGGCCTTTTGGCTAAGATCAAGTGCAGTTGCCTTGGTCTCGCCTGAGGGTGCGATCTCTGCTTTTACCCAGTTTGCTGGAAGGGATTCTCTTTCTGTGGTTTCGTGCCGACAGTTCTCCCTGGAGGGATGGCTGGTCTGAAGAATACCATTCTTTTGGAGGTGGATCCTGGAAGTGCTGTGAAGAACAATGTTGTTTACCTGGTTTGGGACATCATCATGCTGAAGCTTGGAGTGGACAAGTCAGAAATATTCAGCGTTAATGAGGCTCCTCGCAAGGGTTCTTATGAGGTCACCTTTGAGCAGGAAGGTAGGTGCCTTGATGTTTATGAACGTTTGAGAAATTTCAGCAAGGACCCCATGATGGAGGGAGTGAAGATTACTCCTTTGTTTGGGTTTCAAGAAAAAACTGTCCTTGTGCATGTTTATAACCCTTTCACGGATGTGGCTATAATTGAAAGTTTTCTGCGCCAATATTGTGACTCTGTGCGTGGAGGTGAAAAACAGACCAATGTACTGGGAATCTTTAATTGCAAATATAAATTTGTTGTGAAACTGAAAGTGGATCCCAGTTGTGTTGGTGGCTTTAAACATCCCCCAGCTAGTTTTTCTGTTGCTGGACATAGGGGATATTTATCCTATGCTGGACAGCCATATTATTGCCGCAATTGTTTTTCTTTTGGCCACGTGAAAGAGAGCTGCCTTAAGGGACAGGTGTGCCGGAACTGTAATGGTACTGGTCACCATGCGGGGAGTTGCCCTAACACAAAAAAATTTGACCTGTGCCGTGAGGAAGGGCATGTTTATAAAGACTGTCCTGGTACAAAAAGACCAAGCTATGCAAGTGCTGCAAGAGGGGAGGAAATTGTGAGGAAGTTGGCCCCTCAAAAACTGAAAGTTATTCCTCAGTAACCTGTGGATGTACAAGTTGCTGTGGCTGATGCCTTTAGGAAGCTGGAGGAGGTGATTGAGGGAGTGCAGAGCCCTGTTCACACAGCTGAATCTGTTCATCCCTCTGATCCTGCTAACATAGAGGAGTTTCAGTCCTCTGGAGAGACTAGTTTGTGTAACAGGGAGGGTGGTGGGAAACATAATGTCCAGGATGAAAATAATGATGGCTTCAAGCTGGTGCATGGTGGGAAGTCCGCCAAAAAAAGACGTGGTGAGGAGAGTACGAATTTGGCGCCAGAAACCAGGAACACATTTGAAGTGCTGGAAACGGACATTATGGAGACTGCTGAAAGTGGTGAATAGATATGCCGGGACTTGATATGAAATGTTATCAGATGGTGAAGCACCTGTTTTCTAATGACTTTGTTATACCTGCTTTGTGTTTTACTATGTGTTCTCAATAGGTTTGCCGGGACTTGATATGCAAATGATATCAGGTAGTGAATCACCTATTTTCTAATGGTTATGTTATACCTGTTTTGTGTTTGTATATAGTTATGAGCATTATTATTTGTTCTCAAAATGTGAGAGTATTTAAAAATAAGTCTAGGAGAGCTGCTATTTTAAGTTTTTTAGCACAAGAGAATGCTTCAATTTTCTGTTTGCAGGAATGTGGTATTGAGTTCGCAGCAAGTCAGGATGAATGGGTGTATGGTCGGTGTGTGTGGTCTGGGAGTTCACTGAATAAGAATGATGGTGTGGGTGTTTTAATTAAATCACCTGAAATTTCTGTTGAAAGTTATTTAGTTATTGAGCCTGGTAGGTGTATTTCTGTTAATTTATGTTATAAAGGTGTATGCTTCTGCATGCAAAAATGAAAGAAAAAATTTGTTTGAGAAATTAAAATTTTATGTTCAAGGTAAAATACCTATTATTTTAGTTGGAGATATGAATGTGGACTTATGTAAGAAAGCATTTGATATATCAGGAAGAAAATTATTTGAGTTAGTTTCAGATTTTAGGTTTAAAGATATTCAGGATTTATGCAAAGTTAGTCCTAATTTATATATCAGACAGGAGGCTCATATCTTATGCATTAATCTTTCTTTATTAATGCCCATAGCAGAATATTCACTATTCAATTAAACGTAATGGAGAAAAAACTTCAAAACTACAACTCCCAGCAGTCCTTGGGGCACAATAGCCACTCCTATCCCTGTCGCCCCTATATAAGGACTGCCCCTTCATCTAACTTCCTCTTTCTTTCTGCTCATAGCAGCATACAGATAAGTGTTCCTTACAGTGTTTTACTATTATAGCTTATTCTTACTTATATATATATATTGGTTCAGCGTATGTGGAACTATTACGCTGGTTCACTTTTGTTTATAGGTTATATATATGTATATATATTTCTGCCTATAATTTGCCCGCTCTTTCACCTTCATTCCTACTTCTTTCACCGAAGAATTCCGGTGCTTTACTGACTACTCCCCTCTGGTTCCCTTTCCCTTCTTCCTTCAGTGGTCGCCATTTACCTGGCGCCGACATTTTCTGCTTCTCCTTCATCCTCTTTTCGCGCGCGCGGGCGAGGGGCGTGTCCTTCAACACAGACCGCTCTCTCTCCACGGCCTGCGATTGAAGAGTGGGCGTGCCTTTACATTTAGTCATTGGAGGGCGCTCCTGCGTCCTCCAATCATAGCCCTAGGGACGTAGTCTCGCAAGACTTCGTCCCTGAGTGCAGAGGCTCTCGATCTCCCCTCCCAGCGCAGCGCCAGTACAGCGCTAGCGGTGTGGAGGACGGAGCCTGTAATCTGCTATCAGGTCTTACTTAGTCTTGCTATTAGCTTCTGGGAGACAGAATTTATTCTGTATCCCCTGATTAGATAACTTATTTTTAGACTTACCCACCTATATATTTTAGTCTAAATTGCTACATCATGGCTGAGGAGCCCACATCTGCTCCCCCTAGAGGGGATGGCTTTCCCCTAGACTCGGCACAGTTTATGACTGCCAGCCAAATCCAGGACCTTATTAATAAATCGGTACAAGCGGCCCTAGCTTCTGCCATGGTACCTTCTGGGTCTCAATCCTCAACCCACATGATGTCAGCCCCACCACCTCAGGGCGGTGAACCGCCTCTCAAAAAAGGCAAAGCTTCCCAGAAAAGGAAGCATGTCTTGGCGGCATCCGACTCCCCGACAGGGGAAGAAAATAATATGTTCCAGGCAGCTCCTACCCTGACCTGCCAACCCCAACATCCCTCAGACTCCACTCGACCCCTGGGCCTCGGGGAGTTAAAAGGGAAGAGGCAAAGGTCCGCTAGACGGTCCAAACCCAATTCGTTCGTAGATTCCTCATATGAGGATTCGTCTGCTCATTCAGATGAAGCTGACGATGATGAGTCTGAAGCAATGGACGAGGATGTTGGGGACACTGCGTTTGATACCAACGCAAACCCTGCTACGCAGGACGAGATTATCCTAGACGCACTAGGTGAACCGTTCTTCCACCCTGACGCGATCTCCCACCCGAGATCTGGTGACTGGACCCCACTTCCTCACGTATCGCAATACGTGGAATTTTGGGCACGTAAGTCCTTGGACAAGACGAGCCGCAATAAATTAAGGGCAGAGTGCCCCAGACCCTTTGTACCACATTAGGTGGTTAATACCCCGGAGGTGGACCCGGTCTTATCAAAGTACCTCATGAAATCAGGTAAATTCCCCAAAAAGGGGATTGAACGCTCATTTTGGACCATCCAGGAACGTATTCTGGACCTGATTGGTCCCCTTACAAAAATTCTAAACCTGTCTGAGCAGGCGGCAGCGACGGACCAACCTGTTGATCTCCGTCAACTCCGTGGATGGGCATAAAGGGCTATTTGCCTAGCGGGCAGCGCCAACACCACCTGCTCAATAGAGAGAAGGCGCTCTATCCTCATGCGCCTTGCAATTGTTCCATTTATCTGAGACCGAGCCTGGTCCTTCCGCGGAGGGGTTGCTGTTTGGCGATAGCTTAGTGAAAGACATAAACAAATTTGTCGGGCTTTTCACTAGCTTAGATAAGGCCCAGTCGTCCCTAAAAAAGTCTGGGACCAATAAAATTTTTCCCCAGGCCGGCAGAGGTAAAGGCCGATCTGCCGGCCGCGCTCCTACCTATCGGCCACACGGCAGACAATCTGCTCAGTCACAATACCATCAGGCTCCTCCCTCCTACACCATGCCAGTGGCACAGCCGGCGCCATTCTTCCCACCCCGTGGCAGGCCCTGGCGCGGACGTGGTGGACGTGGTTACCCCAGATCTAGACCCCATACCGGTGAGTACACTCTATATTCCACACTCTCGTATACCAGTGGGGGGACGTCTGAGGTATTTTACCCACGCTTGGTCTGCGATTACGGCAGACGCGTGGATCCTAAATACGATATCGGGGTTCGTAATCGAACTCCAATCCTTGCCGACGATGGGCATTATGCCGACCCCTATCAGGTTCTCGAACCAAACCGTTGCTCTAATAGACAACGAAATAAGGGATCTCCTGGCCAAACAGGCAATCCAGGAGGTAGTCCACTCCTCTCCAGGTTTTGTAAGCAATCTCTTCTTAGTAAAGAAAAAAGGGGGCGGTTACCGCCCAGTGATAAACCTTCGAGACCTCAACCAGCATGTCACTTATCGACATTTCAAAATGGAAGGGATTCATTTCCTTCGGGATCTCCTTCATTCCGGAGATTGGCTCGTGAAGGTGGATTTAAAGGACGCCTATCTCACCGTCCCGATACACCCAGAGTCTCAACCCTTTCTCCGTTTTCTCTGGAAAGACCGAATGTGGCAATTTACTTGCCTACCGTTCGGCCTATCCTCCGCCCCATGGTGTTTCACCAAACTCATGAAACCAGTGGTGGCGTCCCTGAGGAGCAGAGGGGTACGTCTGATCATTTATCTAGACGACCTCCTTATCATGGCCAGCTCCAAAGCTTTGGCATCTCTCCACATGGAGTGGACGTTATCACTATTGCACGACCTAGGGTTCATAGTCAACCGAGAAAAATCGGTTCTAACCCCGGCCCAAGAGATGGAGTTTCTGGGTTTTTTGGTAGACACCAATCATGCCGTCCTCCGTCTTCCCAAGGCCAAACTAGCCCTGATACGCAAAGAAATCAGGGCGATTTTGCGCAAGGGTTGCTTATCCTTACGGATCCTGGCGCGCCTAGTGGGTCTTCTGGCAGCCTCCATCCAGGCTATATTTCCAGCCCCATTGCACTACAGAGCCCTTCAGAGGCTCAAGATCATGCACCTGAGGCAGGGCCTCAGATATGCAGACGAGGTTCCCCTCTGTCAGGCGGCCACCGAAGAATTGCACTGGTGGCTTCGTCATGCCGTCGAATGGAACGGCAAGACCATTTTCAACTCCAGCCCGGACATCATCATAGAGTCGGATGCGAGTCGTCAGGGCTGGGGAGCCCGTTGTGGAGCGGATTCCACAGGAGGGACATGGTCCGTCTCGGAAACTTCCCTGCATATCAATGCCTTGGAACTTCTAGCGGCGTTCTTTGCCGTCAGGAGTTTTCTTCCACATGCGTCCAATTGCTGTGTATTACTACGCATGGACAACGTAGCGGCGGTTCAGTACATCAACCGCTTGGGGGGCACCAGATCCAGAATCCTTGCGGATCTCGCGAAAGATTTTTGGCACTTCTGCCTAGTCCGCGACATTGTTCCGATAGCGGAGTATATCCCAGGGGTCTCCAATTCGGTAGCCGATTGGAATTCCCGCTACCTCCTCGATTCCAGCGACTGGCGTTTGAATCGGTCCGTTTTTCTGCGGTTGAGACAGCTTTGGGGTCCGTTATGCGTGGATCTCTTCGCTTCTCGCCTCAACCATCAACTGCCATGTTTTTTCAGCTGGAGGCCGGATCCGGAAGCGTCTGCGGTAGACGCTCTCCGCCAACCTTGGCCGGAGGGGATACATTATGCGTTTCCCCCGTTCCAGTTAATACCCCGGGTTCTCCTACATACTGCGAACCTGAGGGCGACGGTTGTGCTGATCACACCCTGGTGGCCGACACAGCCGTGGTTTCCTCTCCTCCTGGGGATGACCGTGGATTACCCCAGGCTGCTCCCTCACTCCCCGCAACTCCTCACCAATCCGACCAAGGGTCTCCACCCGCTAGTAGTGGAGGGGAGCCTAACTCTCCTAGCGTGGTTGGTTTCGGGGTCCCGGACGAGGATAACGACCTTTCAAGATCGGCTAGGGATCTCCTCGCCTTGGCCTGGGCCCCCGGGACTAGATCGGCATATCGATCAGCCTGGAGACTCTGGGTTCGTTGGTGTGATCAACGGCAGGTTGATCCCGTACATGCACCTGTGTCGGTAGTGGTCAACTATTTGGCAGATTCTTTTGAATCTGGCAAATCTTTTAGCTCCATCAATGTGTACCGGTCGGCTATTTCAGCTTATCATTGCCCAGTGGACTCTTTGCCGGTTGGCAAACATCCGCTTGTCTGTAGGCTTTTGCGCGGCATTAAATTTAAGCGTCCCCCGCGGCCTCGATACCAGGTGACCTGGGATGTTTCCAGGTTACTTGATATGTTTTCTACGTGGGAAGATAATAGCAATCTCCCCTTGAAGCTGTTATCGTATAAACTAACTGTCCTCTTATGCTTGGTTTCTATCAAGCGTGTCTCGGACGTGAGGGCATTGGACATCTCTAGGCGACAATTCTCGCCTCAGGGGGTCAAGTTTGCTGTGGTCCGTAGAACCAAGACGGGTATCCAATCAGTTTTTTACCCATTTTTCCCTGCGCATCCTCTGATCTGCGTTGTCCGTTGCCTGCAGGCATACGAATCGCGGACTGCAGATTTGCGATCTACGGATTCCTCTCAACTGCTGGTTTCTTACGTCAAACCTCATCACCCGGTCACTTCCGCTACTTTAGCACGCTGGGTACGTTCTGCCATGGAAATAGCGGGCATAGACATATCCCTGTTTGGAGCCCATTCATCCAGGGGCGCTATGGCTACTAAGGTGGTCACCTCAGGGGGTTCCCTTTCTGATCTATTAATGGCAGCCGACTGGTCTTCCGAAACCACTTTTCGCCATTTCTACTTCAGACCGGAGGAACATGTCTCCATGTCTGTTTTAAAGGGCTTGTCAGGTTATGTTGTCGCATGTAACTTAGCTAGTTTTGTTAGCTTTGAACTTGCATAAGATATGAGCCTCCTGTCTGATATATAAATAGAGATTTTCCTAGCTTGTGACGGAAAATATAAGTTATATGAAGACAGGAGGCGAGTATCTTCCCTCCCTACCCACCCTATTACGTGTCTTTTGTTCTATTCTCAGGTTACTGAACGAAGATGGTGGATCCAGGTTGGCGGTTGATACGTTCGAACTAATGTTCGGGTTCCTTGGTCCCCGTTGGGACGACATCTGTCTCCAGAAGTTAAAGTCCTTCGGCTCCCGTTGGAGCGAGGCGGCGCCCTGAGGTCCTAAGGGTCTAGGGCCGGTTGGAAGACCATTCCGGTTACTGTGCAGCAGGCGAAGGAGATTACCGATCGCTGTTGGTGTCCGGTGTACGGATGACCTGTTGGTCCAAATCGTTTTTTCTTACCTAGGGTCTCTGTTGAGACACAGTTGGAGTTTGCCGGTGGATCTTCGACACCCAAGATATCGGGCCGGCTGGCTGCGACGTCGGAAGATTGCGGTGCTGATCAGTTATCATCTCTATTCCAGTGCGGCGGTGTTTCGCATGAAGAAAGAGGAAGTTAGATGAAGGGGCAGTCCTTATATAGGGGCGACAGGGATAGGAGTGGCTATTGTGCCCCAAGGACTGCTGGGAGTTGTAGTTTTGAAGTTTTTTCTCCATTACGTTTAATTGAATAGTGAATATTCTGCTATGGGCATTAATAAAGAAAGATTAATGCATAAGATACTCGCCTCCTGTCTTCATATAACTTATATTTTCCGTCACAAGCTAGGAAAATCTCTATTTATGCACTTATCATGCAGATAGGGGGAATGTTCACTCTAAGTTAGATTATTGTTTTTTGTCTGAGAATGTTAATGCATTAAATTACAGACAGAGGTCTGTTTGTTATTCGGACCATGAGTCTTTGCTGTGTGAGATTGATGTGGGTCAGAATGCTGTGTATGGGAGAGGTTTGTGGAAGATGAATATTAAACATTTAGATAGTGTGGATGTGAGAGACCAGTATGAATGTATGTATAAAAAATGACGTGAAAGGAAAAGTGAGTTTGATAACATTATTTTGTGGTGGGAATGGGTTAAAAAGAAAACAAAATCCTTTTTTAGGTCTTTGGGTTATAAAATTGCTGCTATTAAGAGGGAACAATATGTTAAGTTAAATGCCCGTCTATCCTTTTTGTATAGATTGAGAGACTGTGGTGTGGATGTTCAGAATGAAATTGTGAGTGTTAAAACGGACATTAATGAGTTTGTGTTGGAGAAAGGGAGGAGTATTATGTATAGAGCTAAATTAGATAAGATGGAACATGATGAAAAATGTTCACGTTATTTTTTCAAAAAAGTTTTTTTTTTTAAAAACGGTTATTGATGTGATTGTGAAAGAGGATGGTAGTGTTGTGTCTGGTGATGGTGTGAGTGAGGAAGTTGCAGTTTTTTATGAATAATTGTATGGAGAGAAGTGGAGGGATGAGAATTTGGAGAGTGAGGTATTGAGTGTGTTGGAAAGGAAACTTGGAGAGGCTGAGCAGGCTTTTGTTATGCGTGGTATATCAAGTGAGGAAGTTTGGGATGTAGTGCAGAAAATGTCAGCAAATAAGACTCCAGGTGAGGATGGTTTGCCTGTGGAATTTTATCGGTTGTTATGGAATGTGGTGGGGAAGGATGTAGTTGAAGTGTGTCAGTTTATGTGGGAGAATATGGAGGTTGCGGAGAGTATGCGTGGGGGTGTGGTTGTGCTGATTCCGAAAAAAGGGGATTTAAAAAGTTTAAAGAATTGGCGTCCAATTACATTACTTAATTGTGATTATAAGATCTATGCGAAAATTATTGCCAATCGGATGAGAGATGTTGTTGAAAGCGTGGTGGGTGATGATCAGTTTTGTGCTGTGCCTGGACGTCGTATACAGGAGAGTTTGTGTTTGTTGAGAGATTGTTTGTGGGATTGTAAGAGTAGGAAGCAAGATGTGTGTTTGTTGTCATTAGATTTTGAAAAAGCGTATGATAGGCTGTCTCATAGTTTCTTGTTCAGGGTGTTGTTGCGTATGGGTTTTCCGAGTGACTTTGTGTGGAGAGTTAGGAGTTTGTATGATAAAATATATAGTAGGATGCTTGTTAATGGATGTGTGGGGAGAAGAGTGAATGTGTTCTCAGGGGTTAGGCAGGGGTGTCCTTTATCACCAGTGGCATTTATATGTGCTATTGAGCCTCTGGTATGTATGATTAGGAGGGATAAGATAGTGAGAGGTGTACGCATTCCTGGTAGTAATGGAAGGGAGTTTAAAGTTAATGCTTATATGGATGATGTATGTGTCCTGTGTGATTCTAAGTGTGCTGTGAGGAGGGTGAAACTTTTAGTGTCTATTTTTTGTGGTGCATCTGCTTTTAAGGTTAATTGGTTAAAGAGTGAATGTAAGTGTTTTGGTGAGAGTAGATTAAGTAGAGATGTGGGGGTGAATGTTGTGGAGGGGTCTATTAAAGTGTTGGGGATTAAGTTTAGTGACGATTTGGATGGGAAAGAGAGTTGGGAGGAGGCGAAAAAGAAGGTGGAGTTGCGTCTAAATTATTGGAGTTTGAGAAGTCTTTCCTTCATTGGGAAGATTGTAGTTATTAAAAGTGTTGTGTTACCAATTTTTCTGTATGTTGCTATGATTTTTCCTCCCCATTATATGGGTTTGAGGAGCTTGAACAGGGTTCTGTTTGTCTTTTTTTGGGGTTCTAAAGTTGAGAGGTTGAGGAGAGAAATAGTGGTGAAAAATTGGAAGAAGGGTGGTATGAGTTTTCCAAATTTGGAGGTGTACTTTGGAGTGAATATTTTAGTTTTTATTTTAGCTATTATTGGGAGTGATAGAAAGGTGTCCTGTATGACAAGATTTCTGGCTGGTAGATTTTTTTGTCAGGTTGAAGTGGTGTGAGAGGGATTTGAATAGGCCTATTGCTTTTAAGGTTCCTAAATGGTATGAGTGGGTTGTGAGATTTTTGGAGAAATTTGAGTTGATAGAAGAAGAGGTGAGTGTTTTGAAGAATAAACGTTTGGTGATGAAAATGATTGAGAGTAAAGAGGTTGTATGTAATATTAATTCCGTGAGAGGAGCGGATGTGGAAAAAGTTTGGAAGAAAGTGAGGATGGATGGTATGTCTAATAAGCAAAAGGAGATTGTATGGCAAAGTTTGCATGGGGTGTTGCCAGTGAGAGAGTTTCAGAAAGCAAGGGGTTTGGTGAGATGTGATGTGTGTCCTAGGGAGAATTGTAATGGTTTTGAAAGTGTTATTCATCTTTTTTGGAATTGTAAGTATGCTCGTGAGGTTGTGAGAAAACTTGAGCCTTTGTGCAAGGAATTAACAGGTGTGGAATTTTTGTATTATGAAATGATGATGTTTGGATTATGTGTGAGTGGTGGTCAGAATGAAAGAGTGTTGTGGTTATTGTTGTCGTGTATTAAAGAAGTCTTATGGGATGTTCGGAATGTTTATTTGTTTTTGAGAAAGGAAATAAGTGTAAATAATAGTGTGAGGATGGTGTTGGGAAAGCTTTATTTGTGTTATTTGTGGGATGCTAGGAGGGGTGGGATTGATGCGGAGGGTATTTGGAAAACGAAAAAATGGATTCATTCTGTTGATTTATCTTGATGTTTTTCATGTACTTGTAATTTTGTCTGTTTTTGATTATAAATAAAGTTCCCGATGATGAGAGGGTTGTGTGTTACAGAAAGTTTGTAATGCCAGTTTTGAAAGTATTGTTTTGAGTACTTTCATCCCTTATCTGAGGGTTTAAAAAAAAAAAAAAAATCTGTTCTTATCAGTTTTCATGCTGGTGAGGATGGGTGCTGCATGGAGGATGCAGGTGTACCAGGGCTTTCCGGGGCTGGTTCTGAGGAATCAGCTCAACGGCTGCCCCGATGTGATCTGTTCCCTCCGGGTCTCGCCATGAGGCTGAGAGGGTCTAGAGCCGAGGTACTTTTGTGCCTCGGGAAGTGGTGACCCCAAGGTGCCGAAACTCACTGGGAGGATGGGCTCACTGAGTTGAAGCACGGGCACCATAATCTCTTCACCTTGTGGCACCCACCTCTTGATTCCCGGCCTTCTGGCTAGGATCAGAGAAATTTTTATAGATCCGGCCGGATGTCCGGGCAGTATATCTGCACACATTCACTTATTTATTTCTTTTTGTTTCACTGTGTCCCTTTTTGCGTGTTGTGTGTTCACAGGATTTGTCAGGATGCGGTAGCCCTTCTGGGTGTCCCTCCTGGCGGTCTAGGGGAGGTGTGTGTGGCCATTAGGTTCCGCACCTCCCTGCAAACACCCCGGGTACTCCTGCTTTGGCAGGGTACCTACCGTTATCGGCTCTGCGGGCAGATACCTTGGCTAACGCCAAGGGGGATGCCGGGAGCATTTGTGGTCCCCTAGTAGCTTCGTCGAAAAGGGACATCGAACCTGGAACCTCGCAGGTACCTTTTGGTCCGGAGGCGAAGGGTAAGGTTTGTTGGGGGGCCTCTCTCCTATCGGAGAAGGGCTTGCGATAGACCGCATTCTTTGCGCATGTTTTTTTAGTGTAACATGTTTGCACTTTTTCTTGCACTTTGGGTGAATCGAGAGCACGTTCCTCGGCTTTAAAAAAAAAAAAAATTGATCGCTTTTTGGCTCAGGTCAAGTGAAAGCTTGGTCTGGGTCAGGGGGTTCGGGTGCACAGCGGAGTTTATTTTCGGCGATACTGTGGTTTTAGGACCGACAGGAGAAGATAAAAAAACTTTGTCAAGAATACCATTCGGATCAATGTGGATATAGCGGACGAGGAGAAGAACAGGATCACCTTTTTGGGGCACAACCTGGTCGAGGATATGGCTTGCATCAAGATGAAGGAAGTCTTCTGCCTACAGGAAAGTAGGAGGCAAGGTTTGTACGATGTCACGTTCTATGGTATTAAAGGGGTACTCCGGTGAAAACCTTTTTTTCTTTGTAAATCAACTGGTGCCAGAAAGTTAAACAGATTTGTAAATTAAAAGATAAAAAGAAAGTGTAAGTGCAGCTCTTAATTAATAAATGACACTGTCGAGGTGAACAGGGCATGCAACTTTACTAAAGTTGCAAAGACTAGAAAATATATATAGAAAAAATGTTGCCCGGACCTTCCAAGATAGTGTAATCAATTGTATATAAAAAATAGATTACTGGGTCGTGCTCCAATAATAATTCAAAACAATTTTTTATTGTTAAAATAAATTCAAATACAGTGCATTACTCCTCACAGGGCCCATGTGAGAAGAACACATAAGATGTATATACACATGCAAACAATCTTAAAATATAAGCAATTTGAAAATAATTAATTTTAAAATGACTGGCATATAAGGTTGCTCTATATGGGCAAAATATGACTCAAATCGATATGTATCCTTGCAATATGGGGATATAGCTCAAAGATATTTGAAATGAATAAGTGTCCTTTTATATATCAGTTTGTATTAAGTTAAATACTGTGTTATCGTTCCTGTAGTAGAGGGGATAGATTTGCTCAGACGGCTCATGCTGAAGGCAATTCAAGTTGTTACTGTGCCTGGATGGGAGGGCTGCAAGCGGTGATCTCGGATGATGCTGTGGCTCTAGCTTGCGAGGTCCAGATGTTATGCGGTGGTGGTCGTCACAGGCTGTTGGTGCTGGCAGGCACCGATGGTACTTGAATGCCGGGAGACCACTGGCGCTGGCAAGCGCTTAAGATGTCAATTTCCTCACCGCTGGACTTGGAATACCCCAGAGATCGCATGCTGACTGAATGGAACTCTCCTCGTGTAGATGGCGTGTGACGTCAGCTGAGCCGGAGCTGGAGATGTGGAGTCAGGACCGGACACAAGCCTGGATCGGCTAGTAGTCAGAGAGTCCGCAGTAAGTAGTCACTTTACTCCGTAGGTACAATTCATATAGAGCATAGTTGCCAGTGAACAAGACTTCAGGGTTCTCAGATATGACCCTTTCCTCTGTAGATTTGTAAATTACTTCTATTAAAAAATCTTAATCCTTCCTGTACTTATTAGCTGCTGAATACTACAGAGGAAATTATTTTCTTCTTGGGATTCTCTCTGATGACATCGCGAGCACAGTGCTCTTTGCTGACGTCATCATAATAACTCTTTATTTATTGTTGTCCTTAGTGGGATTTGAACCCAAGGCCCCAGCACTGCAAGGCAGCTGTGCTAACCACTAAGCTACCATGCTGCCATTAGCATGCATCTGCTATGCATCTGCTATGCATCTGCTATGCATCTGCTATGCATCTGCTATGCAGGGTTGCTAAAATGGACAGAGATGTCAGCAGAGAGCAATGTGCTCGTGATGTCATCAGTGTTCCAAAAAGAAAGGAATTTCCTCTGTTGCATTCAGCAGCTAATAAGTACTGGAAGGATTAAAAAAAAATTATAGAACTAATTTACAAATATGTTTAACTTTCTGGCACCAGCTGATTTAAAAGAAAAAAGGTTTTCACCGGAGTACCCCTTTAATAGTTGCATATCTTTCTACCAGAGTCTGAGAGAGAATAAGGAGAATGTGGTGATGAAGAGTGTGTCTTTTGAACCCATGTTTGAATTGGAAGAAAAACCTGTGATTGTCCGTGTATATAACCCCTTTATGGATGTTAAGCTGATTGACAACTTTCTGAAACAATATTGTGAGAGTGTAAGAGGTGGAGTGCCACAGAAGCGTATCCTTGGAGTCTTCAATGCTGAATATAAGTTTTGGGTGAAGCTGAAGCCAGACCCAGAAGGAATTTATGGTGTGAGACATCCTCCTGACAGTTTTTCAATTGCAGGGCAAAGGGGTTACTTGCCCTACCCTGGGCAGCCTTTTTACTGCCGGAACTGTTTCTCATTTGGTCATGTGAAGGAAAATTGTCTTATAACTAGTGTTGAGCGGCATAGGCCATATTCGAATTCGCGAATATTCGCGAATATATGGACGAATATTCGTCATATATTCGCGAATATTCGCATACTCGTCATATCCTCGTTTTATTTTCGCATATGCGAAAATTCACGTATGCGAAAATTTACAGATGTGAAAATTAGCAAATACAAAATTAGCATACGCGAAAATTCGCATATGCGAAAATTCGCATACGCGAATTTTCGCACGCCAGTCTCACGCAGTAGTATTAGAGCCTTCTTTACACCACACAAGCTGGAAGCAGAGAGGGATGATCACTGTGATGTGTACTGTGAAGAAAAAAAAAAAAACGAATATTCGTAATTACGAATATATAGCGCTATATTCACGAAATTCGCGAATATGCGATATTCGCGATTAATATTCGAATTGCGAATATTCGCGAGCAACACTACTTATAACCAAGGTGTGCAGGAACTGTAAAAAGGAGGGTCATGAGGCTGGTGCATGCCCTAATCCTAAAGCGTGTCATTTGTGTGGAGAGCCTGGACATTTGCTGAGGGATTGTCCTGTGCAAAAAAAAGAGAATGGAAGATGTCCGGGAAGAAAGGCAGAAAGCGCTTGAAAGGAGGCAGGAGGAAGGAAGGTTGTTTTTGGAGGAAAAAGAAAGAAAGGAGGCGAAAGAAAGAGAGTCAAGAGCTGTGCTGGAGGAAACTCCAGTTTTGAAGGGAAAAGTTGTCTGTTCTGAGGGAATCCCCGTTTTGGCAGGAAATTTGGTTTTGGAGGGAACTCTGCCATTAAGCTTATGGAGAGTGAAGTGGTGGAGGAGATGGAGGAGGGGAAGATTGAGCAATTTTCCAGTGATGACTGTGAGGAGGCAATGCCTCGCATAGAAGATTCATCGGATAAGGTCTCTCCCTCAGGAGTGCAGAGGGGGAGAAAGGTGGATGGGAAAGGAAAAGATGCTTTGTGTTTTTCATACCACAAAAAGGCCTGGAAAAAAGCCCGGTCTCGGGGAGTGTTCCGGTCCCGGTTAGTACGAGCAACTCGTTCGAACCGCTACTTGAGGCCGAGATGGATTATGAAAGTCATGGACAAATACCGGTGACAACTTTGAACCGGAAAGTGGCTGGATGAGTAATGGATTTTCTTTTTGGGTTTTGCATAAAGGGGGGGATGGAATGTCATTTAAAATTGTCTCATCTAATGTTAGGAGGGCGGCAGTTTTAAAGGAATTGGCTGGTATGGGGGCAGATGTTTATTATGTACAGGAGTGTGGGTTGGTGGAGGAGGTAAGCAAGGGGGAGTGGGGATATGGGGATGCTGTGTGGTCTATGTCTTCTGTTAATAGGAATGATGGGGTGGGTGTATTGTTTAGGGATAAGAGGTTTAAGGTTGAAAGTTATGTTGTGATTGAAGAGGGAAGGTGTTTGATGGTTAAAGTGGAGGTGGGTGGAGTTAAGATTTGAATATTTAATGTGTATGCGTCCGTTAAGAAGAATGAGAGGGTGGGGCTGTTTGAAAAGTTAAAGATGTTTTTGCCAGGGAGAGAGCCTTTGGTATGTGTGAGGGACTTTAATTATGAGATTGAAGGAAGTAAGATGGATGTATCGGGTAGAATGTTGAAGAATATGGTGAATGCTCTGAAGTTGCAAGATGTGGCTAAGTTGTGCAATGTTGATGGGAGTCCGACTTCCTATTCAGATAGGGGACAGTGTGCTTCAAGATTGGAAATGTGTTTTGTGTCAAAAGGAGTGGTGGGTTTGGAGTATATGCAAATGAAAGTATTGTATTCAGATCATGAGTGTGTAAGATGTGGTTTAGGGTTTAATGTGGAATGTATGAGTGGGCGGGTTTATGGAAAATGAATGTCAGTTTGATGGAGGAGGAAGGGGTGTATGAGAGGTATGTGAAGAAGTATGAGGTTTGGAAGAGGAGTAAAGCTGATTTTGTGGATGTAGTGCAGTGGTGGGGTTGGGTGAAGGAGAGAACGCGTGTTTTCTTTAAGAGAGAGTGGTACAAGAGAGCTGCGGGGGAAGAGAGGAAGGTATGAATGGTTGCAGAAGAGATTGATTTTCTTGAAAAAATTGAGGAAGAATGGTGGTTGTGTGGAGAATGAGATTGAAGAGACTAAGAAAGAAATAGAAGATTGGATGTTGGAGAGAGGAAGAGAAATTGTGTATCAGGCAAAGTTGGATAAGTTGGAGAAGGATGAGAGATGCTCAAGGTTTTTCTTTAAAAAGTTGTCTGGTAAGAGAGAGGAGTTGATAGAGGTGTATGATAAGGATGGTGCGGTGATCAAAGGTAAGAGGGCGTTGAGTGTGGTTGAGGATTTTTATAAGGATTTGTATGCTGAGAAGGAGTGTGATATAGGTCTGCAGTCTGAGGTGATTGGGAAGATTGAGAACAGAGTGCATGATGGAGAGGCAGTTAGTCTGGTGAAAGGTGTGGGAGTGAAAGAGTTGGAATTGGTGGTTAAAAGTATGGCTAGAAATAAGACACCAGGTGAGGATGGGTTGCCGTTTGAATTTTATGCAAGAATGTGGGAGACTGTTAAAGAGGATTTGGTTGAGATTTATGACTTTGTTTGTAAGAAAGGTAGATTGGAGGAAAGTATGAAGAGTGGAGTCGTGGTGTTGATCTTTAAAAAAGGGGATACAAAGGATGTGAGGAATTGGAGACCGATTACGTTATTGAATGTTGATTATAACATTTTGGCAAAAGTGTTGGCAAATAGAATGAGGGATGTGATTGATCAGGTGATTGGAGAAGAGCAAGTATGTGGTGTGCCAAAAAGAAGGTTAAGTGAGTGAATTTGGGTTTGTTGCGTGATGTTTTGTGGGATTGTTTGGGTAGAGAGCAGTGTGTTGGAGTATTATCTTTGGATTTTGAGAAAGCTTTTGATAGGTTGTCGCATGAGTTTTTATTTAAAGTGTTGGATAGAATGGGTTTTCCGGAAGAGTTTGTAAAAATGATTAGAGTATTGTATGATGGAGTGTATAGTAAAGTATTAATTAATGGTTGGGTCAGTGAGAAAGTGAAAGTGTGTTCTGGAGTGAGACAGGGGTGTCCCCTGTCACCCTTGGTCTTTATATGTACGATAGAGCCTTTGTTGGAGTTGTTGAGAAGAGATAAGTGTATGAGAGGTGTGAGGATTTCTGGGAGTGGTGGGAGAGATTTGAAAGTGTTGGCATATATGGATGATGTTTGTGTGATCTCGGAGTATGTTGGAGCTTTGAAGAGAGCAAAGTTGTTGGCAGGTTATTTTTGTGGTGCTTCTGGTTTTAGAGTGAATTGGGATAAGAGTGAGTATAAGGTTTTTGAAAGGATGAATGAAGTAGAGGTGAAATGTGTAGATGGAGCTATTAAGGTGTTGGGAGTTAAGCTTTATGAGAGGCTGGATGGAAGTTGAAAGTTGGGAAGAGGTTGGTGTTAGAATAAAGAGGAAGTTGCATTTTTGGATTATGAGAGACTTGTCAATGATTGGTAAGATTGTGGTGATTAAGAGTGTGATTTTGCCGATTATGTTGTATGTGGCTTTGGTTTTTCCACCAGGTTATATGACAGTGAGAAAGTTGAATAGGATTTTGTTTGTATTTTTCTGGGGGGTCAAAAGTGGAGAAGGTGAGAAGAGATAATGTGATGAAGGAGTGTAGGAATGGAGGAATGAATTTTCCTAATATTGAAGTGTATCTGGGGATTAATGTATTGTTTGCTGGGAGGAGGAGTATGGGAGAGCAGTGGAAATTTGCATGTATGATGAGGTTTCTTGGAGGGGGGGTGTTATGCAGATTAGGGTGGATGGAGAGAGATCTGAGAAAGCTGTATGCTCTGGTGAGTCCTGATTGGTAAGTGTTGGTTGAGGTGTTCATGAGCAAGTTTGGTGTGCTAGGAGTGAGACAGGATGTTTTAAAGGAGAAGAAGAGTATGGTGAAGTGTATTAGGGAGAAGGAAGTTCCGTGTAATATTAATATGGTGAGAGGACAGAATGTGAGTAAAGTGTGAAAGAGTTTGGAGACAGATGGTATGACTAATAGACAGAGAGAGATTGTATGGCAGAGTTTGCATGGTGCATTGCCAGTGAGAGAGATGCAGAAGAGTCGTGGGATTGGAAGGAGTGAGAGATGTCCGAGAGAGGGTTGTGGAGGGAATGAGAGTATTATGCATTTGTTTAGGAATTGTGACAGAGCGCAAGAAGTATGGAAGGGAATTGGTCCGTTGGCTAAAGAGTTGATGGGGGTAAGAAAGTGGTCTTTTGAAGTGATTATGTTTGGTCTGGGGGTGGTAGGTGGGAGGAAGGAGAGAATGTTATATGTGTTGTTAGCTATAATTAAGGAGGTATTGTGGGATGATAGGAATTTGTATATATTTAAGAAGAAGGATGTGTCGGTTGGAGAGTGTATGAGAATGATATTAGATTGCATACTATATATTTGTGGGATAAGAAGAGATTTGGAGAAGATGATGCGGAGGGGACTTGGAAGTTTTTAAAATGGAGACACGTGGTGAGGGTATGAGGGTGGTGTGTTGTTATGCTATGTACTTTGTTTTTTGGTGTATTTTGTTATATGTTGATAAAGTAACCTAATGAGAAGTTTGATGAATTGTGACTAAGTTCAGAAATCTGAGAGGCAAACGTGAAGTAAACCTGAACGATTAAGTTTTAATTCAAACCTGAAGGTTTAACCCCTTCCCGCAAATGGACGTGTATACACGTCCATTTTTCCTGTGACTTAACGCAAATGGACGTGTATACACGTCCAATACATTTCTATCACCATGTCCGTTGGCATGGTGATAGAAACGTCATCTCAGCTGTTCTGGACAGCTGACCGATGACACTATGCAACTGGGGACCAATCAGACTGGTCCCCTGCTGCTGATCGTTGTCATTAGTCAGTCAGTCAGTGACTGACTAATGACAAGGACTTGCGGGGTTCCGGGCTGATCGGGTCTCTGGTGACCCGATCGCCCAGAAAATAGTGATTTTCGGAGCGGTCAGAGACCGCTGAAGGGTTAGGCAGCTGCCACCTCGCTCCTTAACCCCTGCCATTGGTCGTTAGGGCTAGCGACCAATGGCAGGAGGGGGGTGGGAGGTTAAAGGTGAAATCCACCGCTCTGCCCGCCCCTGAATGTCGGCGCAGAGCGGGGGGAAGATGGTGGACGGTTCGGAAATCTCACCTCCCACCCGGACCGACGATCGCAGCGGAACTGGCGGCAGGATCGGGACAGGCAGCTCTGGACCGACGGAGGCAGCGGTGGACGCAGCAGTAAAGATCAGCCGTAACTGATCTTCACTGCTGCGTTCCAGGAGTTGCCAAACTACAACTCCCAGCAAGCCCAGACAGCCAAAGGCTGTCTGGGCATGATGGGAGTTGTAGTTTTGCAACATCTGGAGGCCCACAGTTTGGAGACCACTGTTCAGTGGTGTCCAAACTGTTGCCCTTCCAGATGTTGCAAAACTACAACTCCCAGCATGCCCAGACAGTACGGGCATGCTGGGAGTTGTAGTTCTGTAACATCTGGCCCTTCAGATGTTGCAGAACTACAACTCCCAGCATGCCTTGACAGTCTGGGCATGCTTGGAGTTGAAGTTTTGCAACATCTGGAGGGCTACAGCTTGGACACCACTGAACAGTGGTCACCAAACTGGGACCCTCCACATGTTGCAAAACTAACTCCCAACATGTCTTTTGGTGGTCTGGGCATGCTGGGAGTTGCAGTTTTGAAACAGCTGGAGGCACCCTTTTTGGGAAACACTGAGTTAAGTAACAAACTCAGTGTTTTGCAACCAGTGTGCCTCCAGCTGTTGCATAACTACAACCCCCAGTATGTCACTGCATGCTGAGAGTTGTAGTTTTTGCAACGGCTGAAGGAACACTGATTGCGAAGTTTGTTACCTAAAACAGTGTTTCGCAACCAGTGTGCCTCCAGCTGTTGCAAACTACAACTTCCAGCATGCACTGATAGACCGTACATGCAGGGAGTTGTAGTTTTGCAACAGCTGGAGGCACACTGGTTGTGAAACACTGAGTTAAGTAACAAACTCTGTGTTTTGCAACCAGTGTGCCTCCAGCTGTTGCATAACTTCAACCCCCAGCATGCATGGACAGCCAAAGGGCATGCTGGTAGTGCTAGTTTTGCAACAGCTGGAGGTTTGCCCCCCCCCCCCCATGTGAATGTACAGGGTACATTCATACAGGCGGGGGTCTACAGCGAGCTTCTTGCTAGAAGTTTGATATGCAGCAAGTTTTCCGCCACAGCTCAAACTCCTAGCGGGAAGCTCGCTGTAGACCCCAGCCGTGTGATTGTACCCTAGAAACACTACACTATACTACATTACACAAAATAAAAAGTAAAACGCTACATACACACATACTCCTACACAGTCACCTCCCCCCCAAATAAAAAAAAATTTCTAGTATGACACGGTTTCCAAAGCGGAGCCTCCAGCTGTTGCAAGACAACTCCCAGTATTGCCGGACAGCGATTGACATTCCAGGCATGCTGGAAGTTTTGCAACAGCTGGAGGCACCCTGTTTGGGAAACACTGCCATAGGGTATTTTTGGTATCGGAGGAAAGTGTCATTCTTGCATCCGGTTCCGTCCTTATGCAAAGCCCTTATTTAGTCTTCAAATGTGCATGGCGCTCTCTCACTTCGGAGCCCTGTCGTATTTCAAGGCAACAGTTTAGGGCCACATATGAGGTATTTTTGTACTCGGGAGAAATTGCCTAACAAATTTTGGGGAGCTCTTTCTCCTATTACCCCCTGTAAAAATGTAAAATTTGGGGGGAAACCAAAAAATTTGTTTTTTATTTACACAACCGACTTTAACAAAAAGTCATCAAACACCTGTGGGGTGTTAAGGCTCACTGGACCCCTTGTTACGTGCCTTGAGGGGTGTAGTTTCCATAATGGTATGCCACATGGATTTTTTTTTGCTGTTCTGGCACCATAGGGGCATAGGGGCTTCCTAAATGCAACATGCCCCGCAAAAACCATTTCAGAAAAATTCACTCTCCAAAATTCCTTTGTCGCTCTTTCCCTTCTGAGCCCTCTACTGCGCCCGCCGAACACTTGACATCCACATATGAGGTATGTCCTTACTCGAGAGAAATTGGGTTACAAATTTTGGGGGGATTTCTCTCCTTTTACTCCTTATAAAAATTCAAAAACTGGGTCTACAAGAACATGCCAGTGTAAAAAAATGCAGATTTAGAATTTTCTCCTTCACTTTCCTGCTATTCCTGTGAAACACCTAAAGGGTAAACACACTTTCTGAATGTCATTTTGAATACTTTGAGGGGTGCAGTTTTTATAATGGGGTCATTTGTGGGGTATTTCTAAAATGAAGGTCCTTCAAATCCACTTCAAAACTGTACTGAAATCTCTGAAAACTGAAAAATTCAGATTTTGAAAATTTTGTGAAAAATTAGAAATTTGCTGCTATACTTTGAAGCCCTCTGATGTCTTCCAAAAGTAAAAATATGTCAACTTTACGATGCAAACATAAAGTAGACATATTGTATATGTGAATCAATATATAATTTATTTGGTATGTCTATGTTCCTTACAAGCAGAGAGTTTCAATGTTTGAAAATTGCTAAATTTTCAATTTTTTCATGAAATTTAGGAATTTATCACCAAGAAATGGTGCAAGTATCGTCGAAATTTTACTGCTATATTAAAGTAGAATATGTCACGAAAAAACAATCTCGGAATCAAATTCATAAGTAAAAGCATCCCAGAGTTATTAATGCTTAAAGTGACAGTGGTCAGATGTGAAAAAAACGTTCTGGTCCTTAAGGTGAAAATGGGCTTGGTCCTTAAGGGCTTAAAAAAAAAATCTGTTCTTATCAGTTTCATGCTGGGGGCAGGTGACACCAGTTTGGAGCTGGTGGGGATGGGTGCTGCGTGGTAGGGAGCAGGTGTACCGGGGCTGGTTCTGAGGAATCAGCTCGACGGCTGCCCTGATGTGACCTGCTTCCTCCAGGTCTAGCCATGAGGCTGAGAGGGTCTAGAGCCGAGGTATTTTAGTGCCTCGGGGAGTGGTGACCCTGAGGTGCCAAAACTCACTGGGAGGATGGACTCACTGAGTTGAAGCACGAGCACCATGATCTCTGCACCTTTGTGGCATCCACCTCTTGATTCCCGGCCTTCTGGCTAGGATCAGAGAAATTTTTATAGATTCGGACTGATTTCCGGGCAGTATATCTGCACACATTCACTTATGTATTTATTTTTGTCGCATTGTGTCACTTTTTGCATGTTGTGTGTCCACAGGATTTGTCAGGATGCGGTAGCCCTTCTGGGTGTCCCTCCTGGCGGTCTAGTGGAGGTGTGTGTGGCCATTAGGTTCCGCACCTCCCTGCAAACACCCCAGGTACTCCAGCTCTGGCAGGGTACCTACCGTTATCGGCTCTGTGGGCAGATACCTTGGCTAATGCCTAGGGGGATGCCGGGAGCATTTGTGGTCCCTTAGTAGCTTCGGCGAAAAGGGACATCGAACCTGGAACCTCGCAGGTACCTTTTGGTCCGGAGGCGAAGGGTAAGGTTTGTTGGGGGCCTTTCTCCTATCGGAGAAGGGCTTGCGATAGACCGCATCCTCTGTGCACTTTTTTTAGTGTAACACTTTTGTACTTTTTCTTGCACTTTGGGTGATTCGAGAGCACGTTCCTCGGCTCTTAGATAAAAAAAAAAAAAAAAGATTGACTGCTGTGCATGCTTGCTCTGAGGGGGTTGGCCACGCCCCCACAATGCAAGTCTATTTGGGGGGGGGGGGGGGGTCATGACGGCCAGTAAATGTGCCAAATGCTGGCCAGTGGAGTACCCCTTATACCCCTTAAGGTCACAGCCCATTTTATTTTTGCCTTTTCGTTTTTTCCTCTGCAGTTTATAATAATCTCAACTTTTATATTTCCATCCACAGACCCATATGAGGGCTTGTTTTTTGCAGGAACAGTTGTCCTTTGTAATGACATCACTTATTTTACTATAAAATGTATGGTGTAACCATAAAAGTATTATATGTTTGAGAAAACCCACAATTTTGAAACAGTTTTGGAAGGTTTTGTTGTTTTCACGCTGTACACTTAACAGTAAAAATGAAAAAAATATTAATTTCCATTTTTTTTAATTCTGTGGATCAATACTATTAAAATTATATTGTCAGACATACTGGGCTAAGTCCAACATGTAAGACTCCATTTTGCCTCCGACAAGCCATCTCTGTGCGAAGTGTAAACTGTTTGATTCAAAGATCAGCTTTAAAATACATTCAATGGAGTTTCTTGAAATATGCCGACACCAATTCCCGCATGTTCCCAATTCTACAATAACAAAAGGCCGATAATAAGAATGTTCCAAAATAATCTAAAGGTTACGGCCAAATCTTACAGTAAATGAGACCAGGTGGCCGCTATCGTCTCACAAAGCCAAAATATTTGACTGTTGTTGACATACTGGTAGAAGTCACACGTCTCTCATTATATCTGTGTGGTCACTGGTAATTTTCCTGTAGATGGGTACTGCATAGCGCCATCTGCAGGAGAATTTGCACAATGCTGTCAAAGTGGGGTCTTCCTCTGTCCTGGGAAGGCCATTTATATCCATTGGTTAAAAAGTCCATACCACGAGATCCACTTGATTGACAGAAAGAGATCAGAAAAGCACCTGGGGACAGGAAGTAATGGCAGTTGATGGGAACAGAGGACACCAGAACAGGTCATGAGGTAGTAAGCACTCTCCACCCGCCCCAAGGGGGGGCGCATGCCAAGATGAAGGCCCTGAGAGACCGTCCCAGGTCCTGCTGTGTGTCATTGATAGATACTCAGTAACTATACCATTGTTTTATGTATCTAATCGCTTCTCGTCCTTTTGGCTAAGATCAAGTGTAGTATCTGTTCTTATCAGTTTCATGCCGGTGGCAGGCGACGCTTGTGGGGATGGGTGCTACATGGTAGGGGGCAGGTGTACCGGGGCGTTCTGGGGCTGGTTCTAAGGAATCAGCTCGATGGCTGCCCTGATGTGACCTGTTTCCTCGGTCTCGCCATGAGGCTGAGAGGGTCTAGAGCCGAGGTACTTTAGTGCCTCGGGGAGTGGTGATCTGAGGTGCTGAAACTCACTGGGAGTACTGGCACCATGCATGTGTTTTGGCAGTGCCCCTTTGCGCATGGTCTGTTGGGCACCCTGGAACACGAACTCAGAGACTCTCTACCCAGGAACTGCCTATCGTACATTTCGGTGCATTACGGTCTGTTCCCTGGGACCCACGATGTGGAGGCCTGGCGCCTTATGAACTGTTTTAAGGATACTTTGTGGCTTGCCAGGAACCGCCTCATGATCAACAGTGAGAACATGTCTGTCCGGGACTGCCGCAGGTTCATCATGAGCCTGCTCAAAGACTATTCCATCTTGGGCAGCCCAGCCGTCGATGAAGAAGAAGAGTGAAGCCTCCTCTCCTATCCCCATGTCCCACTGAAGATATAACCCTGTAGTTTTGGCCCTGTGATCCGCCCTCTCCCTACCCCTACATATTCGCCCATGCCCCTACCCCGATCACAGATTGTATTGTTTGGTTTTTCTAGATTTCTTGCGCTTTTCTCTTACAGGATTAAGCGGAGTGTTAGAATAGCATGTTGTTCGATGTATAGCTTAGAAAACATTTGCTGTGTATTGTACTGTCATGCTTTGTGTGATTGTAATTTATTGGATGACTTGTAATGACTGAACTAACAATAAAGCTCTTTCAATAACGGAAGCACAGGCACCATGAACTTTTCACCATGTGGCACTCACCTCTTGATTCCCGGACTTCTCTCCTGTCTGAGAAGGGACTGCGATAGACCTCATCTTTGTGCATGTTTTTTTTTTAGTTCAACAGGTTTGCACTTTTTCTTGCACTTTGGGTGATTCGAAAGCACGTTCCTCAGCTCTTAAATAAATAGTGGAAGGCTTAACAATAGACTGCATCCTTTGGACACGTTTGCACTTTTTCTTGCACTTTGGGTGATAAAGGAACGTGCTCCCGAATCACCCAAAGTGCAAGAAAAAGTGCAAACGTGTTACACAAAAAAAAATGCATAAAGGATGCGGTCTATCGCAAGCCCTTCTCTGACAGGAGAGAGGCCCTCCAACAAACCTTACCCTTCACCTCCAAACCAAAAGGTACCTGCAAGGTTCCAGGTTCAATGCCCCTTTTCATCGAAGCTACTAAGGGACCACAAATGCTCCCGGCATCCCCCTTGGCGTTAGCCAAGGTATCTGCCTGCAGAGCTGCAAACAGTCAGTACCCTGCCCATGCAGGAGTACCCAAGGTACTCACAACTCCCCTAGACCTCTAGGAGGGACACCCAGAAGGGCTACTGCATCCTAACAATCCTGTGAACACACAAATGGTGACACAAATAAAGTGAATGTGCACAGGTATACTGCCCGGACATATGGCCAGATCTATAAAAATTTCTCTTATCCTAGCCAGAAAGCCAGGAATCAAGAGGTGAGGGCAACAAGGTGAAGAGTTCATGGTTTCCATGCTTCCACTCAATGAACCTCAGTGAGTTTCAGCACCTCGGCGGTCACCACTCCCCCAGGCTCTAGATCCTCTCAGCCTCATGGCGAAACCCGGAGGAAACAGGTCACACCGGGGCAGCTGTCAAGCTGATTCCTCAGAACCAGCCCCGGAACACCCTGATACACCAGCCACCTACCATGCAGCACCCATTTCCACCAGCTCCACATCGTCGTCCCCTGCCACTGGCATGAAACTGATAAGAACAGATACTACACTTGATCTTAGCCAAAAGGCACTTGATAGAGCACTTGCCTGGGCTCTTTAACCTGTTAAGGTCATAGGGCATCCTGTACGCCCTACGCCCGGTCCCAGTGTTTAAAACTGGATCACACCGTGACCCCGCATCACACCGGGTCGGCTGCTAATGATAGCCGGGACCCTGGACTAATGGCGTGCGGCACCGATCGTTGTGCGCTATTAACCCTTCAGACGCGGTGATCAAAGTTGACCGCCGTGTCTGAAAGTGAAAGTAAACGCTTCCCGGAAGCTCAGTCGGGCTGATCGGGACATCACGATAAAATATCTCGGTCAGCTAGGACACGAGCGGAGACCCCCTTACCCTATGGAAGCTATAGCACTACAAAAAAAAAAGTTAACAAAGGTCATTTAACTCCTTCCCTAATAAAAGTTTGAATCACCCCCCTTTTCACATAAAAAAAAAAACTGTGTAACTAAAAATAAACATATGTGGTATTGCCGCATGCAGAAATGTCCGAACTATAAAAATATATTGTTAATGAAACTGCACGGTCAATTGCGTACATGCAAAAAAATTCCAAAGTTCAACATAGCATATTTTTGGTCACTTTTTAAATCATGAAAAAAGTGAATAAAAAGCTATCAAAAAATCCGATCAATACAAAAGTGGTATCGATACAAACTTCAGAACACAGTGCAAAAAAAAAAAAGAGCCCTCATACCGGCCCGTACACGGAAAAATAAAAAAGTTATAGGGGTTAGAAAATTAGAATTTTTAACGTATAAATTTTCCTGCATGTAGTTATGATTTTTTCCCGAAGTACGAAAAAATCCAACCTATATAAGCAGGGTATAATTTTAACCCGATGGACCTACAGAATAAAGATAAGGTGTCATTTTTACCGATAAATGCACTGCGTAGAAAAGGAAGGCCCCAAAATTTACAAAATAAAAATTTTTCTTACATTTTGTCACACAATGAATTTTGTTTCCATTAGTTATCATTCTGATTCCGAGATTGTTTTTTCGTGACATATTCTACTTTAACATAGTGGTAACATTTTGTGGTAACTTGCATCCATTCTTGGTGAAAAATCCCCAAATTTGATGAAAAATTAGAAAATGTAGCATTTTTCTAACTTTGCACTGAAAATGGATATTCCAATCTTCATTTTTTACACTCGCATGTTCTTGTAAACCCAATTTTAGAATTTTTACAAGGGGTAAAAGGAGAAAATGTATACTTATATTTGTAGCCCAATTTCTTTCGAGTAAGGACATACCTCATATGTCTATGTAAATTGTTCGGCGGGCGCAGTAGAGGGCTCAGAAGCGAAGGAGCAACAAGGGGATTTTGGAGAGTATGTTTTTCTGAAATTGTTTTTGGGGGGCATGTCGCATTTAGGAAGCCCCTATGGTGCCAGGACAGCAAAAAACAAACAAACGGCATACCATTTTGGAAACTAGACCCCTTGAGGAATGTAACAAGGAATAAAGTGAGCCTAAATACCCCACAGGGGTTTCATGACTTTTGCATATGTAAAAAAAAAAATGTTACTAAAATGTGTTTCCCCCCAAAAACACACATTTTTGCAAGGGTTAATAGCAGAAAAGACCCCCCAAAATTTGTAACCCCATCTCTTCTGAGTATGGAAGTACCCCATAAGTGGACCTGAAGTGTACTGCAGGGGCGCTACAATGCTCAGAAGAAGGAGTCACATTTGCAAACTTTGCTGAAATGGGGGGAACATGTCGCATTTAGGAAGCCCCTATGGTGCCAGGACTGCAAAAAAAAACACATGGCATATCATTTTGGAAACTAGACCCCTTGAGGAACGTAACAAGGGGTAAAGTAAGCCTTAATACCCCACAGGGGTTTCACGACTTTTGCATATGTAAAAAAAATAATGTTTTTTTTCACTAAAATGTGAGTTTTCCCCAAAATTTTACATTTTTACAAGGGTTAATAGCAGAAAAGATCCCCCACAATTTGTAAATACATTTCTTTGGAGTAAGGACATACCTTATTTTTTTATGATAATGGCTCAGTGGAAGCACAGCAGGTCTTGCTGGAGTGGGAGGGCAGTCATGGGCCTTGAGCTTCATATGGAGCCAGGATGTGGGACCCCCCTCAAGGAGCGTTAATGGGGGAGCACTGAGCCCTAAAATAGGGGAACACTATGGGGGACAATGGGCCATAACTGGGGTATACAAGTGGGGTACAGAGGCCCGTAATATGGGGTACAGTGGGCAAGAAAATTATAATAAAAAAGGATATATTCCCAGAATGATGACCCAGAGCATAGCCAAAACTTTAAAAAAAATGCCCGCCCCAAACCCTATGCTCTGAGTAATCATTCTGGGAATGTGATGTGTGTGGCCGTCCCTAACCTTTTGCCTCAAATGCGAACCCGCTCAGGTGGAGAGAGCGCTGTGCATTTGAGGCAACATAAAAAAGTCCCCGATGATAGTGACTCAGTGACCTATGACCCATTTTTGAAAAAATAAAATATAAAAAATGGGGCTCAAGGTCAAGGATATATGGAGGAATGGTTACTTATTAAAATAAATGGTATAAAATGTATCAAATATTAGTTGATGCCTGGCTACCCACAGGGCCCTTGCAGGTGTACAGGAATCATATATAAAATGTTAGACAATCATAATATAAAAAGTATCATAAAAAACATAAATGCATACATAAAGAAAAACTCCAAAAAATACTCGAAATAAATCTTGTCGGTGTGGATCAACACCAAAAATTGTCATAAAGTTCACAAAAGTTCATCCAAGCATATGGTGAGAATCGATGGACAAAAAACTCCAAATAAGCCTCTAGCAATGAAACTAGTATAGCAGAAGATTCAGTCTCTCGTATGTACCTCGAGCAAGAGATAGCAATACCAAACAATTATTCTCAGCAGCTTTATGCAACAAGTTCTCCAAAGTAACAAATCAGATCAAGGGGATCATATACACGTACCGGAGACATCACTGCACTAACCGGAGAGTCCATCACGGCACCCGTGTAGCAGACGCCCGGACCGGTGAGCATACCTTACCCATTCATATCACGCAGAGCTGTGAATTGGTATCTGTACAGAGACATGCATTATTACAGAACATTCCATTCTAACTGATACAAAGTAGCTTGATCTGATTTGTTACTTTGGAGAACTTGTTACATAAAGCTGCTGAGAATAATTGATTGGTAGTGCTATCTCTTGCTCAAGATATATACGATAGACTGAATCTTCTGCTATACTAGTTTCATTGCTAGAGGCTTATTTGGAGTTTTTTGTCCATCGATTCTCACCATATACTTGGATGAACTTTTGTGAACTTTATGACAATTTTTGGTGTTGATCCACACCGACAATATTATTATAATTTTTTTTTATAAATAACCATTACTCCATATATCCATGACCTTGAGCCCCATTTTTTTATATTTTATTGTCTAGATATTTTTTGACACCTGAGATATAGGTGTCTGTTGGGTAGCCCAGGTCTTAATTACTGTCCAGAACACTTTAGAGCCTCTCCATACTTCCTTTTCTTTTTCCATTTTTGAAAAAAACACCCCCAGAGGTCTTATCAGGTTTATTTTTTTTATTTTTTTTATTTTAGGTTTTTGTTGCAATTTAGAGACTTATGGGGTTAAAAATTTGGAATGTACTCTGGACTTGCTACATTGGTCAAATTATGGAAAATTAACATAAAAAGGGAAAATTTAGGGCTCCATAGAAGTGTGAAACTCCCTGAAGCAGTTTATGCAGAGGCCCATTGATATGTGGTGTCCTTCTGAATCCCCTTCCTGAAACACACTCTGCATTTTTTCTGGGTTCGTCCCTTCTTTCCAGTGGGGGGGATCACACCTGGAAAGTGTTGGTCTGGGACGATCCTGGCGCCTATAACTCCAGACCCTTGAGAAGTCCGGCCTGATCTTTCCTGGTCAGCAAAGATCAGGAACCTTAGGACTTGTTCTTGGTACTGGAGGAATGTCCCTGTGTTGCCAGCGTACTGGGATAGTACAAAAGCGTTGTACATGGCAACCTGTACCATGTAGACCGCAACTTTTTTGTACCATGCCTGTGTTTTCCACATGGTGTTATATAGCTTGAGGACTTGATCTGAGAGATCAACTCCCCCCCATATACCGATTGTAGTCCAGAATACAATCGGGTTTGAGGACCGGTCCCATGGTACCTCGCACAGGGACAGGGGTGCTGCCGTTCCCATGAATAGTGGTGAGTATAAGGACATTCCTCTTATACTTCCCCAACAACAGGTTATCATGGGTCAGGGCACGGGACTCACCCTTGGGGATAGGAGTCTGGACCAAATTTAGAGGGAGGCCGCTCTGGTTCTTCCGCACGGTCCCACAAGCGGACGTGGGATGCTAGTATAAAAGTTATCCACGTATACGTGGAAACCCTTATACAGCAATGGGGGCATAAGGTCCCAAACGATTTTCTCACTAACACCCAGGGTGGGGGGACATTCTGGGGGTTCAATACGGGAATCTTGTCCCTCATATACTCTAAACTTGCTGTTACGCCGAGCGCTCCTGGTCCCTGCTCCTCCCCGGAGCACTCGCGGCGTTCCCCTCTCTGCAGCACCCCGGTCAGACCCGCCGACGGGGATGCGATTCGCATAGCGGGACGCGCCCGCTCGCGGATCGCATCCCAATCCACTTACTTGTCCCGGTCCACGGCTGTCACGTCCTGGCGTGCGCGGCTCCGCTCCCTAGGGCGCACGCGCGCCAGCTCTCTAAGATTTAAAGGGCCAGTGCACCAATGATTGGTGCCTGGCCCAATCAGTCTAATTAGCTCCCACCTGCTCCACGCCTTTATAACCTCACTTCCCCTTCCCAGCATTGTCGGATCTTGTTGCCCTTGTGCCTAGTGAAAGCGTTTCCTGTGATTGCCTTACCAGTGTTTCCAGACCTTCTGCCATTACCATTGACTACGAACCTTGCCGCCTGCCCTGACCTTCTGCTACGTCTGACCTCGCCTCTGTCTAGTCCTTCTGTCCCACGTCTTCTCAGCAGTCAGCGAGGTTGAGTCGTTACCGGTGGATACGACCTGGTTGCTACCGCCGCAGCAAGACCATCCCGCTTTGCGGCGGGCTCTGGTGAATACCAGTAGCAGCTTAGACCCGGTCCATCAATACGGTCCACGCCAATCCCTCGCTGACACAGAGGATCCACATCCAGCCTGCCGAATCCTAACACTTGCAAGTGTACCCTGAGGTACTCTCGCAAAGTTTGTAGAGTTTCACACCATACCGTGCCCGCTTCGAGGGAATATACTGGTGGAAGATGAGTCTCCCCTTAAAACGGATGAGAGACTCATCTACAGAGAGGTCCCTGAGCGGTACGTAGGCCTCCAAAAATTTGGCCTAAAGTGATCGATGACCGGCCTCACTTTGTAAAGCCGGTCATGGGCGGGATCACCTTGGGGCGGACATGCCGCATTATCTGCATAATACAGGCATTTCCGAATCGCCTCGAACCGCTTCTGTGTCATCGCCATACTGTAAAGCGTGGTCTGATAGAGGATGTCCCCGCTCCAGTACTGACCTGTTTTTTTTTTTTACCAGACCCATATGCAGCGTGAGGCCCCAAAATGTCCTCATTTCCACTGCATCAATGGCGTACCATTCATTGGACCTGGCCAAAAATGAATTGGGGTGGAGGGCAATGAACTGCTGGGCATACAAGTTCGTTTGCTCCACCATGTGATTGACCAGGCTGTCACTGAAAAAAAACTTTAAAAAGTCTATATCAGTGAATCCAGCATGGTCAATCTGGATTCCTGAGTCGCCAACAAACTCAGGAATCCGTGGCTGATAACCCTCTGGGGGGCCGGACTCCTATTAGTAGCTGCATTGCCACTCATTCTAGTGTCGGTCACTGGGTCACTCTCATGGGGGGTGCGTGGCCTCGCCTGGCGGAGTCTCCACCGCCTTACAGGGAACTCATCATCACTGCTAGATGATGAGGAGGACGAGGAAGAACACAAAAAAAGTATGATCTTCCTCGTCCTCACTGGCAGATTCGGAGTCTGAGGCTAAAAAAGCGTAAGCCTCCGCTGCCGAAAATGCCCGGTGGGCCATGGCCTTCTTTCTACGGTAGCGGGGGGGTGTAGTGTGTGGTGCTTGGTGTAAACTTACAGGAAAAAAAAAAAGCTGCGGCCCAAAAAAAAAATGGGTGGCACTCGCAGCACCCTGAACCACACGGATCAGGTGACAGCGGACCCTTGGGGACCTATTAGGGGGTCAGGGGGGGGGGGGTTACTTTTTTTTACTTTGGTTTTGATTCCCTACCTGTCCCTGGAAAAAGCTCACCTTGATCTAATGGGGTCCTCTTCTTCCTGAGGGTCTCCGATGCTCCGGGGGGGGATCCCGGTCCTTATCTTCCTGCTCTACCCGCTGACTGAACTCAGTAAGCGCGCAGAGCAGGAAGAAGGAGCCGTTAATACGTCTTGGGTCCTGAACAGGTTAAGGGGTAAATAAAAAAAAAAAGCCCAGGCACCATTACCTGACAGGGAAGATACCGTGATCACCAAGGTCTGAAGAACTCCCAGCATTATGGTAAAGATATTGCGTAGTACGATTGCAGTACTTTACGTTCTTATTAGAACCGCAATTCTCAAGAGCATACCACCTGAAGATCTTCTACTGGAACTGCCTCGGAACATCTGAAGAAGGAGAAGATCTTGAAGAATCCAGCTCCAGAAGAAGCCGACGAAGACCTTCGAAGAAGCGAATCTGTGGTGAATTTCAGAAATTTGGCAAAAAACAAAAGTGCCGCAGAATCTTCTCGGAGAAGCTCGCTGCCTCTGGAGAAGATTTACATAGCTCCTCCCATCGGGAATGGATTTATATAGCTCCTCCCACAGGGAATGGATTTGCATAGCTATCACCTACCACCCGGGAAAGAAGACTTTGCAAAGACTCTGCAAAAGCTAGAAAGGAAATGGAAAAGAGCCTGCTGGAAGAAGCCATGGCTTCAACCAGCAAGTCAACGCAGAAGGAAGCTGCAGGGCAAAGCCTGGAGGTCCTGCCCCAACCCAAGCCATCTTCAACCTTCACCCCAGCAAGGCAGAAGGGCAGCAGAACTCTGAATCAAGAACCTGGAGCCCTGGATAAGGCACACTGTTGCCTTAAAGCTCAAGCCAGTGGATGGAAGGGTGCCGAACACGTCCCATGACGTGTTCTGCAAGAAGATGCTGGTGGAACAGGGCTTCTCCTCAGCGGACACCTTCAACATTGCAACCTTCATGTCCGGGATCTTCTACATCCCTTTTGCTATCAACACCTTTCTTTCGCTTTATGGGCAACTGCCCTATCCAAAGAGAGGCGGGTGACGGTTTTAATGCGGAACCCACACACCCCAGGCAAGGACATGTCGACATTCCTGAGGCGCTTCTGCACCGTGGAGAAGGAGCCCACCCACATCCTGAACTTACTCATATTTTGGACCTGCAAGTGGTCAGTGGTCGTCAGACTCAACAAGGACCCTGCCTCTCCAGACGGCCTACAGCACCTGTTACCGACATCCTCCTTGGGCAACTCCACAGGACTTATTTTCTACCCGGACATGCCACAGACCTGCAGGAGATGTGGCAAGATGGGCCACGAGACTAAGGACTGTAAGGAAGGTGCCTATAGGTTTTGCCGAGCGACAGGTCACATGACCAAGGATTGCCCGAAGAGCAAGACCTGCAACCTCTGCGGACTGACGGCCCACAGCTTCAAGGACTGCCCCCAGAGGGAGAGAACATGGGCATCTGTATTGCAGCGAAAGCACCAAAGCCAGCCCCAGCTCCGGAGCCAGCGGTACAGAAGGCCAAACCGACCAAGGAGGGTAAGAAGGTGAAAGCCACCACCCCTGCCCCGGGAGACCTTGGGGGCCATTGAACTGGCCCACAATGACCTATCCACTTTCCAGGAAACTGTTCATCTAGGAATGCTCGGACCTGGCACGTTCCCTGAGTTTTTCCAGCAATATGGTGCATCACCACATTATGGGTGTCAGGTCCGAGCATTCCAAGATGAACAGTTTCCTGGAAAGTGGATTGGTCGTCGTGGGCCAGTTGAATGGCCCCCAAGGTCTCCCGATCTGACCCCCTTAGACTTTTATCTTTGGAGAATCTGAAGGCAATTGTCTATGCTGTGAAGATACGAGATGTGCAGCACCTGAAACTACGGATACTGGAAGCCTGTGCTAGCATTTCTCCTGCGAAGTTGCTATCAGTGTGTGAGGAGTGGGAGAAGAGGGTTGCATTGACAATCCAACACAATGGGCAGCACATTGAACACATTTTATAAGTGGTCAGAAACTTGTAAATAACTCATGAATAAAGTTACGTTAAAACCAAACACATCATTGTTTTTCTTGTGAAATTCCCAATAAGTTTGAAGTGTCAAATGACCCTCTTCCTATTGAAAAAACAAAAGTTGGATTCAAAATGGCCAAATTCAAAATGGCCGCCATGGTCACCACCCATCTTGAAAAGTTTCCCCTCTCACATATACTAATGTGCCACAAACAGGAAGTTAATATCACCAACCATTCCCATTTTATTATGGTGTATACATGTAAATGGCCCACCCTGTACATCTGTGCAGGGCCCGTGCACGAGATGTTGTATAAATTTAGAATAAAATGGTAAGACAATAAAATGGAAAATAATAATAAAATCAGCAGCTGAATGATAGTGTAAAAGTCTATTGGTGGAGATATACAGTCTATGGTTCCGATAAAGTGATGTACGTGCAGCAATAGGTTTTCAGTGCTACAAGGATGTCACTTTGTATCTTATTGGTGGTATAAGAAACAATGTTGCCACAGCGTTCACAGTGGGGGTATAATATAGAGATGCTGGAATAATAACGATACCTGCAGTTCACAATGTTAAACTACTCACGATACAGTAGCCGGCGTTATTGAATATTCGCGGCAGATGTGATGATCGGAGCTGGCACGGCCTTGAATGTAGTGATTCAGAGGTCCCGGCAAGGTGCAGGTGGGCACAGATAGGCATCCGGCCAGGTGAGTCTCTGGAGAGGCAGGCAGATAGCAGAGCTGCTGTGTGAACTGGCGTCCTCGTGGTGGATCACGCGCGCGATTTTTTCAAAAGTGTTCCAAAGTGCCAGGTGCTGCATCGCTGCAGAATCCGGAATCATATGTTTTAAAAAGTCATAAAGGTGCTGATGGTGTATTTTGGGGGAAAATATACAGGGCTATACGCGTTTCAGGACACAAGTCTCATTCTTCAGTAGCCTTCACTTGGCCACTAGTGTTGAGCGGCATAGGCCATATTCGAATTCGCGAATATTCGTCATATATTCGCGAATATTCGCATATTCGTAATATTCTCGTTTTATTTTCGCATATGCGAAAATATGCGAAAATTCGCGTATGCGAAAATAACATATGCCAAAATTAGCATATACTAAATTAGCATAAGCAAAAATTCGTATATGCGAAAAGTAGCATATGCTAATTTTCGCATATGCGAAAATTCGCACACCAGTCTCACACAGTAGTATTAGAGCCTTCTTTACACCACACAAGCTGGAAGCAGAGAGGGATGATCACTGTGATGTGTACTGTGATAAAAAAAAAAAAAAAAAAGAATATTCGTAATTACGAATATATAGCGCTATATTCGCGAATAAAATTCGTATTGCGAATATTCGCGAGCAACACTATTGGCCACACGCATTGATGTGTGTTTTGCTGAGAAACAGGAGGAATTGCACTTAGAGAGGGAACCTGCCCGGCTGACGCCCGTGTTTCAACGGCCACCTCTTCAGTTTCCTGTGCCTCTTGCCGAAGAGGTTATACAAGGAGATCGGTCTCATCTTATGCTACAGGAGAGATCACGACGATGCAATGAGTATTTGTGCTTGTATTGTGCTAGTCCGGAGCACTTTCTCAAGGACTGTACAGTTCGCCCGCACCTAGGGTACGTGGGAGAGGCGTCCCTGGGTGTGAATACTACCTCTCCACACTTAACTATTCCTGTACAAGTCTTCAGCCAAGTCTTCCTTCAGCGCTACAGCATTTTTGGATTCTGGATAAGCAGGTGACTTTATTGATGCGGCTTTAGTCCACAAGTATCATCTTTCCCTTACTCGACTTGCCAAGCCCTTGTTCATCTCCTCTGTTAATAGACAAAATCTGGCCTCTAAAGTTCACTTCCATACTGAATCTCTTGACATGCAAGTGGGAGTATCGCATAAAGAAAAGATTGAATTCTATGTTCTGCCACACTGTACTTCTGAGATTCTTCTTGGTCTTCCTTGGCTGCAACGCCATTCCACGCAACTGGATTGGAGAACTGGAGAAATAATTCGCTGAGACAATCCTGTCAAACTTTTTGCCTCCAACCTGTTCTGCATAAAGTTGTTTCTCGTCTTCCTTCTTTACCTGGCCTGCCGCCACCTTACCAAGATTTCTCTGCAAGAGTCTCTGCCTCCACATTGTCCTTCCTACTGTCCTATTGATCTTCTGCCTGGTTCCACTCCTTCTCGTGGAAGGATTTACCCTCTGTCAGTTTCTGAGACCAAAGCCATGGCTGAGTATATCCAGGATAATCTCCAAAAGGGATTTATCCGTAAATCCTCTTCTCCTACTGGAGCAGGTTTCTTCTTTGTAGGGAAGAAGGATGGCTCACTCCGTCCATGAATTGACTACAGGGGAGTTAACAAAATCACAGGCAAGAACTGTTACCCTCTACGTCTTATCTCAGAACTTTTTGACCATCTACGTGGGGCCAAGGTCTTCTCCAAGTTGGACTTACGCGGTGCGTATAACCTCATTCGTATCCGCAAGATAAATGAATGGAAAACGGCCTTCAATACTCGTGACGGACATTTTGAATATCTTGTAATGCCTTTTGGTCTCTGCAATGCTCCAGACGTTTTTCAAGAGTTTGTCAATGACATCTTCCGTGATCTTCTCTATACCTGTGTTGTCGTATACCTAGATGACATCCTGATCTTCTCTTCCAATCTAGAGGGGCATCGTACTCATGTTCGTCTGGTTCTTCAGAGACTACGGAAGAATCATTTCTACACCAACCTGGAGAAATGCCTACTCAAGAAATCTAGTCTTCCGTTCCTTGGCTACATTGTCTCTCATCAGGGCCTGCAGATGGATGCAGATAAGTTGTATGCAGTATTGGATTGGCCTCGTCCTTTGGGCTTTCATGATATTCAACGCTTTCTGGGATTCGCTAACTATGATCGTCAGTTTATCCCACATTTTTCATCCTTGGTCACTCCTATTGTGGCTCTCACCAAGAAGGCATCTAATCCTAAATATTGGCCTCAAGAGGCTGAAGAGGCCTTCTCCCGTTTAAAGTCGGCGTTTGCCTCTGCTCCCGTGCTTACAAGACCTGATCCGGAGAGGCCCTTTGCTTTTGGAGGTTGGTGCCTCATCTATTGGAGCGGGTGCCATTCTCACTCAGAAAAAAGACAAGGGCAAGAGTGTAACTTGTGGGTTTTTCTCCAAGACATTCGCCCTCATTTACTAAGAGTGGAGTATAGGTTTCTTTGTGGGTTTTAATTCCCTACAATTTATTTTCCAAGGTATTTACTAAGGTTTCCCTACATTTTCCACTTTCCCTACATTTTGCTTTTTTTTACACATGCTCTGATCTGTCTGGTTTTCCTCAGCTCAAATCCACCACATTTTCTGTGGAAACCTTAGTAAATACGTTGGGTTTTTATGAAAATGTCGGGAACACCCCTTTTTTCTGAGACCACGCCCATTTTCCTGACAGACACACCCCTTTTACAGGTTTTCTTAGCAAAATGGAGAGTTAGTCATTTTTTTTCAATTCTGGCGCAAAATCTGGCACAGACAGAATTTCTGGCGTAATGTGACAGATTCTGGCGCACAACCCGACAAAACATGTAAATGAGGGCCATTCTCTCCTGCTGAGAGGAATTACGCCATTGGTGACCTCGCTATCAAGCTAGCTTTGGAGGAATGGTGACATTTATTGGAAGGGTCTTCTCATCCGGTCAGCATCTACTCCGACCATAAGATTCTTCTATATCTTAAGTCTGCTCAGCGTTTTAACCCCCGCCAGGCAAGAGGGTCACTGTTCTTTTCTAGGTTCAACTTCTTCATTCACTTCCTTCCAGCAGACAAGAACATCAGGGCTGATGCTCTCTCCAGGTCCTCTGACATCACTGGTTTGGACTCCACGCCTAGGCATATTATTCCTCCTGACCGTTTGATTCCTGCCGCTCCTGCCGAAATTCAGCAAGTTCCTCCGGGAAAATCCTTTGTGCCTACCAGATTGAGACGCAAGGTCCTGAATTGGGGTTATTCTTCCTTGACAGCAGGACATCCTGGAATACGCAAGACTCTACTTTTATTTCCCGGCACTACTGGTGGCCCCATCTTGAACATGATGTTTCTGATTTTGTTTGGTCCTGTGAAATATGTGTGCCCGTGACAAAACTCCTCAACAGGGACCTGCAGGACTCTTACAGCCTTTACCCATTCCAGAGACTCCCTGGTCCCATATCGCCATGGATTTCAGCACCGATTTGCCTCCATCTCATAATAACACTGTCATCTGGGTTGTGGTAGATCGGTTTTCCAAGATGGCTCATTTCATTCCTCTACCAGGTCTTCCTTCTGCCCCGCAGCTGGCGAAGTACTTCTTGTTGCATGTCTTTCGTTTACATGGTCTTCCTCAGCATTTTGTTTTGGATCGAGATGTGCAATTTGTCTCTAAGTTCTGGCGAGTCCTTTGTAACCATCTGGACATCAATCTGGACATCTCCTCGGCCTACCATCCTCCGTCCAATGGTCAGGTGATGAGGGTTAATCAAATTCTTTGAGACTTATCTTAGACATTTCGTTTCAGCTCGCCAAGATGATTGGGTTGACCTTCTTCCCAGGCCTGAATTCTCATATACTCATAAGGATTCCGAGTCCACGAGGTGGACCCCCTTTTTTGTTGTTTACGGACTGCATCTCCTTATCCTTAATCTCTCTCCCCCAGTCTCCTCCGGTGTGCCTGCTGTTCATGAGCTGGTCCATGACTTCTCCACCATCTGGCAACAGACCCGACAGTCATTATCCCAGGCTTCTTCACGCATGAAGGCGCAATCGGATAAAAGTAGAAGACCTCCTCCATCCTTCTCTCCTGGTGACATGGTGTGGCTTTCATTAGAGATGAGCGAACTTTTCAAAAATTCGATTTGGCCGATTCTCCGAATTTTCCCGAAAAGTTTGTTTCGATCCCAATTTATTCGCGGTGAATCGATGTTAAAAAAGGCTATTTCTAGCCTACATACAGCCTCTATAGGGGTATAGAACCACTTTGCTGTGTCCTGAAACGCATATGGAGTGTGCTGGGGTAGTGAAATAATACTGTTATTCAGAATAGCATGCAGATTACCGGCATCGCTCTTAGAATCACTGCCGCACAGCAGCACAATGACAGAGCCTGGTGGTGGCATCAGTGTCAGGAGACCATATAGTGACTGAATGACATAGCGTGGAAATGTTGGCAGCAAGAGTAGACCATTTAGTGGCTGAATGGCACAGCATGGAGTTGGCTGATGCACTAGTACACTACACACCAGGGCTTCACAATCCTCCCCCAAAAAACAACACAATATATGAAATTTTTGACAAAGATTTCTCATTGGTAGCACCCGCTATCCAAAAATTAGAAATTTCCAGACACAGGCCCCACCTCTGCGGCATCAGTAACCCATATATTGCCTGTAGGACACAGCCTGGAGTTGGCTGATGCACCAGTACACACCAGGGCTTCACAATCCCCCCTCCAAAATCAACACAATGAGAAATTTTTGTCAAAGATTTCTCATTGGTAGCACCCGCTATCCAAAAATTTTAAATTTCCAGAACCAGGCCCCACCCCTGCAGCATCAGTAACCCATATATTGCCTGCATGACACAGCCTGGAGTTGGCTGATGCAAGAGTACACACAAGGACTTCACAATCCCCCCCCAAAAACCAACACAATATATGAAATTTTTGTCAAAGATTTCTCATTGGTAGCACCCGCTATCCAAAAATTAGAAATTTCCAGACCCAGGCCCCACCTCTGCAGCATCAGGAACCCATATATTGCCTGAAGGACACAGCCTAGAGTTGGCTGATGCACCGGTACACACCCGGGCTTCACAATCCCCTCCAAAAAACAACAACATTTTAGAATTTTTTTAAAGAAATACCTTTGTGTAAGAACAAGCGCATATCCAACAGTTCACAAGACTCTATAATGCAGGACGGTGGACCACCCAAAGACATTCTTCTCAAAAATAATAAACCACACAATGTTTGAAATTTTTTTACAAAAACTAATTCAATATGTGTGTAAGCGCATCTGTCTCCAAAAGATCAGATCACCAAAGGACTTTTTTCGCCCAAAATGATGAAGCAGAGTTGATCCCTGTACGTATTTATTTATTTATTTTCATTAAAATATCACACGCAACAAGCGTTCCGTTGTGTAACGATTAGCATTCTGGAAAATTCTATTTTATTACTGATAAAATTATAAGTAAATAAAAAAAAAACACTACCCAAGAGTGTTTAATTACCCCATACATTGCCCCAGGAGCAGTCAAGAGTAGGCCTCAGCAGTACCCAAGAGGCTTTAATAACCCCCTACCTTTGCACGATCAATTGCGAGATCGAGCAATACCAGGTGTGTTATGCCCTCTGATTTCCAGGGCCGCAGGCGCGCTCCACTGAACGGATTAGCGTGTCTCTATCTTTCATCGACCGGTGCTGGTAACCCGCTAACTCCCTTAAAGGTAAGCTGCCGCGAAGCAGGTGGTCTCCCCCGGGCACGTTTGGCTCCAGAATTTCCACTACTGCCACACCACACTGACTGCCAACCGTGCTACCGCCTTGCTGACTCAAGGGCAACCTGCAACTCTCTTCTCCTGATGATGAACCCCCTTCTCCTGAGATCGAGCAATAACAGGTGTGTTATGCCCTCAGATGTCCGGGGCCGCAGGCGCGCTCCACTGAACGGATTAGGGTGTGTCCATTTTTTTTGTAGCACACGCAATACAAAAATTTTAAATTCCCAGACACAGGCCCCACCTCTGCAGCATCAGGAACCCATTTATTGCCTGAAGGACAAAGCCTGGAGTTGGCTGATGCACCAGTACACACAGGGCTTCACAATCCGCCCCAAAATCAACAAAATTGTATACATTTTTTTTTTTAATTTACAACTTTGTGTAAGCACAAGCGCATATCCAACATTTCAGAAGACTCTATAAGGCAGGACGGTGGACCACCCAAAGACTTTCTTCTCAAAAATAATGAACCACACAATTGTTAATTTTTATTTTTTTTTATTGAAATTCCTAGACCCAGGCCCCACCTCAGCTGCATCAGTAACCCATATATTGCCTGAAAGACACAGCCTGGAGTTGGCTGATCCACAAGTACACACCCGGGCTTCACAATCCACCCCAAAAAAACGCACATTTTTTTGAAATTGTCTGACAAAATACCTTTTTGTTAAAACAAGCGCATATACAGCAGTTCAGAAGACTCTATAATGCAGGACGGTGGACCACCCAAAGACATTCTTCTATAATATAATAAACCACACAATATGTTCAATATTTTTAAATAATTGAAATTCCAAGACCAATGCCCCACCTCTGCTGCATCAGTAACCCATATATTGCCTAACTGACACAGACTGGAGTTGACTGATGCACGAGTACACACTACACACCCGTCACCCGGGCTTCACAATCCACCCCAAAAAAACGCAAAATTTTATCGAAATTGTTGGAAAAAATACCTTTTTTTTAAAAAACAAGTGCATATACAGCAGTTCAGAAGACTCTATAATGCAGGATGGTGGACCACCCAAAGACATTCTTCTCAAAAGTAATAAACCACACAATGTTTGAAATTTGGTAAAAAAAATTATTACATGTGTGTAAGTGCATCTGTCTCCAAAAAATCAGATGGCAAAAGGATTCTATTCGCCAAAAATGATTAAGCAGCGTTAATCCCTCTCCATCTATTTATTTATTTTTTTCATTAAAGAATCACACGCAATAAACGTTCCGTTGTGTAACGGTTAGCATTCTGCAAAATTCTATTTTATTACAGATAAAATTACCAGTAAATTTAACAATAACACTACCCAAAAGTGTTTAATTACCCCATACATTGCACCAGGAGCAGTCAGGAGTAGGCCTCAGCAGTACCCAAGAGGCTTTAATAACACCCTTACCTTGCCCGATCAATTGCGAGATCGAGCAATAACAGGTGTGTTATGGCCTCAGATGTCCTGGGCCGCACTAGCGCTCCACTGAACGGATTAGCATCTCTCTATCTTTCAAGGACAGGTGCGTGTTGCACGCTAAAACCAGTTCGTGATAGGGATCTGTGATTGCAATTATTTAATCTTAAAACAAGGAATTACCAGTAAGTGAGGGTCATAAGCTGGCATTTATTAAGTCCCTGCCCTTTGTACACACCGCCCGTCGCTATAAGCGATTGAATTAGTTAGTGAGTTGGTTAGTGAGGTCCTCAGATTGGCCCAGGCGGGGTAGGAGAAGGCCCTGGCAGAGCGCCAAGAATTTAACGATCATTGTTGAAATTTGCATTAAACATGTATTTAGCTACTGCTAAACATCCAAAAATTTAAGGCCCAAGGCCAGAGGCACCAGGGAGGCAAGTAGTTCCTTAAAGACACAGAATGAGTCTGGAGCATGCATTTGCAGTACCCAAGAGGCTTTCATAACCCCTTACATTTAAAGATCAATGTTTACATTTGCATTAAGCATGTATTTAGCTTCTGCTAAACTTCAAAAAATTATAGGCCCAAGGCCTGAGGCAACAGGGAGGCAAGTAGTTTGTGAAAGACACAGAATGAGTCTGGAGCAGTCATTTGCAGTACCCAAGAGGGTTTCATAACCCCTTACATTTAAAGATCAATGTTGACATTTGCATTAAGCATGTATTTAGCTACTGCTAAACTTCAAAAAATTATAGGCCCAAGGCCAGAAGCTTCAGTTTTCCCCATATTAGGAGCATAGTTGTCCCCCAGATTAGGCAGCATAGATGTCCCCCAGATAAGGACCATAGTTGTCCCCCAGATTAGGCAGCATAGATGTCACCCAGATTAGGCAGCATAGATGTCCCCCAGATTAGGAGCATACTTGTCCCCCAGATTAGGCAGCATAGATGTCACCCAGACTAGGGGCATAGTTATCTCCCAGAGTAGGCAGCATAGATGTCACCCAGATTAGGCAGCATAGATGCCCCCCAGATTAGGAGCATACTTGTCCCCCAGATTAGGCAGCATAGTTGTCTCCCAATCAGCGCGGGCCGGTCAGAGCCAATCAAAGGGCTGTATGTGTCAAGCGGGCCGTACAATCCCCAGGTCTGCCCCAAAGGGTTTCATAACCAACCACAATAGAGAAAATGTAGGAGCATGGTCAATCTACTCAGACCCATCTGTCATTGGTGGCTGGAAATCCTGGCTGATCCATCCCTGATTCATCTTGACAAACGTCAGTCTCTCCACATTTTTAGTGGACAGACAAGTTCGCCTTGGGGTGACTATGGCCCCGGCCGCACTAAACACCCGCTCTGATGGCACACTACTGGCCGGGCAGGACAGCTTTTCCAGGGCAAACTCAGCTAGTTGTGGCCATAAATCGAGTTTGGCTGCCCAGAAGTCCAGCGGATCTTAAACGGTTGTTGGCAGGGTCATGTCGAGGTAAGCCATCACCTGCTGGTTCAGGTCCTGCTCCATGTCCACCTGCTGCTGATGAGTAGCTTCACTATGCGGCTGAAGGAAGCTACTCATCAGCGACTGTAGACTCAGGCTGCTGCTGATTGAGCCGATACTGCTCCTGCCACCCCTCCCCTCCCCAGCAGCCATGGCAGTGAAAGGTGAGCGCAGAGGGCCCCCCGAGTTAGACCTGCGAGTGGATGGACCATGTGGCCGATAAGCATCGGCCAACCGACTACGTAGAAGCTCCCTGAAGTAGGTCAGTTTGTCCTCCCTCTCAGTGGGTGTAAAAAAGGCCCCCATTCTGGGCCGGTAGCGAGGGTCTAATAAGGTGGAGATCCAGAAGTCATCGCGCTGACGAATTTTGACAATTCGGGGGTCACTACGCAAGCAACTCAGCATGCATCGTGCCATTTGTGACAGTGCCTCACTGGGACTACCTGCCTCCATCTCCACTGCATACTGCCACGGTGTGTCTGGGTCCTCTGTCTCGCCTCCCTCGTAATAACCCTCCAGCTCCTCTGGCTGCTCTTGCTCCTCCTCTCCTGTCCAATGACCAGAAACACCGGCCATCTAATCCACCGTAAACTGTGCTCCGCTCTGCCCCTCATCATCCTCCTCCAGTTCATCCCCAAAAGACTCATGTAGCCTTCTGATGTAGGCGCAACATCTCCATTGTCGTGACCAGCCATGTTTTTAATCATTTTTTGGAGTAAATGTAGGAGTGGAATTACGTCGTTCATGGCGTAATTCGAGCGACTAACAAAAAATGTGGCTTCCTCAAAGGGCCTCAGCAAACAGCAGGTGTCACATATGAGCTGCCACTCGTTCACATTGAAGTTACACAGGGGAGTACTCCTATCTGCTTGTATCATCAAAAAATCTGTGATGGCTTTTCTTTGTTCGTATAGTCTGTCCAACATATGGAGGGTGGAATTCCAACGTGTGGCAACGTCACAAATGAGACTATGTTGTGGGATACCGTTCTGACGCTGCAGCTCAAGCAAAGTGTGCTTGGCGGTGTACGAGTGGCTGAAGTGCATGCACAGTTTCCTTGCCATTGTCAGGACGTCTTGCAAATGAACTTCTTGACAACCAGATTCAACACGTGTGCCATGCAGGGCGAAGGGTTCACACTTCCTTGACGCAGCACGGCCACAATGTTCTTCCCATTGTCGGTCACCATGGTTCCCATTTCCAGATTTCATGGAGTAAGCCATACTCTGATTTCTTCCCTAATGAACTTCAGCAGTTGCTCCCCTGTGTGACTCCGTTCGCCAAGGCAAACCATGTGAAGGACGGCTTGACACCGCTGTGCCCTACACACGTGGTACGATGAAGGGCCACCGAGATTTGGATGTGCAGTGGAGGCCGAGGACACAGGGGAGGAGGAGGAGGAGGTGCACACTGTAAAAGGACCAACTGCCTGGGAGCGAGAACGTGGAGGAGGAAGCAGTTTGACCTGTCCAAGTTGCTGTTGTGGCTGTGCAGGAATAACATTTACCCAGTGGGCCGTAAAAGACATGTATTGTCCCTGCCTGTAGTTACAGCTCCACACGTCGGCACTGCCGTGCACTTTTGAACACACCGACAGGCTCAAGGACTGGCTCACCTTCTCTTGTACAAACTTATGCAGGGCTGGTACTGCCTTCTTTGCAAAGAAATGACGTCTTGGGACTCTCCACCTCGGCTCGGCACAAGACATCAATTCCCTGAAAGCTGCAGAGTCGACCAGTTGGAAAGGGAGGGACTGCAACACCAGCAACTTGGACAGGATAACATTCAACTTCTGCGCCATTGGATGAGTGGGCGCATACTGTTGTCACTTGGACATGGCTTCGCCGATCGATTGTTGGCGGAATGGCTGACTACGAGCGGAGGAAGCAGGAGCGCAAGAAGGATGGTTTGACACAATGCTCCCTTCGGCTGAGGTGGTGGAGCCTTGGCTGGATGACGGAGGGAGCGGATGGCCACTGGGTGATGTGGCAGGCTGGACCACTACCTCGTAGCCACGGTTATCCCAGGCCGCTTTATGGTGGCGAATCATGTGTTCACGCAGGGCCGTGGTGCCGAGATTGGGACCCTGGCCACACTTCACTTTCTGCCCACAGATTTTGCATGTGACTACGCTAAGGTCCTCCGGATTCTTTATTAAGAACAACCACACTGCAGAGTAGCTGATTTTCCCACCTGTAGTTCGCACTATTTCACTGCTATTGGCGCCGTCTCCAGGAACCCCTGTTCCACTACATCCCTGAATGGTAGCTTGCCGCGAAGCAGGTGGTCTCCCCCTGGCACGTTTGGCTCCTGAATTTCCACTACTGCCACCACCACGCTGATTGCCAACCGTGCTACCGCCTTGCTGCCTCATAGACAAAGAGCAAATCTCTTCTCTTGATGATGATGAAGCCCCGGCTTCTGCACCCGGCTCCCAATTGCGATCGTCTTCATCATCATCAAAAGATGTGTGCACGTCACTGATGTCCTCCTCGTGTTCCACAACAGTGTCTGTCTCAGGACCCTGAGCAATTGAAACACCGCCTCCCACGTCACTCTCCTCACATTCTTGGCTGCCCATTAGCTGCTGACTGTCCTCTATTACATCGTCCTCGCGAAATAGTGGAGCTGAACCCAAAGCATGAGATACTTCTTTGGGAGAGGGAACAGCATAGGACAAAGGCAATGGGATTACAGGGACTGCTCCCAGGCCATGCCAACTGAGGGTTGTGTCTGAGGAACCCACCGACTCTTGACTGGGGTTGTCACATGTTGCTGTCCTTTCAAAGTATATAGGCCCTAGACAGAATAACAGTTACTAAATAGTACACTACTAGGTTGTATGTATGCCCTTTGCAATGATGAGCGCACTGTTAAGCGTATTTGTACGCAGGAAAAACTTTTTTTTTTCTTTAATACACCGGCAGGTGTATAACGTGTGGTATAACACTTAATTTAGTACAGAGACAGAAAAAAAGGTGGTATATGGTACACTATTTGCTTGAATTTAGGCCCTTTGCAATGATAAGGCCACTGAAAAAGTGTATTTTTACGCAGAAAATCCTTTTTTTTTTTCTTTAATACACTGGCAGGTGTATAACGTGTGGTATAAAAAAGAAATACAGGTACTAAATAGTATGCTATTTGCTTGTATGTAGGCCCTTTGCAATGATAAGGCCACTGTTAAGCGTATTTTTACGCAGGAAAAACTTTTTTTTCTTTAATACACGGACAGGTATATAACGTGTGGTATAATACTGAATTTAGCACAGAGACAGAAAAAAAAGGTGGTATATGGTACGCTATTTGCTTGTATTTAGGCCCTTCGCAATGATAAGGCCACTGTTAAGCGTATTTTTATTCAGGAAAAAATTTATTTTCTTTAATACATCGGCAGGTGTATAACGTGTGGTATAACACTGAATTTAGCACAGAGAAAGAAAAAAAGGTGTTATATGGTACGCTATCTGTTAAGCGTATTTGTACTCAGGGGAAAAAAAATTCTTTAACCTCTTCAGGACATAGGGCGTATGGATACGCCCTGCATTCCGAGTCCTTAAGGACCGAGGACGTATCCATTTTTTTTTACATTTGCAAAAGTCGTGAAACACCTGTGGGGTATAAAGGCTCACTTTATCCCATGTTACATTCCCCGAGGGGTCTAGTTTCCAAAATGGTATGCCATGTGGTTTTTTTTTTTTGCTGTTCTGGCACCATAAGGGCTTCCTAAATGCAACATGCCCCCCAAAATCCATTTCAGAAAAACGTACTCTCCAAAATCCCCTTGTCGCTCCTTCCATTCTGAGCCCTCTACTGCGCCCGCCGAACACTTTACATAGACATATGAGGTATGTGCTTACTCAAGAGAAATTGGGCTATAAATTCAAGTAAAAATTTTCTCCTTTTACCCCTTGTAAAAATAAAAAAAATTGGGTCTACAAGAACATGTGAGTGTAAAAAATGAAGATTATGAATTTTCTCCTTCACTTTGCTGCTATTCGTGTGAAACACCTAAAGGGTTAAAACGATGACTGAATGTCACTTTGAATACTTTGGGGGGTGCAGTTTTTATAATGGGGTCATTTGTGGGGTATTTTTAATATGAAGACCCTTCAAATCCACTTCAAACCTGAACTGGTCCCTGAAAAATATTGAGTTTGAAAATTTTGTGAAAAATCGGAAAATTGCTGCTGAACTTTGAAGCCCTCTGGTGTCTTCCAAAAGTAAAAACTCATCAATTTTATGATGCTAACATAAAGTAGACATATTGTATATGTGATCCAAAAAAATGTATTCGTAATATCCATTTTCCTTACAAACAGAAAGCTTCAAAGTTAGAAAAATGCTAAATTTTAAAATTTTTCATCAGATGTACGGATTTTTCACCAAGAAAGGATGCAAGTATCGACAAAAATTTACCACTATGTTAAAGTAGAATATGTCACGAAAAAACAATCTCGGAATCAGAATGATAACTAAAAGCATTCCAGAGTTATTAATGTTTAAATTGACAGTGGTCAGATGTGCAAAAAACTCCCCGGTCCTTAAGGTCAAAATGGGCTTGGTCCTGAAGGGGTTAATACGCCGGCAGGTGTATAACATGTGGTATAGCACTGAATTTAGCACAGAGACAGAAAAAAAGGTGGTATATGGTACGCTATTTGCTTGTATGTAGGCCCTTTCCAATGATAATGCCACTGTTAAGCGTATTTGTACTCAGGAAAAAAAAAAATTCTTTACTACATCGGCAGGTGTATAACGTGTGGTATAACACTGAATTTAGCACACAGACAGAAAAAAAGGTAGTATATGGTACGCTATTTGCTTGTATGTAGGCCCTTTGCAATGATAAGGCCACTGTTAAGCATATTTTTACGCAGGAAAACCTTTTTCTTCTTTAATACACTGGAAGGTGTATAACGTGTGGTATAACACTGAGTTTAGCACAGAGACAGAAAAAAAGGTGGTATATGGTACACTATTTGCTTGTATGTAGGCCCTTTGCAATGATAAGGCCACTGAAAAGTGTATTTGTACTCAGGAAAAACTTTTTTTTCTTTAATACACCGGTAGGCGTATAACGTGTGGTATAACACTGAATTTAGCACAGAGACAGAGTAACAGGTGAAAAATGGTAAAAAGTTACTAAAGTCCACACTAATATGACTTATTTCTGAACAGCAGCAGGACCCAACAGTGCAGCACCACCAAAAAAAAAAATCCAGGGATTAAACCCTAAATTGCACTCTGTCACACAATTCTGAGCAGCAGAAGATTTGTGGAGAAAAAAAAACTCAATAGAGCTGAAAAATGAGGAGATGAGATGCTTCAGAAAGTTCAGGCAGCTTGGAGATCTGCATGAGGCAGCTGACAGCTATCTGCCCCTCTCTGCTGCAATGCTCAATAACGTGAATAGGAGGTTTAGCTATCAATGATCCTTCTCAGTGTTACAGCACAGCACTCTGCACTCCTGCCTTTCCCTAATGCTGACTAGCAGTTGCAGTGTAACGCTGTGGTATGAGCTATTCACACACACACACAGTCCCGTCCTCTCCATCTGAGTGCACAGATTAAATGAAGTGAGGCAAGATGGCCGCCGATTATATAGGGGCTGTGACATCACAGGGGTCAGTGAACACTGATATGCTGCATCTCACATGTGGTTCAGGGTCAGCCCGCCTACCTTCATTCCCGCCACTATTTCCCGCCCTCCCATAATCCCCTGCCCCATGTACTCACATGTGGATCCGCCATCTTAGCTCTACAATAGCCTGGAACGCTGTAAAATGGAGTTTAATGAAGCGATTCGTGCAATAGAATCGCAGCGATATTCGTATTCGTTGCAAATCGAATTTTCCATGAAATTCGTAACGAATTCGGGTTCATCAAGTTCGATTCGCTCATCTCTAGCTTTCATCCAAGTACATCCGCTTCAAGATCCCCTGTTTCAAGCTTGGTCCCCGCTACCTTGGCCCTTCCAGATTCTACAAAAGATCAATCCTGTCTCCTACAAACTCCGTCTACCTGATACGTTACGTATTCCCAATTCCTTCCACATCTCTCTCCTCAAGCCTCTTATCATAAACTGGTTCTCTAAGAAGAATCTTTTCTCTACACCTGTCTCTGGCTCTTCTGACATCTACAAAGTTAAACAGATTATTGCTACAAAAACTGGGAGAGGTAAAAAAAAAAATTTGGGGGTCGACTGGGAGGGTTATGGTCCTGAGGAGAGATCTTGGGAACCTGAGGAGAATATCCGGGACCGTGACCTTCTCAGGAGTTTTCTCTCTCGTAAAAGGAGGGGGAGACCAAAGGGGGGGGGTACTGTTACATTATGATGCTGGCCATGAGCGCATGGTCCCCTTACCTGCTGTAGCCCCAGTCCATCACTCTCCGGGTGTTTCTCTTGCCTCCGCCTCTGCTTCTCTGCTCCAGCACGCGTGTCTCCGTCCCCTAGGGTGCGCGCGCGCCGGAGCTTTAAGATTTAAATGGCCAGTACGCTCATTAGTATAATCCACCTGTGGCTCATTTATAAATTCCTCCACCCTCCTCAGTTTCCTGCCGGATCTTTGTTGCCTTGAGCCTGAGAGAAAGCATTCCGGTTTTTGCCTTACCGTGTATCTGATCTCTTGCTTTGTGACTTGACCTTGCTCCTCTGCCGCCTGCCTACTGACCTCCTGCTCTGTCTAGACTACGCTACTGTGCGGCCTGCCCTGACCTTCTGCTATCCAGACTATGAGCTGCCTTATCCCTCCTGTGCCTCACATCTCCTCAGCCGCCTGTGTGGTCGAGCCGTGCCAGGGGTAGCGACCTGGGTGTCGCCTGCAGCAGCAAGTCCCTCCCGCTTTGTGGCGGGCTCTGGTGAAAAGCAGAGGCACCTTAGACTCCGCTCCCTAGTACAGTCCGAGTCATCTGCCACACAGGTCCAGCAGATCCACATCCACCGGGGTACCTGTCTTCAGAAACGTGAGTGTTACACTTACCTTGTATCAGCGATTGGTGGGAATATGTTTAAGTCAAGTTTCATTGTTTCTTTCAGGCAAAAGGCAGACAACCGGCGTGTGAGAAGAAGCGGGACATTAGAAGGCTGCAGTGTGAGCTGCGGTCACTGCAAGACCTGCTCCAGTGCGACTGGGACGTCAAGGAGGAGCTGGAGGAGACCAAAAAGAACTTGAAAAGGCACTTCTCGTCTTTCGTTACAAGGTTGAGAACCTGGAAAAGGGTGAGAAGTGTAACTCTTTCTTTTTCAGGAAGCTCCATGCTGGCCACACGTCCCTGACTGAGCTACGAGATGACACTGGACACATGAGCAGGGGTAAGGAGGAGGTGATGGGGTTGTCTCGGACTTCTACAGCAATCTCTATGCCCCAAAGTCATCCAACCGCGAAGCCACCAAGAGGTTCCTGTCAGGTATCGCTAACGTTGTTGATCCCACAGGTGCAACGATCCCTTGATGGTGGATGAGCTGCTCTCTGCTGTTAGATCCTTTAAGCCCGGCAAGACCCCGGGCAGTGACTGTCTCCTGGCCGAGCTCTATGTAACGCTGGGGGACCTAATCTGTCCGGACCTGTTGGAGGTGTACGAGGAGATGGTGGTGGGGGGCAGAATGCCTCCGTCGTTGAGGGAAGGGATGATTATGATCTTGTATAAGCGGAAGGGGGAGAGATGTGACTTGAAAAATTGGCGTCTCATCTCTTTCCTGAATGTGGAATACAAGATCCTCGCCAAGGTGCTAGCCAACAGGCTGAAATCTGTCATCGGGCAAGGACTTTGGCAAAGCTTGGGGGGCAAAAGTAAACTGCGGGAAGTCGGAAACTATGCTCTTCAGAGAGTGGCACTTGGCTTCTTCCACCCCCTTCCCTTTTACTGTCAAACCAGACTTCATACAAATCTTGGGAGTCTGGTTCGGGAAGTAAGGGGTGGCCCTTAAAGGGGTACTCCGCCCATGGCATCTTATCCACTATCCAAAGGATAGGGGATAAGATGTTAAATTGCCGCTGCGTAATGACGGGCGATACAGGGGCCGTAGCAGCGTGACGTCATGGATCCGCCCTTCATGACATCACGGCCCGTCCCCTTAATGCAAGTCTATGGCAGGGGGCGTGACGACCGCCACGCTCCCTCCCATAGACTTGTATTGACGGGGTGGGCCGTGACGTCATGAGGGGCGGTGCCGTGACGTAACAATGCTCCGGCCCCTGTATTGCCCGTCATTACGTGCAGAGCGATCTCACTCTGCGCAGTAATGATAGCGGGGTGCTGCAGCGCCGATCCCTGGGGGGCCCCAGCAGCGGGACCGCGGCGATCTAACATCTTATTCCCTATCCTTTGGATAGGGGATAAGATGTCTAGGGGCGCAGTACCCCTTTAAGTCTTGGCAAAACCGACTAGCAAAGATGAACTCTGAGATTGGACTATGGAGCTCCAGAAAGCTCTCTATGGAGGGCAAAACACTGGTCCTGCGGAGTGAAGTTTTACCTGTGCTCCAGTACACCGCACAGGCCTGGCCTCCCCATTATTTGCAAGGCAATCACCCGGACACTGTTTTGCTTCATCTGGGGCAAAACGGACAGAGTCAAGAGGACTGTGATGTATAAGAAGCCCCGCAAGGGTGGGAAAGGAATCCCCGATATCCCCACTTTGCTCTGGGCCTCCTTCGCATGTGTCAGCATGCTGCGAACTCTTGTTGAAAAGACTGGCTCAGCGGACAGGTTCATGTCTCGCTTGTTTCTAATGTCCCTCTAGAGACAGCTCAGCTGGGACAAGTGGGACAGCTCCATCCCTTACAACTGGAACACTCCCTGGTTCTATGGGGATGTTGTCTGGTTTGTGAGGGAGCACCAGCTGGAGGGTCTGAAACCGGACCTGTGGAAGCCAAGGACAATCTATAAGCTCATCCGCGCTAAGGACTTGTTGGAGCTTGTTCCGGGGCTCCCCGCGGCCACGGCAGAGACAGGTTGGACTAATGTGGCTTCAAAGCGGTTTACCAATGGACATAAGGACTTGTCGTGGATGGCCATTAAGGGAGGACTATCTCTCAGGTCGTTCATGCATGCCTGCAACCTGTGCAGAACCCAGTACTACCCCCGGTGCCCCTTTGTGGAGGAAACATCTTTGCACGTGTTTTGGCAGTGTCCCTTTGCGCAGGGTCTGTTGGATGCCCTGAAACAAGAACTCAGAGACTCTGTACCAAGGAACTGCCTATCGTACCATTTGGTGCTTTACGGTCTATTCCCTGGGACCCACGAAGTGGAGGCCAACCAGGAGGCCTGGCGCCTTATGAACTGTTTTAAGGATGCTGTGTGGCTTGCCAGGAACCGCCTCGTAATCAACAGGGAGAACATGTCTGTCTGCGACTACTGCAAGTTCATCAGGAGCCTGCTCAGATATTATTCCATCTTGGACAGCCCGGCCATCAATGAAGAAGAGGAGTGAAGAACCCCTCTCCTTCCCCCATGTCCCCCTGAAGATATAACCCAGTAGTTTGGCCCTGTGATCCACCCTCTCCCTACCCCCACACAGTCACCTACTCCCCTGCGCCCCCAGCCCCGCTCCATAGCCCACACTCCTACCCCGATCACAGATTGTATTGTTTGGTTTTTCGATTTCTTGTGCTTTTCTCTTACATGATTGAGCGAAGTGTTACAGAGTAGCATGCCGTGCGATGTATAGATTAGGAAACCTTTGCTGTGTATTGCACTGTCATGCTTTGTGTGATTATAATTTATTGTATAACTTGTAATGACTGAACGAACAATAAAGCTCTTTCAATAACGGAAGCACGGGCACCATGAACTCTTCATCTTGTGGCACTCACTCACCTCTTGATTCCCGGCCTTCTGGGCTAGGATCAGAGAAATTTTTTATAGATCCAGCCAGATGTCCGGGCAGTATACCTGCACACATTCACTTGTTTATATACTTTTTGTCACTTTTTACGTGTTGTGTGTGTTCACAGGATTGTTAGGATGCAGTAGCCCTTCTGGGTGTCCCTCCTAGTGGTCTAGGGGAGGTTTGTGTGGCCATTAGGTTCTGCACCTCCCTGGAAAAACCTCGGGTACTCTTGCATGGCCAGGGTACCGATCCTTATCGGCTCTGCTGGCAGATACCTTGGCCAATGCCAAGGGGGATGCCGGGAGCATTTGTGGTCCCTTAGTAGCTTCAGCAAAAAGGGACATCGAATTTGGAACCTCGCAGGTACCTTTTTGTCCAGAGGTGAAGGGTAAGGTTTGTTGGGGGATCTGTCTCCTATCGGAGAAGGGCTTGCGATAGACCGCATCTTTTGTGCAGGTTTTTTTTTTGTGTAAAACATGCACTTTTTCTTGCACTTTGGGTGATTTGAGAGCACCTTCCTCTGCTCTTAGATGAAAAAAATAGTTTTATGCATCTTCCTCTCTTCTTTGTTTCTATATACAATAGCTACTTTGTGACATGCAACTGGTAACAAGTTAACTTCTTAGATGGCAAGAATCAGAGTTAAGACGTGGATGTCACTATGACAATTGAGATAGTGAATAGATATATTAAATCTCCATTTAGACATTGTAGAATGTTTAATATATATCAAAATGTAGTCACAGCACCGGTAAAACATTCATTTATTAGAAATCCATTAAAAGTCCATTCGATACAAAAAGGTGCAAACCAGCATGTTCGAGGCCGAAACCTCCCCCTCTGGCGCGTTTCCGCCCTACCGGGCCTTAGACGTAGATACAAGGGAAAGCACTGCCTGGTATTTCAAGGAGCCAAGGCTCCACCCAATTTTGTGTCACTTGTATTTCCTTTAACTAAAGTGTGGGGATGTCTGTTCTGTATTCATCTTGGTATAATTTTCTCTAGGGGAGTGATGCCATAAATTTGATTTGCTGACAGTGTGGTTACTGATGTGTGTACAAACAACTTGTAGCTTTTGTAATTCTGTAGCCTCTATATAGCTACTATCTGCATAAGCTTAGCATGCTTCTATATATGTTCTACACATTTCTTATTGCTTACATGCTTCATATATGTAGTCATTCCGCTTATATATTAACCCCTTAAGGACCTAGGACATACAGGTACACCCTGGCTCTCTGGTACTTAAGGACCCAGGGCGTACCTGTACACCCATGTGAATTCCGGTCCCCACCCACTGCTCCCCGGGTGGGGCCCGGACCGGGATGCCTGCTGAAATCATTCAGCAGGCACCCCGTGCAAACCCCTGGGGGGTCAGACCGGCGATCTGCGGTGATTCCGGGTCGTACGGGTCTCCAGTGACCCGGTTACCCAGAAAATGAGGGGGATCGGGGCTGTCCAAGACACCCCTGGTCCCCCTGAAGGGATAGGAGTGAGGTGGCAGGGGTGCCCCCCCCCCCCTCCTATCCCTGCTATTGGTTTGTCAGAAGCGACCGACCAATAGCAGATCGGGGTGGGGTGGGGGTTAAAGTTCGGTTCCCCCGCTCTGCCCACCCACGTAGTCCGGGCAGAATGTGGGAACAGTGATGTGACCGGTGGTCACTTATCAGCGGCGGCGGGCGGTAATGAGGTGCGGCTCCCTGGTGCAGACTACGAAAGCCGGTGAGTAGTTGCATAGCAACATCTGGAGGGGAGGGGAAAGAAGACAGGCAGAATTTAACAGAGCAATAACCCCAGACATATGTAGAGAAAGCCATAGGGCCCAGTAAAGGAGAGGAAATACATTAGTCGCCGGAGGAGACCACAGCAGAGTGTTAGGGTGATAAGGCGCCAGCCATAACCTTTCAATTTGCATCCAACGGCTATAGGCATGATAGGAGGACAAGGCTGCAAGGTGACGTAAGTGAGCCACCCAGTAATATTTAGTAACATCCGGAACAGCCAGACCCCTCAATGGACGAATATTCGTCATATATTCACTAAATTCGCATATTCGTAATATTCGCGTTTTATTTCCGCATATGCGAAAATTAGCATATGTGAAAATTAGCACATACAAAAATTAGCATATGTGAAAACTCCCATATGCGAAAATTAGCATATGCTAATTTTCGCATATGCGAAAATTAGCACGCCAGTCTCACACAGTAGTATTAGAGCCTTCTTTATATTCGCGAGCAACACTAGTCATGGTCCATGCTTAAATCCCATACTATCACATGAACCATTATCTGGATGCTAGCATGAGCCTGGAATAAATCAGAAGTCCAGGACAGGATTCGTGTGATAAGCCCGTGTAGTCTCGGGGAATAAGGTGTTGTAAAACACATCTAGACAGACACTGACCCTATAAGAGTGATGTGAATGACAGTTATTTCTATTGGCTGCATTTGTTTGCCTATTCGCTTTGTGGATAGGATGCAGAATTGTCATGCATCACAGGAAAAGGCCAGGAGAGCCTTTTAATATACTAGTCGCCTAAGGAGAAGGCAACAAGGGAAATATACCTTACGAGGTTTTCCCCAATAAGCTACTTAGGACTGGACGGCTAGGATGAGTCAGGTAAAGGCCAGGAGAGCCTTTTTAACCTATTAGTCGCCTAAGAGGACGGCAACGAGGGAAACATTCCTTCCAAGGTTTTCCCCAATAAGCTACTTAGGACCGGACGGCTAAGGATCGGTCAGCAAGAGTCCAAGAATGCAGACGGAGAACCCCAGATACACGCTCTTAAAACAATCCTTGAAGAGTTACACGGCAAGGATGCAGTAGTCCAGCTAGGGAGAATACTGAAGGAATTCCATGTTCCAAAAATTGACCAATTGAATCCAGAGGTTTGGAAAAATATTTCAGAGAGAAAGAAAGGCATAGTGAAAGATCACAATTGGGATTATCAAGTCAGATGCCTGATCAGTACCTCCACACAATGTGTTGAGGAAGGTTGGACATATGATGATAAGAAGAAAAAATATAAAATAGAGACCTCCAGACAGACGTTTACTACCTCTCTTAAAAACTCATGTACGCAAAGACAGAGAGAAAGAAGGACGGTAACAGTAGGTACTCAAACCCCGACCCAGACTGTATCTGACTATTACCCTAGTCTAGAAGGTTCGGACATGGACAGTGACGCAATACAGTGACTGTTTGTACGTGCTTTTGTGGACGGTCTAAGGCCCCAGAGAAGGGAAAAACTGAAAGCCCAGGGGATAGAACTTGACCTACGGGGAGCCCCTAAAAAGACTACAATAGCATATGTCTCTGTAAAATCCCAAGGTGGGGGTCAGAATAACAAAGGAGACAGGCCCCGGAAACCCCCAATTTGTTATTATTGTGACAAGTCAGGACACATAAAAAAGAACTGCAGAAAACGTATTGGTGACGAGGGGGGTGACATACAGGACAACAGGCAAAGACAGTCAGCATCAGACAAAAAGAGATGCTCAAACTCAGGACTGACCTACCATTTGCTAGGTCACCTTCAAGGGCAACTCTCCTGCCCTTATAGTTCCCATGACCATAACTAGCAGGACTGAAGGGATGTACGGAGTTAAGAATGAAATCAGAATGTGACAGTGATGGAATACTCAGTAATCAGCATTGGAAAGACAGAAGGTTATGGGAATGTTGACAAGTTGAGTTGACTAAAACAAAAGCTAAGTGAAGAAAATAGAAGCTTTCTGTGAAATCTATGTGTATGTTTGTTATTGCCATACAAGTTGTTTGGTTTGTCAAATTGTGTTGTCTACTGTATATGCAGAACATGGTGTGTCTAACATGCTACATTTTTAAGTGAGTCTTGTGATGGTAGAGAACGTGAAATTAAACTCTTTTTCTCTTCTCCTCTTATGTGAGGTATGATACCTTTATGGTCTAAAAATGGCGCCCAGGGACTAGCCAGCGCCCAAAATTCCAAGAGGAGGGGCTTGTACGTTACATACTGTAGACAAAGAAATAAGTGTTTACCTTGTATGATAGTTTGTGAATGCTTTTAGTAAATTTTTAATTTCATGGGATAAATTAAGTGTTTCATATTTTGCAGTATATATATTTAGTAAATCTGGAAGTTGGCGGATTAGTTGAAATTCTGGAGTATGCAATGTTTTAGTTGAATGAAGCAGAATATAATCTCTCAGTGAGGCTGTTTTGTATCTGAGTATGTTTGTATATATATATTTGTGTCACTATTAGTTTTGTTTGGTTGTAATTTCTGATCTCCAAAGATAAAATTCAATGTTTGTGTTTGAACACTAGGTCTTTAACTGTTGTTGGTTTTTGACTTCTTTTTACTAATCCTGATCCTGTGTCTTGATATCTGTTTAATATTTTAGTGTTCTCTATCTGTATTTAATTGTATGTCACTGATCATTCTTGGATTAGTCATTTAACCCTTTGCCTCTTCTTGCTTATGATGTGTTCTCAATATGTACTGTTCTGTTCTGTTTGACACTCTTGTATTGTAGTTCAGGAATAGGCTGGTGCCTAGTTGTCATGCGATCTGTGATTTATTGCTATGTGAATCCCCTTTTTCTGTGTTTGTATTTTTGAGTTTCTTACGGTCCGTGAACAAAGCTGACAGAGCTTTCAGACCTGTGTATGAGAAGCTCGATGCTGCAGAAGGGGGGGGGGGCAGCCTCCTCCTTTTTTCCTGTCTGTCTCTCTCTTTTTTTTTTCTCCTCTTGTGCTTGTTTAACATGTGGCTTTGTAGTAACAAGTTGTTCTGCCTCTGATCACTCCTCTAACCTTGGATCCATTTCCATTTCTCTCTGCTGGAGAATGTTTTGGCTCGGAGGGGGGAGAAAATTACAAACTCTGCGTATAATATTGATGATGATGAATGCCTGTATAGAGTTAACATTACAGGAGACAGCAGGGTTCTCACATGATTCTTCATGGGGTATGCATTCTGCATGACACCAAGTAGTCAAAAGCTGAACAAACTCTACCTTGTTTCCAGGGCAAAAAGGTAATGATTTGGATGCACTAACTGGAGCTTACAGACTTGGCTGGGGTTAAACCGCTAACAGACTTATCTGGAAGACTTTTCTCACCTCTTCAGGCAGACCAATCAAAGATGCAGAGAGTTGGAGCACTCATGGAGGGGCTGCTAATGCCAGAATTAGGGCCCATACTAAGACTGGTACTTTAAAAGCCAAAAATAATGAGTTGACTGACACCACTACAGAGGCAGTTGCCGCACTGCCAGTGATATCTGTCAGAGACGTGGAGGTGAGCGTGGAAAACAACCTTCACAACAGGCAGATGCTGCTGTAAAAAGAATCTTGGAAGATGTTAAGGGGCAGAGGAGGAAAGACGGGGGACTTCTGCAAAAGTCTGCCTGCCTAGAACTCTGTTCCCAATGATAGTCCAAGTAATACATGGTAAAACACATTTGTCCAAAGGGGCCATGCTGCAAGTCATAGACAAATCCTGGATAGCCCCTGGTATCTCCACTACCGTAGTAGCTTTTCTTCAAGCCTATATGACCTGTGCTTTATACAATCCAGGGAGGAATATACCAGCCCCCTGAAAGTATACCCAAAGCCCCTCTGTCTTCTCTAGAGAGTCCAGGTAGATTACATAAGCTTGACCCCTTCTTCAGGCTATGTGTTTGTCTTGGTGTGTGTTGAGCTCTTTAGGCTGACCTGAGGCCGACCCCATGGGGAGGATTTATTACAGTTATTACATTAGTATGAGAATCTGTCCTCATATGTGCAGTTCTTGTTAAAGTATCTGAAACTAACATGTGGGCAAGTGTTGTCTTTCCTTCCCTCCCAGACCGGACAGCATTGAAGGAACCCGCACGCTACAGCCTGGAGACTACGTGTATGTAAAGAAGCATACCAGGAAGTCCCTCGAGCCTTGATTTGAAGGACCATACCAAGCCCTCTTGACTACAGCTACATCAGTCAAGCTGCAAGGAAAAGCCAACTGGATTAATGCATCACACTGCAAAAGGGCAGTATCTGACCATGACAATACTTTGGTTTCTGTTTAACTGTCTAATATGTTACATCACAACCTTACATGATGAGCTAGAAAAGCATCCAGATAACAAGTATTTAAAACACCACTTAATGTTGGCACAAAATCTCACAAAAGTTTGCTGGATATGTACACATGTACCTACATCTGCCCAGAGTATGCCTTCTTTGGCTATCCTTGTACCACCACACGAGATGTTCCAGGGGGATTGCTTCGACACATTAGCAAGCAACAAGACATGGTACATGAAAAATTGGAACACTTCAGTGGGGATTCCAATAGTGGGATGGATTGGGCAACCCTGGTGGCAGGGAAACCTGAGCAGTTTTTGACAGGGAACACAGCAGATTTTGACCTTCAAGGGGGCTCCTGGGTAGCACAAGAAGTCACACACCTCCTGAACATAGGGTCAATCCACGCAGCAGGGGTCAAGGTCAGTTTTAGCAGAACATCTGTAAGTACTGATACATTTAAGCCTAGTCAAATAGAGAGGTACTTACATGACAAAAACTGGCTGAACAATACACTTTTTCCTCAGAGACCGGAGAAGAGTGTTATAACATAACAGGACATCAAAAATGTAGTGAATCCTCAGATTACCAGCCCTATGACCCGACATGTAATAACCCAGATGTAGGTTACTGTTGTACATTAGGACAGAAACCCAGGTGGTGCTACATGACTAACGTCTCAAGACTGATTGACATAGTTAATAAACTGATAAATCAACATTCCTCATATTGGGAACTCCCAAGAGACACATATTGGGTATGCGGAGGGGGGGCCTACAAGTGGTTGCCGGTAGGGGTTAATGGTACATGCACCCTAGCCAGACTCACTAGCTCGACTTTTGTGATACCTAGCAAAGATGTTGACATGAGAGCAGTCCCAAGACACATGCTATACCAGAGAGCAGCAGACAACAAGGAAAGAGAAAATGGAAGACCACACGTAGTTCAGATGGGAACAGCCAATAAACTCTTCAGCACTCTATTTGTATACCCCATGATGATGCAAATGTGGGACAAATTAGTTGAGGCCACTGACTACCTTGACGACCAAATATATGACATTCTGGAAATCACGAACACCTCTGTGTCTGTACAAAATCAGCTGATGACAGTGACTAACCAGCACACAATAGTTCTTGATTACCTCACAGCTGCTCAAGGGGGAATGTGCCAGATTATAGACCCCACTTGTTGTCACTACATAGACACCACAGGTACCATCCAGATGCACCACCAACTTGAAAACATACAAAAACTAAGGGAACAGTACGCTAAAGACAATGACAAAAATAAAGATAAATGTTGGGGAGACACTTTCTCCATAATGAACCCAGCCACCTGGTTGAAAGGTATTGGAGGATGGATAGGTGCCTTACAAGTCGCAGTTGTTATTCTTTTATCTTATTTAGTTATAAAGCTTTTGATGATATGCATAAGTCGCTGAAAATATAGAATCAGTAAATACTGAGTATTGTTTACTTCAAATGAATGGGTTAACATAAACACTTTATGCTGTTTTCCCAGGATGTAGAAGAAATAATGATCAGCATTTGTTTCCAGGTTCTCATGTCTCCTCTTTTTTTTCTTTTGTTTCTAGATTGACATCACACCTGAAACACTCTTCCTGGTGAGGATGTCGGTCCATTACTCAGGGGATGGAGCCAAGTAAAGAAGACTTGGTTCCCTCGGACAACTTGCGGTCTGGTATAGCACCTGAGAAAAGGCCTGCTATACACCTTACCTGGAGGATCCAGTTCTTTCAGATGATGATGTCAAAGGGGGAGATGCAAAAAGAAATGGCCACCTCAGTCTGTCAAAAGCCTTCTAAGCATCTAAGCTGAGAAGTAACACTTGCTCAGACCTCCGATTGATTATGTCAACCCTATCACCCTCCTGGTGTTGTCGCCCCCCTGACGACAGGGGATGAACCCCACCTGATCCTTATGGATAAGAGATGGAAGAAAAGAGCAAAGCCTGATCACCAACACCTTAGAGAACAATTTCAGGTCCGAATTCAGAAGGGCAATAGGACGATAACTAAAACAATCATGGGGGTCCTTACCAGGCTTAGGTATCAGGGTGATGAGGGAATGTAAGAAGGACTGCCGTATCGCTTAACCTCCCATGAAAGAGTTAAAGAGCGGAACAAGCTTAGGTATAAGGGAGGAGGAGAAAGTCTTGTAGTAAAGATATGTAAAGCCATCTGAACCGGGGGAATGACCCGCAGGTAGGGATTTAAGGACCTCCAAAAGCTCCACCTCTGTTATGGGCGCATTCAAGACCCCACGATAAGCCTCCATCAGTGTAGGGAGGCCACAGCGGGAGAGATAAGAATCAAGAGCAGCAGCCCGCTCCACCGGGCCAGACGGCAGTTGGGAAGGAAGGGAATACAGTGTAGAGTAGTAGTCGACAAAGAGACGAGAAATGTCAGCCGGGTGATAGTGGAGAACCCCCAAAGAATCTTTCAAGGCAGAGGGAGATTGAGCAGCTGCCCGGTCACGCAGGCGCCTGGCCAACATTGTATGGGCTTTATTGCCTTTCTCATAAAAACGTTGCTTAGCAAAAAGCAACTGACATTCAACTTTTATGAAGAGCCAGGGCACCCAGCTGAGCCCGCGCAGCCACCAAGCACCACAAGGTTGACAAAGAAGGAGCAGATAGCAAAAGAGCTTCTAAGCGAGTAATCTCTGCGCAGAGTTCCATGGAGCAAGCAAGGGCATCGTGTTTGAGTTTAGCGCCAAGGGCGATACAATGACCCCGAACTACAGATTTATGGGCTTCCCAGAGGATAGCCTGAGAGGAAACCGAGCCTTCATTGGTAGCAAAGTAGCCCGTGATACACTTCTGAACCGACTCCCGGGAAGGCAACGACTTAGAATCAATTAGACGCCAATGGCAAGATCGAAGAGAGGAAGGCGAAGGAAGGAAGGAAGGAGAGAAGAATAGGACAGTAATCAGACCAGGAGATAGGTTCAAGAGAGGCAGCCGAGAGCATGCGCACCATGGGCAAGTTACCAAAAAAGTAATCTATACATGTGTGCAATTTATGAGGATGGGAATAAAAAGTAAAGGAGAGGCCTGTCAGGTGATTTATCCGCCACAGATCATACAACAAAGATGCCCTGATAAACCGACGAAAAGGCGAAGCTAAGCGCAACTGGAAAGAGGGGGAGGGGTAGTAGAGACAGAATGACGGTCAAGAGAGGGAGAGAAGATAAGGTTAAAGTTCCCCCCAAAGAGCAAAGCAGAGGGTGAGTACTTATGTAATCTGGCCAGAACTCTATGCAGAAAGGGGACTTGAGATGTATTAGGGGCATAAACATTACAAAGTAACAAAGAAACTCCACCCAAAACACCCTCTACCACCACAAATCTCCCCAGAGGATCAAGATTGGAAGAGGTAACCTGGAGGGGACAGGACCTAGAGACTATTATGGCAAAACCCGCTACCGGATAGAGGTGATGAAGGAACTGAAAAGACCAAGAACAGTCAAAGTGTGTCTCCTGAAGGAAAATAATATCCCATCAGAGCCCAGTAAGCTCCCTTTGTAGTAAATGCCGTTTGGCAGGGGAATTAAGCCCCTTAACGTTCAGAGAGACATACCTAACCATGGCGGATCAAGGATGGAGGGAATCAGCCTAAAGGGGGGTATACTTACAGAATCAAATAGAGGAATCAACTGAGAAATGCGAGGAGGCAACAACGGGCCCCAGGCCCCGGGATCAATGAGCCAAAGGAGGAAACCTGCAACAGAGAAAAAGGAAAAAAGAGGGAACAAGAAAGGGCACGAGAGGAGTTCAACAAATCACAAACTTACAAGACAACATAAAACAAGGAAAAGACAACAAGTAGCAAAAAAGTGAACCATTGACCAATAAGCCAATGCGGAGGTCAAGACCACAATAGTGGACCGTAAACCTAAGCATGGGCACACCATTGCCATGACCTCAAAAGGGGGATATGGGAGATGCCTCCGAAAAGTGGCACCAAAAATACGAGCACCCCACTCCTGGGCCATAGCAATACAGTGTAAAGAGGTAAGAACCTTCAGTGACCAAAAAATGCAGTAATACAGCCCCAGAGAGAAACGACATAGAGGCAGACCAAAGTCCCATCCATCATCTCAGGGGGGAGCCCCCAAGGCACGAGGAGAAGGTGGTTTCATCTGAGGACCCCTACGGAGGGACTGAACAGGCTGCCAAACAGGAAACAGAGGAGAGGAGGAGACATCAGATCCCAGTCCATCAGCTGAGGAGTCGGCAAGTTCAACGTGGAGCAAAAGTCCTGGAGATCCGAGAAGGTGAGCAGAACCGCAGAACGGCCATCCTTACGAGCATGCCACCCAAACGGAAAAGTCCATCTATAAGGTATCTGATGGGAGCGAAGAACATCCAGGAGAGGTTGAAGCAGTCGTCTCTTCCGGAAGGTCAGCCAAGACAAGTCCTGATAAAGCTGGATACGGGCCCAATCAAAATTCCGCAGAGAGCCGGCCTTTGCCATAATAGCCTCTTTAACTTGGAAATGGTGCACGCAGCAAATGACATCTCGCGGCGTGCCTGAAGCAGACTTAGGACGGAGAGCTCTATGGGCTCTATCCAGTTTAATCCTATGGTAAGATGGTTCTCCGAGTATTAAATTGAACATGGCTTGCAGGGCAACAAAAAGGTCCTCATCATGGGTAGCCTCCGGTAACCCCCGGAACCTGATATTATTACGCCTCCCACGGTTGTCAAGGTCCTCAACATGAGTATTAAGATCACAGAGAAAGTCCCTTTGAGAGGCAATGGTGGAATGAAGCTGGGCAATATAGCCTCTGGTATCGTCATGGGGATCCTCCGGGCCATCCACCTGGTCTGAGAAATGTTGAAGACAGGCCTCCTTCACTTCAGTGACTAAAGAGCGAAAGTCCTCCTTATTAGGAATTTTAAAAAAAAGCTGGCTCAGATCAGGAAGAGCCGAGGCAGAGAGAGGTAAGCCTGAGCAGGGCACATCCTCAACAAGGAGGGCATCCCATGAGTTGGAGACTGAGGTTCGAGCCGTGGGCCTCCCAGCATCAGAGGGAGGGCGAGGGGCCTCCTGCCAGGACAGGGCGGGCGACCTAGGAGATAACATGCTGTTGTTAGACCTGTGCCGCTGTGGCAGAGGTGAGAGTAGCGGGTAGCAGGCAGCAAGAGGGTCCAAGGATGCAGGAGTGGATCCTATGTTGCTTGTGGGAGCAAGCCTGCAGGATGGGGGCAGCTCAGAAGAGATGAAACCAGAGCCCCTATTCAGTGGCTCAGAGGAGGGGGAGCCCAAGCAGTGGGGAGCAGCTAAGTATGGCTGAGGGTGGAGGGAGTGAGACAAGTCCCGCAGCAGTGGGTACACTTGTGGCTGCTCGGCTGGTATAGAGGCCGGGGACACTTCCTGCAGGGGCAGCGGAGCTGAGGATGAAAGGGAAGCCGAAGCAGACAGGGAGCCCGGCTGGAGACTCACCACAGGAACCGGAGGAGAAGCGTCCCCAGAAACAGTTGCAGCAGGTCCCGGTACCGGCGCGCATGTAGAGGCGGACCACAGGGACGGAGGAATCAACGTGCCGGTCTCAGAGGGAGCAGCAGAGGTAGGCAGCAGAAGGTACTGCAGGCCCACTGGAGGCCCCGGTTCTTAGAGATGGACAGCTGCTGGAGCGGGAGCGCAGTCCTTGTGCGGGCCACGCAATGGTGGCCCAGGATAGACGAGTAGAGGCCTGAGGCGGCTGGAAATACCCTCTGATGTCCCCCGGAGCAGGAGAGGGGATGCGGGTGGGTGCAGGAGGGTTTTTAGCCTGTCGGGAATTCCTCTCCATGAAGGTGCAGGGTCACTGAGGTGCTTATTAAGCTATTTCACGGCCAGGAGAGCAGGAGCTGACTCAGTGTGAGGCCATCTCGGCCACGCCCCCGGGAGTTGTACTTTTAAACAGCTGGATGTATGCCACCCCCACCCCCCCCCCCCACCCCCATGTGAAAGTACAGGGTACATTTACAAGGGTGGGTTTACAGTGAGTTTCCTGCTTCAAGTTTGAGCTGCGGCAGATTTTCTGCCACAGCATAAACTCCTAGCGGGAAACTCACCACAAACCCGCCCATGTTAATGTACCCTAAAACACTACACTACCCTACATTCAACTACAGTAACACATGATAAAGGGTAAAACACTACATATACACCCCTTACACTGTCCCCCCCAATCAAAATCAAAAACGTATCGTACGGCAGTGTTTCCAAAACGGAGCCTCCAGCTGTTGCAAAACAATAACTCCCAGCATTTCCGGACAGCCATTGACTGTCCAGGCATGCTGGGAGTTTTGCAACAGCTGGAGGCACCCTGTTGGGGAATCACTGGCATAGAATACCCCTATGTCCACCACTATGCAATCCCTAATTTAGTCCTCAAATGCACATGGCGCTCTCTCACTTCGGAGCCCTGTAGTTTTTCTAGGAATCAGTTTAGTGCTACATATGGTATATTTCCGTACTCGGGAGCAATTGCATTAAAGATTTGGGGGGCTTTGTCTCCTTTTACCCCTTATGAAAAGACAAAGTTGGGGTCTACACCAGCCTGTTAGTGTAAAAAAAAAAATTACACTAACATACTGGTATTGCCCCATGCTTTTTATTTTCCCAAAATTTTTTACGCAATTTCTCCTGAATACGGAAATACCCCATATGTGGGCTTAAAATGCTCTGTGGACGCACAACAAGGCTCAGTAGTGAGAGCGCACTATGTACATTTGAGGCCTAAAATTTGCACAGGGGTGGCTGATTTTACAGCAGTTCTGACATGAACACAAAAAAATAAATACCCACGAGTGACCCCATTTTGTAAACTACACCCCTCATGGAACGTAATAAGGGGTTTAGAGAGCCTTAACACCCCACAGTTGTTTGACAATTTTTTGTTAAAGTTGGATGGGAAAATGAAAAAAAAAATTCAACTAAAATGCTGGTGTTACCCTAAGTTTTTCATTTTCACAAGAGAAAATAGGAAAAATTGCCACCCAAATTTTGGAACCCCATTTCTTAAGTAAGAACATACCCCATATGTGGATGGAAAGTGCTCTGCGGGCACACTACAATGCTCACAAGAGATGGAGCGCCATTGGGCTTTTGGAGAAAAAGTTTGTCTGGAATTGAAGGCCACGTGTGTTTACAAAGCCCCATAGTGCCAGAACAGTGGACGCCCCCTCACGTAATGTAATAAGGGGTACAGTGAGCATTTACTGCCCAGAGGTGTCTGACAGATTTTTGGAACAGTGGTCCATGAAAATGAAAAATGTAATGTTTCCTTTGCACAGACCACTGTTCCAAAGATCTGTCAAACACCAGTGGGGGGAAAATGCTCACTGCACAAGGCCGCCGACTTCTATTCCAACCATATTCTCTCTCCAAAAGCTCAATGGCGCTCCCTCTCTTCTGAGCATTGTAGTGCGCAAGCAGAGCACTTCATGTCCATGCATGGGATATGTCCATACTCTGAAGAAATGGGGTTACAAATTTTGGGGGGCATTTTCTCCTATTGGCCCTTGTAAAAATAAAAAATTTGGAGAAAAACGAAAAGTCGTCAAACACCTGTGGGGTGCTAAGGCTCACTGGTCCCCTTGTTCTCTTCCTTTAGGGGTGTCGTTTCCAAAATAGTATGCCATGTAGGGGTTTTTTTTTGTTTTGTTTTTGCTGTTCTGGCTCCATAGGGGCTTCCTAAATGCGACATGCCCCCCAAAAACCATTTCAGAAAAACTCACTCTCCAAAATCCCATTGTTGCTCCTTCCCTTCTGAGCCCTCTACTGCTCCCACAGAAAACTTGACATACACATATGAGATATTTCCTCACTCGAGAGAAATTGTGTTACACGATTTAGGGTGATTTCTCTCCTTTTACCCCTTGTAAAAATTCAAAACTTCTACATTTAGTTGGAAGTATAGTTCCCCCACATTAGGTTGGCAGTATAGTTCCCCCCACATTAGGTTGGCAGTATAGTTCCCCCCACATTAGGCTGGCAGTATAGTTCCCCCACATTGGGTTGGAAGTATAGTTCCTCCACATTAGGTTGAAGTTCCCCCACATTAGGTTGGCAGTATAGTTCCCCCACATTAGGTTGAAGTTCCCCCACATTAGGTTGGCAGTATAGTTCCCCCACATTAGGTTGGCAGTATAGTTCCCCCACATTAGGTTGGCAGTATAGTTCCCCCTACATTAGGTTGTAGTTCCCCCACATTAGGTTGGCAGTATAGTTCCCCCACATTAGGTTGGCAGTATAGTTCCCCCCCCCCCATTAGGTTGTAGTTCCCCCACATTAGGTTGGCAGTATAGTTCCCCAAGATTAGGTTGGCAGTATAGTTCCCCCACATTAGGTTGGCAGTATAGTTCCCCCACATTAGATTAGCAGTATAGTTCCCCCCACATAAGGTTGTAGTTCCCCCACATTAGGTTGGTAGTATAGTTCCCCCCACATTAGGTTGTAGTTCCCCCATATTAGGTTGGTAGTATATTTCCCCCCACAGTAGGTTGTCGGTACCCCACATTAGGTTGTAGTTCCACCACATTAGGTTGGCAGTATAGTTCCCCCCACATTAGGTTGTAGTTCCCCCACATTAGGTTGGCAGTATAGTTCCCCCTGATGGAATTGGGTAGAGGAGAATCCATTTTGTGTTAAGAGAATCCATTTTGTGGTCTAAGTGACTGCACTCTATCTTTCTTGTTTTTTCTACATAACTCCTGAACTTATGAACTGAACTAGAGACGATGGGTACCTTATCTTCAAGAATGCAGACACTCTTATCTTTTTCTACCCCAGATGTGTCCTTGAAACAATGGTTCATTATATTTCAGCTTAAGCAATATATCTTTGTTTCCAACTTTCTTCTTACTATGCAAAAGATTTATTATTTCCTATGTTTGTACAATGTAAAGTTTACTGCGCATGCCTTGGACGGACACTGACCCTATAAGAGTGATGTGGATGACAGTTATTGCTATTGGTTGCATTTGTCTATTCGCTTTGTGGATAGGATATAGCATTGTCATACATCACAAGAAAAGGCCAGGAGAGCCTTTTAACCTATTAGTCACCTAAGAGGATGGCAACAAGGGAATAGACACCTTACGAGGGATTCCCCAATAAGCTACTTAGGACCGGACGGTTAAGGATGGGTCAGCTAATGTCCAAATAGAATGACGGAGAACCCCAGATACACGCTCTTAAAACAATCTTTGAAGAGTTACACGGCAAAGATGCAGTGCTCCAGCTAGGCAGAATACTGAAGGAATTCCATGTTCCAAAAAATGACCAATTGAATCCAGAGTTTTGGGAAAATATTGCAGAAAGAAAGAAAGGCATAGTTAAAGACCATAATTAGGATTATCAAGTCAAATGTCTGATCAGTACCTCAACACAATGTGTTGAGGAAGGCTGGACATATGACGATAAGAAGAAAGGGTGGAAAATAGAGCCCAGTAAATCCCGGGGGAAAACAGGCGCCCCACCTCCACCCTATGTTACACCAGCTAATAATCCCTCTCCCCAACAGAAGTTAAAAACCCCTGTTGAGAAAATGTACCCCAACCTCTCTACATTATGTGGGTCAGAAGTATGTAACCCCCCTTATTCAGGATGGCATTGCAAAGGTGGGTATCCTAACCCAGAGAAAACCTCAGAATGCTACCACTGTGGGGGGCCTCGGAGTATCAGAATGATTCCTCCACAGACTGCCTCCCTGTCACAACCTGATCCCTATGATCCTCAGCATTCCTGGGTCTGCACAAATTGCAGCCAGCAAAATCCAGGGTGGCAAAACACATGCTTGGCATGTGGGGCACCTCAGCAAGGACAGGTTGTCAACCTAGCCCCTGTACACCTACGGAGGGACGAGGTTAGAGAGATGATAGGAGACAACCAGTATCAGACAGTACCTTTAAATAGGCACCTGTATAAACCATGGAGCCCTGCAGAATGTATGGCTCTTGTGCAAAATGCCCCTGACCCACTTACTAAGCCTTTGGGTTTTTGTAGGTACCTGACTCAGGTCATGGAATCTCATAATGCCACATGGCAGGATGGGGAAGACCTTTGTAGGTTAAAAATGCCACCCACCATGTTCTCTCAATTTATAACTGTCACTCATGCAGCTAGACCAATGAACCCAGGGGAGAAGCCTCCAGACAGACGTTTATTAACTCTCTTAGAACCTTGTGCACGCAAAGACAGAGAGAGAGGGGGACGGTAGCAGTGGGCACTCAAACCCCGACCCAGACTGTATCTGACTATTACCTTGGTCTAGAGCAACATTACTTAGACGAAGGATTAGACATGGACAGTGACATAATACAGAGACTGTTTGTACGTGCTTTTGTGGACGGTCTAAGACCCCAAATAAGAGAAAAAAAATAAGTACCCCCGACTGGAAGATGGCAGTTCAAGCCCCAGGCCTGTTAGCAAAAGCCCAGGGGATAGAACTTGACCTGAAGGAACCCCCAAAAAGACTACAATAGCATTTGTCTCTGAAAAATCCCAAGGCGGGGGTCAGAATAACAAAGGAGACAGACCCCGGAAACCCCCAATTTGTTATTATTGGGACAAGACAGGACACATAAAAAAGAACTGCAGAAAACGTATTGCTGATGAGGGGGGTGACACACAGGACTAGAGATGAGCAAATCGAAGTTGAGGAGCCCACATTCGTTACGAATTTCATGAAAAATTAGATTTGCTACGAATATCGCTGCGATTCTATTGCGCGAATCGCTTCATTAAACTCCATTTTACAGCGTTCCAGGCTATTGGAGACCTAAGATGGCGGATCCACATGTGAGTACATGGGGCAGGGGATTATGGGAGGAAACAGCGGCGGGAATGAAGGTAGGCGGGCTGACCCTGAACCACATGGGAGATGCATGTCAGGATCCGGACTGGTATGCGGAGAGGACACTGGTGGTGGATCCTCTGTGTCAGTGAGGTTATGGAGTGGGCCGTACCAGGGGAATGGAGTCTTAGAGTTTACTGGTTTTCAACAGAGCCCGCCGCAAAGCAGGATGGACTTGTAGTTGTAAGCCCCAAGTCGTTCCACCCGATAGCGACACAACCTCACTGACAGCTGAGACAGGCGCGGTACACAAGGACAAGGCAACAAGATCCAGCAAGGACAGGAAGGGGAAGTGAGTTTATATATGTTTGGGAGTAATTACCACTTAAAATTTCAGAGAGCCGGCGCGCGCCCTAGATAGCGGGGCCGCGCGCGCCGGGACATGACAGCAGGGGAACGGGACAGGTGAGATGATTGGGATGGGACCCGCAGGCGGGCGCGTCCCGCTACACGGATCGCATCCCCGCCGGCGATAACAGTGCAGCGCTCCCGGTCAGCGGGTCTGACCGGGGCGCTGCACACAGAAGAACGCCGCGAGCGCTCCGGGGAGGAGCAGGGACCCGGAGCGCTTGGCATAACAATGAAGCCTATCAGTGTTCACTGACCCCTGTGATGTCACAGCCCCTATATAATCGGCAGCCATCTTGCCTCTCTTCATTTCATCTATGCACTCAGATGGAGAGCACGGGACTGCGTGTGTGTGAATAGCTCATACCACAGCGTTACACTGCAACTGCTAGTCACATCAGCATTAGGGAAAGACAGGAGTGCAGAGTGCTTTGCTGTTACACTGAGAAGGATCATTGATAGCTAAACCTCCTATTCACGTTATTGAGCATTGCAGCAGAGAGGGGCAGATAGCTGTCAGCTGCCTCATGCAGATCTCCAAGCTGCCTGAACTTTCTGAAGCATCTTATCTCCTAATTTTTCAGCCCAATTTAATTTATTTTTATTTGCTCCACAAATCTTCTGCTGCTCAGAATTGTGTGACAGAGTGCAATTTAGGGTTTAATTCCTGGATTTTTTTTTTTTTGTGGTGCTGCACTGTTGGGTCCTGCTGCTGTTCAGAAATAAGCCATATTAGTGTGGACTTTAGTGCCTTTTTACCATTTTTCACCTGTTACTCTGTCTCTGTGCTAAATTCAGTGTTATACCACACGTTATACACCTGCCGGTGTATTCAACCAAGTAGTGTACTATTTAGTACCTGTTTTTCTGTCTCTGTGCTAAATTCAGTGTTATACCACACGTTATACAACTGCTGGTGTATTAAAGAAAAAAAAAGTTTTTCCTGCGTACAAATACGCTTAACAGTGGCCTTATCATTGCAAAGTGAAATAAAAAAAGCACAAACGGATGCGCTCCGTAGTGTAACACCAAAGGTGAGTTGGTAACGCTAAGTGTGAATTGCGCTTACCACATGAAGTTGTACTCCAACCAAGTACAACAATGGAACAGGGCGTATCATCAAAGGGTCTCTGCAGCTTCGTCCCGCTGAAATAGAATCACGATAAAAACAAGCAATCTCCAGGTAGCAGAGCGGGATCAATGGAAGCGCTGAGACCAGATAAGAAGTTAAAAGGATTTATTTCCCATAATGCAACGCGTTTCACGGTCACCCGCTTCCTCAGGCATGTTGGGTTTAGCAGATTACAAGGTATATATATAGGGAAAAGGGGTTAACCCCTTCAAGGAGGAAAATTAAATTAACCCCTTGAGGGGTCAAGCCCTTTAAGCCCTTCACAACAAGATAGAAGCACATAATAACATCACAACAAAGTACCCAATAAAACAAATACAATACAATTAAAAACAAATATTAAATTTTAACAAAAAAATATTAAAAATATTATAGTACTATATATATATATAAAAAAATGTTTTGTTTTTTTTTATTTTCTTTTTTTTTTTTATTCCTTTTTTTTTTCTTTTTTTCCCTTCCCTTTATAAATAAATAAAGGAGAAAAAAATGGGAAATATGGAGGAAGGGAAAAAAAGAAAAAAAAAAAAGGAATAAAAAATATATATATATATTTTTTTTAATTATTATTTTTATATATATATATATATATATATATATATATATATATATAGTACTATAATATTTTTAATATTTTTTTGTTAAAATTTAATATTTGTTTTTAATTGTATTGTATTTGTTTTATTGGGTACTTTGTTGTGATGTTATTATGTGCTTCTATCTTGTTGTGAAGGGCTTAAAGGGCTTGACCCCTCAAGGGGTTAATTTAATTTTCCTCCTTGAAGGGGTTAACCCCTTTTCCCTATATATACCTTGTAATCTGCTAAACCCAACATGCCTGAGGAAGCGGGTGACCGTGAAACGCGTTGCATTATGGGAAATAAATTCTTTTAACTTCTTATCTGGTCTCAGCGCTTCCATTGATCCCGCTCTGCTACCTGGAGATTGCTTGTTTTTATCATTATCATTGCAAAGGGCCTACATACAAGCAAATAGCGTACCATATACCACCTTTTTTCTGTCTCTGTGCTAAATTAAGTGTTATACCACACGTTATACACCTGCTGGTGTATTAAAGAAAAAAAAAGGTTTTCCTGCGTACAAATACGCTTAACAGTGCGCTCATCATTGCGAAGGGCCTACATTCAACCAAGTAGTGTACTATTTAGTACCTGTTTTTCTGTCTCGGTGATAAATTCAGTGCTATTCCACACATTAGTATACACCGGCTGGTGTATACAACAAAAAAAAGAGATTTTTTCTGCATATAAATACGCTTAACAGTGGCCTTATCATTGCAAAGGGCATAAATCGAACCAAGTAGTGTACTATTTACTACCTTGTATTCTGTCTCTGTGCTAAATTCAGTGCTATTCCACACATAAGTATACACATGCTGGTGTATTTTTTTTTAAAAAGTGTTTTTTCTGCGTAGAAATACGCATACCAGTGCGCTCATCATTGCAAAGGGCATACATACAACAAAGGAGTGTACTATTTAGTAACTGTTATTCTGTCTAGGGCCTATATACTTTGAAAGGACAGCCGTAAGTAATCGCCTGCTGCTGTTCTATACCCTCATAAACGCACTAAGTATGTCAGGCAGGGAAGTGCCAGGACAGGCACAGAGAAGGGGCAGAGGCCTACATACGTCAGGCAGAGTTGGCAGCAGACTTGGCGCGAGTGGCAGCAGGAGTAGGAGCAATAGGCCTGAGCTCCCGTTAATACCCAGCGGTCGTGTCGTCGACCCATCTCTCCTCGTCAATTGGTTTGCACACACATCCCCATCATCACAAGCGACATGTGACAACCCCAGTCAAGAGTCGGTGGGTTCCTCAGACACAACCCTCAGTTGGCATGGCCCGGGAGCAGTCCCCGTAATCCCATTGCCTTTGTCTTATGCTGTTCCCTCTCCCAAAGAAGTATCTCATGCTTTGGGTTCAGCTCCACTATTTAGCGAGGACGATCCAATAGAGGACAGTCAGCAGCTAATGGGCAGCCAAGAATGTGAAGAGACATGCGTCGCTTGCTCCGCAAGGCGGGCAAGTAGTGATGCAGAGAGTGACGTGGGAGGCGGTGTTTCAATTGTTCAGGGTCCTGAGGCAGACACTGTTGTGGAACACGAGGAGGACATCAGTGACGTGCACACATCTTTTGATGATGATGAAGCCGGGGCTTCATCATCATCAGGAGAAGAGATTTGCTCTTTGTCTATGAGGCAGCAAGGCGGTAGCACTGTTGGCAATCAGCGTGGCGGTGGCAGTAGTGGAAATTCAGGAGCCAAACGTGCCAGGGGGAGACCACCTGCTTCGCGGCAAGCTACCATTCAGGAAGGTAGTGGAACAGGGGTTCCTGGAGACGGCGCCAATAGCAGTGAAATAGTGCGAACAGCAGGTGGGAAAATCAGCTACTCTGCGGTGTGGTTGTTCATCATAAAGAATACGGAGGACCTTAGCATAGTCACATGCAAAATCTGTCGGCAGAAAGTGAAGCGTGGCCAGGGTCCCAATCTCGGCACCACGGCCCTGCCTCAACACATGATTCGCCACCATAAAGCGGCCTGGGATAACCGTGGCTCCGATATAGTGGTCCAGACTGCCGCATCACCCAGTGGCCATCCGCTCCCTCCGTCATCCAGCCAAGGCTCCACCACCTCAGCCGAAGGAAGCATTGTGTCAAACCCTCCTTCTTGCGCTCCTGCTTCTTCCACTCGTAGTCAGCCATTCCGCCAACAATCGATCAGCGAAGCCATGTCCAAGAGACAGCAGTATGCGCCCACTCATCCAACGGCGCAGAAGTTGAATGTGCTCCTGTCCAAGTTGCTGGTGTTGCAGTCCCTCCCTTTCCAACTGGTGGACTCTGCAGCTTTCAGGGAATTGATGGCTTGTGCCGAGCCGAGTTGGAGAGTCCTAAGCCGTCATTTCTTTTCGAAGAAGGCAGTACCAGCCCTGCATAAGTTTGTGCAAGTGAAGGTGCGCCAGTCCTTGAGATTGTCGGTGTGTTCAAAAGTGCACGGCAGCGCCGACGTGTAAAGCTGTAACTACGGGCAGGGACAATACTAGAGATGAGCGAACTTACAGTAAATTCGATTCGTCACGAACTTCTCGGCTCAGCAGTTGATGACTTTTCCTGCGTAAATTAGTTCAGCCTTCAGGTGCTCCGGTGGGCTGGAAAAGGTGGATACATTCCTAGGAAAGAGTCTCCCAGGACTGTATCCACAGCACCGGAAAGCTGAACTAATTTATGCAGGAAAAGTCATCAACCGTCGAGGCGAGAAGTTCGTGACGAATCGAATTTACTGTAAGTTCGCTCATCTCTAGACAATACATGTCTTTTACGGCCCACTGGGTAAATGTTGTTCCTGCACAGCCACAACAGCAACTTATACAGGTCACACCGCATCCTCCTCCACGCTCTCGCTCCCAGGCAGTTGGTCCTTTTACAGTGTGCGCCTCCTCCTCCCCCGTGTCCTCGGCCTCCACTGCACATCCAAATCTCGGTGGCCCTTCATCGTACCACGTGTGTAGGGCACAGCGGTGTCAAGCCGTCCTTCACATGGTTTGCCTTGGCGAACGGAGTCACACAGGGGAGGAACTGCTGAAGTTCATTAGGGAAGAAATCCGAGTATGGCTTACTCCACGAAATCTGGAAATGGGAACCATGGTGACCGACAATGGGAAGATCATTGTGGCCGCTCTGCGACAAGGAAATGTGAACCATTCGCCCTGCATGGCACACGTGTTGAATCTGGTTGTCAAGAAGTTCATCAAGTCTTCACCCCTTTTGCAAGACGTCCTGACAATGGCAAGGAAACTGTGCATGCACTTCAGCCACTCGTACACTGCCAAGCACACTTTGCTTGAGCTGCAGCGTCAGAACGGTATCCCACAACATAGTCTCATTTGTGACGTTGCCATGTTGGACAGTGTCAGGGTGCGGACTAGCGGCTGGTGAAGACACTGGAGGTGGATCCCCTGTACCAGAGAGGCGATGACGCGGGCCGTACTGGGGAATCGGTTCTAAGCAGTTACTGGTGTTAACCAGAGCCCGCCGCAAAGCAGGATGGATTGCTGCGGCAGTAACTACCAGGTCGTGTTCCCCAGTAGCGACTCGACCTCTCTGGCAGCTGAGACTGGCGCTGTACACAAGGACTAGACAGAGGCGAGATCAGAAGTAGCAGAAGGTCAGGGCAGGCAGCGAGGTTCGTAGTCAGGGGCAACAGCAGAAAGTCAAGGTACACAGGCTTGGGACACACTAAACGCTTTCTCAGGGCACAAGGCAACAAGATCCGGCGAGGAGAGGAAGGGGAAGTGGGGTTTTATAGGTTAGGGAGTGATTGGGCCAGGCACCAATTAGTGGTGCACTGGCCCTTTAAATTTAAGCAAGTCGGCGTGCGCGCGCCTTAGGGAGCGGGGCCGCACGCGGGGAGGAAGCAGACGGGGGCGAGAGGTGAGTGAGACGGGGTGCAAAACGAGGGCGGACACGAGCCGTGCCTCGGAACGCGTCCCCTCCGGGGACCAGAGAGCAGCACTCGCGGTCAGCAATGCCGACCGGAGTGCTGCAGCCAGAGGATCGCCGTGAGCGCTCCGGGAAGGCAGCGGGACCTGGAGCGCTCGGCGTGACAGTACCCCCCCGTTGGGTCTCCCCCTCTTCTTGGAACCGAGGAATCTGTAGATGAGTTCTTTGTCTAGAATATTGTCCTCTGGCTCCCAAGACCTCTCCTCGGGACCACAATTCTCCCAATCAACAAGAAAAATGTTTTTATCTCTGACAATCTTTGAAGCGAGAATCTCTTTAACCGAGAAGACGTCAGAGGAGCCCGAGACAGGAGCAGGAACGGTGACCTTGGGAGAAAAGCGGTTAAGAATGAGAGGCTTGAGAAGGGAAACATGAAAGGAGTTAGGAATACGAAGAGAAGGAGGAAGATGAAGCTTGTAAGAGACAGGGTTGATTTGACTTTTGACCCTAAATGGCCCGAGGTAACGTGGACCCAGCTTGTAGCTAGGGACACGGAACCGACTATATTTGGCAGAGAGCCACACTTTGTCACCAGGGGCAAAGACAAGAGGAATTCTTCTCTTCTTGTCCGCATGTTTCTTCATACGAGAGGAGGCCAGCGAGAGCGACCTTTGAGTCTCCTTCCAAATAGAGGAAAAGTCCCGGGTCAAATCATCTACGGCAGGGACTCCAGACGAAGTGGGGATAGGGAGGGGGGGAATTGGGTGATGGCCGTACACCACAAAGAATGGAGACTTGGCGGATGACTCAAAGTCTTCGAAATTATGCGAGAATTCGGCCCAGGGTAACAGGTCAACCCAATCATCTTGGCGGGAGGAGACAAAATATCGCAGGTAGTCACCAAGGATTTGGTTTACTCTCTCCACTTGTCCATTAGATTGGGTGGTAGGCGGAGGAAAAATTCTATTTAATCTTTAATTGGGTGCAGAGTGCTCTCCAGAATTTCGAGATTAATTGAACGCCTCTATCGGAGACGATATGCGTAGGCAGTCCGTGGAGACGAAAAATGTGCAAAAAAAAATGCTTCGCCAATTGTGGCGCAGAAGCGAGGCCAGGGAGTGGAACGAAATGGGCCATTTTGGAGAATCGATCAATGACCACCCAGATGACAGTGTTGCCATGGGATACAGGAAGGTCAGTGACGAAGTCCATCGCTATGTGTGACCAAGGCTGTTAGGGAACTGGCAGAGGAAGAAGAAGACCCGCGGGCCTTTGGCGAGGAATTTTATCACGTGCGCAGACAGTACAGGAGCGTACGAAGTCAGTTACATCTTTTTCAGGGGAAGGCCACCAATAGTGGCAATCAACTGAGTGGATTTTTTGATTCCAGCGTGACCTGCCAGGTGGGAGGAGTGACCCCATCAGAGAGTCCGGAGGCGAAGACGTGGAGGGACAAAGGTTTTTCCTGTAAGAACTGGTGCCAGGGAAGCCGGAGCAGCAGAGATCAGACACTCAGGGGAAACGATGTGTTGGGGAGCGGTTTCTGCCTCCGTGGCATCAGTGGAACGAGAAAGGGCATCCGCCCTGACATTCTTGTCTGCAAGACGAAAATGTATCTGGAAATTAAAGCGAGCGAAGAACAATGACCACCTGGCTTGGCGAGGATTTAAACGGTGAGCGGACTGTAGGTATGACAGATTTTTGTGGTCAGTGTAGATGGTGATCAGGTGGAGAGACCGTTCCAGGAGATGCCTCCACTCCTCGAGTGCCATTTTAATGGCCAGCAATTCTCGGTCACCAATAGCGTAATTTTTTTCAGGAGGGGAAAATGTTTTAGAGAAAAAACCGCAAGTTTTTTCCTTTAGCATTTTTCTGAAGAAGAACCGCCCCGGCTCCAACTGAAGAGACATCCACCTCGAGGAAGAATGGCTTCAGTGGATCAGGCCTAGTCAAGACTGGTGCGCAAGCGAAGGCGGCCTTAAGGCGAGTAAAAGCTTCTTCTGCTTGGGAAGGCCAGGATCTCGGATTCGCATCTTTCTTGGTCAGAGCCACAATGGGAGCCACGATAGTGGAGAAGTGGGGGATAAACTGACGGTAGTAATTAGCGAATCCGAGGAAGCGCTAGATAGAGCGAAGTCCAGAGGGGTGTGGCCAATCCAAGACTGCGGAGAGCTTATCGGGGTCCATTTGAAGGCCCTGTCCTGAGACCAGATATCCTAGGAAAGGAAGACAGGTACGTTCAAAGAGGCATTTCTCAATTTTGGCGTAGAGATGGTTAACTTGGAGGCGCTGGAGCACTTGGCGAACATGGAGGCGGTGTTCCTCTAGGTTGGAGGAGAAGATTAGAATGTCATCGAGATAGACCACCACGCAAGTATACAACAAGTCCCGGAAGATCTCATTGACAAAGTCTTGGAAGACTGCGGGGGCGTTGCAAAGACCGAATGGCATGACCAGGTATTCGAAGTGACCATCTCTAGTGTTAAAAGCAGCTTTCCACTCATCTCCTTCACGAATTCTGATGAGATTACCAAGCTTGACCTCAGGGGCGCGTACAAAAATCTTTGCTCCGCGCAGCCGGTCAAAGAGTTCCGAGATGAGTGGCAGAGGGTAGCGGTTCTTTATAGTGATCTTATTGAGCCCGCGGTAGTCAATACAAGGGCGTAGAGACCCATCCTTCTTGGCAACAAAGAAGAATCCTGCTCCAGCAGGAGAAGAAGACTTCCTGATGAAACCTTTTTTGAGACTCTCCTGAATATATTCCATCATGGCCTCCGTTTCCAGAGCGGAGAGAGGGTAAATCCTGCCACGGAGTGGCGTGGTCCCAGGGAGCAAGTCAATAGGGCAGTCGTAGGGCCTATGTGGTGGTAAGACCTCTGCCTGTTTTTTGCTAAAGACGTCAGAAAAGTCTTGATAGGCCTTTGGAAGGCCGAGCAAAGGAGAAGCAACAGAGACTTGGCTGGTGGGAAGCGACTTAAGGCAGCGTGAGTGGCAGGAAGAACCCCAGGATTTTATGTCCCCCGTGGTCCAGTCGAGGGTAGGAGAATGCCGCTGGAGCCAAGGTGAGCCAAGAAGGATGCCTGAGGTGCAATTAGGCAGGACAAAGAACTCAATCCTTTCTTGATGGAGAACCCCCACGGTCATGCGTACGGGGGCCGTGCGGTAACGCACGGTAGAATTCAAGTGTTCTCCGTTAACTCTGGAAATGTAGAAGGACTTGACTAGACGGACAACAGGGATGTTAAACCGGTTGATGAAGGAGGCTTTTATGAAATTTCCTGTTGAACCAGAGTCCAAGAATGCCTCCGCAGAGAAGGAGGCTTTATCAGCTGGAGAAATCCGCACTGGAATAGTCAGGCGTGGAGAGGAAGAATTTACACCCAGTGACGCCTCTCCCACGATCACTAGGTGCGAGCGTTTCCCTGACGCTGAGGACGAATGGGACAGTCCTTCAGGAAATGTTCAGAGCTCGCACAGTATAGACATAAATTGTCGTTCCTCCGGCGAGTCCTCTCTTGCTGGGTCAGGCGAGACCGGTCCACTTGCATGGCCTCCTCAGCGGGAGGCACAGTAACAGGCTGCAAAGGATGCTGGAAGAGAGGAGCCAGGCGGGGGTATCGCCTGGTGCGAACGAGATCTTTCTCCTGGCGGAGCTCCTGACGTCTCTCAATGTAGCGCATATCAATGCGGGTAGCCAGGTGGATTAGTTCAGTCAGGGAGGAGGGTATCTCTCGTGCGGCCAGACAATCCTTGATATGGCTGGATAAACCTTTTTTAAAGGTCGCGCAGAGAGCCTCATTGTTCCAGGCCAACTCAGCGGCCAAAGTCCGGAATTGTATGGCATATTCGCCCACGGTAGAGTCTCCTTGGACAAGGTTCAGTAAAGCAGTTTCTGCGGATGAGGCACGGGCAGGTTCCTCAAAGACACTGCGGACTTCAGAAAAGAAGGACTGGACTGAGGCAGTGGCAGGATCGTTGCGATCCCAAAGCGGGGTGGCCCAGGCCAAGGCCTTCCCGGAAAGTAGACTGACGACGAACGTCACCTTAGACCGTTCAGTGGGGAATTGGTCTGACAACATCTCCAAGTGCAGGGAGCATTGGGACAGGAATCCCTGGCAATTTTTAGAGTCCCTGTCAAACTTATCTGGGAGAGACAGGCGGACTCTAGCAGAAGAAGCAGCAGCTCGGAGAGGAGGAGATGCTGGAGCTGGCGGTTGAGGCTGTGGAGGCAGGAGCTGTTGAATCATGGCGGTCAACTGCGACAGCTGTTGTCCTTGTTAAGCAATTTGCTGGGACTGCTGGGCAACCACGGAGGTGAGATCAGCGAGGCTTGGCAGCGGTACCTCAGCGGGATCCATGGCCGGATCTACTGTAAGGGTTCGGACTAGCGGCTGGTGAAGACACTGGAGGTGGATCCCCTGTACCAGAGAGGCGATGACGCGGGCCGTACTGGGGAATCGGTTCTAAGCAGTTACTGGTGTTCACCAGAGCCCGCCGCAAAGCAGGATGGACTTGCTGCGGCAGTAACTACCAGGTCGTGTTACCCAGTAGCGACTCGACCTCTCTGGCAGCTGAGACTGGCGCGGTACACAAGGACTAGACAGAGGCGAGGTCAGACGTAGCAGAAGGTCAGGGCAGGCAGCGAGGTTCGTAGTCAGGGGCAACAGCAGAAGGTCAAGGTACACAGGCTTGGGACACACTAATGCTTTCTCAGGGCACAAGACAACAAGATCCGGCGAGGAGAGGAAGGGGAAGTGGGTTTTTATAGGTTAGGGAGTGATTGGGCCAGGCACCAATTAGTGGTGCACTGGCCCTTTAAATTTAAGCAAGTCGGCGCGCACGCGCCCTAGGGAGCGGGGCCGCGTGCGCCGGGAGGAAGCAGACAGGGGCGAGAGGTGAGTGAGACGGGGCGCAACCCGAGGGCAGACACGAGCCGTGCCTCGGATCGCGTCCCCTCCGGGGACCAGAGAGCAGCGCTCGCGGTCAGCAATGCCGACCGGAGCGCTGCAGCCAGAGGAACGCCGTGAGCGCTCCGGGAAGGCAGCGGGACCCGGAGCACTCGGCGTGACAGACAGACTATACGAACAAAGGAAAGTCATCACGGATTTTTTGATGATACAAGCAGATAGGAGTACTCCCCTGTGTAACTTCAATGTGAACGAGTGGCAGCTCATACGTGACACCTGCCGTTTGCTGAGGCCCTTTGAGGAAGCCACATTTTTTGTTAGTCGCTCGAATTACGCCATGAACGACATAATTCCACTCCTACATTTACTCAAAAAAATGATTGAAAACATGGCTGGTCACGGCAATGGAGATGTTGCGCCTACATCAGAAGGCTACATGAGTCCTGTGGGGGATGAACTGGAGGAGGATGATGAGGGGCAAAGCGGAGCACAGTGTACGGTGGATGAGATGGCAGGTTTCTGATCATTGGACAGGAGAGGAGGAGCAGGAGCAGCCAGAAGGGGTGGAGGGTTATTACGAGGGACGCGAGACAGAGGACCCAGACACACCGTGGCAGTATGCAGTGGAGATGGAGGCAGGTAGTCCCAGCGAGTCACTGTCACAAATAGCACGATGCATGCTGAGTTGCTTGCGTAGTGACCCCCGAATTGTCAAAATTCTTCAGCGCGATGACTTCTGCATCTCCACCTTATTAGAACCTCGCTACCGGCCCAGACTGTGGGCCTTTTTTACACCCACTGAGAGGGAGGACAAACTGACCTACTTCAGGGAGCTTCTACGTAGGCGGTTGGCCAATGCCTATCGGCCACATGGTCCATCCACTCGCAGGTCTAACTCGTGGAGGCCTCTGCACTCACCTTCCACTGCCACGGCTGCTGGGGAGGGGAGGGGTGGCAGGAGCAGTATCGGCTCAATCAGCAGCAGCCTGAGTCTACAGTCGCTGATGAGTAGCTTCCTTCAGCCGCATAGTGAAGCTACTCATCAGCAGCAGGTGGACATGGAGCAGGACCTGAACCAGCAGGTGGTGGCTTACCTCGACATGACCCTGCCAACAACCGTTGAAGATCCGCTGGACTTCTGGGCAGCCAAACTCGATTTATGGCCGCAACTAGCTGAGTTTGCCCTGGAAAAGCTGTCCTGCCCGGCCAGTAGTGTGCCATCAGAGTGGGTGTTTAGTGTGGCCGGGGCCATAGTCATCCCAAGGCGAACTCGTCTGTCCACTAAAAATGTGGAGAGACTGACGTTTGTCAAGATGAATCAGGGATGGATCAGCCAGGATCTCCAGCCACCAATGACAGATGGGTCTGAGTAGATTGACCATGCTCCTACAACAACATTTTCTCTATTGTGGTTGGTTATGAAACCCTCTGGGGCAGACCTGGGCATTGTACGGCCCGCTTGCCACATACGGCCCTTTGATTGTCTCTGACCAGCCCGCGCTGATTGGGGGACAACTATGCTGCCTAATTTGGGGGACAAGTATGCTTCTAATCTGGGGGACATCTATGCTGCCTAATCTGGGGTACATCTATGCTGCCTACTCTGGGTGACATCTATGCTGCCTAATCTGTGGGACAACTATGCTCCTTATCTGGGGGACAACTATGCTCCTAGTCTGGGGGACATGTATGCTGCCTAATCTGGGTGACATCTATGCTGCCTAATCTGGGGGACAACTATGCTCCTAATACGGGGAAAACTGATGCTTCTGGCCTTGGGCCTATAATTTTTTGAAGTTTAGAAGTAGCTAAATACATGCTTAATGCAAATGTCAACATTGATCTTTAAATGTAAGGGGTTATGAAACCCTCTTGGGTACTGCGAATGACTGCTCCAGACTCATTCTGTGTCTTTCACAAACTACTTGCCTCCATGGTGCCTCAGGCCTTGGGCCTATAATTTTTTGAAGTTTAGCAGTAGCTAAATACATGCTTAATGCAAATGTAAACATTGATCTTTAAATGTAAGGGGTTATGAAAACCTCTTGGGTACTGCAAATGCATGCTCCAGACTCATTCTGTGTCTTTCAGGAACTACTTGCCTCCCTGGTGCCTCTGGCCTTGGGCCATAAATTTTTGGATGTTTAGCAGCAGCTAAATACATGCTTAATGCAAATTTTAACAATGATCGTTAAATTCTCGGCGCTCTGCCAGGGCCTTCTCCTACCCCGCCTGGGCCGATCCGAGGACCTCACTAACCAACTCACTAACTAATCCAATCGCTTATAGCGACGGGCGGTGTGTACAAAGGGCAGGGACTTAATAACCGCCAGCTTATGACCCTCACTTACTAGTAATTCCTCGTTTTAAGATTAAATAATTGCAATCACAGATCCCTATCACGAACTGGTTTCAGCGTACAACACTCTTGGGTAGTGTTATTGTTAAATTTACTGGTAATTTTATCAACGGAACGCTTGTTGCATGTTATTTTTGAATGAAAAAAAAAATAAATAGATGGAGAGGGATTAACTCTGCTTAATCATTTTTGGCGAATAGAATCCTTTTGCCATCTGATTTTTTGGAGACAGATGCACTTACACACATGTAATAATTTTTTTAACCAAATTTCAAACATTGTGTGGTTTATTACTTTTGAGAAAAATGTCTTTGGGTGGTCCACCATCCTGCATTATAGAGTCTTCTGAACTGCTGTATATGCGCTTGTTTTTTAAAAAAAAAAGGTATTTTGTCCGACAATTTCGATAAAATTTCACGTTTTTTTGGGGTGGATTGTGAAGCCCGGGTGACGGGTGTGTAGTGTGTACTCGTGCATCAGTCAACTCCAGTCTGTGTCAGTTAGGCAATATATGGGTTACTGATGCAGCAGAGGTGGGGCCTTGGTCTTGGAATTTCAATTATTTAAAAAATTTTGAACATATTGTGTGGTTTATTATATTATAGAAGAATGTCTTTGGGTGGTCCACCATCCTGCATTATAGAGTCTTCTGAACTGCTGTATATGCGCTTGTTTTAACAAAAGGGTATTTTGTCAGACAATTTTAAAAAAAATTGTGTTTTTTTGGGGTGGATTGTGAAGCACGGGTGAGTACTCGTGCATCAGCCAACTCCAGGCTGTGTCTTTCAGGCAATCTATGGGTTACTGATGCCGCAGAGGTGGGGCCTGGGACTGGGAATTAAACATTTTTGGATTGCGGGTGCTACAAAAAAAGATGGACACACCCTAATCCGTTCAGTGGAGCGCGCATGCGGCCCCCGGACATCTGAGGGCATAACACACCTGTTATTGCTCGATCTCAGGAGAAGGGGGTTCATCGTCGGGAGAAGAGAGTTGCCCTTGAGTCAGCAAGGTGGTAGCACGGTTGGCAGTCAGCGTGGTGTGGCAGTAGTAGAAATTCTGGAGCCAAACGTGCCCAGGGGAGACCAACTGCTTCGCGGCAGCTTACCTTTACGGGATTTAGCGGGTTACCAGCACCGGTCGATGAAAGATAGAGACACGCTAATCCGTTCAGTGGAGCGTGCCTGGGGCCCCGGAAATCAGAGGGCATAACACACCTGGTATTGCTCGATCTCGCAATTGATCGTGCAAAGGTAGGAGGTTATTAAAGCCTCTTGGGTACTGCTGAGGCCTACTCTTGACTGCTCCTGGTGCAATGCATGGGGTAATTAAACACTCTTGGGTAGTGTTTTTTTTTTAATTTACTGATAATTTTATCCGTAATAAAATTGAATTTTCCAGAATGCTAATCGTTACACAACGGAACGCTTGTTGCGTGTGAAAATAAAAAATAAAATAAAAAATACGGACAGGGATTAACTCTGCTTCATCATTTGGGGTGAAAAAAATTCCTTTGGTGATCTGATCTTTTGGAGACAGATGCGCTTACACACATATTGAATTAGTTTTTGTAAAAAAATTTCAAACATTGTGTGGTTTATTATTTTTGAGAAGAATGTCTTTGGGTGGTCCACCGTCCTGCATTATAGAGTCTTGTGAACTGTTGGATATGCACTTGTTCTTACACAAAGGTATTTCTTTAAAAAATTTCTAAAATGTTGTTGTTTTTTGGAGGGGGATTGTGAAGCCCAGGTGTGTACTGGTGCATCTGCCAACTCCAGGCTGTGTCCTTCAGGCAATATATGGGTTCCTGATGCCGCAGAGGTGGGGCCTGGGTCTTGAAATTTCAAATTTTTGGATAGCTGGTGCTACCAATGAGAAATCTTTGACAAAAATGTCATATATTGTGTTGGTTTTTCGGGGGGATTGTGAAGCCCTGGTGTGTACTCTTGCATCAGCCAACTCCTGGCTGTGTCATGCAGGCAATATATGGGTTACTGATGCCTCAGGGGTGGGGCCTGGTTCTGGAAATTTCAAATTTTTGGATAGCGGGTGCTACCAATGAGAAATCTTTGAACAAAATGTCATATATTGTGTTGGTTTTTTTGGGGGGGGGGGATTGTTAAGCCCTGGTGTGTACTCTTGCATCAGCCAACTCCAGGCTGTGTCATGCAGGCAATATATGGGTTACTGATGCCACAGGGGTGGGGCCTGGTTCTGGAAATTTCACATTTTTGGATAGCGGGTGCTACCAATGAGAAATCTTTGACAAAAATTTCTCATTGTGTTGATTTTGGAGGGGGGATTGTGAAGCCCTGGTGTGTACTGGTGCATCAGCCAACTCCAGGCTGTGTCCTACAGGCAATATATGGGTTACTGATGCCGCAGAGGTGGGGCCTGGGTCTTGAAATTTCTAATTTTTGAATAGCGGGTGCTACCAATGAGAAATCTTTGTCAAAAATGTAATATATTGTGTTGTTTTTTCGGGGGGGATTGTGAAGCTCTGGTATGTAGTGTACTAGTGCATCAGCCAACTCCACGCTGTGCCATTCAGCCACTAAATGGTCTCCTCTTGCTGCCAACATGTCCATGCTATGTCATTCAGTCACTATATGGTCTCCTGACACTGATGCCACCACCAGGCTCTGTCATTGTGCTGCTGTGCGGCAGTGATTCTAAGAGCAATGCCGGTAATCTGCATGCTATTCTGAATAACAGTATTATTTCACTACCCCAGCACACTCCATTTGCGTTTTAGGACACAGCAAAGTGTTCTATACCCCTATAGAGGCTGTATGTAGGCTAGAAATAGCCTTTTTTTTAACATCGATTAGCCGCGAATAAATTCGTATCGAAACAAACTTTTCGGGAAAATTCGGCGAATCGGCCGAATCGAATTTTTGAAAAGTTCGCTCATCTCTAGTAATAATATTGTTTTGTTCCCTTAAACATGTACTGTGAACAGTAGAAGAGAAATTCGCTTAGTATATGCATTCTGCTTGTTTGTAGAATCACTCTTCAACGTGTTTTCGAAACTGGGTTTTCAAGTACATATAGAAAGCAACCTTGGAGGAACGGAGATTGTTCAGACTATTAAATCGTACAGAGAAAGAAACCATGAGCAAAGCAACTGCTTCATATGTTGTCTTCTGTCACATGGGGACAAAGGAGTAATCTATGGTACAGATGGGCAAAGTGTGCACATCAAGGATCTTACCTTTTGTTTCTGTAGCTCTCAATGTCCTATATTGAATGGAAAGCCCAAATTGTTCTTTATTCAGGCATGTCAAGGTAAAGAACGTCACCGACTCGTCTCTCTACAAACAGATGCATGCAGGGATTCAGTTGGCAGCAATGTTTCAAATATCCTTATTCCAGATGAGCCTGATTTTCTGCTGGGAATGGCCACCACTTTGCATTATGTTTCCTATAGAGATATAGATCATGGCTCATGGTACATTCAGTCCTTGTGTAAACAGCTACATGAAAGCTATCAAAGGTAACCTTTCAGTGTGTTTTCAAAATAAGATGTCTACTGAACTGTAATGTGTTAGAGAGATAAAGGTGTAAGCCAGTGTTCACATGATGCAGCTAATTACCGTATGCGGATTTAGCTGCGAATTACTAAAATTACAGTAGAAATGCTGTGTTTTACAGTGATTATGCAAATTTTGCAAAGTAGCAGTAACATGCATCATTTTTACCGCACATTATTTACAGCAAAACTGCATGCAGAAATTATCTGCGTTACCACTAATTAGCCACAAAGTGTAAACACAGTCTTAGAGGCATTAGATTTGGATCCACACCTAACTTGTAGCTCCTTAAAGGGGTACTCCGGTGGAAAACTTTTCTTGTTTTAATTCAACTGGTGCCAGAAAGTTAAACAGATTTGTAAATTACTTCTATTAACAAATCTTAATCCTTCCAGTACTTATTCGCAGCAGAACACTACAGAGGAAATTCTTTTCTTTTTGGAACGCAGAGGTCTCTGCTGACATCACGAGCACAGTGCTCTCTGCTGACATAGCTGTCCATTTTAAGAACTGTCCAGAGTAGGAGAAAATGCCCATAGTAAACATATGCTGCTCTGGACAGTTCCTAAAATGGACAGAGATGTCAGCAGAGAGCACTGTGTTTGTGATGTCAGCAGAGAGAGAGCACTGTGTTCCAAAAAGAAAATAATTTAATCTGTAGTATTCAGCAGCTAATAAGTACTGGGAGGATTAAGATTTTTTTTATAGAAGTAATTTACAAATCTGTTTAACTTTCTGGCACCAATTGATTTAAAAAGAAAAAATTTTCCACCAGAGTACCCATTTAAGATAAGGGTGGATAAGGATTTATCAAAACATGTCCAGAGCAAAAATTGCTGAGTTGCCCATAGCTACCAATCAGAACGATTCTTTAATTTTGCCAAGATCTTTTTAATAATGAAATACACAATCTGATTGGTTGCTATGGGCAAATCGGCAACTTTTCCTCTGGACAGGTTTTGATCAATCTCTTCCAAGGACACTAGGAGATGCTAGCAGAGATTTGTAAGCAGCAGCTTGTAACTGAATGATATGGTGAAACCTGTCCTGCTCAGAACCTTTGGGGTAATGGTGGCTCACTGAGCTTTCCAGGCTTTAGCAGGCTCAGCACTTTGCCTCGCTCAGCTCACGCAAGCATGGTAACGATGGTAACAGTAGCAGAAGGGATGAGGAATACATGGCATTTTGGTGCCTAAATGAATGGAGGAAGTACTAGGAATACTGGAATGACTTCAAGGTAGCTGATTAGGTCCCATGAACTGCATTGTGGCAGCCATCTTGGATGGGACTTTGAATTTTTGAGCATATTATTGGAACAAATTCTGTCTGTGCAAAATAAAGCACTGATTCTAGGCACAGATCCACTGAGGAAATTCAGCAAGAAATGTCCACGCAGAATTTCCTCTGTTTGAACATATCTTTATAGTGAGAAAAATACGGTACATAGATGATTAAACACATTTCTCATCAACTGTTGAGCAAACACCAAATATTGTATGTCCCTTTACAAAAAATGTCACAAGATTTTCTATTAAATGCTTATATATTCATTTTTATATATTTATTTATTTTTTAAATCAAGATTTCTCTGTGGCAAAATATTTTCTATAAAGTCAAGTATCAAGTAAAAAAAATTATATGAACATATAATAAAAAAAAAATTCAAATCAGTAAAAGTAAAATTGTTACAATTTTCAGTAGAGAAGACATAATTTCAACCCTAACAAAAGTAAACCATGAACTGAGCCAAAAAGTATGTTGTTACAATGAAACACAGATGTCACAGCCATGGACAACTCTAACCAGGAAACTGGCCTTCAGTTAGTGGATCAATTTCTACTTGTGATCGGGGCTACACATTCATACTCGTGATTACCATGGTATATACTTACTTATTATATATAAATGAATTAACTTAACATATCGGTCTGAATTGTGCCCAATGACCGCGATGGAGGCCACTCCTTTAGCGGGCATGCCCTGTAATGGATGAAATGAAAAATCAAATGAAGAAAAAAAGAGGGAGGGTTGGGAGGGGTCCGCAAAACATCACAAACGCCCCTCTGATAGGAGGCAGGGGCGTTATATACCGCTGCCCCCACCCACAACCCCTTATGTCCCGCCTGGATGTGCAGGGGGTGGATACTTCCACACCTCTCACAAATGCAGCCTAATTAGGCTTTAAACTTGTGATCGGGGCTACACATTCGTACTCGTGATTACCATGGTATATACTTACTTATTATATATAAATCAATTAACTTAACATATCGGTCTGAATTGTGCCCAATGACCGTGACGGAGGCCACGCCTTTAGTGGGCAAAAAGACAATCTGGTAGGGAAATAAATGTTATAATCATTAAACCGATGCCCCTACCTTAGCACAAAATTCAAGATATAGCTCTGACATTAAGACAAGAGTTAAGTGAAGGCGGAACTGACTGGCCTAGGAATCGATGCCTTTGAAGCTGTAGAGCTGTGGTTGTCAAGCCTACTCTAACAGAAACCTGAGTGACCCTTGACCAGGTTCAGGCTAACATTCAAGCTGATATCTGCTATGTACAGCATGCTTGACTAATATCAGGGTGGGAGTGAAACACTATAGACCTATCAGGCCTGATGAAGCTGACCATGTTCCTGCTATTGAGTGGCAAAAAATAGAAACCGTTAGCAAGATAAGGCACAACCACCACTACGGGACTGACCTTGGCGGTGACAGCCTTGTGGCAACATATTGCCTGTAGATCAAAACGATATCCTAAACACCTTACCTGAAAACTAAGACTAACACAACTGTCCCATTTCTAACTCCACTAGCCTCAGAAGTGGTGTCCCACTGCCAGTGACCCACCCTTTGCCATCATGTCTGTAGTTTGCCCACCCAATGCACCTGCAGATACTACCGCTCCATGTGCATGTGATAGTGCCAACGAGGCAGGCCCTAAGAGGTGGACGTCGCCCATGTGACGGATGCTAGCTGTGGAAACATGTCAGTAACAAACCTGTATCCCCCGGCCGATGTGGCAGGCATGATTGGTAACCCCAAGTATGTGACAAGTTGCTATTGCTGTGCAAAATGACAGTAACCAGAACCTGGGTGCTACCTTCCTTTGCCAATATGGTAGGCACCACATGTGTTGTGGTGTTATTGCTCTGAAGACGTGTCAGTAACAATAACCTGCATGGTACTACCCCCTGCAGACGTGGAAGGCATGGCGGGTAAACAACCACCTGTGTTGTGGTATTATTGCTCTGAAGGCGTGTCAGTAACAATAATCTGCGTGGTGCCTCCCCCTGCAGACGTGGCAGGCATAATGGGTAAACAAGCACCTATGTGTTGTGGTCGGGTAACAACCTATGTGAGAAAATGTTGCTGCTTGGAAAATCTAACAACCACAATAACCTACGTGGTACAACTCCCTACGTGCGCGGTAGGCTTAATGTGTGAAAAATGACCACCTGTTTGTCAGTGTCATTGTTGTGCAATATCCGTGACAATGACCTACATGGTGCCCTGTGTGCTATCAATGCTATGTATACACAATATCCATGTTATGAGTACCTGTATGATGAACTATGTACAGTAGAAGGCCATTTACAGGAACACTATGTAATCAGCAAAATACTACAAGCGTATGTATTGTAAAATTCTGTGAGTGTGAGTTCAGTGTACAAAGCACAAACAAGTGTACTGCATGAATGAACAAACCTAAGTGCAGTATGATGGTCCCAGCTACTGTGTAGTATAAGTATTTGTCTGCATGCCGTTGAAGGCTCTGCGCCTATGTACAGTACGAAAGCTACAAACGTGTGTACCATATAAACTACTGTAGGTAAATATGCCATGATACGAGCATGAACAGTGTAAAGCTACGAGCATATGTACAGAAACTTGGAGCATGTACCGTACAAGCTACGAGCGTATGTACAGTAAAAGCTATGAGCATGTGTACAGTAAAACTACGAGTGTATAGTCTTGATGGTATGGGTGTAAGTATCATATGAAATGGTACGAACGTATGTGCAGTGCGGATGTACAGTAAGCCAACTGTTAACCTATATATGGTACAAATCATGAATGGTACAATCGAATGTATAGTGTTAAGCCGCTTACCATATGTACAGCATGATATCTACTACCATCTGTACTGTATACATATTACCAACATATGCCTTGTATAAACCGTAACAGTGAATGTACCGTATGACAACTACCAATGACTGTACTGTATAAATGGTATCCATGTATCACTCATATAACCTTGAAGTGAATATACTAGCGTATGTACAATATGACTACTAAAGTATGCACTGTAAAAGCTGTACAAGCTACAAAAGCTGTGAAAGCCACAGTAAAGAATAAGTGCTAGCTACTGTAGGGTATGACAACTACAACGTGTGTACTGTATGAATGTACACACTTATGAACCATAAAAATAGTACAAATTAATGTGGAGTATAGCAACTATCAACGTATGCACAGTATGAATGATACAATTTTCTGAATCGTGTAATTGATAGAATCGTGTGCCCAGAACTACAGGTGTAAATGCAGTAGGACCCCCACCAGGATATGTACCACTATTAGCAAATGTCCATTGTAGTTAACCGTGTATGTACACTACCAACAAGTACAACATATGTATCGAACCAATGTTATAAGCCTATGTATCGTACAAATGATACTGACATATGTATCGTACCATTACAACCTAAACCAATGTGTGTACAGAACAATAACTACTAGCTTGTGTATCGTATAACTACTAGCCTGTGTACCTTATAACAACTACTAACATATGCACATTATAAGTGCTAGCATATGTGCATTTTAACCGTCTACTGACGTACATACAGTAACCCAACTATCATCTTATGCACAGTGTAAATGGAACAAGCTTGTTTACAAGCTTATAACTACTGACGTATGTACGGTATAACTACTGGCGTATGTACAGTATAACTACTGGCGTATGTCCGTATAGCTACTATAGTATGTTCCGTCTAACTACTGGCGTATGTCCCGTATAACTACTGGAGTATGTACCGTATAACTACCGACATATGTATCATGTAACTACCGGCGTATGTACAGTGTAACTACCGGCGTATGTACAGTGTAACTACTGGCATATGTACCGTATAACTACTGACATATGTACCGCATAACTACTGGCGTATGTACCATATAACAACTACTGGCGTATGTACAGTATAATTACTGGCGTATGTACAGTATAACTACTACTAGTGTATGTACCGTGTAACAACTACTAACGTACGTCCAGAGTGAATGGAACAAGCTTCTGTACCGTATAACTACTACTAGTGTAAGTACAGTATGATGACTACTAGTGTGTACATACAGCATACTGTACGAACCGTACAACAACTACTAGCGTGTGTACAGTACCACAACTGCTAACATAGCCCATTGTAACTACCAGCGTGTGTGCATTATAACAACTACTAGCATACGTACTGAAACACAATTATTAGCTTATTTAAAGTGTAAAGGAACAAGCTATTTACCGTAAAACAACTACTAGCATATGTACAGTGTAAAGAAACTACTTGCATATGTACAGTAGGAAAACGACTAGCATATGTACCGTATAACTACTAGCGTATGTACCGTATAAAAAACGACTAGCATATGTACAGTACACCGAACTACTAGCGTATGTACCATATAATGAACATCTAGCATATGTACAGTATAACTAGTAGTGTATGTACAGTATAAAAACGACTAGCATATGTACCGTATAACTACACTAGTGTATGTATAGTATAATGCCTACTAGCATATGTACAGTGTAAAAACGACTAGCATATGTGCAGTCTAACTGCTTAGCGTATACACAGAGTAAGTGTAACATGCTTCCGTACCGAATAACCACTACTAGTGTATGTACGGTATCATAATTACTAGTGTCTTTACCATATAAATGATACAAGTGCATGTATCGTATGAATGGTACAAGTTGTGTATAGTATACCGCTACTAGATAATATACAGTGTAAATGGTATGGCGTATGTACCGTTAGCGAATGTAAAGCATAGCTATGCTACCAGCGTACTGATAGTATGCTGCCGAAAGTAACCATGAATTCAAGTGCTGCTGAGCAGCCGTCAGTACTGGTGTATGTAATAACATCGATGGCATAATTATGAAAGTCTGGCATTTGACATTAGTAAGAGATGAATACTGTACTGTAATAATTTAATGACATGTGAGAAAGTCTTTGACCATGCTTAATGAGGTACGGGTAAGGATCTCCCTCTCAGCGCTTGCACTTTTACCTGCTGCCCGCGGGACCTGGAGCATACCCCCGGCCGGATCCCATAACACTATGGCCGACACTGGACGCACCGACAGACCTCGCTGCAGTCTTTCCCAACACCCCCACCCTAGGTCCTCATCATAAATGCCATTACCCGTTGTCCGTGCCGGAAGAGAGACTAGCAGTCTCAGTGCTACGACCCCCAGCTTCTTTGCTCCCCCCTGGATACAGCAACTAAACCTTCACTTTGTGCCATCACGGGTAAAGAGCAGCCCAGCATCTGGCACTGAGGCAGCTGTCGGGCTGCGCCAGAGGCCAGGACCGCGATACCCGGGGTAAGCACTGTAACCGCTGGGCACCGGAGTGGACAGGCACCGCCGTAACTAATGGGAATGGCACCAGATGCGTCCCCGGCCCGTAACACTGCAGCCCCTGGCTGCATATCTGAATGCCGGAGACCGGCTCTTACCCCTTGAACGACCCCATTCCCACGTGGAGCAGCCCTACTTCCTGTTTCTCCAAACACCCGCCGCAGAACCACTTCCTGCCTCCGCAAAACGTCATGAACGCCCCTCCGATAGGAGGCAGGGGCGTTATATACCTCTGCCCCCACCCACAACCCCTTATGTCCCGCCTGGATGTGCAGGGGGTGGATACTTCCACCCCTCTCACAAATGCAGCCTAATTAGGCTTTAAACAAAAACTGAACAGCATTGGAATGGTGCACACCCAACTGCAAGAGGAATAATCCTACCACGACTTCATCTTCACTTTTTATACCAGTCTCTAGGTGAATTATGGGACATTACATGCTGCTTGCCATCAGGTATTAAGAACTGGGACTGGACCGCCACAGAGCAGTACCATTTTGTTGATCTCTGATGACCAGAAATGAACACTTTGTGCACAAGCAAATTCTGGAAAAAGTAATGTCAAATACCCAGTGGGGCATCATATTGGGCCACTAGTTCTGTTCCAGAATGGTTAAGATTGGAACACAGAGTTACACTGTGAAATCAGATGTTTGAAAAACGGACTTTAAAGCTGCTGTATTCTTATTTCAACTATGTCCACGGGGTACAAAAAAATAAAATATTTTAATGTTACGTCATAGATGCAAATAAACTGTGTCAGAAGGAAAAGCAGGAAGGCCCCATTTTTATAAGACAAGATTTATACACAAAGCTTAAAAGGTATCTGTTGGAAGTGTCACTAGCACCAACCTGCCCATACAGGGTAATAGTGCGAGTGACACTGATTTGAATACTATTTACCTTTTTTTTTTCTTCATGAAACTAGATCTGCCCACTCCTTTCACATCATCATTATCATCACAGGCAGTGGCGTACCTAGGGGAGGGCGAAGGGGGCGGCCCGCCCCGGGTGCCACTCTCAAGGGGGTGCCAGGGCCGAACTGACCCGCCGCCGCAAAATTAAAGTTTTTTTTTGCCGCCAGGCCTCCCGCTACTGTGGCCGTACAGGTAATCCCCTCCCCACCTGCATGGCCTCCCTCCCATCACCATATAGGTAACCCCCGCACCTGCCTGCCCCCCTTCTACCTCCCCCTTCAACCCCTTTGGCTGTCCGGGCATGCTGTGAGTTGTAGTTTTGCAACAGCTGGAGGCACCCAGATTGGCAAACACTGCCTAAGGGCCTAAGCCAGTGTTTCCCAACCAGGGTACCTCCAGCTGTTGCAAAACTACAACTGCCAGCATGCCCGGACAGCCAAAGGCTCTCCCAATAAAAATGAAAAACGATTTCCAAAACGGAGCCTCCAGCTGTTGCAAAAGAACCACTCCCAGTATTGCCAGATAGCCACTGACTGTCCAGGCATGCTGGGAGTTTTACAACAGCTGGAGGCACCCTGTTTGGGAATCACTGGCGTAGAATTCCCCTATGTCCACCCCTATGCAAGTCATTAACTTAGGCCTCAAATGCGCATGGCGCTCTCACTTTGGAGCCCTGTCGTATTTCAAGGCAACAGTTTAGGGTCACATATGGGGTATCGCCGTACTCGGGAGAAATTGTGTTACAAATTTTGGGGGGTATTTTCTGCTTTTACCCTTTTTAAAAATGTAAAATTTTTGGGAAAAGAAGCATTTTAGGTAAAAAAATTTTTTTTTTTTTACATATACAAAAGTCGTGAAACACCTGTGGGGTATTAAGGTTCACTTAACCCCTTGTAATGTTCCCCGAGGGGTCTAGTTTCCAAAATAGTATGCCATGTGGTTTTTTTTTTTTTGCTGTCTTGGCACCATAGGGGCTTCCTAAATGCGGCATGCCCCCAGAGCAAAATTTGCTTTCAAAAAGCCAAATGTGACTCCTTCTCTTTTGAGACCTGTAATGCGCCAGCAGAGCACTTTTCACCCCCATATGGGGTGTTTTCTGAATCGGCAGAAATTCGGCTTCAAAGTATTTTCTGCAATTACCCTTTTTAAACATGTAAAACTTTTGGTAAACCAAGCATTTTAGGGGAAAAAAAAAATTTTTTTTACATATGCAAAAGTCGTGAATCACATGTGGGGAATTAAGGTTCACTTTACCCCTTGTTATGTTCCCTGAGGGGTCTAGTTTCCAAAATGGTATGCCATGTGTTTTTTTTTTTTTTTTGCTGTTCTGGCACCATAGGGGCTTCCTAAAGGTGACATGCCCCCCAAAAACCATTTGTCGCTCCTTCCCTTCTGAGACCTCTGAGGTATGTGCTTACTCGAGAAAAATTGGGTTTCAAATACAAGTAAAAATTTTCTCCTTTTCACCCCTTGCAAAAATTCAAAAATTGGGTCTACAAGAACATGCGAGTGTAAAAGATGAAGATTGTGAATTTTCTCCTTCCCTTTGCTGCTATTCCTGTGAAACACCTAAAGGGTTAAAACGCTGACTGAATGTCATTTTGAATACTTTGGGGGGTGCAATTTTTATAAAGGGGTAATTTGTGGGGTATTTCTAATATGAAGACCCTTCAAATCCACTTCAAAACTGAACTGGTCCCTGAAAAAAAGCGAGTTTCAAAATTTTGTGAAAAATTGGAAAATTGCTGCTGAACTTTTAAACCCTCTGGTGTCTTCAAAAAGTAAAAACACGTCAATTTTATGATGGAAACATAAAGTAGACATATTGTATATGTGAATTTAAAAAAAAAAATTTGGAATATCCATTTTCCTTACAAGCAGAGAGCTTCAAAGTTAGAAAAATGCAAAATTTTCAAATTTTTCATCAAATTTAAGGATTTTTCACCAAGAAAGGATGCAAGTTACCACAAAATTTTACCACTATGTTAAAGTAGAATATGTCACGAAAAAACAACCTCGGAATCAGAATGATAAGTAAAAGCATTCCAGAGTTATTAATGTTTAAAGTGACAGTGGTCAGAATTGCAAAAAATGGCCGAGTCCTTAAGGTGAAAAAGGGCTCAGTCCTTAAGGGGTTAAGGACCAGGCCATTTTTCACTGTAGGACCAGAGCGTTTTTTGCACATCCGACCACTTTCACTTTAAGCATTAATAACTCTGGGATGCTTTTACCTTTCATTCTGATTCCGAGTTACTTTTTTCGTGACATATTCTACTTTATGTTAGTGGTAAAATTTTGTCGATGCTTTCATAATTTCTTGGTGAAAAATACCATAATTTTATGAAGAAATTGAAAATTTTGCATTTTTCTAACTTAGAAGCTCTCTGCTTGTAAGGAAAATAGACATTCCAATTTTTCACAAAATTTTCTAAATCGGAATTTTTCATGGACCAGTTAAGATTTTAAGTGGATTTTAAGGGCTTTCTTATTAGAAATACCCCACAAAAGACCCCATTATAAAAACTGCACCCTTCAAAGTATTCAAAATGACATTCAGTAAGTGTGTTAACCCTTTAGGTGTTTCACAGGAATAGCAGCAAAGTGAAGGAGAAAATTCAAACTCTTCATTTTTTACACTCGCATGTTCTTGTAGACCCAGTTTTTGAATTTTTACAAGGGGTAAAAGGAAAAAAATCCTCTCAAAATTTGTAACCCAATTTCTCTCGAGTAAGGAAATACCTCATATATGTATGTCAAGTGTTCGGAGGGCGCAGTAGAGGGCTCAGAAGGGAAGGAGCGACAGTGGGATTTTGGAGAGTGAGTTTTTCTGAAATGGTTTTCGGGGGGCATGTCACATTTAGGAAGCCTCTATGGTGCTAGAACAGCAGAAAAACCCTCACATGGCATACCATTTTGGAAACTACACCCCTCAAGGCACGTAACAAGGGGTCCAGTGAGCATTAATACCCCACAGGTGTTTGACGACTTTTCGTTAAAGTCGGATTTGTAAATGAAAAAAAAAATTTCACTAAAGTGCAGTTTTTTTCCCAAATTTACCATTTTTATAAAGGGTAATGGGAGAAAATGCCCCCCAAAATTTGTAAACCCATCTCTTCTGAGTATTGGAAAAACCCCAGGTATGTAAAATGCTCTACGGACGAACTACAATGCTCAGAAGAAAAGGAGTCACATTTGGCTTTTGGAAAGCAAATTTTGCTGAAATGGTTTTTGGGGGGCATGTCGCATTTAGGAAGCCTCTATGGTGCCAGAACAGCAAAAATACCCATATGGCATACTATTTTGGAAACTACACCCCTCAAGAAACGTAACAAGGGGTACAGTGAGCCTTAGCACATAATAGATATTTCACGACTTTTTGTTAAAGTTGGATGTGTAAATGAAAAATTTTTTTTTTTTTTTACTAAAATGCAGTTTTAGGGGTAATAGGAGAAAATTACCCCCGAAATTTGTAACCCCATTTCTTCTGAGTATGGAAATACCCCATTTGTGGACGTCAAGTGCTCTGCGGGCGAAGTACAATGCTCAGAAGAGGAGGAGCGCCATTGAGCTTTTGAAGAGTGAATTTGTTTGGAATGGAAGTCAGGGGCCATGTGCATTTACAAAGCCCCTTGTGGTGCCAGAACAGTGGACCCCCCCACATGTGACCCCATTTTGGAAACTACACCCCTCTCAGAATTTAATAAGGGGTGCAGTGAGCATTTACACCCCACTGGCATTTGACAGATCTTTTGAACAGGGGTGTAGTTTCCAAAATGGGGTCACATGTTGGGGGGTCCATTGTTCTGGCACTATGGGGGCTTTGTAAACACTTTCAGGAATGTCATATGAACAATTGGAGATTACTGAGGTTTAAGGGAATCGATCGAGTCTATGGTGGTAACAGAGGAGGTGATATGGCGAGGTTGTTACAACAAAAGGAAACTAAATGGATTATGTGGTTAAATACAATGTCCCCGGAAGGATTAAATGAGAGCCTGAGTTTCAGTTCATTCTTATGAGGGTATATATGTTTTTAGATTTGATTTTAATTTATGATTTTTCTGTTTAAACATAACATCCCAGAGGTAACTTACCGTGAATTTGCATCTAGCCGATTTATGTGTTGGAGAAGGGGATCCCCTGAAAGTAAAGAAGATAAAAATGAAAAAAATGATGAAAAAAATTGAAGATTTAGAAGAGAACATTTATATATAGACGAAGATTATATATATTTGATAACTGTTGATCATATTGGGTACAATATGTGTGATTAGTCCTTGTATGGAAGTGTATGGTGAATGAGGTTAATGTGGGTGAGTGTATGGGTTGTTTTGGGTGTAAATGTGTGGGATGTGTGTATGTGGTGTGAGTTATTGTACGTGTGTGTGGGGGGGGGGTTATAGTTGTGGAGAGTGGGTCACAGTGGTTAAATTATATAGATGCTTTGGACACAATTTAGATATATATATTTTGGTGTTTTTGGAAGGGGGGGGAGGGGGATGGTTAACTTTACCACCTTATATGTCACTAATATAATACTGCAATTAACAATTATTATTAGACACATTTTTGATATACTAATTTTTAATTCACTGGTTGCGTAATGTAAAATAAGATTAATAACTGTAGGGTTTATAATAGCACACTATTGGACATAAAGGTATATATGTATAGTAATGTATATGATTAGAACACATAATAGCACTATAATAGTTATAATCATGTTTAGGTGATTTTAGTATTTAACCCCTTCAGGACGGAGCCCATTTTGGCCTTAAGGACCGGAGCGTTTTTTGCACATCTGACCACTGTCACTTTAAACATTAATAACTCTGGAATGCTTTTAGTTATCATTCTGATTCCGAGATAGTTTTTTCGTGACATATTCTACTTTAACATAGTGGTAAATTTTTGTCGATACTTGCATCCTTTCTTGGTGAAAAATCTGTAAATTTGATGAAAAATTTGAAAATTTTGCATTTTTCTAACTTTGAAGCTTTCTGCTTGTAAGGAAAATGGATATTACAAATACATTTTTTTTTGGTTCACATACACAATATGTCTACTTTATGTTTGCATCATAAAATTGACAAGTTTTTACTTTTGGAAGACACCAGAGGGCTTCAAAGTTCAGCAGCAATTTTCCGATTTTTCACAAAATTTTCAAACTCAGTATTTTTCAGGGACCAGTTCAGGTTTGAAGTGGATTTGAAGGGTCTTCATATTACAAATACCCCATAAATGACCCCATTATAAAAACTATACCCCCCAAAGTATTCAAAATGACATTCAGTCAGCGTTTTAACCCTTTAGGTGTTTCACACGAATAGCAGCAAAGTGAAGGAGAAAATTCACGATCTTCATTTTTTACACTCACATGTTCTTGTAGACCCAATTTTTGAATTTTTACAAGGGGTAAAAGGACAAAATTTTTACTTGTATTTGTAGCCCAATTTCTCTCGAGTAAGCACATACCTCATATGTCTATGTAAAGTGTTCGGCGGGCGCAGTAGAGGGCTCAGAAGGGAAGGAGCGACAAGGGGATTTTGGAGAGTACGTTTTTCTGAAATGGTTTTTGGGGGGCATGTTACCTTTAGGAAGCACTTATGGTGCCAGAACAGCAAAAAAAAAACACATGGCATACCATTTTGGAAACTAGACCCCTCGGGGAATGTAACATTGGATAAAGTGAACCTTAATACCCCACAGGTGTTTCACGACTTTTGCAAATGTAAAAAAAAAAAAAAAAAAATGTACCTAAAATGCTTGTTTTCCCCAAAAAATTTTATTTTTAAAAAGGGTAATAGCAGAAAATACCCCTAAAAATTTGAAGCCCAATTTCTCCCGATTCAGAAAACACCCCATATGGGGGTGAAAAGTGCTCTGCTGGCGCACTACAGGTCTCAGAAGAGAAGGAGTCACATTTGGCTTTTTGAACGCAAATTTTGCTCTGGGGGCATGCCGCATTTCGGAAGCCCCTATGGTGCCAGAATAGCAAAAAAAAAACACATGGCATACCATTTTGGAAACTAGACCCCTCGGGGAACGTAACAAGGAGTTAAGTGAACCTTTATACCCCACAGGTGTTTCACGACTTTTGCATATGTAAAAAAATTTTTTTTTTTTTTACCTAAAATGCTTGTTTTCCCAAAAATTTTAAATTTTTTAAAAGGGTAAAAGCAGAAAATACTCCCCAAAATTTGTAACACAATTTCTCCCAAGTACGGCGATACCCCATATGTGACCCTAAACTGTTGCCTTGAAATACGACAGGGCTCCAAAGTGAGAGCGCCATGCGCATTTGAGACCTAAATTAGGGATTGCATAGGGGTGGACATAGGGGTATTCTACGCCAGTGATTCCCAAACAGGGTGCCTCCAGCTGTTGCAAAACTCCCAGCATGTATGCACGGGTCCTTGACTGGACGCACAACACCGAATCCAAGCAATGGGTACGCATGGCCCAGGACCTATGCATCAAGGCCTTATCCACCCTCCCCTGGACCTGGTCACCTGCTTCTCTGACTGCCTTTCCTACATCCTACTCCACTTGCCACACTTTGGCCTCCCTACACTCTGTGCGTGGGAACAGTAGCTTGGTAGACCGCATGGGCCCCCTCCTCCCAGTCACTGACCATCCTGACTTCCCACCTGGAGCCTCCTCTGCTGGCCCCTTTTTTGGGGCTACTCGGTCTGCCCCCTTGCGCTTTAGACACGTCCTAGCAGCGCGCCACCTGAAACCCTTGGAAGCATTGTTGGAGGAGTACCCTTCCTCTACCAGGGCCCCCTTTGCCTATCTGCAGTTACGCCATTTCTATTCCTCCATCCCCGCCCATTTTGACTTACATAGGGACCCGCGGCCCTTTGAGCGCCTTTGCCTGGCCTCGTCGTACCCCCGCCACGCCATCTCCGTTCTTTATGAACTTTTGCAGTCCCAGCGCTCGCATGCTGTGCCTGCTTACTGCACGGCTTGGGAGGCTGAACTGGGAGTGTCGTTCTCTCCTGAAGCCTGGGCCAAATGCTTCTTTTTGACCCATAAGGCGGTGGTGGCCACCAAAGCCCAGGAGACTTGCTACAAAATTCTCACTCGCTGGTACCGTGTCCCAGCGATGCTTCACCGCTGGTATCCCTCGGTCCCCAGTGTGTGTTGGAGATGCGGTGTGGAGGAGGGTACCATGACGCACATCTGGTGGAGCTGCTCCAAACTCGTCCCCTTCTGGCAATCGGTCCTCCGGGTTGTTCAAGAAGTCACTGGGATCTGTGTCCCCCCCACTCCTGCTGCTGCCCTACTGTTTATGTTCTCCATGGCGCAGGCTAAATACAAGAAGTCTCTGGCGAGGCACCTCCTTCAGGCCGCGAAAGCAGTGATACCCCGAAAGTGGCGGTCTGTTGACCCCCCTACGTTGGACGAATGGATGGCGGAAGTTGCCAACTCACGTCAGATGGAGGAATTGATGTCGGTTCATCCTGATGACGCTGTGCGTGTTGAGACCACTTGGCTCCCATGGGTACAGTTTTGTTCCTCCCAGAGATGCAGATCCCTGTGATTTCCCTCTCATTGGGCTCCCGTATCAATCCTACTCCCTGCATCCATGCTGATGTGACACCCGCTGGTTCCTGGCTCCTTTTCTCCCCCCCCTCCCCCGTTCCCTCCCCCGCTCCCTCTTTTTTCCTCTTCTCAGTCCCTCTCCTTTTCTTGCCAACCCTTGTCTGTATGTCCCTCTTTTACTGCTCAGAACCTGACTCCTTACCTTTTCCTCCTTCCATGGCCCTTTTCCCTTTTCTGTTGTCTCTTGTTGTTTCCCACGCAACACCGTTTATATCTGTTCGCTTTCTTTCTCTTTGGTACTTCCACTGGCGCACCTATTGTTGATTTCAGGTTCCTCATTTGGACTCATACCCGACCTATCTAGATAACCCTGGCCCTTGTGCCTGGGATGTTATATGCTGCTCCTGATTGACTGTTTGTTGCACTACTTATTGTGGAATTTACCACTTGTTGTTCTTATTCGATATATGACATGTCATGTGTTTATGCATTGTTTAGCTGCTGTCCATTGGGCCTACCCTGGCCACCGGACTCCTTTCTCTTTTATAAGTTTGTTTATCCTGTGACTCACCTATTACTTGTAATGCTTCTTTTATCACTTTCAATAAAACCCTTTTTTGAATTTGAAAAAAAACTCCCAGCATGCCTGGACAGTCAACGGCTGTCCGACAATACTGGGAGTTGTTTTGCAACAGCTGGAGGCTCCGTTCTGGAAACAGTGGCGTACCAGACGTTTTTCATTTTTATTGGGGAGGGGAGGGGGGCTGTATAGGGGTATGTGTATATGTAGTGTTTTTTACTTTTTATTTTATTTTTTGTGTTAGTGTAGTGTTTTTAGGGTACAGTCGCATGGGCGGGGGTTCACAGTAGTTTCTCGCTGGCAATTTGAGCTGCAGCAGAAAGTTTGCGGCAGCTCAAATTTGCAGCCAGATATTTACTGTAATCCTCCGCCCATGTGAGTTCACATTGGGGGGGACATCCAGCTGTTGCATAACTACAACTCCCAGCATGCCCGTTGGCTGTCGGTGACTGCTGGGAGTTGTAGTTTTGCAACAACTGTAGGCACACTGGTTATGTATCACTGAGTTTGTGACCTAACTCAGTGTTTCACAACCAGTGTGCCTCCAGCTGTTGCAAAACTACAACTCCCAGCATGTACGGTGCATGGTGTACGGTTACTGCTGAGAGTTGTAGTTTGCAACAGCTGGAGGCACACCGGTCGTGAAACACTGAGTTAGGTAAAAAAAAACTCTGAGTTTCACAACCAGTGTGCCTTCAGCTGTTGCAAAACTACAACTCTCAGCAGTCACCGACAGCCAACGGGCATGCTGGGAGTTGTAGTTATGCAACCAGCAGATGCACCACTACAACTCCCAGCATGCACTTTAGCTGTTTGTGCAAGCTGGGAGTTGTAGTTAGACAACAGCTGAAGGTACACTTTTCCATAGAAAGAATGTGCCTCCAGCTGTTGCAAAACCATAAGTCCCAGCATGCCCATAAGGGAATGCTGGGAGTTGTGGTGGTCTGCCTCCTGCTGTTGCATAACTACAGCTCCCAGCATGCCCTTTTTGCATGCTGGGAGCTGTTGCTAAGCAACAGCAGGAGGCTGTCACTCACCTCCAACGATCCAGACGCTGCAGGTCAGTCCCGCCGCCGCAGCTGCTCCTGGGGCCCCGATCCCAACAGGGGCGCCGGGGATCGGGGTCCCCAGCACCGGGGGTCGTCTTCCCGCACCCGCTCACGTCCTCCAGAAGAGGGGCGGAGCGGGTGCGGGAGTGACACCCGCAGCAGGCGCCCTGATTGGTCGGCCGGTAATCCGGCCGACGAATCAGGGCGATCGTGAGGTGGCACCAGTGCCACCTCACCCCTGCAGGCTCTGGCTGTTCGGGGCCGTCAGAGACGGCCCCGAACAGCCAGTAATTCCGGGTCACCGGGTCACCGGAGACCCGATTGACCCGGAATCGCCGCAGATCGCTGGACTGAATTGTCCAGCGATCTGCGGCGATCGCCGACATGGGGGGGCATAATGACCCCCCTGGGCGATATGCCGGGATGCCTGCTGAACGATTTCAGCAGGCATCCGGCTCCGGTGTCCAACCGGCTAGCGGTGGGGGCCGGAATTCCCACGGGCGTATGGATACGCCCTCGGTCCTTAAGGACTCGGGATTCAGGGCGTATCCATACGCCCTATGTCCTGAAGAGGTTAATTCATGATATTATTGTTATATAAAATAAAGTAATGCTAAAGTAGTGTGAGGTACAAATGTACCATGTATAATGATTGATGTATAAAATGTGACGTAGTATTAATGTTAATATAAATGTTCTCAGAACTTTAATTACTGATATTGTGTATTATAATGTATATCAGGGTTATCTGGGGACCAATTTATATCCATAGTATGTGAGATATTATCTAAATTGTAGATCATACCAATATCTGAGCCCGATGCGCATGCGCTGGTCGTCTGGGCGGAGGCCCCGACCCAGAGTGTCAGTTAATGGCGGAAATCGTCATGTTTACATGCCGGCGGAAGCCTAGTGACGACGCGGGTCCTGACTTCCGGCCCGGAGATCGGGGCATGCGCCGATGAGCCGGCTTTAGGTATAAATATCCCGGTGAGCAAGGGTAAACTACCTCCTGACGAAGTGGGTTAACCCACGAAACAGACATCCGTTGAGGGTGCACAGGAGTCCCCAGATGGCCGGTGACAGTATACAAGGAACAAGTAATGCGATTCCTTAATGTTATGATGCCGGTGATTGCACATGTTATACAATAATGGTACCAGCATTCCCTATATAGATATATGGAGGTATATTAATTAGGTTATTTCGCATACTGTTATACTGTGCTAGTGATCGGCCTAGGATACCCATGCTATTTTGGGGGGTGTGTTTTTTAGGGGTTAGGGGTTGCGTCCTTTTCTAATATTGTATACTTTGTATTTTTCTTGTGTTGAATAATAAAGATGTCTTTTGATACTACTTGATTGTGGTTATTGGTGGGGGATAGCAAGTGTAGGTGTATATAGCTTTGTAAACACACATGGCCTTTAATTCCGGACACATTTTCCCTTCAAAATCCCTATGGCTCTCCTTCTCTTCTGATCATTGTAGTTCGCCCACAGAGCACTTTACATCCACATATGTTGTATGTTCTTACTCAGAAGAAATGGGGTTACAAATTTTGGGGGGCTTTTTTCCTATTTTCCCTTGTGAAAATGAAAAATTTAGGGTAACACCAGCATTTTAGTGAAATTTTTTATTTTTTTTTCCAAACCAACTTTAATAAAATTTGTCAAACACCTGTGGGGTGTTGAGGCTCACTATACCCCTTGTTACATTCCATGAGGGGTGCAGTTTCCAAAATGGGGTCACATGTCGGTATTTATTTTTTTGCGTTTATGTCAGAACCGATGTAAGATCAGCCACCCCTGTGCAAATCACCAATTTAGGCCTCAAATGTACATAGTCCGCTCTCACTCCTGAGCCTTGCTGTGTGCCTGCAGAGCATTTTATGCCCACATATGGGGTATTTCGGTACAAATTTTGGGGGTCTTTTTTTCCTTTTACCTCTTGTGAAAATAAAAAGTAAATGGCAACACCAGCATGTTAGTGTAAAACATTTTTTTTTTACACTAACAGGCTGGTGTAGTCCCCAACTTTTCCTTTTCATCAGGAGTAAAAGGAGAAAAAGCCCCGCAAAATTTGTAATGTAATTTCTCCCGAGTACGGAGATACCCCATATGTGGCCCTAAACTGTTTCCTTGAAATACGAAAGGGCTCTGAAGTGAGAGAGCGCCATGCGCATTTGAGGACTAAATTCGGGATTGCATAGGGGTGGACATAAGGGTATTCTACGCCAGTGATTCCCAAACAGGGTGCCTCTAGCTGTTGCTAAACTCTCAGCATGCCTGGACAGTCAGTGGCTGTCCAGAAATGCTGGGAGTTGTTGTGTTGTAACAGCTGGCGGCTCTGTTTTGGAAACACTGCCGTACAATATGCTTTTCATTTTCATTGGGGGGGGGGACAGTGTAAGAGGTGTATATGTAGTGTTTTACCCTTTAATATGTGTTAGTGTAGTGTAGTGTAGTGTTTTTAGGGTACATTCGCACTGGCGGAGGTTTACAGTGAGTTCCCTGCTAGGCAAAAAAATTTCTGCAGCTCATACTTGAAGCAGGAAACTTACTGTAAACCTGCCCGTGTGAATGTACCCTGTACGTTCACATGGGGTGGCAAACCTCCAGCTGTTTCAAAATTACAACTCCCAGCATGTACTGACAGACCGTGCATGATGGGAGTTGTACTTTTGCAACAGCTGGAGGCACACTGATTGGAAGACCTTCAGCTAGGTTCTGTTATCTAACTCAGTATTTTCCAACAGTGTGCCTCCAGCTGTTGCAAAATTACAACTCCCAGCATGTACTGATCGCCTAAGGGCATGCTGGGAGATGTAATTATGCAACAGCTGGAGGGATCGCAACTACATCTCCCAGCATGCTGGGATTTGCAGTTTTGCAACATCTGGAGAGCTACAGTATAGAGACCACTGCAAACTGTGGCCCTCCAGATGTTGCAAAACTACAAATCCCAGCATGCTCAGACAGCAAACAGTTGTGTGGGCATGCTAGGAGTTGTAGCTTTGCAAGATCTGGAGGGCTATAGTTTAGAGACTACTGTATAGTGGTCTCAAACTGTAGCCCTCCAGCTGTTGCAAAACTACAAATCCCAGCATGCCCAAACAGCTGTCTGGGCATGCTGGGAGTTTAAGTTCTGCAACATCTGGAGTGCTACAGTATAGAGACCACTGTATAGTGGTCTAAAACTGTAGCCCTCCAAATGTTGCTAGGCAACTTACCGTCTTCCGTTGGATCCAGGGAGCCAGCTGCACAACATCGTCACCCGCAGCCTCGCCCGCAGGGTAAGTGGACTCCGGCTCCGGTCCCCTTCGTTTCCCTGTCCTGCCCCGCCTATTGTGGGTGGGCAGAACGGGGAAAACGAAAGTTAACCCCCCCGCCCCCGATCCGCTATTGGTCATTGCTTTTGACGACTAATAGCAGGGATAGGAGGGGTGGCACCCCTGCCACCTGACTCCTATCCCTTCAGGTGGATCGTGGGTGTCTTGGACAATCACAATCCCCCTTATATTCCGGGTCACGGGGTCACATAGACCCGTAATGACCCGGAATCGCGCAAATCACAAGTGTGAATTCACTTGCGATTTGCGCCGATCGCCGACATGGGGGGATCTGATGACCCCCCTGGGCATTTGCACGGGGTGACTGCTGATCGATATCAGCAGTCACCCCGTTCCCCGCCCGCTGCGTGGCAGGGACCGAAACTTCCACCGACGTACGTGTACGTCCTTGGTCTTTAACTACCAGGGTGCTTAGATGTACGTGTACGTCCATGGTCTTTAAGGGGTTAAAGGCATGTGACCTCTAAGGTCCTAAACAGAGGTATTCCTATATAACATTTTATATATATATATATATATATATATATATATATATATATATATAGATATATATAGACTAAGAATAAGTCAGCCAGCACTTTAGTTGATACCAAACTATTATATGGACCTGGCCTGCAGGTGCACGCTACTAGGCTAAATATACAGCAACAAAAGAATCCAGCAGCACACTGCCAGCACAAGGATATAGGTGAAACATGAACATGCAGAAAAAACATGGAGAGCTATACAGCTATGGTGTAATAGATGCAAATGTGAAACTATGAGATAGTGAGGCACTTAGCTCGCAAATTTGTCTCCGGCGGCAGTCAAATAGCTTGGACCGTCCCACCGCGATAAGGTGGCCTCATTGGGACGGACCCTACACTGTGAATATGCCTCTGTGTGAACAGTTCAGTAAGCATGGCAGGATCTGGAACATCCAAGACACCTTATATACACACCTGATAGAGGTGGGTGGGGTGCAAGGCCAACATGGAGGTAGCCACTCCCCCTTTGTGTAATAAAGACAAAGAATAAGTCAGCCAGCACTTTAGTTGATACCAAACTATTATATGGACCTGGCCTGCAGGTGCACGCTACTAGGCTAAATATACAGCAACAAAAGAATGCAGCAGCACACTGCCAGCACAAGGATATAGGTGAAACATGAACATGCAGATAAAACATAGAGAGCTATACAGCTATGGAGTAATCTCATAGTTTCACATTTGCATCTATTACACCATAGCTGTATAGCTCTCCATGTTTTATCTGCATGTTCATGTTTCACCTATATCCTTGTGCTGGCAGTGTGCTGCTGCATTCTTTTGTTGCTGTATATTTAGCCTAGTAGCGTGCACCTGCAGGCCAGGTCCATATAATAGTTTGGTATCAACTAAAGTGCTGGCTGACTTATTCTTTGTCTTTATTACACAACGGGGGAGTGGCTACCTCCATGCTGGCCTTGCACCCCACCCACCTCTATCAGGTGTGTATATAAGGTGTCTTGGATGTTCCAGATACTGCCATGCTTACTGAACTGTTCACACAGAGGCATATTCACAGTGTAGGGTCCGTCCCAATGAGGCCACCTTATCGCGGTGGGACGGTCCAAGCTATTTGACCGCCGGTGGAGACAAATTTGCGAGCTAAGTGCCTCACTATCTCATAGTTTCACATTTGCATCTATTACACCATAGCTGTATAGCTCTTCATGTTTTATCTGCATGTTCATGTTTCACCGATATCCTTGTGCTGGCAGTGTGCTGTTGCATTCTTTTGTTGCTGTATATATATATATATACATTAATATATATTATATATATTAATATATATATATTAATATATATATATATATATACATTAAATACCATTTATATGAGGTGACTAGGGGTTAGTCCTATAGGAGAGCCCTATTGGCATGGAGGGACTCTGCCTGAGGGGACTTTAGACAAAGGGACAGGACCAGGTACTGTACCGGGACACCACAAACCCCCTTACTTAAAAAAAAGTCATCCTCGACATAGGCAGGGCCAGATTAAGGCTGCCTGGAAGACCCCCGACAGTCCCCCTTCCCTTTCACTGAGTGGAACAGGAGTCAGGCCCCCGTTAAAATAAAAAGGGCTGCATGGTCTAAAATCACTTTAGTTCAGGTCACTCTTTGCAGCTGTTGCTAAGCTACAACCCCCATTATGTTTGAAGAGCTTCAGGCGTTATAGGAGTTGTAGTTTTGTAACAGCTGGAGCCTTATATACAGTGTCATCCATTATTACTGCAAAACTTAGAAGTGACGAGAGATCTAATGGGACAGTCAGGAGAACACACAAACATAAAATGACTCACAGGAGACATCTTCTCTGTTGTCTTTCCTTTTCTTCTTCATCTGGTCCAGACGTCATGCTTTCTTCCAGCTCCATCTTCCTCTGTTAAGTTTGACACCTGGACATCATTGGTTCCTCACTCTGCCAGCCGATCCTCGTCCTCTGTATAATGACAACAATCATTATAACCCTTCAAGAGACTGTGCTTTCCCCTGCTCATCATCCCCCCTGCTCATCATTCCCCCCCTGCTCATCATCACCCCCCTGCTCTTCATTCCCCCCCCCGCTCATCATTCCCCCCTGCTCATCATTCCACCCCCCTGCTCATCATTCCACCCCCTGCTCATCATTCCCCCCCTCAGCTCATCATTCCCCCCCATAGCTCATCATTCCCCCCCCTCAGCTCATCATTCCCCCCCTGCTCATCATTACTCCCCCTGCTCATCATTACCCCCCCTGCTCATTATTACCCCCCCCTGCTCATCATTACCCCCCCTGCTCATCATCACCTATAGATCCGCTACTAAGCAGCCCGCAGGGATGTCCCAAATGTGACGGGGCCCCGGAGCAGGTGCTCCATGAGCGTCAATGATGATCTGGCCCTGGACGTAGGTCCCCAAAGATAGAGGGGCGAAATGACCATAAGGCCAGACACAGTCCTGGGCATAATTGCAAATGTCCTTGATCAGGCTGTAGATAAACAACAGATGTCCTTGTACATAGTGAAATGTCCATGCAAGCTCCAAAATTTTTATATAAACAAAATTATGTTATCTGTGTTTTTTTCTGAGTTTAACACATATAGCTATGCATTAAGTAAATGATACATGACATTTGATCTATATTTTTCTCTATATATATTTTTTTTCTTGACTGACAAGTAGTTTTGATTCGGAACTGAAAGTATGCATAATGAGGGTGAGACTTCTACATACCATTATAAATCTCACTTGTTATATTTTATTAACAGACAGTAAATAATATACCGTAAATGTATTATACCCCCTGCTCATTATTACCCCCCTGCTCATCATTACCCCCCTGCTCATCATTACCCCCTGCTCATCATTACCCCCCTTGCTCATCATTATCCCCCCTGCTCGTCATTACCCCCCCGCTCGTCATTACCCCCCCTGCTCATCATTATCCCCCCTGCTCGTCATTACCCCCCCTGCTCGTCATTAGCCCCCCCCTGCTCGTCATTACCTTCCCCTGCTCGTCACTACCCCCATCTGCCTCATCATCCTACCCTGCTTATTGCTCCCCCCTCCTCCTGCTTTTTCTATTTTTCATATTTACTTACCTGGCCATGCTTGGCAGGCTCAGGTAGCGTCGGGTCTCGGGGCTGTGACGAGTTACGTCTCCTGTGGCTCCTCTGCACAACGTCACTCGTCATTTGCTGCAGCGCTGGGGTGTAATGAAGAAAACTGTTCCCTCTAGCGGCGCGGCTGCCGGAAATGAGGAGTGATGTCCCCGACGCTGTGCAGAGGAGCCGCAGGAGGTCATTCGTCACAGCCCACATGACCCGACGCATCACCTGAGCCTGCCGAGCGCAGCCAGGAAAGGAAATATGAAATATAGAAAAAGCAGGAGGAGTCCGGGGCGGGCCCACAGGAGCCGTCGCTGGTCATTGTCTTAAAGTGGCCGCGGGGCCCGGGGCCCTGAGCAGGTGCTCCATGAGCGCCAATGATGATCCGCCCCTAGACGTAGGTCCCCAAAAACAGAGGGACAAAATGTCCATAAGGCCAGACATAGTCCTGGACATAATTGCAAATCCTTGATCAGGCTGTAGATAAACAACAAGATAGAGTCCTTGTACATAGTGAAATGTCCATACAAGCTCCAAAATTTTTATATAGACAAAATTATGTTATCTGTGTTTTCTCTGAGTTTAACACATATAGCTATGCATTAAGTAAATGATACATGACATTTGATCTATATTTTTCTCTATATATAATTTTTTCTTGACTGACAAGTAGTTTTGATTCGGAACTTAAAGTATGCATAATGAGGGTGAGCCTTCTACATACCATTATAAATCTCACTTGTTATAATTTTATCTTCCTTTGACAGACAGTAAATAATATACCGTAAATGTATTATACCACACACTTTTCCTAGAGTTATACACTTGTTGTGGGTTGGGTTACCTGAGGCTTTCTGCCCAATGCCTTAGCTACTAGGGTCTATAGGTAATACACTCTTACCACTAGAACTAGATACACTTACATACTGCTACCTTTCTGGATATGTGCATTTTTATTGAGCTAGAGGAGCAACTTCTGGCCAGGAAGAGCATCCTGAATACGTAGGAGACAAAAGAACACATTAGTGCATAAACAGTAGTATGGAACTGAAATATAGCATGTTACAGTCCCTAAGAAACATTTTTGTTGTTTTTGTGAGATATTTTTCTGAATTATGTGTACTGAATTTTATTGGGAAGTACACCAGTTAAAGTTATGAAATGTACTGTGTGTACACTAGATTTTATGAGTGCAGTCAGTCTTGGTATCTGAGAGGAATGTTTCCTTGGGTGTTAGTTAGAGGTGGCATTAATGTTACTCCCAGAGGAGCTGGGAGAGCATCTTTAACCTCTTAAGGACCAATGACGTTGTGGAACGTCATTGCACCCTGGGCTTTAAGAACCAATGACGTCCCACAACGTCATGGCGTTTTCCAATCCCTGCCGCTCGCTGGGCAGAGATTGGAACGGCATGCCTGCTGAAATCGTTCAGAAGGCATGCCATGCAAATGCTTAGGGGTTGTCCGGGACCCCCGCATGTCGGCGATCGCAGAAAATCGCATGTCAATTCAGACATGCGATTTTCTCCTATTCCAGGCTGATCGGGTCTCTGGTGACCCGATCACCTGGAAAATAGGGATGCTCGGACCTGTGAGTGACAGGCCCCAGCATCCTGCAGGGTAGGAGTGAGGTCGCAATGCTGCGATCTCCTGCCATTGGTCAGAACTGATTCTGACCAATGGCAGAGCAGGATGGTGGGTTGCCATGGAAACCCCCCATTCTGCCCACCCATGGATGTCAGGCAGAACGGGGGGGAGAACATGGAGGCCTGTACCTGGAGGAGAAGACTCGTGGGGCCCTGCAATCATCGCAGATATTCACCGGAGATCCCGGCTCAGGTAGGGAATCGACGGTGGGGGGGGAGAAATGAAACTGAAAGTAAAGTGATTTTTATTGTGGCAACCACTAGGAAGGCCGAACTGCAACTCCCAGCATGCCCAGACAGCCAAAGGCTGTCTGGGCATGCTGGGAGTTGTAGTTTTGCAACATCTGGAGGGTCACAGTTTGGGGACCACTGTTACCGTGGTGCCCAAACTGTAGCCCTCCAGATGTTGCCAAACTACAACTTTGGCATGCTGGGAGTTGTAGTTCTGTAACATCTGTCCCTTCAGATTTTGCAATTTTCATGAAATTTTTGAAAATTGCTGCTCTACTTTGAAGCCCTCTAATTTTTTCAAAAAGTAAAAGTATGTCCATTTTATGATGCCAACATAAAGTGGACATATTGTGTTTGTAAATAAAAATAAAATTTATTTTGAATATCCATTTTCCTTACAAGCAGAGAGCATCAAAGTTAGAAAAATGCTACATTTTCAAAATTTGCATGAAATTTTGGAATTTTTCACAAAAAAAGGATGCAAGTAACGCCGAAAATTTACCACCAAAATAAAGTAGAATATGTCACAAAAAACAATCTCAGAATCAGAATATTCGGTAAAAGCATCTTAGAGTTATTAATGCTTAAAGTGACGGTGGTCAGATGTGCAAAAAACGCTCTAGTCCTAAGGTGTAAAATGGCCTGGTCCTTAAGGGGTTAAGTAACACTATAACACCTGAAAGAAAATAAGTATTTTGTGTACAGGATTGAGACTTCTGTACAATAAACATGTACATTTATAGTTTACATGACATTTTATTAGCAACACAAGAAATATCCAGGTACACTCACCTGCTGTATATGTGCAATCTGTAGCACACAAAAATATATTACTATGGTTATTTACAGTAACGTTGCTAAACCAGGAACTTTCATGGCATAGTCCTGCCAGGCACTTTTCTTCTTAGACAGGTTACAACTGGAACAGGACAATCTGTTGAAAAAAAAACAATGGTACTGGGTACCAAACAGTTAATGCCAGACAAAAAGAAAATTAATGGCTCAAACCAGGTATCTTCGGGATTCCCAACCATGCCTATCAGGATTCTTTTTCCTCTCGGACATATAGCGAGGAGTACAAGGTGGGGACTCCCTCATGGGATGAATAGCAGTGTCCCATGAAACATTAGTGAGCCTTGATTGTGAAACTGAAGGATTGACACTCACTACAAAATTAATGGCCCCTGCTGAGGCCACTGGTACCACTGTTGGTCCCGATTGATTTGGCCACACCTCCTTAAGTGGAGTAGGCCGTGGCACTTTCGTCGGTGTCTGTTGGTTAGGCCAAACCTCCGGGCATGGAGTAGGCCTAGGCACTCCTGTGGTTGGTGCCCGCTGTTTAGGCCTCACCTCCTCAGGGGGAGTAGGCCTGGGCACGTTCTCGGTCACAGATGCATCAGAATAGGACCTCGGCAAATACTTGGGGTCCATGACGGATGCTCTGTACTCCTCCTCTTCACAGGCTGTTTTAGGCAGCCTCATTGTCCGATTCCGTGGGGATCTGCGTCCCAGTCGTCCAATGGTAAGTATGTGAAGGGTATCTGAGTCCCTGGTGATGCCTCTTTCGGGGTAGCCGGCCACTCGTTGTCCAATAGCGGGGGTAGGTTAAAGGCCTCTTCGGCTGCAAGGAACAACTGCTGCAAGCGGTCGGCAAGGTTTCGGAAAAGTTGCACTGCGGCAACTTTCCTCTGCTCCTGCGCCATCTTGATGCTCTCCTCACGCGTCGTGGTGGGCTCCGCCATGTCTGTACACCTCGCTGCCATCTTGAGACTGAAGAGGTCTGGCTGCGTGGCTTCTTCTATGGGAGGTTTCAACAAAATGGCCACCAGCCGGAAGGACATCATCAGTGCAGCTCTGACTTCCTGTCCTAAGGCAAACACAAGCAAAAGATTACAGTTCCACTTCGGCATTGCAACATGTACTTGGTGTCCACGCCCAGGGGCGGGTCGCAGACCAGCGCAGGACATTTTCGCGCACTTCTATGGTAAATATTTAACCCTTTGAGGTACTTGTTACAGTGGAGAGCACAGCATGGCTTCGCTGCAAATTTTACACATGGCCAAAGAAGGACAATCTTCACCTTCCCCCTTACTTTTTCGTTTGCCCAAGTTAAGCAAAATCTCAACAGCAAAGTCCGTACACTTCTGGGCTCAATTTTAATCGCTACATGTGATAATTCCAGACAGTTCATATAACACATTTTTGTATAGGGGGAGGACTATGGCTTCTGTCAGGGTAGCAAAGTTCTTTAACCCCTTAAGGACCAGGCCATTTTACACCTTAAGGACCAGAGCGTTTTTTGCAATTCTGACCACTGTCACTGTAAACATTAATAACTCTGGAATGCTTTTAGTTATCATTCTGATTCCGAGATTGTTTTTTCGTGAAATATTCTACTTGAACTTAGTGGTAAAATGTTATGGTAACTTGCATCCTTCCTTGGTGAAAAATCCCAAAATTTGATGAAAAAAATAAAAATTTTGCATTTTTCTAACTTTGAAGCTCTCTGCTTGTAAGGAAAATGGATATTCAAAATAAAAATGTTTGGGTTCACATATACAATATGTCTACTTTATGTTTGCATCATAAAATTTATGAGTTTTTACTTTTGGAAGACACCAGAGGGCTTCAAAGTTCAGCAGCAATTTGGAAATTTTTCACAAAATTTTCAAACTCGCTATTTTTCATGGACCAGTTCAGGTTTGAAGTGGATTTGAAGGGTCTTCATATTAGAAATACCCCATAAAAGACCCCATTATAAAAACTACACCCCCCAAAGTATTCAAAATGACATTCAGTAAGTGTATTAACCCTTTAGGTGTTTCACAGGAATAGCAGCAAAGTGAAGGAGAAAATTCACAATCTTCATCTTTTACACTCGCATGTTCTTGTAGACCCAATTTTTGAATTTTTTAAATTGGTAGAAAGGAGAAAATTTTTACTTGTATTTGAAACCCAATTTCTCTTGAGTAAGCACATACATCATATGTCTATGTTAATTGTTCGGCGGGCGCAGTAGAGGGCTCAGAAGGGAAGGAGCGACAAATGGTTTTTGGGGGGCATGTCACCTTTAGGAAGCCCCTATGGTGCCAGGACAGCAAAAAAAAAACACATGGCATACCATTTTGGAAACTAGACCCCTCGGGGAACGTAACAAGGGGTAAAGTGAACCTTAATACCCCACAGGTAATTCACGACTTTTGCATATGTAAAAAAAAAAATGTTTTACCTAAAATGCTTGGTTTCCCAAAAATGTTACATTTTTAAAAAGGATAATAGCAGAAAATACCCCCCAAAATTTGAAGCCCAATTTCTCCCGATTCAGAAAACACCCCATATGGGGGTGAAAAGTGCTCTGCTGGCGCACTACAGGTCTCAGAAGAGAAGGAGTCACATTTGGCTTTTTGAAAGCAAATTTTGCTCTGGGGGCATGCCGCATTTAGGAAGCCCCTATGGTGCCAGAACAGCAAAAAAAAAACCACATGGCATACCATTTTGGAAACTAGACCCCTCGGGGAACGTAACAAGGGGTAAAGTGAACCTTAATACCCTACAGGTGTTTCACGCCTTTTGCATATGTAAAAAAAAAAAAATTTTTTTACCTAAAATGCTTGGTTTCCCAAAATTTTTACATTTTTAAAAAGGGTAATAGCAAAAAATAGCCCCCAAAATTTGAAGCCCAATTTCTCCCGATTCAGAAAACACCCCATATGGGGAGGAAAAGTGCTCTGCTGGCGCACTACAGGTCTCAGAAGAGAAGGAGTCACATTTGGCTTTTTGAAAGCAAATTTTGCTCTGGGGGCATGCCGCATTTAGGAAGCCCCTATGGTGCCAGGACAGCAAAAAAAAACACATGGCATACCATTTTGGAAACTAGACCCCTTGGGGAATGTAACAAGGGGTAATGTGAACCTTAATACCCCACAGGTGATTCACAACTTTTGCATATGTAAAAAAAAAAAAAAATTTTTTTACCTAAAATGCTTGGTTTCCCAAAAATGTTACATTTGTAAAAAGGGTAATAGCAGAAAATACCCCCCAAAATTTGTAACACAATTTCTCCCGAGTGCGGCGATACCCCATATGTGACCCTAAACTGTTGCCTTGAAATACGACAGGGCTCCAAAGTGAGAGCGCCATGCGCATTTGAGGCCTAAATTAGGGACTTGCATAGGGGTGGACATAGGGGTATTCTACGCCAGTGATTCCCAAACAGGGTGCCTCCAGCTGTTGTAAAACTCCCAGCATGCCTGGACAGTCAGTGGCTGTCTGGTAATACTGGGAGTAGTTGTTTTACAACAGCTCTAGGCTCCGTTTTGGAAACAGTGGCGTACCAGAAAATTTGCCGCAGCTCAAACTTGCAGCCGGATACTTACTGTAATCCTCCGCCCATGTGAGTGTACCCTGTACGTTCACATTGGGGAGGGGGGAACATCCAGCTGTTGCAAAACTACAACTCCCAGCATGTAGGGTCTATAACTGCATGCTGGGAGTTGTAGTTTTGCAACAGCTGGAGGCTCCGTTTTGGAAACAGTGGCGTACCAGACATTTTTCATTTTTATTGGGGAGGGGGGCTGTGTAGAGGAATGTGTATATGTAGTGTTTTTTACTTTTTATTTAATTGTGTGTTAGTGTAGTGTTTTTAGGGTGGTTCACAGTAGTTTCTCGCTGGCAGTTTGAGCTGCAGCAGAAAATTTGCCGCAGCTCAAACTTGCAGCCGGATACTTACTGTAATCCTCTGCCCATGTGAGTGTACCCTGAACGTTCACATTGGGGGGGAGGGGGGGGGAAACATCCAGCTGTTGCAAAATTACAACTTCCAGCATGTACGGTCTATCAGTGCATGCTGGGAGTTGTAGTTTTGCAAAAGCTGGAGGCACACTGGTTGTGAAACACCGAGTTTGGTAACAAACTCAGTGTTTTGCAACCAGTGTACCTTCAGCTGTTGCAAAAGCTACAACCCCCAGCATGTACGAACAGTGGAAGGGCATGCTGGGTGTTCTAGTTATGCAACAGCGGGAGGCATACTACTTTGGCTGGGGATGCTGGGGATTGTAGTTATGCAACAGCTGGAGACACACTGGTTTGCTACTTAACTCAGTGTGCCTTCAGCTGTTGCAAAACTACAACTCTCAGCAGTCCCCGACAGCCAACGGGCATGCTGGGAGTTGTAGTTATGCAACCACCAGATGCACCACTACAACTCCCAGCATGCACTTTAGCTGATTGTGCAAGCTGGGAGTTGTAGTTATACAACAGCTGAAGGTACACTTTTCCATAGAAAAAATGTGCCTCCAGCTGTTGCAAAACCATTAGTTCCAGCATGGCCATAAGGGAATGCTGGGAGTTGTGGTGGTCTGCCTCCTCCTATTGCATAACTACAGCTCCCAGCATGCCCTTTTTGCATGCTGGGAGCTGTTGCTAAGCAACAGCAGGAGGCTGTCACTCACCTCCTGCTGCTGCTGATCCACGCCACGCAGGTCAGTCCCACCGCCGCCATCGCTCCTGGGGCCCCGATCCCAACATTAAGGCCGGGGATCGGGGTGCACGTCCTGCACCCGCTCACGTCCTCCGGAAGAGGGGCGGAGCGGGTGCGGGAGTGACACCCGCAGCAGGCGCCCTGATTGGTCGGCCGGGAATCCGGCCGACGAATCAGGGCCATCGTGAGGTGGCACTAGTGCCACCTCATCCCTGTTTGCTCTGGCTGTTCGGGGCCGTCTCTGACGGCTCCGATCAGCCAGTAATTCCGGGTCATCGGGTCACTGGAGACCCGATTGACCCGGAATCGCCACAGATCACTGGACTGAATTGTCCAGCGATCTGCGGCCATCTCCAACATGGGGGGGCATAATGACCCCCCTGGGCGATATGCCGCGATGCCTGCTGAACTATTTCAGCAGGCATCGGGCACCGGCTCCCCTCCGGCTAGCGGCGGGGGGCCGGGAATGGACAGGACGTACTCCTACGTCCTCGGTCCTTAAGGACTCGGAAACGGGGCGTAGGAGTACGTCCATTGTCCTTAAGGGGTTAAGGCACACACCCGTATCCTCTTCGTAAGACGCCAAAAAGACTTGTGGTGGTCTTGGGTGAGTGTAAACGGTGACTTGGGTGTTGCGGTAATAGAATAGGGTATATGGGTATTAACCCTTAATTGTCGTGACGCCAGGGTGCTGTTTCCTCAATGTAATAATCCTACCGCCAACCGTCCCACAAAAGGCAGGGAGAAATAACGGAATGTCCACAGCAGATTTTATGAAGTAAACTTGAAGTAACTTTACTGTATATTTTATGCAACGGCATGGAACATAACAGTCTTTGAGAGAGGTCCTTAAACCATAATACAATTTAATTAAAGGCATGGGACCTCTAAGGTCCTATACAGAGGTATTCCTATATAACATATTAAATATATATATAAATACATTAAATACCATTTATATGAGGCGACTAGGGGTTAGCTCTACAGGAGAGCCCTATTGGCATGGAAGGACTCTGGATGAGGGGACTTTCTACAAAGGAACAGGACCAAGTCCTGTACCGGGACACGACACAATCATGTGCCCAGTACGTGTTGGAGCAAAGATCAGCAGTGCAGGAAAAAAGAAAATGTGGCTAAAGGACCTGTGATGATGATCGTATAATATGAGCCAAGCTACCAGAAGAGTGCACCAAGGGGCTGGAATTGCTCCCAGTGCCCCAAAACACTTTGGGGGAGATTTATCAAAACCTGTCCAGAGGAAAAGTTGCTGAGTTGCCCATAGCAACCAATAAGATCACTTCTTTCATTTTTCAGATTCATTTTCTAAACTGAAAGAAGTGATCTGATTGGTTGCTATGGGCAACTCTGGAAATTTTCCTCTGCACAGGTTTTGATAAATCTCCACCTTTATTTGCATATTTTAATTTCCAGGCATAACTCGGGAACAGTGCCACAAAGGATAAAAAGGTAAAGAGCATTGGAATCAGCGTCACCTGCACTTTTACCCTGTTCCAGCAGGTTAGTGTGGGTGATGCTGGTGGCAAATTCTCTTTAATCCCTTAAAGGGTTTATCCAGGAATAGAAAAACAAAGCTAATTTCTTTGCAAAACCGCTTCCCATCTGTTTCCAGGTTGGGTGTGGTTCTGCAGCTCAGTTCTATTGAAGTTAATGGAGCAAAGTTGTAATACCACACACAACCTGGGGACAGATGTGGAGCGGTTTTTAAAAGAAATTAGCTCTGTGTTTCTATTTCTGGATAACCCCTATAAGGACAATGGAAATTATAAATGGACACAGTTTTAAAGTAGAGGGGCAAAGGTTTAGAAATAATATCAGGAAGTATTACTTTACTGAGAGAGTAGTGGACGCATGTAATAGCCTTCCTCCAGAAGTAGTTGCAGCAAATACTGTGAAGGAGTTTAAGCATGCATGGGATATGCATAAGGCTATCCTTAACATTAACTCTTTAGATGTGTCGATCAAAGTTGATCGACGCGTCTAAAGTGAAAGTGAAAGCTTCTGGGCAGCTCAGTAGGGCTGATTGGGACCATCGCGGTGAAATCGCGATGTCCCGATCAGCTAGGATGCAGCAGAAGGGTGCCTTACCTACCTCCTGCGTGTCCGATCGGCGATTGATTGCTCCAAGCCTGAAATCCAGGCTTGAGCAATCAACCGCTTGGCGCCGATAACGCTTATCAATGCATTCCAATGCAATGGCATTGTTCAGTGTATGGAATCAATGTACCGCATGTTATAGTCCCCTATGGAAGCTATAACATTAATTCACAAGATCATTTAACCCCTTCTCTAATAAAAGTTTGAATCACCCCCCTTTTCCCATAAAAAAAAAAAACTGTGTAAATAAACATAAATATAAGTGATATCACCGTGTGTGTAAATGTCCGAACTCTAAAAATATATTGTTAATTAAACCGCTCGGTAAATGGAAAACGTGCATAAAAAATTCTAAAGTCCAAAATAGCGTATTTTTGGTCACTTTTTATAATTCATAAAAAAATGAATCAAAAGCAATCAAAAAGTCTGATCAAAACAAAAACTTCAGATTACATTGCAAAAAATGAGCCCTCATACCGCCCTGTACATGAAAAATAAAAAAAAGTAATAGGGGTCAGAAGAGGAAAATTTTAAACATATAAATTTTCCTGCATGTAGTCATGATTTTTTTCAGAAGTAATACAAAATCAAACCTATATAAGTAGCATATCATTTTAACCGTATGGACCTACAGAATAAATATAAGGTGTCATTTTTTAAGAAAAATGTATGGCGTAGAAACGGAAGCCCCCAAAAATTACAAAGTGGCATTTTTTCTTCCATTTTGTCGCACAATGATTATTTTTTTTGTTTTGTCGTAGATTTTTGGGTAAAATGACTGATGTCATTACACAGTAGAATTGGTGGCGCAAAAAATAAGCCATCATATGGATTTTTTGGGACAAAATTGTAAGGGTTATGCTTTTTAAAAGGTAAGGAGGAAAAATGAAAGTGCAAAAACTGAAAAACGCTATGTCCTTAAGGGGTTAATAAGTTGAGACTTCCTGTTCTGTAAAGATTACTTTTCAGCAGTGTCCTCACTATCATCACAGACAGGATTACAGTGAAGGATGATACCAGGGTATAGATAAAATGGGATCAGACCAATTTAAGTTGCCAAGCTGTCATTTTAAACCAGTTTGCCCATTTTTCTCTGACGTCAGCAGTTTCTAAAATGCCAGCACGTCTGGCACCATTTCTAGTAACATAAGTGTTTATGGTTTTTACCATTTATGGGAACCTCTTTAATAATCATTTACTTATACATGTTCAATGTAAGCTCTCTCTCTCTTGATATACAGATTATGGTAAAAAGCTACTATCTTTGTTTAAAGGGAAAGCAATGTACTTGAGCAGTTAAAGGGAATCTATCACCAGAACATATCTTACTGTTTTAGGCAGATATGTCAGATGATTCATACTGCCCTATCTGAAAACAGGATATGATACACGGAGAGACATTAAGCTCTGTATTGGTAAATATGATTTGAAGTAAAATAAGGTACTGTTCACATCTAGTTTTTGGCCTATGTCACCAGTGTATGTTGGGATATCAGCAAGAAAAAAAAATATATATATATATGCCAATGTATATACAGTGGAGCAAAAAAGTATTTAGTCAGACACCAATTATGCAAGTTATCCCACTTAAAAGATGAGAGGCATGTAATTTTCATCATAGGTATACCACAATGATGCGAGACACAATGAGAAAAAAAAATCCATTGAATAACATTGTCTGATTTTTAAAGAATTTATTTGGAAATTATGGTGGAAAACAAGTATTTGGTCAATAACAAAAGTTCATCTCAATACTTTGTTATATACCATTTGTTGGCCATGACCGAGGTCAAATGTTTTCTGTAAGTCTTCACAAGGTTTTCACACACTGTTGCTGGTATTTTGGCCCCTTCCTCCATGCAGATCTCCTCTATTGCAGTGATGTTTTGGGGCTGCCGTTGGGCAGCACGGACTTTCAACTCCCTCCAAAGTTTTCTATAGGGTTGAGATCTGGACACTGGCTAGGCCACTCCAGGACCTTGAAATGCTTCTTACGAAGCCACTCCTACGTTGCCCGTGCGGTGTGTTTGGAATCATTGTCATGCAGAAACACCCAGCTTTCACACCCACGTTTCATCTTCAATGCCCTTGCTGATGGAATGGGTTTTCACTCAAAATTTCATGATACATGGCCCCATTCATTCTTTCTTTTACACAGACCAGTCGTCCTGGACTCTTAGCAGAAAAACAGCCCCGAAGCATGATGTTTCCACCCCCCCAAGCTTCACAGTAGGTATGGTGTTCTTTGGATGCAACTCAGCATTCTTTCTCCTCCAAACACGACAAGTTGAGTTTTTACCAAAAAGTTCTACTTTGGTTTCATCTGACCATGTGACATTCTCTGAATAATAAAGAACAAGCAAGTTAGTGCTCAAGTTAGTGCCTAAAATGTTACTTTTATTTGATCATTTGCCGGCACCTCGCTGCACCGAGCGAGCAGAGCTCGTAATCTCCAGCTCCCTGCGTAACAGCAGGCCTGTGCTATCCCCGCTATCCGCTCTACATAACTGTTGAATCGGCGCCTGCATATGGCTAGTATGGCATCATACTGGATCTGAAGGGACAAAATCTTTTGTCTACAGAATACCTGGCTGTGTATTTTTGTTCCATACAGGACTATTAGGGACAGCTTTTCCCTCCACAGTGGGCTCATAGTCCATGGGTTACACCCATATACCTTTTTCTTTAAGAGGAGATGCTGCCATATAATTATTAGCCATTAGCCGTCCCAGGATAGGGTGCATGACCAGAATTTGTTTGCTTTTTCCATTTTTCCATTCTTTGTTTACCCTGCCCTTTCTTTCTTTGTATTTGATTCCTGTTCCTCATAGTCTCATTCTTATACATATTATGTGTTTACATAATGACATATCCCATGTGGTACGCCACCATTTTGGATGAGACTTTTTGTATTTTGTGCATTCTGTTTATTCATACGGGACATTCTCATCATTTTCTTGCAGTGTGTGTTGTATGACCACCGATTTATTATTGTTATGTAATTTTTTTAATATAAGTTTTTACTGTATTTTCAATAAAGTATATGAATTTTTTCCATATTTGGCCTCATTGTTTTTGGTGAGAGTATGTTATAGTGGCCTATGGTACTATTATCTAGTTAGTTCTTTGGCTATCATAATTTTTATGTATGTATGAACTAGATTTCTCTCAGAATTACCTTTATTTACTTGCCTCCATTGCTCAGTGAGGTTTCTGTCCAGAGGTATGGGGCGTGTCCTCTCTTCTCCTCACTGTGATTACTCCTCCCCCTCCCTCACTCTGCTCTGAATCACAGAGGGTCGGGAGCAAGTACAGTAGCTCTGGACCTACCTGCAGCCCTGTCAATCAGTCATTGTGTCCATGACATGTTGATGACCACTGGACACTGCAGGACTGGTATGTGTCCATAGAGGCAGGGGGATTGGCTAGTTTTTTTGACTGGCTTTTTCAGTATGAAATGCTGAAATTTTTCTGATGAAAGCAATTACAAAACATATTGTTTTTTGCATGCTTTATAACATATCAAAAGTTATTGTATCTGAGAGTGCCCATTTGAGGACTGGGGACCACTACCCTATAGTACAGATGTAGTCAATCAGCAAACAAGTACAATTATTGGATGAAAAAAAATGCTTGGCACTTGAGGCGATTGGCACCACCCTGTGGGCAGATGTTGCTTATTAACATATACATTACAAGCAGTAGATCACAAATCTCAGTCATTAGCACCAGAGTAAGCAGAGCTCTAACATCTTATAATATACAGTTGCTACCTAATCTACTAAATTGCTACCTAATGCCAACCTAGCGTTGATGATGTGAAACCAACTGACAGTTTGCTATTAAGGGTAATCTTCCCCTCCATATAGCTTCTCAGCAGCAGCAACAAGTGTAACCCCTTATTGCTTCTGCTGTTTCTTTCATTTCTGTTCACATAGCAATTCGCAAACCCAGTGCTTCAGCAATCCCTTCTTCCCTACATGCCATCTATAGTATTTTACTGTGTAAATCATTCCCCCCAGCACAGAGTCAGTCTGTTTGGAAATCTTCATGACAGTCTGGGTTGGATGGAGCAGAAAAAGAAAAGTTAACAAGTACAAGTTACATGGTCTGTAGAGCCTGTGTAAAGTCGGGGTCCCTACTGTCTGTATACAGTGCTTTTTATTCAGTAGCAGTATGGTAATATTATCCAGTCACTATATGGTGGTAATGGTGTGGTAAAATTATTTGTTCCTTGTATAGTGGTGATATTGATCTCTGTATAGTGGTTTTATATAATAAAACATGTGAAGGAAAGAATGAAGTCGCACTCACCCGAATGTATTTACAGCGTGATAAATTCTGTTATTTCAACTTGAATAGCAGTCAGGAAAGGAGGTTATAATTCCTTAGCGGGGAGCAAGAGCAAGCAAGCTCTCAGACGCGGGGCACACCACTGATAGGCTAATAGTTTTGTGTCACCTGCGGACGCTTCTTCCAGCCAAGGTGTACGCCTATCTCAGGAGGGAAATCTCTTTTTATATCAATTGGGAGGTAGTCTTGGAGACTAGAAATAAACAACTCAAACAAAAAACGTTTGAACTGTCACCAAATATTTTTAAAAAAGTACATACAGAAAGTATATACATATATTAAAACCTCATAAGATAGAAAGCGACTCACAGAAAAGAAGACAAGTCATTCCTTTCATTAAGCCCCAGCGGACCTGTAGCATTTAACTTAATTATCCAGAGTACTTCTCTGCGTGACAAGTATGTTTCTTTATTTTCTCTGCTGGGAACCTCTCTAATTCTCTCCAAACCGGCATATTTCAGGCCCGTACTATCGTTGCCATGGCATTCAGCCATATGGGCAATGAAACGCGGGGCACCCTTGCCATTCAGAGGGAATACAGTTGTTCTCTAATATGTATACATAATTTTCTTTTTGTTTTGCCAATGTAGAAAAAAATTATCATCTGGTTAACAAAAATTCCGCCTAAAATAAAAATTCTTTTAGCCAGGTTGTACTGGCAAATATAAAAATTTCTGCATGGAAAATTACCTTTTGGTTCTACGGTGTTCAACCAGTTTTTTCTTCTTACTGCCTGAGCTTTTGTTTATTCTTTTTAAGAACATCTCCTATCGTAGTAGATTTTCTGAAAATAATAATAGATTTTTCCTGGGGGGCGTGGCTTGGCACCGACCGAGATGGCTACTTTCTGAGTGGCCCTAAATTAGCCTGAACCTACTGGTGACCCAGCTCCACTAAATGGGGAGGATCTCCTGCAAGACCAGGACACCCTCCTCAGCTGCCCGGCTACCTGCTACGCCGCCCGGAGGTATCCTCCACTATCTCCAAGCTTCTCCGGCCTCAGCTTCTGCCCGCCATTACAGGGCCTGTGCTGGGCTTGTGCTCCCGTTCGGGGCTGACTTCTGGAGACCAGACCAGCGAGCCTCCCGCCCTCCGCTTACGTGCATCGGAGACTCCGAGGACATCTCCCCTGCAGCTGCCGCACGTCCCTGTAACCTGTGTGGGCTCTGGACCCTTCTGCTGCCCATTGTCTTTCAGGCGGCACCTAAACCACAGAGGGTTCCCCTGTCCAACAAGATATCCTCAAATACTCCCCGCCTGCCCTCCCAGGGGTCACCTCCTCACTTCTCTGGGCCCCAACTGCCTTCCCCCCGGGGCCGACTTCTTCCTCCTGGGAGGCTCTCTCTGTGGCTGACCTGCCTTGCTCAGGGTTGCCCGTGCTCACCTCTACTCTGCCAGACCTCAGTCAGCTCCTCTCCCAAAATCCCACAAAGGAGGACTTTTGTTCACTTATTGCTGAAGTGAAGGATACATTTCAGGCGGAAATTTCGTCCCTTTGCCTGGATCTACAGCATGTTTCTGATCGGGTAGAGGGCCTAAAGGATGCACATGATGCTACTAGAGCTTACATTGCCCAGCTCCATTCCACTATTGCATCCCAAACAGACTTTCTTTGTGATCTTCATGCCCATGTGGAGGACTTGTATAACAGAGGAAGGCGTAGAAACAAACGGGTGCATGGGTTGCCGGAGGCGACCCGTGAGGAGGACCACTTTGCAACTCTGGAAGCCATCCTCAACCTGGTTCTGGGTGAGCCTCCTTCCCATAAGATCAAACTGGACAGAGCTCATAGGGCCCTCCGCCCTAAATCTAATACAGGCATTCCTAGAGATGTTATCTGCTGTGTGCATGATTTTCAGTTAAGGAGGCCATCATGACTAAAGCTTGCTCACTCCGAAATTTCGACTTTGATGGTGCCCCAATTCAACTTTACCAAGACCTGACCTGGCTGACACTTCGGAAATGTCGGATGCTTCAACCCCTTCTGGCTGTCCTTCGCTCCCACCAGGCGCCTTATAGATGGAACTTTCCTTTTGCACTTCATGCTCGCAAGGCTGGACGCTATGCTGTTTAACGCTACTTCTCTGACCTCCTGGCCTTCTGTTCAGCCCTGGACTTGCTGGTGGCCCAGATGGTTGACTGGGACCTTACATCCCCCTACTCCCCTGCCCCATGTAGCAACCTATTCGGCACCGCTCAGAGGAAGTCTTCTCCTAGTGACTCTAGTGGACCCCCGCGGGTTCCCACCTAAGTAGCTACAGGAACCCTTGTGCCACCTCACTGTTGCTCCTGGCTAGGGGCTTTCTTTGCTCCTGTCCCGACTGTAATTGCTACTAACGTTCCTGACACATACTCGTGTTTTTGCATTCTTTTTTACTATTATCCTACAATTGCATTATTGGTCACCTGTAGTTAAATTTTTCTTTCAGATTGTGTTTTCCTTTCTGTGGCCTCAGAGTAGGGTGTTACCTTTTTTGATAGTCCCTCCTTTGTGTTGATCTTCCATTTCCCCTCTTGATGCTATAGCAATGGATCACCCATGCCTTGGTTACCGGTCCACTCTGGTGGTCTTGGCCTCTGCATTGGCTTCTTGGTCAGTGGTTTATTTTTTTGCTCTGTTTTGTTTTTGGTGTGCCGTGTGTTGTCCTGTTTGTCTGTCGGTCCTTTTGTTGTCCGTTGTGTCCTTCGCCTTCCCGCTCTATTTTTTCCTTAGGTCATCCTTACTTGTTCTTCCTCTCCAAGGTCCAGATCCCCCTGTCGCCTCTCCACGGATCTGCTGAGGTCACTCTAAATACCCTTCTTCTGCCTAATTGCTAGGAGGGGGACTTAAATCTTATTTTCCCTCCTTCTATGGACCGTCATCCACTCTCTGATACTCCTCCTTATCCTGCCCAACTGCACCTGGCTACCATTTTTTGGCAGACTATACGGGCCTCCTCGCTGTATGACCTACGGCGGATCAACCACCCGACGGACCGCTCTTTTAGTTTTTACTCGCACCCCCATAAATTACACACTCGCATAGACTATTTTATTGGCAACCTTCCCATGGTGCGTATGCTCTCTACTGCTTTCCTTGAGCCTATTTCTTGGTCCGACCACTGCCCTGTCCTCCTTTCTTTTTCTCATTCTCCTTCCTCTCTTCGGAGCTGTCATTGGCATCTCAATGATTATCTTCTTAAATCACTGCCTTCCCGGGAGTCGATTCAGAAGTGTCTCACTGATTACTTTGCCAATAATGAGGGTACGGTCTCTTCACAGGCCATCCTTTGGGAAGCCCACAAGTCAGTAGTGCGGGGGCACTGTATTGCATTGGGGGCCCGACTTAAACGTGATGCTCTGACTCAAATTATGCACCTGGAGGCTCTTTTACTTTCCTCTCCTTTCCTGTGTCCTCTTCCTCTCCTTTCCTGTGTCAGTTGTGAGGCGCTTGAAAACTGCTCGTGCACAGTTGGGCAATCTGGCTCTTCATAGGGTGGAGCGACAGTTGTTATAAAGCAGCGTTTTTATGAGAAAGGTAATAAGGTCCGTACTATGTTGGCCAGGCGCCTGCGTGATCATGCAGTTGCTCAATTACCTTCTGCCCTGAAGAACTCCTCTGGTGTTCTGCAGTATAACCCAGTCGACATCTCCCGCCTCTTTGTTAATTACTATTCTGGTCTTTATTCTCTTCCTTTACAGCTTCCGTCTGACCCGGTGGAGCGTGCAGCTGCTCTTGATTCTTATCTGTCTTGATGCGGCTTGCTCACTTTGTCGGGGGCTGATCGTGAGGCTCTCAATGCACCTATTACTGGGGAGGAACTCCTTGAGGTTCTTAAATCCCTTCCAGTTGGCCGCTCGCCCGGACCTGACGGATTCTCTTACCTGTACTACAAGACTTACTCCTCCATACTTGTACCTAAACTTGTCCCTCTTTTATGGGGGGGCGAGGAGATCCTGCAGTCCTTTTTACACTCCCTGATTACCCTGATACCTAAACCTGGCAAAGATACCCATGATTGCTCTACTTAGAGGCCTATTGCCCTCCCTAACTCTGATTTAAAGCTTTTTTCCAAGGTCAGACTTAGTTCCTTTCTCCCCTCCCTCATCCATAAGGATCAGGTTGGGTTATCAGGAGGGTAGTAGGTCTGGTAAACTTCATTAATCGGAGGTCTGACCAGGCGTTGATTCTTAGCTTTGATGGGGAAAAAGCCTTTGATAGGTTGGGGTGGCCATTTCTTTTCGCCACCCTGCAGAAATTTGGTATCACAGGTAACCTCTTCATGGCTCTGCGGGGTCTCTATTCCTCTTCTACTGCCTCCCTCAAACTCCCTTATGCTCCATCCCCTACCCTTTCTCTGTTTAACAGGACTAGGCCGGGATGTCCATTGTCCCCTCTGGTATTTGATATCACTGGCATTTCCATACATGATAGATAATTTAAGATTTGCTTATTTGCTGATGATGTACCCCTCCCATCCCTTGATTTCTCTTCCTAACCTTTTATAAAGCTTTGCATGACTATGGTGTGGTCTCTGGCTACAAAGTTAATCTCTCTTAATTTGAGGCACTCCCTCTGAATCTTCCCTTATCTGTGTCTACTCTCTTACGCTCTCACTACTCTTTTAAATGGTCCACCTCTGCTATTAAGTACTTTGGGGCCCATATTGCTTCCCATTACACTTTTCTCTACTAACTATCTCCCCCTTTTTCAGGAGCTTAGGGCCTTATTAGAGAAATGGTGGTCGCAATATATCTCCTTTTTTGGCCGGAATGCAGTGGTTAAAATGACGATTCTTCCAAAATTATATTTTATTGAGACGTTGCCAACTCGGGTGCCGTTGTACTCCATGTGCTCTTTCCGGGTTTGCTAATTTCAGTTTCATTTGGGACAGGAAGGGCCACCGTCTACCGATGTCTGTCATGATGGCTAGCAGGGCTATGGGGGGGGGGGGGGGGGGGCTAGTGATTCCTGATGTGATGAAATACTACTGGGCTGCTAATTTGCGTCACCTTGCAGCCTGGTCCTCCTACCACGCATCTTTTCTTGTCCCCTCAGCCATCTTCTGTTACTCTCTCTCCCCTCTCCTGGGTCCCATGTCTTTCTCTAGATATGTTTGGGGTTATTGCTCCAGGAAGTTTAGACTGCTTTCTCCATCTTCCCCACTGCGGTCTTTCCTTTATCACACTGATTTCCCTGCTGGTCTGTCATCCTTCATGGTGTGGGAATGGGGCTCTAGGGGTCTTTTTTGCTGGCCTGATGTAGTGGACCCCATCTCTTACTCTCTCCTACCCTTTGAACAATTGGTGGCTCACTGGGATCTCCCCTCGTCTGAGCGTTTCCATTACCTACAACTCAGACATTTTCTGTCCTCTACGACTGGATCTACTGTGGTCTCTCAACCTCCTGGATTTGAAAGGTTGTGCCATGGTGGACCTCAGGCGAGGGGTCTTCTCTCCGACATCTACTCCCTACTCCTCCATCCTCCTGATGGGGACCCCCCCCTGTCACACCGCTACATGTTCCATTGGGAGTTTGCTCTTAATACTACCATTACCCTACCTCAGTGGCGGGTTATCTGGGAGAGAGCATCTAAGGCTTCTATCTGCACAGCCTTGGAATCGCTCCTTGGAATCCGTCATGGCCTCGCTAAATAATTCTGTACCTTCTTTTCTCTCGGACTGGGAACCGTGGGACCCCTTCTCTGATCGACAGCCACCTTGATCTCTCTAGCTTCATCTTCTCTTCCTTTTTTTTCTCCTTCTTTTCCCCTTCCTCTTCCCTCCCAGCTCTGTGATTCATTCTGTGTTTGTCTTCGTGGTCCCTCTTTGTTCCCTTCTTCCCTACCCATCCCCCACCCCCTCCCCTGTGTTTGTAGCCCTCTGGGTGTTACTGATTACTTAATTCATGTAAGAGGTACGCCTCTTACGCTCTCACATGGTTAACATGATGGTGATGTGTTTATGCCCTGGCACTGGGTGCCTCTACTATAGCTCCCCATTATTAGCCTTGCTTCTGTGCGACCCATTGTATACTGTTGGGTTTTGGCCCTTCATGTCATTATATGCATGTTTTGTTTATTTGATTCGGTATCTTGGACAATATCTTGGATTATTTCATTGTTTGTGTTTTTTAGATTTCAATAGGTCTTCTCGTGTTCTAGTGTATGTTTTTTGTATTGCTCTGTCAAGGACTGCTGTTGGATATCCTCTTTCTCTTTGTCATGTGATTAATTCATCTGCCTGTGTTTGAAAAGTGGTCTTGTCACTATTCACTCTTTTTAGTCTTAGTAGTTGGCTGTACAGAATATTGTCTTTTATGTAGGAGGGATATGAGCTATTATAGTGCAATATTGAATTTTTGCAATGGTTTTTCTAAAACCGGCCATTTTCAAAAAAACTCTTTCCAAAATCAACCTGACATCTAGAAAGTCTAAAGTTTGACCGCCAAACACGCTGGTAGAAAGCATGTTGACAGTATTTTTTTTCGTTTAGAAAATCTACAAAGGCTTGAAATTTTGTGTCTGAACTGTCCCATAAAATGAAGACATCGTCCATGTATCGAAGAAAATATTAAATTTGGTGGACATAAGGATTGCTGGTGGAAAAAATAAGTTCTTGTTCCATTATGGCCAGAAAACATTTGCGTAGGTACATGATACAGGAGAGCCCATGGCAGTGCCATGGGCCTGCCCGTACCACCTATCATCATGCAAAAAATCATTGTTGTGAAGAACGAATATAAGTGACTCACAAAAAAAATCTATGAAATCCTTGGACTTGTTTGCACATGCTAAAAAGCTGGACATAGCCTGTACACCCGCATCATGAGGGATGCGGGCGTACAGGCTTTCTAGGTCTATAGATGCAAGGCGGATTATTAAAAACAGATCCGAAATATGGAACATTGTTTACCAATTTGCCCATGTATGTACACAGAAAAGGGAAATCGCTGAAAGATGCATTCATTATAAGTGATGTTGTCATCAAAAAGAAAGACTGACAAACATTTTTATCAGCTCATAAGCAGGGCACATTTCCCTGTTTATCTTGTACTAATTGTAATAACATTATTAAAGGTGACGTAGTACATCATCCCACTAAAGGTCATAAAATTCACATTTAGGGTTTTCATACTTGTAATTCTAACAATGTTATATACTTATTAAAATGTCCTTGTGGCAAAGGGTATGTAGGTCAAACATCTAGAAATATAAAAATACGTATCATGAAAATATGGCAGCAATAAGGAAAGCTCCTAAAAGTGAACAAGATACATAGTTACATAGTTACATAGTTAGTACGGTCGAAAAAAGACATATGTCCATCAAGTTCAACCAGGGAATTAAGGGGTAGGGGTGTGGCGCGATATTGGGGAAGGGATGAGATTTTATATTTCTTCATAAGCATTAATCTTATTTTGTTCCAGGAATGTATCTAATCCTGTTTTAAAGCTGTTAATTGTTCCTGCTGTGACCAGTTCCTGAGGTAGACTGTTCCATAAGTTCACAGTTCTCATGGTAAAGAAGGCGTGTCGCCCCTTGAGACTAAACTTTTTCTTCTCCAGACGGAGGGAGTGCCCCCTCGTCCTTTGGGGGGGTTTAACCTGGAACAGTTTTTCTCCATATTTTTTGTATGGGCCATTAATATACTTATATACGTTTATCATATCCCCCCTTAAACGTCTCTTCTCAAGACTAAACAATTGTAACTCCTTTAATCGCTCCTCATAGCTAAGATGTTCCATTCCCCATATTAGTTTAGTCGCGCGTCTCTGCACCCTTTCCAACTCCGCAGTGTCCCTTTTATGGACAGGTGCCCAAAACTGAACAGCATATTCCAGGTAAGGCCGTACCAATGCTTTATAAAGGGGGAGTATTATGTCCCTGTCCCTTGAGTCCATGCCTCTTTTGATACATGACAATATCCTGCCGGCTTTGGAAGCAGCAGCCTGACATTGCATGCTATTCTGTAGTCTGTGATCTACAAGTACACCCAGATCCTTCTCTACCAGTGACTCTGCCAGTTTAATCCCCCCTAAGACATACGATGCATGCAGGTTATTAGTACCCAGATGCATAACTTTACATTTATCCACATTGAACCTCATTTGCCAAGTGGATGCCCAGACACTTAGTCTATCCAAGTCATCTTGTAACTTATGCACATCCTCTATAGACTGTACCGTGCTACAAAGCTTGGTGTCATCTGCAAAGATAGAAACAGAGCTGTTAATACCATCCTCTATATCATTGATAAATAAATGAAACAGCAGCGGGCCCAGTACTGAACCTTGGGGTACACCACTAATAACCGGGGACCAATCAGAGTACGAATCATTGACCACCACTCTCTGGGTACGTTCCATGAGCCAGTGTTCAATCCAGTTACAAACTAAAGTTTCCAAGCCCAAGGACCTTAACTTACCTGTCAGACGTCTATGAGGGACAGTATCAAACGCTTTAGCAAAATCCAGAAACACTATATCCACAGCCATTCCTCTGTCAAGGCTTCTACTCACCTCTTCATAAAAGCAAATTAGATTGGTTTGACAACTTCTATCCTTAGTAAACCCATGCTGGCTATCACTTATAATACAATTATCCCCTATGTATTCCTGTATGTAATCCCTTATAAGTCCTTCAAACAATTTACCCACAATGCACGTTAAACTTACCGGTCTATAGTTTCCTGGGGAAGACCTAGAGCCCTTTTTGAAGATTGGCACCACATTCGCCTTGCGCCAGTCCCTTGGCACAATACCAGACACCAGAGAATCTCTAAATATCATGAACAGGGGTACAGATATTACTGAACTTACCTCTCTAAGAACTCTTGGGTGTAGTCCATCCGGTCCTGGGGATTTGCTTACATTTATATCACTTAACTTACCTTGTACCATCTCTACATTAAGCCAGTTCAGTACATTGCATGATGTGTTACCAGCACCGACCTGGCCAATGTCAGCTCCTTCTTCCATAGTGTATACAGAACTAAAGAACCCATTCAGTAGCTCCGCCTTCTCTTGATCGCCTGTGACAACCTCCCCATTATCATTATTAAGGGGTCCTACATGCTCTGTCCTTGTTTTTTTTGCATTTATATGTCTAAAAAAATATTTAGGATTAGTTTTGCTTTCTTTGGCCACCTGTCTCTCATTTTGAATTTTTGCTGTTTTTATTACATTTTTACAGATTTTATTAAGCTCCTTGTACTGTTTAAATGTTATAGCTGACCCATCAGATTTGTATTTTTTGAAGGCTATTTTTTTGTTGTTTATTGCTCTTTTAACATCATGTGTCAGCCATGTAGGATTTAGTTTTAATCGTTTATATTTGTTCCCCTTTGGTATATATTTAGCTGTATAGTTATTTAGAGTTGATTTAAAGATGTCCCATTTACCTTCTGTATCAGTATTTGAGAACACCTCCCCCCAGTCTATGTCCTGTAGTGCAGCCCTCAGCCCAGGGAAATTTGCCTTTTTAAAGTTATATGTTTTTGCTTTCCCCGTCTGTCTTTGTTTTCTACATTTTATGTCAAAAGTAACTATATTGTGGTCGCTATTCCCAAGGTTTTCCCGCACAGTTACATTACCAACCAGCTCTGCGTTGTTGGAAATGATCAGATCCAACAAGGCATCACTTCTTGTTGGGTCCTCCACAAACTGGCCCATAAAATTATCCTGCAATAAATTTAGGAATTGTCGCCCCTTTGTAGTTTTAGCCAACCCCGGACCCCAATCTATATCTGGATAGTTAAAATCTCCCATTATTACCACTGTACCTGCCCGGGCGGCCCTCTCTATTTGTTTATGAAGCTGAACTTCTATCTCTTCAGTGATATTAGGGGGTCTGTAGATTACACCAAATACTATTTTTTCAGTATTTCCCTCCTTTTGTAATTCTACCCACAATGATTCCACATCCTCAGAATCATCACACACTATGGCATCGTTCACACTGACTTTCATACCACTTCTTACATACAGACAGACTCCACCACCTTTTCTGTTCATTCTATCCTTGCGAAACAATGTAAACCCCTGCAGATTGACAGCCCAGTCATGCGAGGAGTCCAGCCATGTCTCAGTGACCCCAACTATATCAATATGTTCCTCCAGTATCAAGGCCTCAAGCTCCCCCATTTTATTTGCTAGGCTTCTGGCATTTGTGAACATACACTTTACATTTCCATCCTTTATGTTATTGGGGTTAATGGGATTCAAGGGTGTAAGTTTTATTTTCCTATGAAGCTTATTCCTATTAACTATTTTAACCCCTCCCTCCGCTCCACCCCCAGGTACATTTATAATTCCCACCTCTCTATCTACACTATCTTCCCCCTCTTTGCTGTAGGTTCCCTCCCCCCAAGTCCCTAGTTTAAACACTCCTCCACCCTTCTAGCCATCTTCTCCCCAAGCAAAGCTGCACCCTCCCCATTGAGGTGCAGCCCGTCCCTACGGTAGAGCCGGTAACCGACAGCGGAGTCAGCCCAGTTCTCCATGAACCCAAACCCTTCCTTCCTACACCAGCTTCTGAGCCACTTGTTTACCTCCCTGATCTCCCGCTGCCTCTCTGGTGCGGCTCGTGGTACTGGTAGTATTTCAGAAAAGACTACCTTGGAGGTCCTTGCCTTAAGCTTGCAGCCTAAGTCCCTGAAATCATTTTTAAGGACACTCCACCTACCTCTTACTTTGTCATTGGTGCCAATATGTATCATGACTGCTGGGTCCTCTCCAGCCCCGCCCAACAACCTGTCAACCCGATCCGCGATGTGCCGAACTCGTGCGCCAGGCAGACAACACACTGTTCGGCGATCCCGGTCTTTGTGACAGATTGCCCTGTCTGTCCCCCTAATAATTGAGTCCCCCACCACTAGTACCTGTCTGGCCTGCCCTGTACTCCTCCCTCCCTCCTTACTGGAGCAGACACCCCCCTGGCGGTCAGAGGTGGTATCCTGCTGCAGTTCTCCTAGCTCTGTAATGGCATCCCCCTCATCTGCCAAGCGGGCAAACTTGTTGGGGTGTGCCAGTTCAGGACTAGCCTCCCTGACACTTTTTCCCCTACCCCTCTTTCTAACTGTAACCCAGCTAACTGCCTGACTGTCCTGCAACTCCGTCCCACTGTCCTCCCCCACCTCTACTCCCGAGAGTGCTTGCTCAGTGAGCAGGAGACTCCTCTCCATGTTGTTAATGCTTCTCATTGTTGCCAGTCGCCCCTCTAGATGCAGGATCTGGGCCTCCAAACGGACAACTAGCACACATCTCGCACAACAATATGCACCCTCAAACTGTTGTTCAAGGATTGCATACATTGAACAGGATGTACAATGGACTGCATTTTCCAACATGGAGGCCATCTAGTAATGGGGATTTCACAAATGTATAGGAAAAAACAGACAGTCAAAATTACACTTAAAAATTTTTTGTAGACCTTGTGGGTTCAAAAATTAAAACTCACAGCGATCTCAACCTCCTGCTTTCAAACTCCAGTTTTTGAAACTCCTCTTTCACGCCCCCTCTTACACAGCAACACTCAGAAAGAGCAAGCTCTCAATAAGAGTCCCAAGCTAAGATTTATACACCTGTGCCCAATCTACTCCTCCTCCCCCTAGAGGTGGAACAGAGAAAAAAAAAAAAAGGGTGTTTAAACTCTAACAGTTATCCCACTATGTGCAAAAGAGAAAAACTTACCCAAAATATGAATGTGGGCTATAGGCAGTCGCACCCACTCCACAGATTCACTCCGCACAACAGATAATCACAGTTTTTGAAACTCCTCTTTCACGCCCCCTCTTACACAGCAACACTCAGAAAGAGCAAGCTCTCAATAAGAGTCCCAAGCTAAGATTTATACACCTGTGCCCAATCTACTCCTCCTCCCCCTAGAGGTGGAACAGAGAAAAAAAAAAAAAAAAGGGTGTTTAAACTCTAACAGTTATCCCACTATGTGCAAAAGAGAAAAACTTACCCAAAATATGAATGTGGGCTATAGGCAGTCGCACCCACTCCACAGATTCACTCCGCACAACAGATAATCACAGTTTTTGAAACTCCTCTTTCACGCCCCCTCTTACACAGCAACACTCAGAAAGAGCAAGGAAAGCTCCTAAAAGTGAACAAGATACATCACAACCATTGAACGACACTTTAAGGAACAAGTCAATCAAATATCAGACCTTAGATGGCAGATTTTAGAACAGGTCACGCTATTCACACTAATGAAAATCTCAATAGAAAACGCTTGCTTCAGAGAGAAACGTTTTGGATTACAGAGCTTGAAACACTAATGCCGAGAGGTATGAATGAACATTGCAGTTTTAATGTATTTTTGTAAGACCCATTATGCTGAATCTATGATGAAATGTATGAAGTTACATAATTACATAGTTAGTATGGTTGAAAAAAGACATGCGTCCATCAAGTTATATGTGCATTTTTTTTTATCGTGTAAGTTTATCTAATTAATTGCAGCTGTGGTACTCTTAATTAGACGTTCGTGTTCCCAGCAGTCAATGCGCATAAATAAGGGGGTCCGCCCCTGAAACGTTGTGCCATGACTGGTGAAATCACTGACAATGCTGCTATTTTCTGCTGCTGTTATGCTGTTCAATTCAGTCCTGTGAGATGAATCCATGTGCAATAAGGAATGATGCAATAAAACCGGAAGAATATTTCCAAACAAATCGTGAGTTATGAATTTCATGTACACTCATTTGCTATGTGAAGCTTATTTGGTATGTTTCTAGCATTCTATCATCCTACAAATGTGTACTACCCAGTGTGCTTTATAGAGTTGAGTGGAGCTCTTCTAGTATGGGCCATTTATTCGGATTATAATACCTTACAAGGAACTCAATTGTTGTTGTTTCTAAGGAGGCGGAAGTAGTCCTGCCAGGTAAATCCCTCAAATGCCGTTAGTAATTCACTGGAATCCTTTAACAATGTAGGGATACCTTTTTAGCTGATGGGCAATAAGCCACTCTAAGTAGCTAGATAGAAATTCAGTAGGCGTGCCTATGCCGGCGACACTGGGTTGTCCAGTGGGGCAGGTGAGACTTTTGTGCACCTTTGGCAATAAATACCACTTTGCAAGTTATTATTATATAATAACAGTATGATGGTATTTGTCACTGCAGAAGTACTATGTCGCCCTAGTGTGGAGGTATTATTTTATGTTTTTAAACCCTAACCCTTGAGAAACTCCCGTGTGCTCCACTGATGAGCATTGATGCATACACTGCCATTCTGATACATTCACTGGCCAGAAAGGCAAGGAGCCTCATAATCAAGTTTCGCCTAAGGCCTCACGAAATCTAGAGCCGCCTCTGCACTGGCAAACAGACCAGCTCTCTAGTCCTACATCTGAAATGGAGAGAATGAGAAATAGCTGTGCACCATGGAGGGGATTCTTAGGGCTCAATAACAGCAGTGAGAGCAATAAAATCACCTTGTTACCACTCTTAAGGATTATCCAACTAAACCATGCAGGTTTTGAAACCCTGAGGTGAATTTTGCCCTCCAGCTTTTTTGTGAGGTACCTGCTAAAGTATTGCAGTGTACTAAGAGAGAGAAGAATAAAAAACTTCCTTATGGCAATCAGAATAAATCCCTGGATCAATGTGCTATCCCCATAGATCTAGTATCTATAACCTGTAATATTATATTTTTATTTAGAAAAACATCCAGGCCCCCCCTTAAGCTTGTTTATTGAGTGAGACATCACAACATCATCTGGCAGAGAGTTCCATAGTCTCACTGCCTTTACAGTAAAGGATCTGTCTGTGATGATGGTGAAACCTTCTTTCCTCTAGACATAGAGGATTACTCCTTGTCATGGTTATCGGCCTAGGTATAAAAAGATCACTAGCAAGATCTCTGTCCTAAGACGTCTTTTCTCCAAAGTAAATGCCCCCAAGCTTGATAACCTGTCTTGGTCCTGTAATCTTCCCATACTATTAATTACCTTGGTCGCCCTCCTCTACACGCTCTCCAGTTCAGCCATGTACTTCTTATACTCAGGTGCCCAAAATTGGATACAATACTCCATATGTTGTCTGACTAATGATTTATACAGAGGTAAAACTATGTTCGTTTTTTGAGCCTCTATGCCTCTCTTGATACATCCTATGACTTTGTTAGCCTTGGCAGCAGCTGCGTGGCACTGATCACTAAAGTTGAGTTTACTGTCCACCAGCACCCCCCAAGTCCTTTTCGGTAAAAGTTTTACCTAATGTTTTATTATTTGAACACACTGAACATCATTTGCCATGTCTGTGCCCAAACCTCCAGCTTCCCCAGAGACCGCTGTAATATTATGTTATCCTCCTCTGTGGTGATCACCCTACCCAAATTAAAATCATCTGTATAAATTAAAATTCTACTCTATAATCCCTCTACAAGGTCAATCATAAACATATTGAAAAGAAGTGGACCCAGTACTGACCCCTGCGGTACCCCCCTTGTAAATGTCACCCAACCAGAGTAAGTTCCATTGATATCCACCCTGTACTTCATGTCACTAAGCCAGTTGTAACCCATTTACATAAATTCTCCCCCAGTCCCAGCATCTTTACTAGGCCCCTGGCAGCCATATTGCTCATTTGGCACCTGACAATCACATTCTGAAGCCAAAGGGGATCATGAGCTATCATTTAAGGTGTGAAATGGCCAGAATTGGCCTATATGCACACTAAATGTTAGGAAAGGGTTAAAGGTAGCAAAATCGAGACAGGTTATCCAACTACCAACTGAACATACCCTATACCACCTAAATCTGGCATAACACTGGCGTAGGCATAAACAGAGTAAGCATCCACAAAGAACACTGTGGCATTCACCAGTCCAGGTAGTAGATTTATTGTTAAAGCAAGTATGGACATGAGGCAATGATCGTCTCACTACAATAGTAGTCATGGCCATAGGGCTGCATGTTAGAGCTTCCTTAACCCCTTAAGGACCCAGGGCGTATGGGTATTCCCTGGCTCCCTGGTACTTAAGGACCCAAGGCGTACCTGTATGCCCGTGGGAATTTTGGTCCCCACCTGGCGGGGACTGGAATGGGATGTCTGCTAATATCTATCAGCAGGCATCCCGTGCAAATGCCCAGGGGGATCCTGAGACAGTCCCATTCACCCTTACCCAGCAGAAGTGAGGTGGCATGGGTGCCACCTCACAATCACGTGATTGATCGGTCACTCAATCACTGTCCTGCTGGGCGGAGATCGGGGTAGGCAGGGGTTTACTACCTTTCCCTGGTCCAACGGGGGTCCCCTCAGGATCGGCGGTCACGGTGGCAGCAGCGGCGATGGTCCCGGCGGTGCAGGCGGCAGGATACAGCAGGAGGTGAGGCCTGTTCACCTCCTGCTGTTGCTTAGCAACAACTCCAAAGGGCATGCTGGGAGTTGTAGTTTTGCCACAGGTGGAGTTCCAACTACAACTCCCAGCATGCCATTTGGTATTCTGTGCATGCTGGGGGTTGTAGTTATGCAACAGCTGGAGGCACATTTTTTCTATAAAAAAAAGTGTGCATCCAGCTATTTCATAACTACAACTCCCAGCATGCACATACTACCAAAGGGTATGCTGGGAATTGTAGCAGTGTGCCTCCAGGTGTTGCAAAACTACAACTCTCAGCATGCCCTTCGACTGTCAATGCATGCTGAATGTTGCAGTTTTGCAACAGCTGGAGACACATTGGTTGTGAAACAGAGCTTGTGTCCTAACCCAGTGTTTCGCAACCAGTGTGCCTTCAGCTTATTCAAAAATACAACTCCCAACATGCACTGCACATGCAACAGCTTGAGGCACATTGGTTGCACAACACAGAGTTTGCTACTTAACTCAATGTGCCTCCAGCTGTTGCATAACTACAACTCCCAGCATGTATGGTCTGTCAGTGCATGCTGGGAGTTGTAGTTTTGCAACAGCTGGAGGCTCCCCCCCCCCCATGTGAATGTACAGAGTACATTCACACGGGCAGGTTTACAGCGAGTTTTCTGCTGCAAATTTGAGATGCGGCAAATTTTACGCCGCAGCTCAAACTCCCATCGAGAAACTCACTGTAAACCCGACTATGTGAATGTAACCTAAAAACACTACACTACACAAAATAAAAAGTAAAACACTGCTTAAAGAAATATACTCAGTCCCCCCAATAAAAAAATTAAAAAAAAACATCTTGTACGGCACTGTTTCCAAAACGGAGCCTCCAGCTGTTGAAAAACAACAACTCCCAGTATTTTCGGACAGCCATTGACTGTTACGGCATGCTGGGAGTTTTGCAACAGCTGTAGACACCATGTTTGCAAAATACTGCCATAGGGTATTTTGGTGGCGGATGCAAATCCCCAAAATAGGCCTCAAATGCTCATGGCTCTCTCTCGCTTTGGAGCCCTGTCGTATTTCAAGGAAATAGTTTAGGGCCACATATGGGGTATTTCCATACTTGGGAGACATTGCGTTACAAATTTTAGGGTCTTTTTCTCCTTTTATCCCTTATGAAAAGGTAAAGTTGTGGTCCACACCAGCATGTTAGTGTAAAAATGTTTTTATTTTTTACACTAACATGCAGGTGTTGCTCCATACTTAAAATTTTCACAAGCTGTAAAAGGAAAAAAAAGTCCCCCAACATTTGTAACACAATTTCTCCTGAGTACGGAAATAACCCATATGTGGGTGTAAAGTGGTCTGCGGGAGCACAGCAAGGCTCAGGAGTGAAAGTGCACTATGTACATTTGAGGTCTAAATTGGTGATTTGCACAGGGGTGGCTGATTTTACAGTGGTTCTGAGATAAACGCAAAACAATAAATACCCACATGTGACCCCATTTTGGAAACTACACCCCCTCACGAAATGTAACAGGGGGAATAATGCGCCAAAACACCCCACAGGTGTTTGACGAATTTTCGTTAAAGTTGGATGTGAAAATACATTTTAAAAATTTTTTCACTAAAATGCTGGTATTACCCAAAATTTTTCATTTTCACAAGGGAGAATAAGAAAAAAAGCCCCCCAAAATTTGTAACTCCATTTCTTCTGAGTAAAAACATACCCCATATGTGGATGTAAAGTGCTTTGCGGGCGCACTACATTGTTCAGAAGAGAAGGCACACCATTGGGATTTTGGAGAGAGAATGTGTCCGAAATTGAAGGCCCTGTGTTTTTATAAAGCCCCCATAGTGCCAGAACAGTGCCCCCCACATGTGACCCCATTTTGGAAACTACACCCCTCACAGAATTTAATAAGGGGTACAGTGAGCCTTTACACCCCACTGGTGTCTGACAGATTTTTGGAACAGTGGTCTGTGAAAATGAAAAATAACATTTTTCATTTGCACAGCCCACTGTTCCAAAGATCTGTCAAACACCAGTGGGGTGTAAATGCTCACTGCACCACTTATTAAATTCTGTGAGGGGTGAAGTTTCCAATATGGGGGTCACATGTGGGGGGGGGGCAACTGCTCTGGCCCCACGGGGGACTTTGTAAACGCACATGGCCCCCGACTTCTATTCCAATCAGATTCTCTCTCCAAAAGTTCAATGGCGCTCCTTCTCTTCTGAGCTTTGTAGTTCGCCCACAGAGCACTTTACATCCACATATGGGGTATTTCCATACTCAGAAGAAATGTGGTTACATATTTCGGAAGGCTTTTTCTTCTATTACCACTTGCGAAAATGAAAAATTTGGGCTAACACCAGCATTTTTGTGAAAAAAATCCAATTTTTTCCTTTTCACATCCAACTTTAGCAGAAATTTGTCAAACACCTGTTAAGGCTCACTGTACCTCTTGTTACATTCCTTGAGATGTGTAGTTTCCAAAATAGTATGTCATGTGTTTTTTTGTTTGTTTTTTGCTGTTCTGGCACCATAGGGGCTTCCTAAATGCGACATGCCCCCCAAAAACCATTTCAGCAAAATTTGCTTTCCAAAAGCCAAATGTGACTCATCCTCTTCTTAGCATTGTAGTGCGCCAGCAGAGCACTTGACGTCCACACATGGTGTATTTCCATACTCAGAAGAGATAGGGTTACAAATTTTGGGGGGCAATTTCTCCTATTACGACTTGTAGTTAGTGAAAAAAAAATTTATTTACGCATCCAAGTTTAACAAAAAGTCTTCAAACAACTGTGGGGTGTTAAGGCTCACTGTACCCCTTGTTACGTTCCTTGAGGGGTTTAGTTTCCAAAATAGTATGCCATGGTTTTTTTTTTTTTTTTTTTGCTGTTGTGTTACCATAGGGGCTTGTGACCGAAAAGGACTTTCCTCAAGGGATCAAAATAGAATAATATTATATAGGTAGGATAGGGGATTTATTATTCACTAAAAGAGCAACTAAAACAACAACCTACAGGTGTGGAAGAGCACACAACTAAATGGTGAATATACCCCAGTTAGAAGTAACTTATGACAAGTATGATCATGTATAAAAATGATTTTATTGAAATATATAGTTTAAAAAATACATATATGTATATCTGAAATCACAGAATCAATTCATAAAAGATAGTATAAAAATAAAGAATATGTATATATATATATATATATATATAAAAGAATAAAGTATAAGGTGGATACTGGGGTGAGAAAGCCTGTATGCCAATAGAATAGGTGAAGAGATAAAAAAGTTCCTTGGGAAGTCACGATGCTAGTAGTGAGCTGCAATTAATGGTTATAAATAAGTAAATTGATGATAATAAATAAATATCTACAGGGGTTGCATGCACAAGGTGAGGGGAAAAAAAAGGGGGGGAAGGGCGTCGTGCAGGATATGCGCAAACAAAATGTGCAATACTTGTGGAATTAAATACCACGCAATGGCCGGTGAGGACAAACAAATATATGTGATAAAATGATTAATTAATAACCAAGGCAGAAAACAAATAAGTAAAGCATAACACTCAAGTGAGTTACAACAAGTGCAAAAAAATTTACCGTGCAAATGAAGTGGGCAAGGACCTGAACATGCAACCCAAAAAAGGAATAATATTACCTGGGTCACACAGTATGGTGCTGACAATAAGCAATAACAACCAACAGGCAAATAGCAGCAATAATATGGATAGCAGCAGATAGATAGCAGCAAGTTTGAGTAGTGACTAGCAGCAAAGAGTGATATACAAAGAAAAAACCGTTTGGTATAGGCTGGCACAGGACTCACCCCAGTCCACCTCCACAACTCCGACGCATTTCGCCGGAAGCGGCTTTGTCAAGGAGTGGGCACTTCATTTGCACGGTTAATTTTTTTGCACTTGTTGTAACTCACTTGAGTGTTATGCTTTACTTATTTGTTTTCTGCCTTGGTTATTAATTAATCATTTTATCACATATATTTGTTTGTCCTCACCGGCCATTGCGTGGTATTTAATTCCACAAGTATTGCACATTTTGTTTGCGCATATCCTGCTCGACGCCCTTCCCCCCCTTTTTTTCCCTCACCTTGTGCATGCAACCCCTGTAGATATTTATTTATTATCATCAATTTACTTATTTATAACCATTAATTGCAGCTCACTACTAGCATCGTGACTTCCCAAGGAACTTTTTTATCTCTTCACCTATTCTATTGGCATACAAGGCTTTCTCACCCCAGTATCCACCTTATACTTTATTCTTTTATATATATATATATACATATTCTTTATTTTTATACTATCTTTTATGAATTGATTCTGTGATTTCAGATATACATATATGTATTTTTTAAACTATATATTTCAATAAAATCATTTTTATACATGATCATACTTGTCATAAGTTACTTCTAACTGGGGTATATTCACCATTTAGTTGTGTGCTCTTCCACACCTGTAGGTTGTTGTTACCATAGGGGCTTCTTAAATGTGACATGCCCCCCAAAAACCATTTCATAAAAACTCACTCTCCAAAATCCCACTGTCGCTCCTTCACTTCTGAGCCCTCTAGTGCACCCACAGAGCACTTTGACATACACATGAGGTATTTCCTTACTCGAGAGAAACTGGGTTACAGATTTTAGAAAGATTTCTCTCCTTTTACCCCTTGTAAAAATAAAAAAAACTGGGTCTACATGAACATACCAGTGTAAAAAATGAAGATTTTGAATTTTCTCCTTCAATTTGCTGCTATTCCTGTGTACCCTTTAACCTCTTAAGGACGCAGGGCGTATGGATACGCCCTGCATCCCGAGTCCTTAAGGACGCAGGGCGTATCCATACGCCCGTGGGAATTCCGGTCCCCACCGCTAGCCGGTTGGGGACCGGAGCCGGATGCCTGCTGAAATCGTTCAGCAGGCATCCCGGCATATCGCCCAGGGGTGTCATTATGCCCCCCCATGTCGGCGATCGCCGCAGATCGCTGGACAATTCAGTCCAGCGATCTGCGGCGATTCCGGGTCAATCGGGTCTCCAGTGACCCGGTGACCCGGAATTACTGGCTGTTCGGGGCCGTCTCTGACGGCCCCGAACAGCCAGAGCCTGCAGGGGTGAGGTGGCACTGGTGCCACCTCACGATCGCCCTGATTCGTCGGCCGGATTACCGGCCGACCAATCAGGGCGCCTGCTGCGGGTGTCACTCCCGCACCCGCTCCGCCCCTCTTCCGGAGGGCGTGAGCGGGTGCGGGAAGACGACCCCGGGTGCTGGGGACCCCGATCCCCGGCGTTAATGTTGGGATCGGGGCCCCAGGAGCGACGGCGGCGGCGTGGGACAGCCTGCGATGAAGCAGCAGCAGGAGGTGAGTTACAGCCTCCTGCTGTTGCTTAGCAACAGCTCCCAGCATGCAAAAAGGGCATGCTGGGAGCTGTAGTTATGCAACAGCAGGAGGCAGACCACCACAACTCCCAGCATTCCCTTATGGGCATGCTGGGACTTATGGTTTTGCAACAGCTGGAGGCACATTTTTTCTATGGAAAAGTGTACCTTCAGCTGTTGTATAACTACAACTCCCAGCTTGCACAAACAGCTAAAGTGCATGCTGGGAGTTGTAGTGGTGCATCTGCTGGTTGCATAACTACAACTCCCAGCATGCCCGTTGGCTGTTGGTTACTGCTAAGAGTTGTAGTTTTTCAACAGCTGAAGGCACACTGGTTGTGAAACTTAGTTTTTTTTTTTTACCTAACTCATTGTTTCACGACCGGTGTGCCTCCAGCTGTTGCAAACTACAACTCCCAGCAGTCACCTTACACGATGCACCGTACATGTTGGGAGTTGTAGTTTTGCAACAGCTGGAGGCACACTGGTTTTGAAACACTGAGTAAGGTCACAAACTCCGTGATACATAACCAGTGTGCCTACAGCTGTTGCAAAACTAAAACTCTCAGCATGTACAGTCTCTCAGCGCATGCTGGGAGTTGTAGTTTTGCAACAGCTGGATGTCCCCCCCCAATGTGAATGTACAGGGTACACTCACATGGGCGGAGGATTACAGTAGGTATCGGGCTGCAAGTTTGAGCTGCAGCAAATTTTCTGCAACAGCTCAAACTGCCAGCGAGAAACTACTGTGAACCCCCGCCCGTGTGACTGTACCCTAAAAACACTACACTACACTAACACAAAAAATAAAATAAAAAGTAAAAAACACTACATATACACATACCCCTATACAGCCCCCCTCCCCTCCCCAATAAAAATGAAAAACGTCTGGTACGCCACGGTTTCCAAAACGGAGCCTCCAGCTGTTGCAAAACAACAACTCCCAGTATTGTCGGACAGCCGTTGACTGTCCAGGAATGCTGGGAGTTTTGCAACAGCTGGAGGCACAATGTTTGGGAATCACTGGCGTAGAATACCCCTATGTCCACCCCTATGCAATCCCTAATTTAGGCCTCAAATGCGCATGGCGCTCTCACTTTGGAGCCCTGTCGTATTTCAAGGCAACAGTTAAGGGTCACATATGGGGTATCGCCGTACTCGGGAGAAATTGGGCTTCAAATTTTGGGGGGTATTTTCTGCTTTAACCCTTTGTATAAATGTAAATTTTTTGGGAAACCAAGCATTTTAGGTAAATTTTTTTATTTTTTTTTACATATGCAAAAGTCGTGAAACACCTGTAGGGTATTAAGGTTCACTTAACCCCTTGTTACATTCCCCGAGGGCTCTAGTTTCCAAAATGGTATGCCATGTGGGGTTTTTTTGCGGTCCTGGCACCATAGGGGCTTCCTAAATGCGGCATGCCCCCAGAGCAAAATTTGCTTTCAAAAAGCCAAATGTGACTCCTTCTCTTCTGAGACCTGTAGTGCGCCAACAGAGCACTTTTCACCCCCATATGGGGTGTTTTCTGAATCGGGAGAAATTGGGCTTCAAATTTTGGGGGGTATTTTCTGCTTTAACCCTTTGTATAAATGTAAATTTTTTGGGAAACCAAGCATTTTAGGTAAATTTTTTTATTTTTTTTTACATATGCAAAAGTCGTGAAACACCTGTAGGGTATTAAGGTTCACTTTACCCCTTGTTACGTTCCCCGAGGGGTCTAGTTTCCAAAATGGTATGCCATGTGGTTTTTTTTTGCTGTCCTGGCACCATAGGGGCTTCCTAAATGCGGCATGCCCCCAGAGCAAAATTTCCTTCAAAAAAGCCAAATGTGACTCCTTCTCTTCTGAGACCTGTAGTGCGCCAGCAGAGCACTTTTCACCCCCATATGGGGTGTTTTCTGAATCGGGAGAAATTGGGCTTCAAATTTTGGGGGGTATTTTCTGCTATTACCCTTTTTAAAAATGTAAAACTTTAGAGAAACCAAGCATTTTAGGTAAAAAAAATATATATTTTTTTTACATATGCAAAAGTCGTGAATCACCTGTGGGGTATTAAGGTTCACATTACCCCTTGTTACGTTCCCCGAGGGGTCTAGTTTCCAAAATGGTATGCCATGTGTTTTTTTTTTGCTGTTCTGGCACCATAGGGGCTTCCTAAAGGTGACATGCCCCCCAAAAACCATTTGACGCTCCTTCCCTTCTGAGCCCTCTACTGCGCCCGCCGAACACTTTACATAGACATATGAGGTATGTGCTTACTCGAGAGAAATTGGGTTTCAAATACAAGTAAAAATTTTCTCCTTTTTACCCCTTGCAAAAATTCAAAAATTGGGTCTACAAGAACATGCGAGTGTAAAAAATGAAGATTGTGAATTTTCTCCTTCACTTTGCTGCTATTCCTGTGAAACCCGTAAAGGGTTAAAACGCTTACTGAATGTCATTTTGAATACTTTCGGGGGTGCAGTTTTTATAATGGGGTAATTTATGGGGTATTTCTAATATGAAGACCCTTCAAATCCACTTCAAACCTGAACTGGTCCCTGAAAAAAAGCAAGTTTCAAAATTTTGTGAAAAATTGGAAAATTGCTGCGGAACTTTGAAGCCCTCTGGTGTCTTCCAAAAGTAAAAACTCATCAATTTTATGATGCAAATATAAAGTAGACATATTGTATATGTGAATAAAAAAAAAAATTATTTGGAATATCAATTTTCCTTACAAGCAGAGAGCTTCAAAGTTAGAAAAATGCAAAATTTTCAAATTTTTCATCAAATTTTGGGATTTTTCACCAAGAAAGAATGCAAGTTACCAAAAAATGTTACCACTATGTTAAAGTAGAATATGTCACGAAAAAACAATCTCGGAATCAGAATGATAACTAAAAGCATTCCAGAGTTATTAATGTTTAAAGTGACAGTGGTCAGATTTGCAAAAAATGGCCGAGTCCTTAAGGTGAAAAAGGGCTCAGTCCTTAAGGGGTTAAGGGTTAAAAAAAAACTTTTTCAATGTCATTTTGAGGGGTGCAGTTTTTATAATGGGGTCATTTATGGGGTATTTCTAATAAGAAGGCCCTACAAATCCACTTCAAACCTGAACTGGTCCCTGAAAACTTTCGATTTTGAACATTTTGTGATTAATTGGAAAATTGCTGCTGAACTTTGAAGCACTCTGATGTTTTCCAAAAGTTAAAACATGTCAACTTTATAATGCAAACATAAAGTAGATACAGTGGTCCCTCAACATATGATATTAATTGGTTCCAGGAGAACCATCATATGTTGAAACCATCATATGTCGAGTACATATGTCTATGTAAAAATGGTAATTGGTTCTGGGGCCTCGGAACCATTGTATGTTGAATACATATCTCTATGGGAAACTGCTAATTGGTTCTGGGATGACCATTGTATGTGGAGTGTAGGGGAGTGTTAAACAAACCAGGGTGCCTCCAGCTGTTGCACAACTACAACTCCCAGCATGCATGTACAGCCATTGACTGTCTGGGCATGCTGGGAGTTATAGTTTTGAAACAGCTGGAGGCACACTGATAGGGAAACATTGATGTATGGGGTGTATAGTGTGTATATGTATTGTATGTGATGTGTGACATCGCATACAGTACTGTACAGTTCTTTAAATACCTTCCGGGGGGACAGAATGTCCTTCATTATGATCCTGCCAACTACAGCTCTATAGGAAAGGAAGGGGAGGGCAGCCAGCAACTCATTGGATGCCTGCAGCAAGAAGCTCCAGGCTATTGGCTATGGCTGCACTGGGGGGGGGCGGGGCTTCAACAGAGCTCACAGTGGAAGCCTGTATGGGTTAGCAGGACAGCATGTGAGTAACAGGAGGCAGAACGGGGCACACGGGGCACATTAAACAAATGTCAGTTGCTGAAGTTGTCAGCGCTGTCAGATAGCTGTTTGTATGATGACCCCGACACACAGCAGCATCATATGTCGATGCTGCCTTCAACATACGATGGGCTCTGAGAGGCCATCATATGTTGAAATGATCATATGTCGGGGCCATCATAAGTCGAGGGGTCACTGTATATTGTTTATGTAAATCAATATATAATTTATTTGGAATATCCATTTTCCTTATAAACAGAGAGCTTCAAAATTAAAAAAATGAAACATTTTCAGTTTTTCATACAATTTTGGAATTTTTCACCAAGAAGTGATACAAGTATCGATGACATTTTACCACTAACAAAGTAGAATGTGTCACGAAAAAACTATCTCGGAATCAGAAGGAAAGCTAAAAGCATCTCAGAGTTATTAATGCTTAAAGTGACAGTGGTCAGATGTGCAAAAGAGCGGAGAAGTAAGAAGGACGCGTGCTGGCAGTTGGTGTTTACCAGCGGTGTTCCGACCAGTGATCCTCCGGTCCTGCTATGGCCGGACCCGAGGAGCGATGGTCGGAACACTGAAGTGGGGCAGTACACAGACATACAGCCTCCAGCCATACTGTATGGCTGGAGGCTGTATGTCTGTGGGGGAACATACTGCACCTAATGTGGGGGGAACTATACTGCCAACGTAATGTGGGGGACTATACTGCCAGCCTAATGTGGGGGAACATACTGCCAGCCTAATGTGGGAGAACATATTGCACCTAATGTGAGGGAACAGTGGGGGAATATATTGCACCTAATGTGGGGGAACATACTGCCAGCCTAATGTGGCAGACTATATTGCACCTAATGTGGGGGGATTATATTGCACCTAATGTGGGGGAACATACTGCCGGCCTAATGTGGGGGGACTATATTGCACCTAATGTGGGGGGAACATACTGCCAGCTTACTGTAGGGGAATATATTGCACCTAATGTGGGGGAACATACTGCCAGCCTAATGTGGGGGAACACTGCCTGCCTAATGTGGGGGAACACTGCCAACCTAATGTGGGGAAACACTGCCTGCCTAATGTGGGGGAACTACAACCTAATGTGGGGGAAATCTGTCTGCTTAATGTGGGGGAACACTGTCTGCCTAATGTGGGGGAACACTGCCTGCCTAATGTGGGGGAATGTTGCCTGCCTAATGTGGGGAAACACTGCCTGCCTAATGTGGGGGGAACACTGCCTGCCTAATGTGGGGGAACACTGCCTGCCTAATGTGGGGGAACACTGCCTGCCTAATGTGGGGGAACACTGCGTGCCTAATGTGGGGGAACACTGCCTGCCTAATGTGGGGGACCACTGCCATTGTTGCGAAAATGACATGAGAGTGGCACTTGCCAAGGTAAAGCCACGCATTTCTGAACTTGTCTCTGAAAGACAGCAGCAGAAGTCACACTGATTTGCAGTAAATATTCATTATGTTTTTGTGTGAAAATCATGTTTTCATGGTTTTGTTCTTTGTTCTTAAGGGTTTTGTTCACTTTGTGCACCTATGTATAAATATATACTTAAATATATACCTCCTATGTTTTGAATTTTAAAAAAATCACATTTTATTTTTACAATTAAGAGGGGTTCGGTTAATGCGCATATGAAACAGGTGGGGTTCAGTTCCTCCAACAAGGTTAAGAACCGCTGCTTTAGGTGTTTCACAGGAATAGCAAAGCGAAGGAGAAAATTCAAAATCTTCATTTTTTACACCCGCATGTTTTTGCACTCGCTTGTAGACCCAGTTTTTGAATTTTTAAAAAGGGGTAATAGGAGAAAAAGCCCCCCAAAATTTGTAAGGAGTCACATTTGGATTTTGGAAAGCAAATTTAGCTGAAATGGTTTTGGGGGGGCATGTTGCATTTAGGAAGCCCCTATGGTGCCAGAACAGCAAAAAATAAATAAATACACCCCTCAGGGAACGTAACAAGGGGTACAGTGAGCCTTAACACCTCACAGGTGTTTGACGACTTTTTGTTAAAATCAGATGTGTAAATGAAAAAAAAAAAAAATTTCACTAAAACGCAGTTTTTTCACCAAATTTTACATTTTTACAAGGGGTAATAGGAGAAAGTGACCCCCAAAATTTGTAACCCCCTTTCTTCTGAGTATGGAACTATCCCATGTGTGGACATCAAGTGCTTTGCTGGCGCACTACAATGCTCAGAAGAGGAGGAGCGCCATTGAGCTTTTGGAGAGAGAATTTGTTTGGAATGGAAGTCAGTGGCCATGTGCATTTACAAAGCCCCCCGTGGTGCCAGAACAGTGGACCCCCCCACATGTGACCCCATTTTGGAAACTACACCCCTCACAGAATTTAATAAGGGGTGCAGTGAGTATTTACACCCCACTGGCGTTTGACAAATCTTTGGAACAGTGGGCTGTGCAAATGAAAAATTACATTTTTCATTTTCACGGACCACTGTTCCAAAAATCTGTCAGACACCTGTGGGGCATAAATTCTCACTGTACCCCTTATTACATTACATGAGGGGTGTAGTTTCCAAAATGGGGTCACATGTTCCATTGTTCTGGCACTGTGGGGGCTTTGTAAACAAATGTGACCTTCAATTACGGACAACTTTAATGAACATTTTTCAAACACATGTGGGGTGTTAAGGCTCATTATACCCCTTGTTACATTCAGTGAGGGGGTGTAATTTCCAAAATGGGGTCACATGTGGGTATTTATTTTTTTGCATTTATGTCAGAACTGCTGTAAAATCAGCCACCCCTGTGCAAATCACCAATTTAGGCCTCAAATGTACATGGTGCGCTCAGTCCTGAGCCTTGTTGTGCGTCCGCAGAACCTTTTACGCCCACATATGGGGTATTTCTGTGCTCAGGAGAAATTGTGTTACAAATTTTGGGGGGCTTTTTTTCCTAACAGGCTGGTGTAGCCCCCAACTTTTCCTTTTCATAAGGGGTAAAAGGAGATAAAGCCCCCCAAAATTTGTAGTGCAATTTCTCCCGAGTACGGAAATACGCCATATGTAGCCATAAACTGTTTCCTTGAAATACGACAGGGCTCCGAAGTGAGAGAGCGACCTGCACATTTGAGGACTACATTAGGGGTTGCATAGGGGTGGACATAGGAGTATTCTATGCCAGTGATTCCCAAACAGGGTTACTCCAGCTGTTGCTAAACTGGGAGTTTAGCAACAGCTGGAGTGCCTGGACAGTCAGTGGCTGTCCGGAAATGCTGGGAGTTGCTGTTTGGCAACAGGTGGAGGCTCCGTTTTGGAAACACTGCCGTACGATACGTTTTTCATTTTTATTGGGGGGACAATGTAAGGGGTGTATATGTACTGTTTAACCCTTTATTATGTGTTAGTGTAGTGTAATGTAGTGTTTTTAGGGTACATTCACACTGGCGGGCGTTTACGGTGAGTTTCCCGCTAGGAGTTTGCGCTGCAGTGAAAAATTAGCCGCAGCTCAAACTTGAAGCAGAAAACTCACTGTAAACTCGCCCATGTGAATGTACCCATTACATTCACATGGGGGGGGGGCAAACCTCCAGCTGTTTCAAAACTACAACTCCCAGCATGTACTCACAGACCATGCATGCTGGGAGATGTACTTTTGCAACAGCTGGAGGCACATTGGTTGGAAAACCTTCACTTAGGTTCTGTTACCTAACTCAGTATTTTCCAGTGTGCCTCCAGCTGTTGTAAAACTACAACTCCCAGCATGCACTGATCCCCGAAGGGCATGCTGGGAGATGTAGTTATGCAACAGCTGAGCGTACGCAACTACAACACCCAGCATGCCGAGACAGCTGTTTGCTGTTTGGGCATGCTTGGATGTGCAGTTTTGCAACATCAGGAGGGCTACAGTATAGAGACCACTGCAAACTGTGGCCCTCCAGATGTTGCAAAACTACAAATCCCAGCATGCACAGACAGCAAACTGCTGTCTGGGCATGCTGGGAGTTGTAGTTTTGCAACATCTGGAGGGCTACAGTTAGAGACCACTGTATAGTGGTCTCAGACTGTAGCCCTCCAGATGTTGCTAGGCAACTCACCAGCTTCGGTAGGATCCGGGGAGCCGCATCGCCGTCCTTTTCTGCCATCGATCGCCGCCTGCTGACGCCACCGATGTGTAAGTGGACTCCGGCGCCTGTCCCTGTTGGTTTCCCCGTTCTGCCCAGCCTATTGTGGGTGGGCAGCATGGGGAAACCGAAGGTTAACCCCCGCCCCGATCTGCTATTGGTCGTCGCTTCTTGACGACCAATAGCAGGGATAGGAGGGGTGGCACCCCTGCCACCTCACTCCTCTCCCTTCAGGGGGATCTTGGGTGGTGGGTGTCTTGGACAACCGCAATCCCCCTTATAATCCGGGTCACCATAGACCCATATGACCCGGAAGGGGGGGGGGCATCCCGGTCCGGTCCTCGCCCGGCAGGGACTGGAATTCCCATGCCCTGGGTCCTTAACCATCAAAAAACCCTTAAGGGGTTAAAGGTTTTTTTTTTTTTTTTTTTTATCACGAGGTGCCAGAAAGTTAAACAGATTTGTAAATTATTTTTATTAAAAAAAATCTTTATCCTTCCAGTACTTTTTAACAGCTGTATGCTACAGAGGAAATTCTATTCTTTTTGAATTTCTTTTTTTTTTTTGTCTTGTCCACAGTGCGCTCTGCTGACACCTGATGCCCGTATCAGGAGCTGTTAAGAGCAGAAGAAAATCCCCATAGCAAACCTATGCTGCTCTGGACAGTTCCTGATACGGGCATCAAGTGTCAGCAGAGAGTGTTGTGGACAAGACAAAAAAAATTCAAAAAGAAAATAATTTCCTCTGTAGCATGCAGCTGCCTTGTACTGGACGGGTAAAGATTTTCTAATACAAGTAATTTACAAAGCTGTTTAACTTCCTGGCACCAGTTTATTTAAAAAAAAAAATTCCACTGGAGTACTCCTTTAAGCAAAATCATAGAAATATACACACATGACTCAAGCTTTAAAACTGTTTGGGTTTTTTTCAGCTCTCCTTACATAGATGCCCCTCTCTTTTACAAGAATATGAGTGAATGTTATGTTATTTATATTAACACATTTTTCAATAACTTATTTTTAATTTCTGCTTATTGATTTATGAATTGCATGTTAAAAAAAAAACAAAGGTAAAGTATCACTGCATGCCATTGTCTACATAAAGCCTAGAGGCAAAAAGCTTAATGTGGATTGTATGTATTTATGAAACTTAAGACCATCCAGTGCCCTGAATCATCAGTGTATGAAAATTATGATTATTATGAAAATTGTTGACAGAGCACTTTTGTGTGAATGTCAGGTTGTGATAGTTCCAATAATAAGTCCACAGGTTTCCACTCTTCAACTTCTAGTAATGTCTTTGTTTCTTTGACTGAAAAGTTGTTCACTTTTAGCAATAAATTTTCGTCTAAATAAAACAAAAGAGCAGAAGTCACAAAACCAATATGGCAATATGATGTCAGTAGAACTTGACAACTATACACAGATGGGCTGCTCCTCTCTTCCATCAGTAGCCTACTGCACATTGTGGGGGATTTATCAAAAACCTGTGAAGTGGTGAAGCTGCCCATAGCAAACAATCATGAAAAAAAGGAAAGAGATGCGTTCTTAGTGTAATATGTCAGAATAGGTGAGCCCCTTAGGAAACCAAGTGTAAGGCTTACCGGAGGGCGTTGTGCTGAGGGCACAACACCTATGCAGGCATGTAGAATCACTCAATGGACGGGAGGTCAGCAGCTCCAGGATCCCCTCTGAGTGTCCTAAACGCTCAGTATCAAGGTAAGATTCAAAATGTGTGACCCATAATCCGGGACACAGAAAATGGGCATTTGATTCCAAAGCGCTTCTCCTCCGGTCAGTAAATGGTAAGTCCAGGCAAGAAGATTCTTAGGTATATAAGGAATTTATTGCAACACTTAGTTTCGAGCCTTATGCCAGGCTCTTCCTCAGGCATATAAAATACACTGCACATGTTCAAGGTTAAAAAGCCCGGTTCAAATCTACATCCGGGTGAAAATTCATGCATAACCCAATTTAAAATATCATAAAATAAAGAACATAAAGAAAAAACAATGAAGATAATGAAACACACAAACATTATCATTAAAACATATAGTCATGAGCTATAAAATAAGGCGCAATACATTTGTTGTGGCAGCGCTGGAGGCTCGTAAAACCACCGCTCATCACGGAGCTGCAGGTTACTGATACGCGTGCGCTACTATGTAGCGACTTGTAAACAAATGGAGAGGCTTCAAACACATGGCTCTAAATCAATAGAGCGCATGCGCTAGAGTTAGTAAACAAAGGGGAATGTCAAACCGAGCTGTCATACAGCTACAAGGTAAGGGCTGGTACAGAACACTGTGATGAGAGAACGGAGTTGCCGTTCGCAACAGTGTTCATTCTATGGTGGAGAAAAATTTCTCCTCTAAGCGCGATCTTTTTATAACATGAAGCGTACAGCATAAATACATATATACAATAGGAATGATAGGAAATACTTAAAATTCTGCATAGGCAAATGAAACATAAATGGATAGTTTCTCATTCTTTCATTATGAGAGAAATTATTTTATAAAATTGATATTTTCCTTCCCTTTTTAAAAACAGAAATTTTCTTGGCTTACATAATATAATTAAAATTAATTTCATTATGTGTAACTACAACACATGAGGGGCTTTAGTGTCGCGGCTCCGTGATACAGGGCCAGCATTTTTCATATGGTAACTTCCCTTAAGGACAGGTCCCCAATGTGGGACAATGGTGTGGTCTCTTCTGGATTAGTCCATGTAAGTTGAGTCTGCAACTTTTATGTAGTTAATCTTTCATATTAATGAGAAAAAATTTTTTTTTCCACATTAAGCATGCTCCTTTTTACTATTACTATTATTATATTATAATTTTTTAATTGTGTTCCTTGCCTCATGATAATTATGCTGCTTGCCCAGGTCCAAATTAAATTAAATTATATTATGTAAGCCAAGAAAATTTCTGTTTTAAAAAGGGAAGGAAAATATCAATTTTATAAAATAATTTTTCTCAAAATGAAAGAAAGAGAAACAATCCATTTATGTTTCATTTGCCTATGCAGAATTTTAAGTATTTCCTATCATTCCTATTGTATATATGTATTTATGCTGTACGCTTCATGTTATAAAAAGATCGCGCTTAGAGGCGAAATTTTTCTCCACCATAGAATAAACACTGTTGCGAACGGCAACTCCGTTCTCTCAGTGTTCTGTACCAGCCCTTACCTTGTAGCTGTATGACAGCTCGGTTTGACATTCCCCTTTGTTTACTAACTCTAGCGCATGCGCTCTATTGATTTAGAGCCATGTGTTTGAAGCCTCTCCATTTGTTTACAAGTCGCTACATAGTAGCGCACGCGTATCAGTAACCTGCAGCTCCGTGATGAGCGGCGGTTTTACGAGCCTCCAGCGCTGCCACAACAAATGTATTGCGCCTTATTTTATAGCTCATGACTATATGTTTTAATGATAATGTTTGTGTGTTTCATTATCTTCATTGTTTTTTCTTTATGTTCTTTATTTTATGATATTTTAAATTGGGTTATGCATGAATTTTCACCCGGATGTAGATTTGAACCGGGCTTTTTAACCTTGAACATGTGCAGTGTATTTTATATGCCTGAGGAAGAGCCTGGCATAAGGCTCGAAACTAAGTGTTGCAATAAATTCCTTATATACCTAAGAATCTTCTTGCCTGGACTTACCATTTACTGACCGGAGGAGAAGCGCTTTGGAATCAAATCCCCATTTTCTGTGTCCCGGATTATGGGTCACACATTTTGAATCATAGCAAACAATCAGATTGCTTCTCTCATTTTCAAAAAGGCCTGTGAAAAATGAAAGAAGCAATCTGATTGGTTTCTATGGGCAACTGCACAAATTTCCCTCTGCGAAGTTTTGATAATTCCGTTTGTGTCAGCTGCACTCTCTCAATAGATCTGGTACATCCGAGGTTACCTGTGCAACAGGATTGGGACTCTCCAGAAGTATGGCTACTCCAGAAGTATAGCTTTAGAACCTTTTAGTTCTGGCAGGGATGCCTATACCTGTGTTCTTAAAGGTAAATCCTTTCCTGAGGGCAATTTTAGTCCTCAATGACTGCTAATATTCTTATAATTTACAGTAAGTAGTATGTTATTCTATATGCAAATGCTAAGAGTTTTACAGTATTCTGTTATGAGTAAACAGGAAGCTCTTATTCACTGAGCCATTTATACTGCATCAACATCAATACTCCTCATGCCAGCTTCTGACCAATAAAGGTTCTTTCAGAGTCTAAGGGGGTCTCCCTTTTTCTGAATAAGTAATAAGTAAAATAATAATCTTAAACTGTTAGAACTTTTCTGTTCGGGCTTTGATCAATCTTGTTGACTCACGCAGTTGTGTACCTAGGGTCACATATCCACCATTCAGCTGTTAGCATGTCCTAAAGCCTACTAAATTATGCATTGTGGTGGGGAAAGAAGATCAATATCCTGAATCATAATATGGAGACATTAAGGAAACCAAATTACCTTAAGTCAGCATTCTCATTCATCATAGACTGAATTCTGTTCTTGTATCTTGCCTCCACTTTGCTGACACTTTGGTCAAAGTTTTTCTCCATTTTATCAATTTGACTTTTCTTTAAAAAAATAAAATAAAAACATAAAATGACACATTTCTACAACTTGTTTTTATATAGTGCTATTTCTTTTCAACACCAAATATCTACTTTATGGTTCATGAAAGCATTAGGGAAATCTGATGAAGCAACAAGAAAAAACGGAGCACTCACACTGCTGGTGGTGGTCTTCAAACTATATTCATGGAGGGCTCGGCATGAGGACCCTCTGCAGGAAGGCTTGATGGAATAGGGGGGAAGCTCGGACGGCGGCCACGGTCCCGTATCGCGCCAAAGGGTGCTTCGTCATCCAGCCTGACGAAACGCCCTTTGGCGCGATACGGGACCATGGCCGCCGTCCGAGCTTCCCCCCCTATTCCTTCAAGCCTTCCTGCAGAGGGTCCTCATGCCGAGCCCTCCGTGAATATAGTTTGAAGACCATCATCAGCAGTGTGAGTGCTCCATTTTTCTTGTTGCTTCATTACTTGTACTTATATACGTGATGCACCATGCAGATACACATGCTGGGTCATTGACCTCCTAACCGTCCATTTGGATACATAAGGATTTATTGCCGGTGCCGATTTTTGTCACTATCTTTTTTGTTTCTGTGCTTTTCTCTGGCACTTTGATTTCCGCACCAGAGGCAATAATGGATTCCAGGAGGCAAAGGCTAGGATGTTTTTTCCTGGCCCCTTTTCTTCTTGGTCAGCAAAATGGAAACAGATCACAGAATTAAACAAAAAACCTGGAACATTATTCCAAAAGCTTTCCTTTATTATTCTAATGTTACAGACAGCCATGCTAAAGTTGCAACATAAGAGTTTCCTATTTTAAAGATATAAGTTGCAATTCACCCTAGAACCATCAGAAGGAATCTAAAGTAGTCAAATCTTTAGCGATGGTCAGTTTGTTTTTTGTACATGGGGAAACATTGAAGCTGTATCACATTAACCCTGCAATTTTATAGACTGATGTGTTGTTCTTAAAAGGGTTTTACCACAGTCAAAGGGAACTAGTGTTGCTCGCGAATATTCGCAATGCAAATTTTATTCGCGAATATTTGCGAATATAGCACTATATATTCGTAATTACGAATATTCATTTTTTTTTTTTTTATCACAGTACACATCACAGTGATCACCCCTCTCTGCTTCCAGCTTGTGTGGTGTAAAGAAGGCTCTAATACTACTGTGTGAGACTGGCGTGCAAATTTTCGCTTATGCTAATTTTTGTATATGCTAATTTTCAATTATGCGAAAAGAAAACGTGAATATTACGAATATGCGAATTTAGCGAATATATGACGAATATTCATCCATATATTCGCGAATATTTGCGAATTCGAATATGGCCTATGTTGGTCAACACTAAAGGGAACCTATCATCACTTTCACACTGTCTGAACCTAAAGGGTCAATGAGGCGGTCTTTGGTGGCCTCTCCCTGTCCCACCAGCCTTGATTGATAGATTTCTACCTATACCCTAAGAGGAGGAGATCTATCAATCAAAGCTAGTGGGACAGAGAGAAGCCACCAAACACCACCCTGATAACTTGTGATTCAAGCAGCATAAAAGTGATGACAGGTTCCCTTATCCCCTATCCACATCACGATAAGACACACTGCTTGGACCACTGCCATTCTGTATAATGATCCAAACTTTGCACTTCCCCCACTGCTCTAAACTTGGAGTGGCAGTGGAGCCCATGGGATTAATGGAAACAGCTGAGCATAATGCATGTCTGTTTACACCAGAACCATAGACTTTAAAGGGGTACTCCGCTGCTCAGCGTTCAGAACAAAATGTTCTGAACCCTTAGAGCCGGCACGGGGGTTTGAGACATCCACGTGATTTTGCGCCCCGTCCCCTCAATGCAAGTCTGTGGGTGTGGTAGACTTGCATTGAGGAGGCGGGGCCGTGACGTCACAAACCCCGGGTCGGCTCTAAGCATTTGGAACATTTTGTTCTGAACGCTTAGCAATGGTGTACCCCTTTAAATGGAGCTACAGCATGCATGCTTAACTGCTGAGCTATTTAAACTCCTGGAGAAATTCATTATCACCTTTGTTGTACATAGATGGTGTACAAGAGCATCACTCCCTGGCTTACAGCAATCTCTATCTTGTTGCACTAGACATGCTCCATATAATGGGGTCTAGTGCAACTGGACAGAGATTGCTGCGAAACACTTAAGCATGCGTTTCTCCTCCAGCTTCTAATGTTTTTTTTTTTTTGGGGGGGGGGGATCTCAGCACTGAGACCCTTAGTGATCATCTCAAAAGATTTCTTTAAATGACAGGGACACTTTTAAGGAAAACTGTAAGGAGGGTCACCCGCACTAACCTGGCATTTCCATTGTTCTTTTAGCAATCCTAATGCCATTATCTCCCGGCCTTTCTGCCCACTCCTTTATCAATATTTTCTGTTCCTGTTGCAGCAATAGCAATGACACTGAAACACGTGAGCACCAGGAGCAGTGAATATTGATGCCGTCAGCAGAATGACCAGGAGATGACAGCATTAGGATTGCTTAAAGAGGGAATGGGAATGTCTACTGCTGCTGCACGGAATGGGGTAAAAGAAGCATTGTTAGAAAGAGAGTCACCCACACTATAAGCCTGTTTATTCAGGTTAGTGCGGGGGACCCTCCTGTTAGTTTCCCCTTTAAAACTAGTTGTGATGTCACAGAAGCTTACTGAAACCACCTTCTGATTTCATGACAGCTTGCTTTACTGAAACACACTTGTGATGTCACAGTAGCATACCTGACCAAAACCCAGTTGTGATGTCACAGTAGTATGCCTGACCAAAAACCACTTGTGATTCACAGTAGCATACCTGATCAAAACCCACTTGTGATGTCACAGTAGCATACCTGACCAAAACCCACTTGTGATGTCATAGTAGCATACCTGACCAAAACCCACTTGTGATGTCACAGTAGCATACCTGACCAAAACCCATTTGTGATGTCACAAAAGTATACCTGACCAAAACCTACTTGTGATGTCAAACCAGATTATCTGAATTAAACTCACTTGTGCCACAGCAGCTTATATATATATATATATATATATATATATATATATATATATATATATATCACAGTAAAGTGACCCTTGTGCAGGAACTTTATATGGCACATATTCTAATATACAGAGCAATATAGCAGTGGGGTCCAGAAACCATACGCCAGGATATATTTTCCTCTTCTGAATATATTGTATGCAGTGCTTGCATATATGTACCTACATAGAGGGGCGTGGCCTGAATGCCGGAGTGAGCGGTCACATCCCACAGGAGCTCCCACTACCCCGGTTAATTAACCCTGTTTAATACTCAACCTGCCGTGCTGGTCTGTCGCCGGTGGGCAGCCAAACGTCGGGGGGAGTCTGCGAGGAGCTGGTTGTTCTGGTCCCGTCAGCAGCTGCGGTCTCGGAGCCAGTCTGCTTCCGCGGCCTGTGGATTCAGGTCCCTGGCAGCGTGGTGAGGAGAGGATTCAGTGCGGTGAGGTCCGGTGCTGCGATCCTCCGGGTCCTAGGCTATGGAAGTGGTGAGGCAGTCCCTCATACTGGCAGTGTTGGACTCTGGGTCTCTAGCTGTCCTGGAGCTGGGCGCCATCTTCAGCCTTTGTGGGCAGGGCCAAGCTGGTTGCTGTGGTTACTCCTGCGGTGGCTGGCGAGGGAGGCAGTGAAGGTGCTTGTGAGTGTTGCCCCCTGCTGCACAGCCTTCTGCTGGGACAAAGTGCTGAGGGCATCCTGCTTGCTGTGGCCTGACATTATTAACCCTTTCTGGCCCTGCTGTCCGGCTACTTGCTACTGTCTGGCCTGCATCACGAGGTTATCTCCTTGCACTGACCTGTGCATGCTTCCTCCCCCTCCTCCCCCCCCCCTGGTCTGCTACTGGCCTTGCTGACTGTGAGTATCTTGAGAGAGACCTGAGTGTTAGCTGGGACTGGTGGGCCTTCCCCAATAGCTACAGACAATACTTCATTTCATCAAGGGAGTGCAGTGCTTCTGGGACTTTCATACTAGTGACTTTCTAACTGCTCAGTGTGCTCTGTTAGTCATGGGTGGCTCCTGTGGTAAACGTGGTCATAGGAAAGCTATACGGAACAATGATGCCTCAAGGCCGACCTCGAATGAGGATGCCTCCTCTGATGATGGATCCTCTCGTTCCTGTGGCCCTTCTCATCGGGATTCTGGAGCTCAGACCCTGCTTGCTACTAAAGTATCTGTGCACGCGGCGAAGGCGCTGAGCCAGTTTTCCAGACAGATACGGGGGTGCCTCTCCAGTTCCACCTTTATCCTTGCTGGATGTTTCTACAGCTTCGGTACAGAGCCTATCCTCTGAAAGACCTGTTTATGATGCAGCTGCTCTGGATCAGCGTTTTTTTGAATTGTTGTCTGCTTTTACTTCATGTCAATTCATCATGGTGAAGAAAGTTGATGAATTGCGGCAAGGATTAGTTATTTTGCGCCATGAGACCCAGAAGATATGTGAGCGCACTGAGGAAGTGGAATGTAGAGTCTCTATGGTGGAAGATACTCTTCATCCTTTGCCAGACATGGTGAACTCACTACAGCGCAAGGTCGGTTGGATGATATGGAGAATATCAACAATATCCGCCTAGTGGGCCTTCCTGAAAAAGTAGAGGGGAATGATCCGGTGCTCTTCCTTGAAATGTGGCTCAAACCAGTGGACACTTTCTCTCCATACTTCTCAGTTGAACGAGCGCACAGAGTCCCGGTTAGACCTCCTCCTCCGGGGGGGTCCCTCACGTCCTTTTCTGGTCAAAATTCTTCACTTCAAGGATAGAGATGCTATTTTGCGAGCTGTCAGAATTAAGGGAAAGGTCATTTATGAAGGGAGTATCCTTTTATCCTGACTTATCTGTGGAGCTCCGCAAGCAAAGGGTGCAGTTTACCGAGATCCTGTCAAAGCTACGTGCCAAAGGTTATCGCTATTCCATGCTTTATCCTGCTCGCCTGCAAGTGGTAGATGGGATATCCACTAAGTTCTTCACCTCCCCGATGGATGCTTTGCACTGGGTGGAAGCTGCACCTCCTGTTAGACCTCTGGACTGAACTGTCATAGACTCTTCTCATAACTCTTCTCACTATGTTTCTTTTGTTTTAGATAGCGGAAGGGAGTTAGATTGTTAGGGACTCTATAGGTTCCGGCTCTCCTTAGGGTTCCCATGGTTACTTTCTAGTTACCGGCCGATTTACTGTGGGTGGGGTAGCGGGAGTGCTCTATTTAGGTATTGTTTTTTCATTTTTAGGTTGCTTGGCGTTTTGTGAACGTCCAGCAGTAGTTGTATTTTTTGGGTATAGGTCTGCATAGTATTAGGGGATAGTAGTTACTATGTCTCGTTTAGCGCTAGACAGGGAACTATTGGGATTGTTCTGTTTTACCTTTGTTGTTTTTGTTTTTCTGTTTGATGTTTGTGCCCCATTTGTCTTTTTGTGGTATGAGTGTGGTATGTGTGGTCCTGGTTCTCCATGCTTCCTCCTCCTGGTCTTCCCTTACTTCCTACTGTTCATATATTTGGTTGTGTCTAGTGATGGAGACCTTAAAAGTTATTAGCTGGAATTTTCGGGGCTTAACTCCAAGTTTAAGAGGGCCTTGTGTTTAGATTATGTGAAACGCCAGTCGCCCCACATTATTTGCTTGCAGGAGACTCACATCACAGGCCAGAAGGTGCTTGCCCTGGAGAGGGTGTGGATAGCACAGGGATACCATACCGCATACTCTAATTATGCCAGGGGTGTCTCAATTTTAGTTACTTAGTCCCTGTCATTGGAATTTTCCGAAGTAGTGTGTGACCACTTTGGGAGGTTTGTGATACTGCACTGTGCTATGGGCTCTTTTTCCTTTGCTCTTGTTTCTGTGTATGCTCCTCCTCCATTTCAGGTCTCTGTCTTGGAATAAATTACTAACAAATTTTTGTCTTTTCCCTCTGATCCTGTTTTACTTGTGGGAGATTTCAATGTCTTTTCAGATCCTCAGCTCGATTGTACCACTGCTATTGACCCTGGCTCCTCATCTTTTAATACCTGGCACACGGCGTTAGGGCTGACTGACCTCTGGAGGAGGAGGTACCCCACAGCATCTGCTTTCTCCTTCTACTCCGCTGCCCATAGAGCCTTTTCTCGCATTGATCTCGCTCTGGCGTCCGAGGATCTCCTACAGGCTGTAAGTGATGTTTCCTACACCACTAGAGGGATCTCAGACCACTCTGCTATATTGGTAGTTCTCAATCTGGGTCCTAGTCCCTCTTCCCATATTTGGCGCATGCACCCGGGTTGGCTACAGGCTGAGTCGGTGGTGGAGGCTTTAGGGGTTGCCCATACTAAGTACTGGGAACATAATGCTTCATATCCCAATCCCCTCATTCAGTGGGATGCTTACAAGGCTACGATTAGGGGTGTTTTTTTAGCAGGGGGTAGCGGGTCAACGGAAGCTCAGATTGGCCACAGATACTAAGTTGTTGCATGAAGATAGTGCTTTAGAGGTGGTTTATATTAGAGATCCTACTCCGGATAGTCAAAGGGAATGGGCTAAAGCACAGAGGTTACTGTTGGTTGTCCAGAAGGATAGGGTTCAATTGAGGTTGGCAGATAGGGAAGTGGCACACTTTGCATTTGGGGATAAGAATGGGAAGCTTCTAGCATACTTAGCAAAGGCTAGTCGCCCTTCCACTTCTATTCCTTGTATTAAGGGGGGGATGGTTCTATATTGTCTGACCCTCAATTAATTAATTCTGTCTTTAGGGATTTCTACTCCTCCTTATATTCTGCTCCTTCTAGACCTTGTCAGGGGGAACTTCTGTTTTTTTCTGCAGGACCTAGCCCTTCCGAAGCCTAGTCGTGCTCAGGCAGATGTGTTAGATACCCCTTTTATGCTGGAGGAGGTGGCACAGGCTATTAAGGATCTTCCCTCTGGGAAGACACAGGGTTTAGATGGGTTGATAGGTGATTAGTATAGGATGAATGAGGAGGGTTTAGCCCCTATACTCCTTCAATTGTTTCAATCGGTGGCGGAGGCTGACACTCTTCCAGACTCTATGCGGGAGGCTATGATAGTGGTGCCCCCCAAGCCTGGGAAGGATCCGTTGCTACCTGATTTCTACAGACCTATTTCCCTTTTGAATGTTGATATTAAAGTATTCCAGGCAAAACCTTTTTTTATATAAATCAACTGGCTCCGGAAAGTTGAACAGATTTGTAAATTAGAAAAAAGTAGAAAAACGCCAGCATGGCTGAATAAAATCTTCAAAGCTTTATTCACGAATCCTCGTTAAAAACCTTCATGGTGGCAGAAAGACATGGACACATACAAAAATAGAAAATATTGCACATAGAATGTCTGGGACCGTTTTTCTATGTGCAATATTTTCTATTTTTGTATGTGTCCATGTCTTTCTGTCACCATGAAGGTTTTTAACGAGGATTCGTGAATAAAGCTTTGAAGATTTTATTCAGTAGTGCTGACGTTTTTCTACTGTTTTCTACATACGTCTGGAGGTAGCCGTGCACGCTCCAAGTGAGCAGAGATTTCTCCATTTTTTTGTTCTAGATTTGTAAATTACTTCTATTAAAAAATCTTAATCCTTCCAATAGTTATTAGCTTCTGAAGTTTTCTGTCTAACTGCTCAATGATGATGTCACGTCCCGGGAGCTGTGCATCATGGGAGAATATCCCCATAGAAACTGCACAGCTCCCGGGACGTGAGTCTTCAGAGAGCAGTTAGACAGAAAACAACAACTCAACTTCAGAAGCTAATACCTATTGGAAGGATTAAGATTTTTTAATAGAAGTAATTTACAAATCTGTTTAACTTTCCGGAGCCAGTTGATATAAAAAAAAAAAAAAAAAGTTTTGGCCTGGAATACCCCTTTAACCCCTTAAGGAGTCAGCCCATTTGGACCTTAAGGACTCAGACAATTTTATTTTTACGTTTTCATTTTTTCCTCCTCCCCTTCAAAAAATCATAACTCTTTTATACTTTCATCCACAGACTAGTATGAGGGCTTTTTTTTTGCGCGACCAGTTGTCTGTTGTAATGCCATCACTCACTTTACCATAAAATGTATGGCGCAACCAAAAAAATACTATGTGTGGGGAAATTAAAAAGAAAACTGCAATTTTGCAAATTTTGGAAGGTTTTGTTTTCACGCCGTACAATTTATGGTAAAAGTGACATGGGTTTTTTATTCTCTGGGTCAATACGATTAAAATGATACCCATGATACCCCAATTTTACCATACACTTTTCTATTACTGTTGCGCTTAAAAAAAATCGCAAACTTTTTAACCAAATTAGTACGTTTAACCCCTTAAGGACCGGAGGTTTTTCCGTTTTTGCATTTTCGTTTTTTGCTCCTTGCCTTTAAAAAATCATAACTCTTTCAAATTTACACCTAAAAATCCATATGATGGCTTATTTTTTGCGCCACCAATTCTACTTTGTAATGACGTCAGTCATTTTGCCCAAAAATCTATGGTGAAGCGGGAAAAAAAATCATTGTGCGACAAAATTGAAAAAAAAAAACGCTGTTTTGTAACTTTTGGGGGCTTCCGTTTCTACGTAGTACATTTTTCGGTAAAAATGACACCTGATATGTATTCTGTAGGTCCATACGATTAAAATGATATCCTACTTATATAGGTTTGATTTTGTCGGACTTCTGGAAAAAATCATAACTACATGCAGGAAAATTAATACGTTTAAAATTGTCATCTTCTGACCCCTATAACTTTTTTATTTTTCCGTGTATGGGGCGGTATGAGGGCTCATTTTTTGCGCCATGATCTGAAGTTTTTAACGGTACCATTTTTGCATTGATAGGACTTATTGATCACTTTTTATTCATTTTTAAATGATATAAAAAGTGACCAAAAATGCACTATTTTGGACTTTGGAATTTTTTTGCGCGCACGCCATTGACCGAGCGGTTTAATTAATGATATATTTTTATAATTCGGACATTTCCGCACGCGGTGATACCACATATGTTTATTTTTATTTTTATTTACACTGTGTTTTTTTTTTTATTGGAAAAGGGGGGTGATTCAAACTTTTAATAGGGGAGGAGTTAAATGATCTTTATTCACTTTTTTTTTTCACTTTTTTTTTGCAGTGTTATAGGTCCCATAGGGACCTATAACACTGCACACACTGATCTTCTATGTTGATCACTGGTTTCTCATAAGAAACCAGTGATCAACGATTCTGCCGGATGACTGCTCATGCCTGGATCTCAGGCACTGAGCAGTCATTCGGCGATCGGACAGCGAGGAGGCAGGAAGGGGCCCTCCCGCTGTCCTGTCAGCTGTTCGGGATGCCGCGATTTCACCGCGGCTATCCCGAACAGCCCACTGAGCTAGCCGGCATGCTTTCGGTTTCACTTTAGACGCGGCGTTCAACTTTGAACGCCGCGTCTAAAGGGTTAATAGCGCGCGGCACAGCGATCAATGCCGCGCGCTATTAGCCACGGGTCCCGGCCGTTGTTAGAGGCCGGGCCCGAACCGCTATGACGCGGGGCCACGCCGTGGCCCCGCGTTATAAATCGGGAGTGGACACATGACGTTCCAGTACGTCATGTGTCCTTAAGGGGTTAAAATCCCCCTATTTTGAAGACCTGACATTTTTCCGTATAAGAGGCGGTATGAGGGCTCATTTTTTTGCGCCGTGATCTGTACTTTTTATTGATACCATATTTGCTTATAAAAAACTTTTATTAAATTTTTTATACATTTTTTTTGCAATAAAATGTTATAAAAAAAGCAGCTATTTTGGAAAAAAATTTTTTTTACGTTCACGCCGTTCACCGCACGGGATCATTTACATTTTATTTTAATAGTTCGGATATATACGCACGCGGCGATACCAAATATGTATATAAAATAAATTAATAAATTTTTTTTTTACACTTTTTGGGGGTAAAATAGGGAAAATGGGCCAATTTACGTTTTTATTGGGGGAGGGGGTTTTTCACATTTTTTTTTACTTTTTTTACTTTTATTTTTACACTTTAATAGTCCCCATAGGGGACTATTTAAAGCAATCACTTGATTGCTAATCCTGTTCAGTGCTATGTACAGGACATAGCACTGATCAGGGTTATCGGTCATCTTCTGCTCTGGTCTGCGGGAAGGCAAATCAGAGCAGAAGACTCCCGGAAGACAGCGGAGGCAGGTGAAGGGACCTCCGTCTGCTGTGCAGGATGATCGGATCACCGCGGCAGCGCTGCGGGCGATCCGATCATCCTGTTAAGTGACCGCGATGCTGCAGATGCCGCAATGCCGATCACGGCATCTGAGGGGTTAATGGCGGACATCCACGGGATCGCGGATGTCCGCCATTACCGACAGGTCCTTGGCTGCGATCCACAGCCAGGACCTTCCGTGCATGATGCCGGCATCGCTCCGATGCCCGCGGTTATGCTCAGGACGTAAATGTACGTCCTGGTGCGTTAAGTACCACGTCACCAGGACGTACATTTACATCCTGCGTCGTTAAGGGGTTAAGATCTTTGCTAAAATATTGGCTACTCACCTATGTGGGGTTATTGGCTCTATCATTCATCCGGGGCTACTAATGTTAACGTGAAACGCCTACAGCTTAATATTGCTGCAGTGGGGAATGGCTTTTCCAAACCCGGGGGCGGGGGGGGGATGGGGTTAGTCTAGATATCTACAAAGCTGTTGATTCTGTATTGTGGCCATATCTCTGGGAGGTCTTGGGCGTGATTGGGTTTGGCCCTAAGTTTTGTGCCTGGGTCCGCTTGTTGTATGACTGTCCCAGGGCTCGTATTCGCACTAATCTGGATGTCTCTGCCCCTTTTCTCCTGGGCCGGGGGACAAGGCAAGGGTGCCCATTATCTCCATTCCTTTTTGCGCTTGTGATTGAGCCAGTGGCAGCGGCCATACGTAGAGACCCCACTATCTGTGACATTCCCAGAGGTTCTATTGTCGAGAAGGTTTCCTTTTATGCAGATGACACACTAGTGTACTTATTAGATGCAGGAAGTTCCCTTGTTTCTCTGATTGACCTACTTGATAGGTTTAGCTCTATATCAGTCTTACGGGTAAATTGGGCTAAATCCTCTCTTATGACATTTTCCCCTGACGTTCCACTTCCCTCTTCTCTTCCAGTGGGGGTACAAGTGGTTTACAGCTTTAGGTGTCTTGGGGTGGAGGTTACCGCATCTCTGGCGGATTATATGTCCCCGAATTTAGACCCGCTCCTGATTTCTACAGTGGATCGGTTACATGCCTGGTCCTCCCTCCCTCTCTCCCTAGCTGGAAGGATTAATATTTTTAAGATGATTTACCTACCTAAATTCCTTTATCACTTTCATTTGGCTCCTGTGGTTCCCCCTAAGAAATATGTTAATAAACTGTGTGGTGCTCTGGGATCCTTCTATTGGCAGGGAAAGTCTCCTAGACTCGGACAGGCCCTCCTTCAGGCTCCTAAACAGCATGGTGGTTTAGCTGCTCCAGATGTATATAACTATTTTCTTGCCTCTCAGTTGGTCTATGCACCGTGGTGGATTGACCTGGATCTGTCAAACTCAATGACTGCCTTGGCTGGGGCGCTTATGAGTAGACATGTGCAATTCGGTTCGGCACGAATGTCTAAATTAACGAATTTTACCGTTTTCGTGCATTCGGACCGATCCGAATGCACGAAAACATATTTTGAACATTCCCGAATAGCCACGATAATACGAATAGTAAAGTAACGAATACATTCGTTATTTCCCGTCCATAATGCTGTAAATAACGAATGCATTCGTTATCTGTAAACGAACGTGAAGAATTCATTCTGATAACAAATATAATAAAAAGGATATAGATAGTTTGATTTTTCGGATACATTCGGTATTCGGGTACATTCGGTAAATCTTTTTATTCTTTTTTTGGACTTTAGCGGTCCTAAAAAATTATGGAGATACCTTTTTTATAAAAATTTCGTAGGGTATCATAAAAAAATCATAATAAAAAAGATACAGTGGTGATGGAAAAAATTGTATCTAATGAAATGTATCTTTTTTATTATGAAATGTTTATTCATTTTTAAACAGGGATCAATTTATGTGAGCGGGTAAAGCACTAAAAATGTAGCCGACAATAATGAAAATGTAGTGTGTGCTTGTTTTTCACTTTTTTTTTAAAACATTTTTTAGGTAGTACTACTACTCCCAGCATGGAACACACTCTTCCATGATGGGAGTAGTAGTTACCTGTACTAATTGACAGATGCAGGGGTCCCTTGCGATCATCTTGTATAATGTATAGATGCGCCGGCTGCTCTTCTATGGTCCCCTGCACTCACGTATATATACACATATTCATATTTCCCGCAGAGCTGTGATTGGCCAGATGGTTCCAGCCAATCACAGCTCTCTGTGAGAAATAGGAATATGTGTATATATACGGCCGTGCAGGGGACCATAGGAGAGCGGCCGCCGCATTCATACATTATACTGGAGGATCGCAGCGGGCGTCAGGAGTGATACCTGCAGTGATCTTTCCTTTACTACAAGTACTAATACTCCCAACATGGAGCACACTCTGCTCCAGGCTGGGAACTGTAGTACCTGTATTAATAGACAGATCGCAGCGGTTACACTCGCTGCCATATGTCTATTAATGCAGGTACTACAGCTCCCAGCATGGAGCAGAGTGTGCTCCATGTTGGGAGTATTAGTATCTGCAGTAAGGGACAGATCCCAGGGATGTCACTTCTCCTGACACCCGCTGCCATGTCCTTATGTGAATGTCGGGATCAGCTGTTCTCAGGGCTACAGAGCCAGGAGAACAGCTGACGCTGAGCCGTAGGTATACATCGTATATCTACTGCCCAGCAAGAACTTACAGTGAGCCTGCAATGTGTATACAGTATACACATTGCTGGCTCACTTAACCCCTTGCTGAGCTGTGCGCTATGCGCAAGCCCAGCAAGGGAAGAGTTAACTTACACTGCTGGACAGTGTAGGTTAACCCTTTGGGCGGTATACACTTTATACAGCTATCTATAGATAGCTGTATACAGTGTATACAGAAGACGAAGTCCAGCTTACTTCCCTCGAGTCCCGGGCGGGGTTCGTGTAGCTCCGCCCCCTAGTGATGACGTCATTAGGGGCGGAGCTACAGAAGGGAACAAGGCTAATTAATCTGAAGCTCTGTTCACATTGTACGTTTTGTATAATGTGAACAGACCCTTCTGGCAGTGTCTACCCAGACAGGGAGACTCCAGCTGTTGCTAAACTACAACTCCCAGCATGCCCAGACAGCCAAAGGCTGTCTGGGCATGCTGGGAGTTATAGTTTTGCACCAATTGGTGGCTCCCTGTTTGGGTAGACATTGCATCATGGGTGCTCTCCCCAGCGGACAGCGCCAAAAATGTCATAACCAATTTTTTGTGTTTTTTTCTTCTCGTTTCAGATCCGTGTATGCAGAGGATTACTGCGGATTCGATGGATTACGGCGGATTATTTATTTTTTCCTTTAATAAAATGGTTAACGAGGGCTGTGGGGGAGTGTTTTTTTAAATAAAAGAATTTTTCCAATGTGTTGTGTTTTTTTTTTTATTGAATTTTCAAGGTTAGTAGTGGACGCTTTCTTATTGACGGAATCCATTACTAGGCCAGGGCTTAGTGCTAGCCCCAAAAACAGCTAGCGCTAACCCCCAATTATTACCCCGGTACCCACCGCCACAGGGGTGCCGGGAAGAGCCGGTACCAACAGGCCCGGAGCGTCAAAATGGCGCTCCTGGGCCTAGGCGGTAACAGGCTGGCGTTATTTAGGCTGGGGAGGGCCAGTAACAATGGTCCTCGCCCACCCTGGTAACGTCAGGCTGTTGCTGTTTGGTTGGTATCTGGCTGAGAATGAAAATACGGGGAACCCTATGCGTTTTTTATTTTTTTATTTAAATAAAAAAAAAAAACGCATAGGGTTCCCCGTATTTTCATTCTCAGCACAATACCAACCAAACAGCAACAGCCTGACGTTACCAGGGTGAGTGAGGACCATTGTTACTGGCCCTCCCCAGCCTAAATAACGCCAGCCTGTTACCGCCTAGGTCCAGGAGCGCCATTTTTGACGCTCCGGGCCTGTTGGTTCCGGCTCTTCCCGGCACCCCTGTGGCGGTGGGTACCGGGGTAATAATTGGGGGTTAGCGCTAGCTGTTTTTGGGGCTAGCACTAAGCCCTGGCCTAGTAATGGATTCCGTCAATAAGACAGCTTCCGCTACTAACCCTGAAAATTCAATAAAAATAAAAAAAAAACACAACACATTGGAAAAATTATTTTATTTAAAAAAACACTCCCCCACAGCCCTCGTTAACCATTTTATTAAAGGAAAAAAAAAATAATCCGCCGTAATCCATCGAATCCGCAGTAATCCTCTGCATACACGGATCTGAAACGAGAAGAAAAAAAAACACAAAAAATTGGTTATGACATTTTTGGCGCTGTCCGCTGGGCAGAGCACCCATGATGCAATGTCTACCCAAACAGGGAGCCACCAATTGGTGCAAAACTACAACTCCCAGCATGCCCAGACAGCCTTTGGCTGTCTGGGCATGCTGGGAGTTGTAGTTTAGCAACAGCTGGAGTCTCCCTGTCTGGGTGGACACTGCCAGAAGGGTCTGTTCACATTATACAAAACGTACAATGTGAACAGAGCTTCAGATAAACTAGCCTTGTTCCCTTCTGTAGCTCCGCCCCTAATGACGTCATCACTAGGGGGCGGAGCTACACGAACCCGGCCCGGGACTCGAGGGAAGTAAGCTGGACTTCGTCTTCTGTATACACTGTATACAGCTATCTATAGATAGCTGTATAAAGTGTATACCGCACAAAGGGTTAACCTACACTGTCCAGCAGTGTAAGTTAACTCTTCCCTTGCTTGGCTTGCGCATAGCGCACAGCTCAGCAAGGGGTTAAGTGAGCCAGCAATGTGTATACTGTATACACATTGCAGGCTCACTGTAAGTTCTTGCTGGGCAGTAGATATACAATGTATACCTACGGCTCAGCGTCAGCTGTTCTCCTGGCTCTGTAGCCCTGAGAACAGCTGATCCCGACATTCACATAAGGACAATCGCAGCGGGTGTCAGGAGAAGTGACATCCGCTGGGATCTGTCCCTTACTGCAGGTACTAATACTCCCAACATGGAGCACACTCTGCTCCATGCTGGGAGCTGTAGTACCTGCATTAATAGACATATGGCAGCGAGTGTAACTTCTGACACCCGCTGCGATCTGTCTATTAATGCAGGTACTACAGCTCCCAGCATGGAGCAGAGTGTACTCCATGTTGGGAGTGGTAGTACTTGTAGTAAAGGAAAGATCACTGCGGGTATCACTCCTGATGCCCGCTGCGATCCTCCAGTATAATGTATGAATGCGGCGGCCGCTCTCCTATGGTCCCCTGCATGGCCGTATATATACACATATTCCTATTTCTCACAGAGAGCTGTGATTGGCTGGAACCATCTGGCCAATCACAGCTCTGCGGGGAATATGAATATGTGTATATATACGTGAGTGCAGGGGACCATAGAAGAGCAGCCGCTGCATCTATACATTATACAAGATGATCGCAAGGGACCCCTGCGATCTGTCAATTAGTACAGGTAACTACTACTCCCATCATGGAAGAGTGTGTTCCATGCTGGGAGTAGTAGTACTACCTAAAAAATGTTTTTAAAAAAAGTGAAAAACACGCACACACTACATTTTCATTATTGTCGGCTACATTTTTAGTGCTTTACCCGCTCACATAAATTGATCCCTGTTTAAAAATGAATAAACATTTCATAATAAAAAAGATACATTTCGTTAGATACAAATTTTTTCATCACCACTGTATCTTTTTTATTATGATATTTTTATGATACCCTGCGAAATTTTAATAAAAAAAAGGTATCTCCATTATTTATTAGGATCGCTAAAGTCCAAAAAAAGACTAAAGATTTACCGAATGTACCCGAATACCGAATGTATCCGAAAAAAACAACACGAATACCCGAATACCGAATGTATCCGAAAAATCTAAACCGAAAATATTGCCGAACCGAAATTTTTTTCCAAAACGAAAAAACGAAACGAAATTAAACGAAAATTTTTCTAGTGCACAAGTCTACTTATGAGCTCCTTACGAAGCTCTCAATAACTCACTATACAGGTATCATTCTCGCTCCTTTTATCTTCTTCCCCTGATAACTATAGCTAAAGTGTGGTCAGTGGTGTCGAGCAAGTTCCCACAGCCTTTGGTGTCTCCTAGGGCACCCTTGTTGGGGAATGTGCATTTAACTCATCATGTGTTACAGGAAGCCGGCTTCTGGGGTTCTCATGGAGTCAAATTTGTGATGAATTTGTTCCGAGATGATCAGGTCTTCTTACCTTTTGCGGAAATGAAAGAACGTTATGGCATCCCTGGAAGTGCCTTCTATAGGTATCTTCAGCTGAGGCATGTGATCCAAGCGCAATTTGGCTCCCTGACATTTACTCCTGCTTTTTCTGACGTGGAGATTCTTCTGGGCACCACGGATCTTTCTAAACCCCTTACTCAGTCCTATGCGCTCCTCCAGACACTGGGACCTAGCCCATTTTTAACGCTTATCATAAATGGGTGGCTGATATTCCTGATTTGTCTGAGTGCCAGTGGAAGGAAGTTGAAGGCTCATATTACTCCACAGTGGTTAGTATTAATGGATATGTTGATTCAGTCTTGGTATGTTTTGAGGTTATATTATACCCCTGCTAAGCTGAAGCCTATAGGGGTTTCCCCATGAAATTTATGTTTCCGCTTTTCTATGGATGTTGGTACCTTTCTGCATGCGGTTCGGTTTGGGAGTGTCCGGTTATTGCCTCTTTTTGGAGGGAAGTAATAGGGTTTTTGGCAGATAATTTGGATTTCTGCTTGCCCCGGTGGTGTGCTTGTAGGGAGTCCTGACGCATAGACGTTTATTGATCCATTTCTTGCTGTTCTGTGCCCGTAAGGTGGTGGTGATGGTGTGGAAGGATACCTCCCCCTTTGTCTCGCTGGCTAAAATTGGTAAATAAATATGTCCCGTTTTACCAAGCCTTGTATAAGAGTCGTAGATGCCCAAAGAAATTTGACAGGGTGTGAACTCCCTGGCTTTTACTAAATGTGTCAACTGACCGTCCATCTGGAATGGTCCATTGAGTTTTCTATAATAGGACATGTGGCTTGCTGGTGGGGATCGGGTTGGAGGGGGTCAGAGTAATTGGGATGTGTGGTAGTGTGAATGTATATTTGTTTACTGGTGTGAGCCTTCTCTAGATGGTACTGGCGATGCTCTTTTCTTATTAGCATGATTGTCGCTCCTGTTATTTTCTCCCTGTCATACTGTTGGAGTTGACCTGTGGACCTACAGAAGCACTTGTGTTTCACCTTATTGTGCTGTTTGTTCATTTTATGCAAAACAATACTTTAATAAATACCTTTTTTTTTTAAATATATATGTACCTACATAGTACTTTTGTTATTGCTGTGTGTATGTATATGCTTGTGCAGAAAGAATGTGCACACATACTGTACTAAATACATGTCTGGGTTTGCGGTCTGTGTTGGTTTGTATTACCAGCAGCCCAGCCTCTGTGTCCCAGTACTTTCTGCCCCACTGCAATCTCTCATAGAAGTGATGTTCTCCTTAAGTAAAGTAGTTTTTTTTACCCTGGTCCTAATTTTGTATGAAGAAACAAATCAAATACACTATATATGGGTACATTCAAACATACAGAATCCTTTGAAGATCCAAATGGAAAATGTAATGTAAATCTAATTTATTCTACACTCATTAAGCAATTCAGTGCATTGATATTTTATGCTACCAGCATTAGTCACAAATAATCATAATTTCTTGTCACTTACCAACGTGCTAATTTCCAAATGGGCATGTTGTAGCTCCGTATTAAGCGAAAGAATAGCTTTGTTTTTCTCAGCAATCTCAGAATGCAAATGCTATATAAAAATAATCCAATATTAATAAGCAGCTTTTTCATCAGAGGTCTAACTTTTACACTGGTCATTATTCTGAGCAAAAGCAAGTGTTGTTGTATAATATACAGTATATATAAGCTATGTCATAAAGAACCCTTTATAAGCTTTACAAATCACAGGTAAATATTTATAAAAACATAAATGTCAGATTTCTGGTGCTTAAAATTTATAAAAACCTAATTTGCCATTTTATAGCATTTTTATGCCACATTGGCTACTCTTAAAAGTGGGTGGGGCTTAATGGAGTGGGACTTGGCCTTCAGGTGCCCAATAGATATTCTAAATTTATGCCAGAATTTGCTGTAAATTACAATCTACACCAGCCAATTGGAAGCATATCTGATATCTATCTCTTCCTGCGCCTCTACAATTACAGATCTGGAAAAGGCAACTCCAGCAGAAAAGATGTGTTTTGGACAGTGCTGGGAATAGATGTATGAGATATGTGACTCCTAATCTGCAGTTTATATGTATTTTGGTATCAATGGCACATGAGGCCAGTGACTGGCACCAGCCCTTACAAGGATGTATGGCACATAATCACTCCAGAAATACTGTCTGGAACCACCAAAACGTTAGTCCTAGAACAGTGAGGGATTTAAAAGGGTTGTGCAATAATCTTATTTTTGTTGTTTTCTAGCTCTTTCAGCCAGTTTGCAGTGGTTGGAGTTGGTCAGGAAAGCCGAAAGCTGCCAAAGCAGGAAAGTTATGCAATTTGCATAACTCTCATTGACTTAATGGGAGATGCACAGACAGAATAGCCCCAAAGCAATTACATAAACAGCATGGCTTTCGTGGCTGCAGCATTTGGGTAACACACATTAACCCTTCAAGGACACTTGCTGTAAATGATCAGCGCGTCTCCGGACACGGTGATTGAACCAGGAGGGCTGCTGTTATATCGCCCAGGGAGGTCCTGAGACCACCCCTTTTTTACCAATTCTGACCGGCGAATCACGGTTTTTCTGGGCCGAGAATGAGTATGATTGGTGCTGTCAGAGTGAGCAGGTGCAAACCTTGTGTTACAAATTTTGGGGGGCTTTTTTTTCTCCATTTACCCCTTATGAAAAGGAAAAGTTGGGGGCTACACCAGCTTGTTATTGTAAAAAAAAATGTTTTTTTACACTAACATACTGGTATTGTCCCATATTTTTCATTTTCACAACAGCTAAAAGGAGAAAAAGTCTAACACAATTTCTCCTTAAAAATGTGTAACGCAATTTCTCCCAAAAACGGAAATACCCCACATGGGGATGTAAAGTGCTCTGCAGGCACACATCATGGCTCATGATTGAGAGTGCACCATGTACATTTGAGGCCTAAATAGATGATTTGCATTGGAATGGCTGATAGTTACAGCGCTTCTGACATAAATGCAAACAAAAAAACATTTGACCCTATTTTGGAAACTACACCCCTCAAGGTATGTATGAAGGTGTGCAGTCAACATTTACACCCCACAGGTGTCTGAAACATTTTTCATATGTACAGCCCTTTGTTTAAAAAATCTTTCAAACGCCAGTGGGGTGTAAATGCTCACTGAACCCCTTGTTGCATTCCTTGTTGCAAGTGCCCAGGGGGGGGGGGTCATCAGACCCCCCCCCCCCATGTCGGCGATCGTGGCAAATCACAGGTGAATTCACACCTGCGATATGCGCAATTCCGGGTGATACGGGTCTATGGTGACCCGGTAAATAAGGGTGATTCGGGTTGTCCAAGACACCCGCAGTCCCCCTGAAGGGATAGGAGTGAGGTGGCAGGGGTGCAACCCTTCCTATCCCTGCTATTGGTCATATAGACGCAATGACCAATAGCAGATCGGAGGCGGGGGGGTTAACTTTCGGTTTCCCCATTCTGCCCACCCACTGTAGGCGGGGCAGAACAGTGAAACCGACGGGGACCGGCGCCGAAATTCACTTACCCATCCATGGCAGCAACGATTTTGACGGAGATCAGCGGCAGAAGAGGACGTATGGATTTTTTAATAGAAGTAATTTACAAATCTGTTTAACTTTATGGCACCAGTTGGTTAAAAAAATGTTTTCCACCGGAGTAACCCTTTAAGGCTCACTGCACTCCTTGTTACGTTCCTTGAGAGGTGTAGTTTCCCAAATAGTGTGCCTTGTGGGGTGGGGGCTGTTCTAACACAATGGGGGCTTCAGCAAAATTCTCTCTCCAAAAGCCCAATGTCGCTCCTTCCCTTCTGAGCCCTGTAGTGTTCCCTCTACCAAATATGAGGTATTTATATACTCAAGAGGAATTGGTTTACAAATTTTGAGGGGCTTTTACCCCTTGTATAATAAAAAAAAAAAATAATGAGTGTAAAAAATTGACGTTTTGAGTTTTCTTCTTCACTTTGCTGCTATTCCTGTGAAACACCTAAGGGGATAACAAACTTTCTGAATGTCATTTTGAATACTTTGAGGGGTGCAGTTTCTACAATGGGGTCAATTATGGGGGATTTCTTACAGAAAGGCCCCTCAAATCCACTTCAAACTGAACTGGTCCCTGAAAAATTCAGATTTAGAATTGTTTGTGAAAATTTGGAAAATTGCAGCTATACTTTGAATCCCTCTGATGTCTTCAAAAAGTAAAAACATATCTGGTGTTGCCTTTCATGATAGGGTATTTAAAATTTGCTTGTTTGCTGATGATGTCCTTCTCACTCTTACTAACCCTCTTCTTTCCCTTCCCAATCTGTATAGGATTCTCCACTCTTATGGGGTCGTTTCTGGGTATAAAGTTAACCTCTCTAAGTCTGAGGCTCTACCTTTAAATCTACATTCGGTCTTTGACTGCCCTACTATGGGCCAATTACTCTTTTAAGGGGTCTGATTTGGCTATTAAGTATCTCGGTGTGTCGCTTTAGTCTCGCTACTCTACTCTTTACTCTACTTACTTCCCTTTTCTTTTTCGGGAACTGCGGGCGTTACTGGAGGTGGAGGAAGTGGAGGCCCCAGTATATTTCATTTTTCGGTCACATTGCGGTCAAAATGACCATTCTCCCTAAATTGCTGTACTTTTTTTGAGACCCTCCCTGTGTGGGTCCCGTTAGCGGAACTTCGTTCTTTCCAAACTGACATTTTCCGCTTTATCTGGGATGCCAAACGACATTGTCTCCCTATGTCAGTCATGCTGGCCAGCAAATACGTGGGTGGGTTGGGAGTCCCTGATGTTACCAAGTACTACTGGGCAGCCGACCTTCGCCATCTAGCGGCATGGTCGTCATACCATGCCTATAGCAGATGGATGGAGCTGGAGAAGTTATGGATTGCTCCAATCCACCCACCCAAATGCCCTTCTTTGGTCTCCTTCCCCTTCCCTAGCCTCTTTGGGCCCCCTTCTGGGCCCAATGTCTTTCTCTCGTTATGTCTGGGAGTATTGCTCTAGGAAGCTTTTCTTCTTTTTCCCCACTGCAGTCTTCTCTCTACCATCCTGACCTTCCCTCTGATTTAACCTCTGGTATGGTCTGTGAATGGGGCTCTAGGGGACTTTTCTGCTGGGCTGACGTGCTCAACCTGCTCAGTTGGCTACTCGTAGGGAGCTCCCTTCCTCTGAACTGGTTCATTACGCGCAACTTCGCCACTACATGTCTTCTCTTCAACGGTGGTTGACTGTCTCTATACCCATGAGTTTTGAGCAGTTGAGTCATGATGGACCTCAAACTACTCTACTCTACTCTATTTTACTTACCCCCCCCCCTCCTGATGGCCCGCCCCCGCCTCATCGTTAAATGGCCCGTTGGGAGGAGGCTCTTGGTACTTCATTTATTACACTTCCCTAATGGAGGATAATTTGGGAACATGCCTCTAAGGCGTCTATTTGTACTGCCTATAAGGAGACAATTTAAAATGTTGATGGGTTGGTACCACACACTGGTCTTGTTGAACAAATTGAACCTGGACATTCCTCCTCAATGCTGGCGTTGTGGAGTGGGTCTGGGCACTAGACTTGTGCACAAGAAAAATTTTCGTTTCGTTTCGTTTCTATACTAACCCAGTTCAGAAAAGAGTGAGGGATATTTAAAAATGAAAGTAGTTAGAACATAGCGCATGTTTGACAACCACCCAGGGTGTCTCCAGCTGTTGCAAAACTGCAACTCCCAGCATGCCCAGACAGTCCCCTTGTACTGATCATCGTTTTTTTTTTGTGGTGCAGGCAATTTATCGGGTTATAGCGGCTTCTTTAATTTTATTTTTTGCACCTATAGGCGGTCCGTGCCACCAGTAGAAGGCCTGTGCTGTGTGGAAGGACCGTACCTCTGTGTGCGGCCTGCCCCACCACTGTCAGTGATTTATCACTGATCAACTTTATTTTTTTTTTTGGGTTCAGGCGGGTGCATTTTTTCGGGGTTAAAGGGGTACTCATGTGGAAAACTTATTTTTTTAAATCAACTGGTAACTAACCCACCCTAACCTAACTAATTGACCCGCCCTAAGAACAAAAATATAATAATATTAAATAAAACGAAACAAGAAAGAGAAAAACTTGAAAAAAAAAAGACTTCTAGCACAAAAAAACCTGAGCCAAAAAAAAGCATTTACCTTATCAGTGGTGTGCGCACTGATTAGCGCTTGGTGGCGGCAGGGGATGCAGAAGTCAGTGGGGGGGGTCTAGCCACTCAGCCCAGAACAGTGGCTGGTGGCATGTACAGAGACCCCCACACAAAATACCCCAAAAATAAAATAATAAAACGCTTAAAGGGGTACTCCCGTGGGAAACTTTTTCTTTTAAATCAACTGGTGCCAGAAAGTTAAACAGATTTGTAAATTACTTCTATTAAAAAATCTTAATCCTTCCAGTACTTTTTAGGGGCTATATACGACAGAAGAAATGCTTTTCTTTTGGGATTTCTCTGATGTCACGACCACAGTGCTCTCTGCTGACCTCTGCTGTCCATTTTTGGAACTGTCCAGAGCAGGAGAAAATCCCCTTAGCAAACATATGCTGCTCTGGACAGTTCCTAAAATGGACAGAAGAGGTCAGCAGAGAACACTGTGGTCGTGACATCGGAAAAATCCAAAAAGAAAAGCATTTCCTCTGTATTATACAGCCCATAAAATGTATTGGAAGGATAAAGATTTTTTAATAGAAGTAATTTACAAATCTGTTTAACTTTCTGGCACCAGTTGATTTAAAAAAAAAATTTTTTAGTTTTGTTTTATTTAATATTTTTATATTTTTGTTCTTAGGCCGGGTCAGTTAGGTTAGGGCGGGTTAGTTAGTTACATTCGGGCGGTAGTCTCACACCACACCACATGCAGCATATACACAAATTAAGTCTTTCCCCCCACATACATACACTCTCTCTCTGTATGCCCAACAGTTCGTCGCTGCAAACCCAGGCTCATTTTTAGCTAGACCCAATGGATGGTACGCCATCAATGCGGCCGAAATGAGGACTTTTTGGGGCCTCGTGCTGCATATGGGTCTAGTTAAAAAGCCCAGTGTCAGGCAATACTGGAGTGGGGACGTCCTCTACCAGACCCCACTCTACGGTATGGCCATGACACATCCCCGGTTCAAGGCCATTCGGAAATGTCCCTCCCCCTCTGATAATGCGGCATGTCCCTCCCCTAACTTCGGGGACAAATTTTGGGAGGTCTATGTCCCTGGGCGGGAGGTCGCTATTGAGGAGTCTCTCATCAGCTTTAAGGGGAGACTCAGCTTTCGGCAATACATCCCAACCAAGTGAGCGCAGTATGGCCTGAAGATGTATAAACTTTGCGAGAGTACTGCAGGGTACACTTGCAAGTTTATGATGTATGAGTGACAAGATTCCCATATTGAACCCCCAGAATGTCCCCCTACTCTGAGTGTTAGCAGGAAAATCGATTGGGGCCTTTTGCACCCACTGGTAGATAAAGGTTACCACCTTTATGTGGATAACTTTTATACTAGTATCCCTCTCTTCACATCCCTCGCCGCCAGATCTATGGTCGCTTGTGGGACAGTCCGGAAAAATCAAAGAGGCCTTTCGCCCCATCCCCTAAACACTCCTATCCCCCAGGGTGAGTCCGATGCCTTTTCCCATGAAAACCTGTTGCTGGTCAGGTATAAGGACAAGAGGGATGTCCTTATGCGCACCCTTGTCCCTGTGCGAGGTGCCGCAGAACCGGTCCTCAAGCCTGATTGTATTCTGGACTACAATCAGTATATGGGGGGGAAGTTGATCTCTCTGATCAAGTCCTTAAGCCATATTATGCCATGCGGAAAACACGGGTATGGTACAAAAAAGTTGCGGTCTACATGGTACAGGTTGCAATGTATAACTCTTTTGTACTGTCCCAGTAGGCTGGCAACACAGGGACATTCCTGCAGTTTCAAGAGGTAGTTCTAAAGGCCCTGATCTTTGGTGACCGCCAAGGAGCAGGTAAGAGCACCTCTGGAACTTCAGTGCCCCGGATCGTCCACGGCCCACACTAGAAAGAAGGGACAATACCAGAAAAAAATGCAGAGTGTGTCACAGGAGGGGATTCGGAAGGACACCACCACTCAGTGTGACACTTGCCCCGATCATCCGGGCCTCTGCATTAAAAACTGCTTCAGGGAGGATCACACTTCCATGGAGCACTACATTTTTAATCCTTTTACCTGATTTTAATTCCCCAGAATTATACTCCAATGAACCAGTCCAGAGTACATTGTCTTCAAATTTTAACCCCCCCAAAATAAAAATAAAATTCTTTCCCAATACCCCTGATATCTTCCCCCCCCCCCCCCCCCAAAAAAAAAAACGGGGCATGGGACACAGAGTCAACAGCATTGGGGGTTTGCAGTTGCCTCAAATGCACAGCGCTCTCTCCCCACCTGTGCGGGGTGTGCATTTGAGGCAACAGGTTAGGGACGGTCACATTCCCAGAATGATGATTCAGAGAATAGGGTTTGGGGCGGGCATCATTTTTACTTCCGGCTATACTCTGGGTCATCATTCTGGGAATTGGCATATCAGTATTAAAATTGCAGTTTTCATCCCTCCCCCGCCCATAGTACATCATCCATTCCTGGAAAATAAATTTAGGGAACCCCCATCTGTTCCAAATCTCCACTACACCCGTATACACCATCCCTAGGGGGTGTACTGTTTGTAATAAGCTCACATGTGGGTGTTCCTATCTTGTATTTTCCTCTGAATGTATGTAACTGTTAGGTCCGTAACAAACATCCGCCTCAAATGCGAAGAGTTCTGGCTCATGAGCTCTGTCGTATTTCCAGGCGACAATTTGGAGTCACATGTTAGTTGTTCCCAGAAAGATGAAGCAGAGCATAGGTTAAAAATTTTAATTTTCAAATGCTACCCTTCATCCATTCCTGGAAAATAAATTTAGGAAACACCCATGCATTCAAAATGTCCTCTTTACCCCTATACAGTGGCGTAGGGACCGGGGTGTGGGGGGTGCGCCCCGCACCGGGTGACACCAGCCTGATAGGTGAGCTACGGACATGGTGTCACCCCATCAGCCTGGTGTCACCTGGTATGGCCTGCACCCCAGCTGCTATGCTACAGCATACACCCGCCACTGCACCCCGAACATCATACATTTCATACATTAAAAAAACACCCACTCCATCACCCCATCCCACCTCACTCCATCACACCCCCATTCCACTCCATCACACCCCACTCCATCACCCCCACCCCACTCCATTAACCCCCATGCATCACCCCCCCCCCCCCCCCACTCCATCACCCCTACACTCCACTCCATCACTCCCCCCCCCCTTTCACCAACCCACCTCACTCCACTACATCATCACTCCCCCCCCAGAGTGGGGGTTTAGCTCAGCACAAGCCCCCCAGCACCAAGAGCCCCCCCTCCAGTACCTAGAGCCCCCCCAAAAAACCTAGAGCCCGAGCCCCTAAGGAGCAGCTTACCAGGGCCTGTTGCTTGCTGACTTGCTTTCTATGCACGTCGGCGTCCAGAAAACTCCGCCCACCTCCCGCTGACGTACCGTCACAGGGCACTACAAGCACATGATGGGTGAAAGCTGAGGACCGGGGGTGAGTGGAGAAGCGCCGCCCGACAGATGAGGAGCGGGGGGTGCCCCAGTGAACCGGACAGATGAGGGGGGGGGGGGTGCTAGTGAGCGAGAAGCGCCGGACATGTAAGGAAGTGGGGTGTAAGCAGTGCCGGCGCCAGACAGATGAGTTAGGTGAGCTACGGACATGGTGTCACCCTAACTCATCTGTCTGGCGCCGGCATGAAATGTATGATGTTCGGGGTGCAGTGGCGGGTGTATGCTGTAGCATAGCAGCTGGGGTGCAGGCCGTACCAGGTGACACCAGGCTGATGGGGTGACACCATGACGCCCCCCCCCCCTCAGCTCCTCAGATAGCTCCATTCGCCAGCCACCAACATCCACCAAACACTCCCGCCCCAGGACCTCTCACATAGCTGAGTCTGCCATCACCGCCCTACCCTTCCCATCCCCCTGTCCACGTCCACGTGTAGCTGTGTCCGCTCTGCTACCAATCCCCCATGGCACCCTCATTATCCACCAGCAACACCCCCCTCCCCAGGAGTAGCACCCCCATCAGCAGATCCTGCTGGTGGATGATGGGGGTGCTACTGCCAGGAGGAACCCCACCAACCACCCCATGATGCATCAGCTAATGGATAATGAGGGGTGCTACTGTGGGGGGGGTGGGGTGTTGCTGGTGGATGATGGTGGTGCTACTGCCAGGAGGATGGTGCTGCTGATGGATGATGGGCGGGCTACTACCAGGGTGGCAGTAACACCCTCATCATCCATCGGCAGAACTCCCTTCCTGGCAGTAGCACCCCCATCATCCACCAGTAACACCCCACCCCTATCACAGTAACACCCTCATCATCCATCGGCAGCAATATCTTCCTGGCAGGAGCACCCCCATCATCCAGCATAATATACCAGGGCACAGTGGCATCATTAATTCTGGGGGAACAGTGGTATAATTAATTCTGGGGGCACAGTGGTATAATTAATTCTGGGGGCACAGTGGTATAATTAATTCTGGGGGCACAGTGGCATAATTAATTCTGGGGGAACAGTGCTATAATTAATTCTGGGGCACAGTGGCATCATTAATTCTGGGGCACAGTGGAATCATTAATTCTGGGGCACAGTGGAATTATTAATTCTGGGGGCACAACGGCATCATCTGGGGGGATAGCGGCATCATTTATTCTGGGGGCACAGCGGCATCATTTATTCTGGGGGCACAACGGCATCATTTATTCTGGGGGCACAGCGGCATAATTTATTCTGGGGGCACAGCAGCATCATTTATTCTGGGGGCACAGCGGCATCATTAATTCTGAGGGCACAGCGGCATCATTTATTCTGGGGACACATGACGTCAATAATTCTGGGGAACAGTGGTATAATTAATTCTGGGGGCACAGCGGTATCATTTATTCTGGGGACACATGACGTCAATAATTCTGGGGAACAGTGGTATAATTAATTCTGGGGGCACAGCGGCATCATTTATTCTGGGGACACATGAAGTCAATAATTCTGGGGAACAGTGGTATAATTAATTCTGGGGGCACAGCGGCATAATTTATTCTGGGGGCACATGATAATAATTCTGGGGAACAGCGGCATCATTAATTCTGGGGGCACAACGGCATCATCTGGGGGCACAACGGCATCATCTGAGGGGACAGCGGCATCATTTATTCTGGGGGGACAGCGGCATCATTTATCCTGGGGACACATGACGTCAATAATTCTGGGGAACAGTGGTATAATTAATTCTGGGGGCACAGCAGCATCATTTATTCTGGGGACACATGACGTCAATAATTCTGGGGAACAGTGGTATAATTAATTCTGGGGGCACAGCGGCATCATTTATTCTGGGGACACATGACGTCAATAATTCTGGGGAACAGTGGTATAATTAATTCTGGGGGCACAGCGGCATAATTTATTCTGGGGGCACATGATAATAATTCTGGGGAACAGCGGCATCATTAATTCTGGGGGCACAACGGCATCATCTGAGGGGACAGCGGCATCATTTATTCTTGGGGGACAGCGGCATAATTTATTCTGGGGGGACAGCGGCATCATTTATTCTGGGGGGACAGCGGCATCATTTATTCTGGGGGGGACAGCGGCATCATTTATTTTGGGGGGACAGCGGCATCATTTATTCTGGGGGGACAGCGGCATCATTTATTCTGGGGGGACAGCGGCATCATTTATTCTGGGGGGACAGCGGTATTATATTCAGAGAGTACAGTGTGTGGTAGTATTATGTTCAGAGGGTACAGTGTGTGGCAGTATTATATTCGGAGAGTGCAGTATGTGGTAGTATTATGTTCAGAGGGTACAGTGTGTGGCAGTGTTATATTCGGAGAGCGCAGTATGTGGTAGTATTATGTTCAGAGGGTATAGTGTGTGGCAGTGTTATATTCGGAGAGCGCATTGTGTGGCAGTATTATATTCAGAGAGTGCAGTGTGTGGCAGTATTATATTCAGAGGGTACAGTGTGTCATAGTATTATATTTAGAGGATGCACTGCGTGTTAGTATTATATTCATGGGCATACTGTCTGGCATGGTTATAATAATTATTGTTTTCATATAGAGGATCAGAATTGACATAGTGAGGAGCCGTCTGGGCATCAACTTCTGCAGAGAGAAGATTTAGCTGGACCAGGCGGTATGTACCATCTGAATTATATAAAGAAAGACTATAGAGAAGACGTCACATGTATTCACAGCTATGCAGTTATGATGTGTGAAACTACAACTCCCAGCAGAACTTTATTACTGCTTAGGTCATACTGGGAGCCGTAGTTTTAAATGGTAAAAACTTCTCTAGCATTTCACTATTCTTGGCAATTGGTATATTTAATTATTATACTGGAAATAAGTTTCTGAGACGTGCTACTCCACTGGCGTCCATCACAACAATCTAAAAAAATTACTAATGTGTGGGGGGGGTCATCTGGGGGTGACACCATTTTCTACCGCATCGGGTGACACCAACCCTAGCAACGCCACTGCCCCTATACCCATTCCTCAGGGTGGGTCACATGTGGGTGTTTCATTTTTGTATTTTCCTCGGAATGTATGTAACCGTCAGCTACTGATATGCCATAGGCCTCAAATGCAAACAGACCTCTATGAATTCTGAGCCTTGTTGTGCGCCCGCCCAGCAAGTTACCCCATATGTGGATGTATTTCCATAGTCAGGAGAAAAAGCCCTCCAAAATTTGTAACCCAATTCTTCTCATACCCCTTGTGAAAATGTAAAAAAAACTGGGTAGCCCCAGCATTTTAGTGTAAAAAAAAAAAAAATTTTAATTTACGGCCCACTGTTCAAAAAACCTGTGAGGTGTAAGTACTCACTGTACCCCTTGTTACCTTCCTTGAGGGGTATAGTTCCAAAATTGTGGTCACTTGCCAGGATTTTTTTTTTTAGATTTTATCTCAGAACCTCAACCATTGCAGTGCAAAACACCACTTTAGGCCTCAAATCTCATCGGTGCGGTCTCACTCCTAAGCCGTGTTTTGCACCCACATAGTGCTTTACCACCATATATGGGGTATATCTTTATTCTGGAGAAATTGGGCTACAAATTTTGTGGGGCTTTTTTTTATCTTACTACTTGTGAAACAAAAAAAATGGCTAATACCATCATTGTAGTGTTAAAAATTTAATTTTTCACTTTTACGGCCCACTGTTCAAAAACCTTGTGAGGTGTAATTATTCACTGTAACCCTTGTTATATTCCTGGAGGGGTCTAGTTTCCAAAATGGTGTCATATGGTGGGGGGTTTCTGCTGTTCTGGCATCATGGGATGTTTGAAAATGCACATGGCCCCCAACATCAATTTCAGCAAAATTCTGTCTCCAAAAGACCAATGGCGCTCCTGTTCTGAGACCTATAGTGCGCCAGCAGAGCAATTAACATCCACATATGGGGCATTTTCTTAATCGGGAGAAATTGGGCCTCAAATTTTGGGGTCCATTTTCCCCTATTACCCCTTGTGAAAAAGAAAAATTTGGGGTAACACCATCATTTTAGTGTTAAAAATCTAATTTTCCATTTTCACATCCAACTTAAACGCAAAGTTGTCAAACACATGAGAGATGTTAAGGTTCACTATACCCCTTGTTACAATCCTTGGGGGGGGGTGTTGTTTCCAAAATATATGGGGGTTATTTTGCTGTTCTGGCACCACGGGGGTTTCCTAAATGCAACATGGCCCCCAAAAACCATGATGGCAAAATTTGTTTTAAAAAAATCCCACAGTTGCTCTTTTCCTCTTGAGTCATGTTGTGAGCCCACAGAACACTTTATGTCAACATATGAGGTATTTCCATAATCAAGAGAAATTGGGCTACAAATTTTGGGGGGCTTTTTCACCTAATACCACTTTTGAAAAAAAAAATGGGGCTACAAGAACATGTTAGTGTTAAAAATGCAGATTTCGATTTTTCTCCCCCACTTTGCTGCTATTCTTGTGAAACGCCTAAAGGGTTAACAAACTTTCTGAATGTCATTTTGAATACTTTGAGGGGTGAAGTTTCTATAATAGAGTTATTTATTGTTACGCCGAGCGCTCCGGGTCCTTGCTCCTCCCCGGAGCGCTCGCGGCTTCCCTCTCTCTGCAGCGCCCCGGTCAGACCCGCTGACCGGGAGCGCTGCACTGACATTGCCGGCGGGGATGCGATTCGCATAGCGGGATGCGCCCGCTCGCGAATCGCATCCCAAGTCACTCACCTGTCCCGGTCCCCGGCTGTCATGTTCTGGCGCGCGCGGCTCCGCTCTCTAGGGCGCGCCAGCTCTCTGAGATTTAAAGGGCCAGTGCACCAATGATTGGTGCCTGGCCCAATCAGCCTAATTAGCTTCCTCCTGCTCCCTGTCTATATTACCTCACTTCCCCTGCACTTCCTTGACGGATCTTGTTGCCCTTGTGCCAGTGAAAGCCTTTCCTTGAGTGTTCCTAGCCTGTGTTCCAGACTTCCTGCCGTTGCCCCTGACTACGATCCTTGCTGCCTGCCCTGACCTTCTGCTACGTCCGACCTTGCTCTTGCCTTATCCCTTGTACCATGCCTATCTCAGCAGTCAGAGAGGTTGAGCCGTTGCCGGTGGATATGACCTGGTTGCTACCGCCGCTGCAAGACCATCCCGCTTTGCGGCGGGCTCTGGTGAAAACCAGTAGCAACTTAGAACCGGTCCACCGACACGGTCCACGCCAATCCCTCTCTGACACAGAGGATCCACCTCCATCCTGCCGAATCGTAACAGTAGATCCGGCCATGGATTCCGCTGAGGTGCCGCTGTCAAGTCTCGCCGACATTTCCACGGTGATCGCCCAGCAATCCCTACTGATCGCCCAACGAGATCACCAGCTGTCGTACTTGACCACCGTGACACAGCAACTTCAGTCACAGATACAGCAGCTGCTACCGCAGATACAGCAGCTGCTACAGCAACAACCATCTCCTCCTGCACCTCCTCCGCAGCGAGTGGCTGCTCCCAACCCCCGCTTGTCCCTGCTGGACAAATTTGATGGGGACTCTAGACTCTGCCGTGGTCTCCTGTCTGAGAAGGCCCTGCCATGGGACACACCGCTCGGAGCACCTCTCTCACAGTATCCTTTGCAATCTACCCCTGTGCCTCCCGCTGAGGAGGCTATGCAAGTGGATCGGTCTCGCCTGACCCCTGAAGAGAGGACTCGCCGCAGAAATAAAAATTTTCGTCTGTACTGCACTGTGCGTTACCGCACAGAACCCCTGCTCATGAGCATTACACTGCATCTCCAAAAAATTTAACTTTTTGTTTTGCCCAACTGCACCTCTGAAGTCCTCCTCGGTCTGCCATGGCTCCAACGCCACTCTCCTACCCTTGACTGGACCTCCGGGGAGATCAAGAGCTGGGGTACTTCTTGCCACAAAAAATGCCTCACGTCTGCTCCCAGTCCCGTCAGTCAAATCTCAGTGTCTTCTCCTTTACCTGGTCTCCCCAAGGCCTATCAGGACTATGCTGTGTCTCCTCCTCATAGCCCCCGTCCTGTTAACACTCTGCCCCATGCCAAGCTTCACCCTCTTCCCTCCCTCCCCACTCCCACGCCTTCTGGTTTGCCCGCTGTTGATGAGGTTTCCCAGGCTTCTCCACCGTCTGGAAAAAGACTCAAAAATCCCTCATACAAGCCTCATTCTGGATGAAGAAGCATGCCGACAAAAAAAGAAGAGCTCCTCCTGTCTTTGTGTGGCTCTCCGCCAAGTATATCCGCTTCCGTGTCCCCAGTTTTAATCTGGGACCACGTTATCTTGGACACTTTGAAGTCAAGTGCCGAGAGAAAGCTACTCCTGTCTCTGGGTCCTCAGATGTCTTCTCGATTAAAGAATTTTCAGGTCCCAAAAAGAGGGGGAGACCCAAGGGGGGGGGGGGTACTGTTACGCTGAGCGCTCCGGGTCCCTGCTCCTCCCCGGAGCGCTCGCGGTGTCCCTCTCTCTGCAGCGCCCCGGTCAGACCCGCTGACCGGGAGCGCTGCACTGACATTGCCAACGGGGATGCGATTCGCATAGCGGGACGCGCCCGCTCGCGGATCGCATCCAAAGTCACTCACCTGTCCCGGTCCCCGGCTGTCATGTTCTGGCGCGCGCGGCTCCGCTCTCTAGGGCGCGCGCGCGCCAGCTCTCTGAGATTTAAAGGGCCAGTGCACCAATGATTGGTGCCTGGCCCAATCAGCCTAATTAGCTTCCACCTGCTCCCTGGCTATATTACCTCACTTCCCCTGCACTTCCTTGACGGATCTTGTTGCCCTTGTGCCAGTGAAAGCCTTTCCTTGACTGTTCCTAGCCTGTGTTCCAGACTTCCTGCCGTTGCCCCTGACTACGATCCTTGCTGCCTGCCCTGACCTTCTGCTACGTCCGACCTTGCTCTTGCCTTATCCCTTGTACCATGCCTTGTACCAGCAGTCAGAGAGGTTGAGCCGTTGCCGGTGGATACGACCTGGTTGCTACCGCCGCTGCAAGACCATCCCGCTTTGCGGCGGGCTCTGGTGAAAACCAGTAGCAACTTAGAACCGGTCTTTGTCGGTCCACGCCAATCCCTCTCTGACACAGAGGATCCACCTCCAGCCTGCCGAATCGTAACATTTATGGGGTATTTCTCACAGAAAGGCCCCTTAAATCCACTTCAAACGTAACTGGTCCCTCTACAAACTATAATGGCGCCTGTCTCCTGTCTCCAGACAGATTAAGCGCAGCGCTGGGGAGTGGCATACTCTGCGAGAATAATACAATACAGAAATTTAGGTGCACTACTGTGGTAGATGTATACAATGACATTGGCTAATCCCTCAACACTGATGTTAAAATTGAGACATTTGCCAGTGTATCCTTATATTAAGGACACACCAGAGCCCGCACACCAACGCCAAGGTTTCTCAGATGGCACGGGACCTAACGCTAACCTACCTGTGCGTAATAAGCAAAAACCAGGGGCCAGTGGGCAATTACAGCAGCACTAGGTCGACATGCAGCCTGCTCCCAGTTCCCTCCAGCGTGACTAAGCACACATACAATGGAATGGGGGAGAGAGGCTACAAGCCCCACCCAAGTTGGCTGATATAGGTGCATGGCCTCACAGGTGCAACCCTAATGCTGCCTGGAAAATGTTCAAGGCGCATTACTGGTGTAGGATTCTGGTGTAGGATTCTATTGTGGCACTTGTAGTCTGCTGCAGGCATCCTCCATTGTATGCATTTTTATGCTGGGGATCGCCCCTAGCAACGGACTACAAGGGCAGGATCTGCTCCCTCAGTATATATGCACAACTGCATTTGGGGTTGAGCACCCCCAGCCATTTGAGACCACGTTTTTTGTTGTTGAGTGGCATACTCTGCCATCCTTTACCAGCCTTTAACTAATGATCGGGTGGGTTGGGGAGACCCCAACCAATCGAAACTTTTGCCATGTCTGTGTGACATGTCAAAAAATTATTTAAAGGACAGTAACACTTTAAACTCTTTGACAACCCCTTGAAAATAACACATTTATTTACCTTTTTCAATGCATTCAGCATCTTTGTTTCCTGTGTAGCCTCTTTGTACTTCTTCCAAGTCTCCTAATAGAAAGAGGGAGATTTATCAAAATTGATGCAAGAGGTAATACTTATTTTACTCTGAAAAAAGGACGCATGCATTATAAATTTATTGTTATCATTCAACTAATAATGTGCAGTATGGAAAACTCCTAAGATTGATTATATTAACCCCTTAAGGACTCAGCCCATTTGGACCTTAAGGACTAAGACAATTTTATTTTTACGTTTTCGTTTTTTCCTCCTCCCCTTCAAAAAATCATAACTCTTTTATATTTTCATCCACAGACTAGTATGAGGGCTTGTTTTTTGCGCGACCAGTTGTCCGTTGTAATGCCATCACTCACTTTACCATAAAATGTATGGCGCAACCAAAAAAATACTATTTGTGTGGGGAAATTAAAAAGAAACTGCAATTTTGCAAATTTTGGAAGGTTTTGTTTTCACGCCGTACAATTTATGGTAAAAATGACATGTGTTTTTTATTCTCTGGATCAATACGATTAAAATGATACCCATGATTATACACTTTTCTATTACTGTTGCGCTTAAAAAAAATCGCAAACTTTTTCACCAAATTAGTTTGTTTAAAATCCCCCTAGTTTGAAGACCTATAACTTTTTCATTTTTCCATATAAGCGGCGGTATGAGGGCTCATTTTTTGCGCCGTGATCTGTACTTTTTATTAATACCATATTTGCTTATACAAAACTTTTTGGACTTTTTTTTTTTTTTTACGTTCACGCCGTTCACCGTACGGGATCATTTACATTTTATTTTAATAGTTCGGAAATTTATGTATGCTGCGATACCAAATATGTATATAAAATAATTTTTTTACACTTTTTGGGGGTAAAATAGGGAAAATGGGACAATTTACGTTTTTATTGGGGGAGGGGGTTTTTCAATTTTTTTTTACTTTTACTTTTATTTTTACACTCTTATAGTCCCCATAGGGGACTATTTATAGCAACCATTCGATTGCTAATGCTGTTCAGTGCTATGTATAGGACACAGCACTGATCAGCATTATCGGTCATCTTCTGCTCTGGTCTGCGGGACAGCAGATCAGAGCAGAAGATTCCCGGAAGGCAGCAGAGACAGGTGAGGGGACCTCCGTCTTCCGTGCAGGATGATCGGATCGCCGCGGCAGCGTTGCGGGCGATCTGATCATCCTGTTAAATGACCGCGATGCTGCAGATGCCATGATCTGTATTGATCACGGCATCTGAGCGGTTAATGGCGGACATCCGTGGGATTGCGGGTGTCCGCCATTACCGACGGGTCCTTGGCTGCGATCCACAGCCGGGACCTGCCGCTCCGATGCCCGTTGTTATGCTCAGGACGTAAATGTACATCCTGGTGCGTTAAGTACCACATCACCAGGACGTACATTTACGCCCTGCGTCGTTAAGGGGTTAAGGAGCCCCAACAGATATTTCATAGGTCTCTAGAGGTCTACCTGCTACCCTTATCTAGCTAGAGGCAAGCCCTCTCCACAGGTGCAACAAATCTACAAGGTGGCCACAAGTAGAGTTTGGATTCGGCACTAACGGCACTAGGAACTGGGATGCACATGTGGAGTAGGAGTACGGTACCAACCCATACAAAACTGGTACAGGTGGTGCTCAGTCCAAACTAGAGAGAATGTAATGCAGATACACTGAAGAAGAGCAGACAGCACTCACCATCCAGATAGTACCGGCTAGAGGAAGTGCGTCATACACAAAAAACGGTCTGTTCCTGTTACCCCCACCCGAGACTGCCATACCCGTCTGCACCGTTAATGCTCATCGGACTGAATAAAGCATTTATCTGGATGGTGAGTGCCGTCTGCTCCTCTTCTGCGTATCTACAAGGTGGATTAGGGGAAACCACAGACTAATTGAAATTGGACTCTTTCAATTAAAGTATTAGAATGAATAACTGTTTTTACGGTCTCCTATACTTTTTCTAACCCTTATAACTATTGAATAGAGATTACTCCATAACATGTAATTACTCTATTCAGCTATTTCTCTATTCATTTTCTTAGAGACTTATACGGTACCAATAGTAATAGTCATCTCCTGTTACTCATATTTCGCATACCAGCAGTAACACTATTAGTATCCTGAACACCTTCTTATTTTTCAAATAAGGATAAACTCAATTTTTATTTATTTTTATGGTCATTGTTTTTAAATATCAATTTAATTATAATATGCTGATATCTTCTGCAGCTTTGAATACATACCACTTTGTGACGTCACATTGTCCTTCCGAGTGAATTTTTACTGTCTATAGGTGTATAATCCCAAAGAATATGTAATAGTAATTATAGACCTGACAAACGTGTTGTCCCCGTTTGTATCAATAAATTATAATTTTTTTATTTTAACATCCCTCGGAGCGTCTGTTTCAAGCGTTCACTTTTCCTCTCCCTACACCTGCAGAAATCCTCCCACTCACGGAGGACCTACCGGAGGTCGTTGTTTCGAGATTTTGAGGGTTATATTGAAGAAAACAGATATTATACACACCAGCATGTAAATGTCTAAAATTTAGACATTTAAGCCCTGCCATGGAACACTGGGAATAGCCTGAAATTGCCCTGTTTTTTTCTTGGATGCTTAATTTGGATTTTCTATGTCCTTAAATGCGTCATTTCAGTGTTACTCACTTCGATTTGTGCCTCATAACTTTGCTGGATCATAGCCTGTTCGTCTAAAGCTCTCTTATGGATTTCTTTTTTCTCCACCTCAAATGCATCCATCAGTGACTGTCCTTTGGAGTCAAGTATAGTTAGTGTTTTTTCACATATATTTTAGAAGAATGATATCCACATGTTAAGGTTGCATTTATGTATTTAATTTTGGCATATATACATTGAATAATGTTGATGTTTGAGGGGAAAATGGCTTACTAGTAAAGACCCTGCAAAATAGGTAACTACATGGTTGAAAGTGGTTAGGGCTTCAGAATTGTACAAAGGATTTATTAATCTATGACACCAGGTCATTTGGATGAATGTGGCAATTGCTGCATATAGGAGTAATACTGGTGCCCACCCATTAGATCAGCCAGTATTAAAAAAAATCTACATTGTAATTAAATAGCAAATAACATTGTGCTCAACTACACTCACCATTCTGCTAGAACATAGACAAAGGCCACACTGCAGAATTTTTGTCAGTACCTTCCATCAGAATTTACATATCACACGCCAGTCTTTAGTAAGCTCCTGCTGCTGTTTGTTGTGGCAGATTAACTAAGAGGCACCATCATCTTAATAAATCTGTCACTTCGGTGGTGGGCCGTGGGCAGCACAATGAAACATACCCAAGATCCAAGATGGAGTAGATTTAAGCTATTTTTTATGCCATAATCCACCCACTTTTTCTAAAGTGGTAAGGGCAGCATAAATACACAAAAAAAATCTAAAACATTTTCACTATAGAGTTTAATAAAGTGCCATAAATACTTGATGAATTCCCCCTAAATCTCTGCCCCCAGGTAATCTTACTTTGCTTTGCCATGTCTATCAACTTCTGCTCTTCAAATGACTCCTTCAACCTGGTCTCCTTCTGAAGCCATGCTTCAGTCATCTCTTCTGATAGGCTCTCCTGCAGACAGTCATACATTGGTGAAGAGAAACTGTGGTTGAAGGACACAAACCCCCCCCCCCGCCCCCCCCCCAAAACCTTCTCGTGTCTAGTACAAGCACATTTTGACCACCATGACAGCATTGTAATCTATTGGCCTCATCACTCACATTGGGGCTGCTTCTTAGTGATATATAATTTATAAAAGAGTTCCTGAATAGATGCTGTTTTTGTTCACCAGAGTTTTCTTTTAATCTTTTATGTCAAGAGTGATTACAAATATAAATAAATACAAAAACATTCAAAAACCCACTATTTGAATTCTGTCCATGCGTACAGTGGTATATCCCAAGCTTTCATATAAATGCACAGATAGGCAGGGTTGTAAATGGAGAGTTTGGTAACTCTAGGTGACCACCACTGTGGCCACAAGGTTTGCACACCTGGATTTGGGAATTTTCCACCATTCTTTTTTTTATCTTCTAAAGCCCTCTCAGGTTGGATGAGGAACCTCAGTGGAAGACATTTTAAAGGGATACTATGCTGTAAATTAAAACATTTTCATTTAAATCAACTGGTGCCAGAAAGTTAAACAGATTTGTAAATTACTTCTATGAAAAAAAAATCTTAATCCTTCCAAGTACTTATCAGCTGCTGTTTACTACAGAGGAATTACCTTTCTGTCTTACCACAGTGCTCTCTGCTGACACCTCTGTCAATGTCAGGAACTGTCCAGAGCGGAATAGGTTTGCTATGGGGATTTGCTCCTACTCTGGACAGTTCCTAAAATGGACAGAGGTCTCAACAAAGAGCACTGTGGTCAGGCAGAAAGGAAATTCAAAAAGAAAATAACTTCCTGTGGAGCATACAGCAGCAGATAAGTACTGGAAGGGTTAAGATTTTTAAATAGAAATAATTTACAAATCTGTTTAAACTTTCTGGCACCAGTTGATTTAACAAAAAAAAAAATTCCAGCGGAGTATCCCTTTAAGGTCTCTCCAGAGATGTTTAATTGGGTTCAAGTCAAAGCTCAGGTTGGGCAACCTAAGCTTTCTTTCAACCCTTACTAGCCCCTGTCCCAGGTCCCAGCTGCTAAAGACCCCCCACATTATGATGATGTTACCAAAATGCTTGACTGTAGGGATGGTATTGGCCAGGTAATGAGCGGTGTATGGTTTCCTTTGGCCAAAAAGTTCAATCTTGGTTTCATCAGTCTTATTTTCTCACAGTCTGGGAGTCCTTCGGGTCATAAATCTCAGATTGGACGAGTGCTGCTGTCTAGTTTTTCCCATAGTAGCCAATCTCAGCTCATTAACCCCTTAAGGACCAGGCCCATTTTGGCCTTAAGGACCAGAACAATTTTATTTTAGCATTTTCGTTTTTTCCTCCTCGCCATCTAAAAATCATAACTCTCTTATATTTCCATCCACAGACCCATATGAGGGCTTGTTTTTTGCGTCACCAATTGTACTTTGTAATAACATCACTTATTTTACCATAAAATGTACGACGCAACCAAACAAATATCATTTATGTGGGAAAATTGAAAAGAAAACCGCAATTTAGCAAATTTTGGAAGGTTTTGTTTTCACGCTGTAAAGTTTCCGGTATAAATGACATGTTTTCTTTATTCTTTGGGTCAATACGATTAAAATGATACCCATGTTATATGCTTTTCTATAATTGTACCAGTTAAAAAGAATCTCAAACCATTTTAACAAAATTAGTATGTTTGAAATTGCCCTATTTTGACCACCTATAAGTTTCAAATTTTTCGTATATGGGGCGATATGTGGGCTAATTTTTTGCACCATGATCTGTAGTTTTTATCAGTACCACTTTTGCTTAGGTTTTACATTTTATTAATTTTTTATAAAAAAAATTTTGGAATAAAATGTGACAAAAAAAGCAGCAATTTTGGACTTTTTATTTTTTTATGTTTATATATTTTAGTAGATCAGACTTTTATGTATGCGGCGATACCAAATATGTGTATTAAATAATTTTTTTGGGGGAGGGGATTTTTCACATTTTTTTAACTCTTTTATTTTACATTTTTTAACTTTTTTTTTTTTTACACTTTTTATGTCCTCATAGGGGAATATTCATTACAATCAGTTGCTTGCTAATGTATTCAGTGCTATGCATAGGACATAGCACTGCTCAGTATTATCTCAGACCAGAGCAGAAGACCCGGGAGGCAGCCGTAGCCAGGTGAGGGGACCTCAGGCCACCATGCTGGATGATCGGATCCCCGCGGCAGCGCTGTGGGCGATCCGATCATCCATTCAAAGTACTTCACTGCTGCAGATGCCGTGATCTGTATTGATCACGGCATCTGAGGGGTTAATGGCGGAAATCCGCCAGATCACGGATGTCCGCCATTACCGTCGGGTCCTCTCCGGTGCTCGCGATCATGGTGGCGCGAAAATGTACGTCATGGTGTGCTAAGTGCCACGTCACCATGACGTACATTTACGTCCATTGTCGTTAAGGGGTTAAGGTATAAAAGCTGAGATGTGATTGGTTGTTATGGGAAAAACCAGGCAGTTGCAGGCAGGTTGAAAAAATCTGGGTCATGGTTGAAAAAAACGGCTGTCAACATTGTAATACTACAGTTTTTTTTATACAATGGGTACAATAAAAGCTTGTTAATTTTATTAATAATTCACATTTATTTTGCTAATGTTTAAAAAAAAAGGAAACACTAACAATTGTATGAAGATAAGTTTTCAGACCCTTTGCTTTGACATTTGAAATTTAGCTCTGTAGCCTCCCATTTCTCTTGATCATCTTTGAGATGTTTCTAGAAAGTTTCTGAGAGTCACCTGTGGTAAATTTAGTTGATTGGACATATTTTGGAAAGACACAGCCCTGTCTATATAAGGTCTGACAGCTGACAATAGATATCACAGCATTTTATTTACAATTGATCACTCACGTGATCACTAATACCCTATTTTTCCCATCCCTTAACTAAGTATTAAAACGTAACTTTAATTTTAATTGCCTATGAGTGAATTAAAAACTCAACATGCGGTCACTATGTGACTTTATAATAATCCCTTCTGCATGTATCTACATGCTTATATGATGCCCTATTGCTTGCGGCTGCAGTCCGCTATTAGGCAGTCTTAATATTCAAGGACCGCACTGTTGTTATTTTAAAACCAATTACACATCGCTCTCCCCAACGTTTCACCACCAGCCGGTGGCTTTCTCAAGGGTTTATTAACTGTTTATTTTTATTACAGAAGATCATCTGAGAATTAAAAAGTAGTCCTGTGAGAGTTTGGGGTTTCCTGTTTGTATCTTACCTGGTAGGTCTTGAACGAGCTCTTTACCAGACTGAGTTCCTTATGTAGTTCATCTATATACAGAGACATAAAATTAACTTGGTTGTACAGAATTTTTGGTTATCAAATAGACTGAAAAAATGTCCTCTACAAGAACCCCTCTGGTTCTAATTGGGGTTTGAGGTCATTATATACCTTGTAATGTTGCTTGCTCCATGCTGCTATTACCAATAGACCAAGGAGTTTAAACGGATTGGAAAACCTATTTGCCTTATTAGGGGATAAAACAGGTCACTGCTAATGAAACACCAGAAAGTGCTGGTCAGCATGGGTAGGGCATTTTTGGAACAACAGCAGAAGGGAGATTGGGCATGTGAGTATTATGTTTTTATTTTAAGCATGCCTGAGCCCTTAAAAAAAATTCTAGCATCAGAAAAACCCTCTAAGGGTACATTTACACATACAGGATCCTGCGCAGATTTGATGCACAGGATCCTGCTGCAGATTAGAAGTTGTGTTCAGTCATTTAGTTTACATTGTAATCTGTAGCAGAAAATCCTGCACATCAAATCTGCGTACGTATGAACGTACTATTAAGAGGACCTCTGGCCAACCCCCAAAATATGACATTTTATTGCCATTAAATAGCTTAGGGTTCCCTGAACAACCACTCTTTACAAATCCTTGATATGCCCTTCTGTTTTGACCATGTCATAATGCCCATCTATATATATATATATATATATATATATATATATATATATATAAAAGTCAATAGGGGAGATTTATCAAAGCCTGTGCAAAGGAAAAGTTGCTGTGTTGCCCATGGCAACCAATCAGATTTCTTCTTTCATTTTTAACAAGGCCTCCGCAAAATTAAAGAAGCGATCTGATTGGTTGCTATGGGCAACTCAGCAACTTTTCCTCTGCACTGGTATTGATAAATCTCCTCCAATGTGTGTATGTATGTATGTATGTGTATATGTTCCAGCATCATGTCCAAACCGCTAAAGATATTAACATGAAACTTGGCACACATTACTTATATGTCAACAATTAACATAGGATAGGTGATTTAACCCTTATTCACCCCCATTTGCCAGGGTCTGGGTTTTTGTTTAAAGTCCCATACAAGTCTAAGGTTGGGTTCACACTGTAGAATTTCTGGGCAGAATTTCTGCCAGAGATCAAGCCGGCACCACTAGGACTGTGCGGACTGCATTGCCATCCCCACAGATGTCAATGCATTTTCTGAGCAGATCTCCTAAAAGATCCACCCAGAAATGCATTGCCGTCTATGGGGGCGGCAATGCAGTACATGTGGTCTTAGTGCCACCGGCTAAATCTCTGGCAGAAATTCTGTCAGAGATTCCGTAGTGTGAACCTAGCCTAAGGGAAATATATGTTACTGCATAACTTCCAAATGCCTGGAGATATTTTGATAATACTCGGTCACGTTACTTATATGTCAACTTAAAATATAGGATAGTTAATTTAACCCTGTACTATGCCCATTTGTGAGGGTCTGGGTTTTTGTTTAAAGTCCCATGCAAATCTACAGGAAATGTATGTAGAGGACGGGATAGGAGGACGGGATAGGAGGACGGGATATAAGGTCAGGGTATGAGGTTGAGATATGAGGACGGGTTATGGGGTGGGATATGACAACAATATATGAGGATGGAATATGAAGTCAAAAGCTTCCTCCTTTGTTTTTTTTTCCTCCCCAACAAGGATGAGGAAGGAAAAACTGGGCAACGCCGGGTACTCAGCTAGTTCATTATAAAAAATTAAGTTTACACCCATCTGACTGATTCCCTGAATTGTCAGATAAAAACTAAAAACCTACGTATCTTAGGAACGGCAGGATGTGTCAAGAGATGGCTAAAAGTTGTGCGAACAGGGCTCCCAAATCTATTTAATAATAATGCAATGATCAACCTTTAAAGAGGTTAGCCACAGGTCCTCTTTAATGGGGTACTACACTGCCTCAGCATTGGGAACATTTTGTTCTGAAAGCTGAGTGCAAGTGCTGGGGCTCGTAACGTCACGGTCACGCCCCCTCATAATATCACACCACGGCGTGGTGTGACGTCACAAGGGGGCGTGACCGTGACATCACGAACCCCGGCACCCACACTCAGCGTTCAGAACATATTGATCCCCACACTGAGGCAGTGGAGTACGCCTTTAAGGATATATTCCACATGTTATTAGGCCAGTATTCTCAGGTGTAAAAACAGTTGATTTGCAGGGAAAACAGCTGGGAAACAGTTTTGTTTTTTAGCTATTTTTGCATGAAACATTGCATAATGGATGGAAATAGTTAAAGGCCCTTTTTCCAGCTGTAATCGGCTGAAAAAGACATGTCAATTTTGTGGCCATAACAATAATGGACATCAAATGAATGTGTGGGTATGTGTGTGTGCACTAATAGTTGTTTTACTAAGGAGTTTAATAGAACTAAATAGTTTTAAAAATTCAGATTTTTTGCCACAGTTTTATGACAAAAATACATCCATGAACATGACCTAAACCAGAACAGTCACTTATTTAGAACCTCAAACCAAATAATACAGTCTTCCAACCATATTTTTTCAGAAACTCCTATCATTTTTATGCAAAGCTTTCACAAACTTTTATGAAAGTGTTACGTATTAGAAGATTCTGCATACTTACCGTATCTGTTTTCAGCATCTTCTCTCTCCTGTGCCAGTTTTGCACTGTCCTCCTGTTGAACGCTGAGCAGCTCAGCAGCATGTTTCTCCTCAAGAACCCTACACATGCAACAAGATTAAGAGTACTATGTCTGTTATAAACATATATACATACACAAATAATAAACTCTGAGGTCAAATGAATAATGCTGCCTGTTGTAACTGATCAGATGCCTACTAGGCTGTGGTTGTTGAAGGCTAGATGGATATGTCAATCCAATGGTAAGTAAAAGACTGGTTATGTTTATATGCACTGGCTTGCATCTCTTGCCCTATATTGAGGGATGGATATCGCTGGTTTTGTGCTGTTATATCACCAATTGCCTTCCTAGTCACACACAGGATATTAGTACCACCATTTAAGACAAATCGGAACAGTGTTAGATGTAAATATTTTTTATGTAGACATTTTATTGTGTTTTTAGATTACTGCTGTCAGTATAATATGTTAAATTCATTTGTGCACTGTATATCTCATTAGATTTTTGACTGTTTAAAGCATGTCATAAGTTTGATTAGTTGGGGTCTGGGTGCTCAGACCCTCATGGATTCTTAGATAGAGCCAAGAGAACCAAATGGCAAAGTTCTTCTCTTACTGGCTCTCTGTGCTCCCTGTCTCGCTGCAGAAGATGAACTACAACTACATAGACTTACTGTAGAATCTATTTTCTTCAGTGAAATGACTAGAACAGTAAGCTGGCGAGAAGCACTCAGCTGTGTGCTTTGCCCAGGTCTTTCTAACAATTGGTGTGGGTCTGAACACCCAGACCCTGCTCAATCAAAACTTTTGGCACAAAAGTATAACCGCAAAAAACAGGGGTATCCATCCCTTAATATGGGGCAAGAGATCAGGGCATGTCAGTAAGCCAATTGTCCCATATTCTGGCAGAAAACTGTTGGCATCAAAAAGTATCAAAAACTATTAAGGGACTAGATCTGCTCTAATACAGGAGCACGTATTCAGCAAAGACTTACCTGATCTGTTCCTCTTTTTCAGTTTGTAGCTCCTTAACTTCCTTTTCCAATTCCTGGGCCATCTAAAAGCAAACATAGTAGGCTGCATGATAATAGAATGAAGAAAAGTGACAACATGCAATTGCTAAACTAATCTTTTATGACAAAGATGGTTAACATGCATAACAAATTAGCTCACTTGGGTTATTACACAGGTCATTGTACTTAGTTATATGGGCTCATGTGGTATCCTTTAACAGTACAGTGACCCCTCGACCTACGATGGCCCCGACATACGATAATTTCAACATGCGATGGCCTCTCAGAGGCCATCGCATGTTGAAGGCAGCATCAACATAATCCGGCAGCGCTGACTGTTCAGCTGTCGCCGGATAGCCTTTAACAGTGCCCCGTGAGCTCCGGTGATGGTCACTCGCCTGTCCTCGGGGCTCCGGCACGTCCTCTTCGGGATCCTCTGCATCATCGGCGCGCGGTTGCCGGGGAAGCAGAAGCCTTGCCGGAGCGTGGGGGCCACCTCGGGGACGTGGCGACAGCGATGGACGGCGACATCCCGGGCAGCGATGACGAGCGGTGACGGTCCGGAGCGGCGGGGACAGGCGAGTACAACTTTCTCTAACAGTGGTCTACAACCTGCGGACCTCCAGATGTTGCAAAACTACAACACTCAGCATGCCCGGACAGCCAACAGCTGTCCGGGCATGCTGGGTGTTGTAGTTTTGCAACATCTGGAGGTCTGCAGGTTGTAGACCACTGTCCTATACTTTACATTGCACGGATCCCTCAACATACGATGGTTTCAACAAACAATGGTCCGTTTGGAACGGATTACCATCGTATGTTGAGGGACCACTGTATATATGTGTCACAATTCTAAGTGCAGATACCAACTCACATTTTGTAGAAAATAAGGCTAGGTTCACATGGCCATTCTCTCCTGTCCCGCTATTTTCTGGACATTGCTGCTAAATGGACCATACTAACAAATGGATGCAAACTGGTGCAAAGGGATGCCATTTAAGTGGCATCCTTTTGCATCAGTTTTTCATCCATTTGTATCCTTTATTGTACATTTTTAGTTTGGTCTGGCTATTCCCTGGTTGCTCACACCTCTTCTGAGCATGATCAGAAGTAATACCCGATTAGAAAAAACGGATGACATTAACCTCTTAAGGACGCAGGGCGCACCTATACGCCCTGTGCCCGGTCCCGGTGTTTAAAACAGGGTCACGCCGTGACCCCCCCATCACACTGCTATTCATAGCCGGGACCCTGGGCTAACAGCACCCGGCACCGATCGTTGTGTAATAACCCTTCAACGCTGAAAATGATAGTAAACGCTTCCCGGCAGCTCAGTCTGGCTGATCGGGACTATGGCGATAAAAATGCGATGTCCCAATCAGCTAGGACGCGAGTGGAGGTCCCCTTACCTTGCTCCGTTGCGTCCGATCGGCGTTTGCTTGCTCCAAGCCTGAGCTACAGGCGCTACAGGCTTGAGCAATCGAGTCCCTATCTCTCTGATCCATGCAAAGCTATGGCTTTGCAGGGATCAGGGTAAAACGTCAGTGTGTGCAGTGTTATTGCCCTCTATGGGAGCTATAACACTACAAAAAAAATGTGAAAAAAAAAGTTAACAAAGGTCATTTAACCCCTTCCCTAATAAAAGTTTGAATCTCCCCCCTTTTACCATGAAAAAAACTGTAAATAAAAATTTAAATAAACATATGTGGTATAGCCGTGTGCGTAAATGTTCGAACTATAAAAATATATTGTTAATTAAACCACACGGTCAATGGCGTACGCTCAAAAAAATTCAAAAGTCCAAAATAGCGTATTTTTGGTCAGTTTTTATTTCATAAAAAAAATTAATAAAAAGCTATCAAAAAGTCCGATCAATGCAAAAATGGTACTGATAAAAACTTCAGAACACGGCGCAAAAAATGAGCCCTAATACCGTCCCGTACAAGGAAAAATAAAGTTATAGGGGTCAGAAGATGACAATTTTAAACGTATAAATTTTCCTGCATGTAGTTATGATTTTTTTCAGAACTACGACAAAATCAAGCCTATATAAGTAGGAAACAAGGAGCTGCCAGGAGAGATCTGATAGGTGATGTTGCCATCCAGTAGTCACATGGCGCCACTAGCAAACATCTTTAGGATTTTATGCCTTTTCGCACATATACAGTAAGTAGTATTGCTAGCCACAAGTTTTTACAGTGTTTTAAAGGTTTATAAAAGAACAGTCCAAAGGAGTAAAATCATAATCTTAGGTTGTAACTGTTGCATGCATAAACTAAAACTCTTTTCATCTTTATAGGTCGATACATTTTAAAGTCATGTTCCTAACAAATTTCACAAACAAGGAGAAGGACATGAGCATTCCAATTTACCGATAAAAAAAAATTTACATTTTATTGCCGCAATATAAGAAGAATAAAATCCATATTACTACATCTTAATTGAATGTTACAAGGAGTACTGAGAAAAACACACAGAACTTTTCTGTGTAGCTCAGCAGTACCTACACAACATTTTCTATCCAATAGTGGTCTATAGAGATGGGCAAACTTTAGAAAAATTCCTGAAAAAATTTGGTTCAATCCAAATTTATTTGCAGCAAATCTTTATTAAAAATGCCTATTTTCAGGCTACAGAGAGCCTCACTAGGGCAACGCTTTGCATTGCCGTAACACGCATAGGGAGTGTGCTGTGTTAGTGAATACTAACTGTGTTAGTAATACTGTTATTCAGTATGACATGCAGATTACAGGCATCGCTATTAGAATCACTGTCGCAGAGCGGCACAATGACAGAGTCTGGATGTGGCAGCAGGGTCGGGAGACCATATGGCATCACAATTGAAGAGATGAAAGAGATTTTTTGAATGTCGATTGAAGATTTTGAAGAGAGTAACAAGTTTAATGTGCCAGCAGCATGAGGAGACCGCATGACGGCACAATGACAGAGCCTGGCAGTTGGAATGAAACATTGAAAAAGCTTGTACTTGTATCTTAAAATCGAGCTGGTGGTCTGCCACAAGGCGATGTCCCAACCCCTGCCTCTCAGTGCCTACAAGCACCCCCCACCCACCCACGAAGTGTTTACTCTAAAAAAATATACTGTATTACCACAAAATCAGTATAACAAGGAGTTCATATGGCGGCACTATGACAGAGTCTGGAGGTGGCAGCAGCATTACAAGACCATAGGGTAGCACTATGGTAGAGCCTGGATGTGACAGGAACATGAGGAGACCATATGGTGGCAGAATGGCACAGCCTGGAGGTGGTGGCAGCCTATGTAGGTCGCAGAGCGGCGCAATGACAGAGCCTGGAGGTGGCAGCAGCATGACGAGACCATAGGGCGGCACTATGACAGAACCTGGAGGTGGCAGTAGCATGAGGAGACCATATGGCAGCACAATGACACAGCCTGGAGGTGGCAGCAGAATGAGGAGACCATATGGTGGCAGAATGACATAGCCTGGAGGTGGCGGCAGCCTATGTAGCCCGCAGAGCGGCGCAATGACAGAGCCTGGAGATGGCAGCCGCATGAGGAGATTACATGGCAGCAGACAGACAGAAAAGAAATAAAAAAATAAAAAAGAATTTCCTCTGTAGTATACAGCAGCTGATAAGTACTGGAAGGATTAAGATTTTTTTATAGAAGTAATTTACAAATCTCTCGAACTTTCTGGCACCAGTTGACTTAAAAAGACCTAAAAAATGTTTTCCACCGGAGTACCACTTTAACAAGTTTAATGTGCCAGCAGCATGAGGAGATCACATGGCGCCACAATGACACAGCCTGGAGGTGGCGGCAGCCTATGTAGGCTGCAGAGTAGCACAATGACAGAGCCTGGAGGTGGCAGCAGCATGACGAGACCATAGGGCGGCACTATGACAGAACCTGGAGATGGCAGTAGCATGAGGAGACCATATGGCAGCACAATGACACAGCCTGGAGGTGGCAGCAGAATGAGGAGACCATATGGTGGCAGAATAACATAGCCTGGAGGTGGCGGCAGCCTATGTAGCCCGCAGAGCGGCGCAATGACAGAGCCTGGAGATGGCAGCCGCATGAGGAGATTACATGGCAGCAGGGTCGGGAGACCATATGGCATCACAATTGAAGAGATTAAAGAGATTTTTGAGATGCCAATTGAAGATTTTGAAAAGATTAAAGGGGTACTCCGGTGGATTTTTTTTTTTTTATATGTACTGGTGCCAGAAAGTTAAACAGATTTGTAAATTACTTCTATTAAAAAATCTTAAAGGGATACTCTACTGGAAAACATTTTCTTTTAAATCAACTGGTGCCAAAAAGCTAAGCAGATTTGTAAATTACTTCTATTAAAAAATCCCAATCCTTCCAGTATCAACTGCTGTATGCTCCACGGGAAGTACTTTTCTTTTTGAATTTCCTTTCTGCCTGACCACAAGTGCTCTCTGCTGACACCTCTGTCCATGTCAGGAACTGTCCAGAGCAGGAGAAAATCCCCATAGCAAACCTATGTTGCTCTGGACAGTTCCTTACACAGACAGAGGGGTCAGCAGAGAGCACTCTGGACAGACAGAAAATAAATTCAAAAAGAAAAGAATTTCCTCTGTAGCATACAGCTGCTAATAAGTACTGGAAGGATTAAAAGGGGTACACAACTGGAAAATGTTTTCTTTTAAATCAACTGGTGCCAGAAAGTTAAACAGATTTGTAAATTACCTCTATTAAAAAATCCAAATCCTTACAGTACTTATCAGCTGTTATATGCTCCACAGGAAGTTCTTTTCTTTTTGAATTTCCTTTCTGACTGACCACAAGTGCTCTCTGCTGACACCTCTGTCTAGGTCAGGAACTGTCCAGAGCAAGAAAGGTTTGCTATGGGGATTTGCTCCAACTCTGGACAGTCCCTAAAATTGACAGAGGTGTCAGCAGAAAGCACTGTGGACAGACAAAAAATAAATAAAAAAATAAAAAAGAATTTCCTCTGTAGTATACAGCAGCTGATAAGTACTGGAAGGATTAAGATTTTTTAATAGAAGTAATTTACAAATCTCTCGAACTTTCTGGCACCAGTTGACTTAAAAAGACCTAAAAAATGTTTTCCACCGGAGTACCACTTTAACAAGTTTAATGTGCCAGCAGCATGAGGAGATCACATGGCGGCACAATGACACAGCCTGGAGGTGGCGGCAGCCTATGTAGGCTGCAGAGTAGCACAATGACAGAGCCTGGAGGTGGTAGCAGCATGACGAGACCATAGGGCGGCACTATGACAGAACCTGGAGGTGGCAGTAGCATGAGGAGACCATATGGCAGCACAATGACACAGCCTGGAGGTGGGTATAGTAAAGAGAAAATGACCTCCATAAAGGTGCCCAGGTATCCAAGGAAACGTCACAACCAGGTCATGGGAGTGAATTCAAGCCTCAAGTTTATTGAGTTGCAGCACAATGACGCGTTTCAGGGTAAACAAACCCCTTCATCAGATAAATACAATAACACAAACACACTGGCTTTATATATGCACACTAATAAAAAAAACTAAATGGTGGCAGGGTCAGGGGTCAGAATAGCAATCACAAATAATTATTTGTCTTCATCTAAAATACATTCATAGATAGAAGTAGATTGGCCGGCTATAATAAATATCTCCAAACTTAGCAAGATTAAAAAACAACGATCATAATGTATTCAAGGAGCAGTATATTATATAGTGGGTCTGTACTCTGTCCGGTTCGGGCAGAGACGAGGCTTGATCCGTGATATGTAACGTTCTTTCTGCCGTTCGCTCCACGGCCTGTAAATAGAAGCATGCTGCCGCTCTGATTTAAATAGAGCGGAGCGGCATGCAGGTTGCTAGAGACGCGTCGCTAAGGAGCGTGTCTTAATGTTGGAGCTGATTAAGAGCGGGCGGTCTACACATAACTCCCATGACCTGGATGTGACATTTCCTTGGATACCTGGGCGCCTTTATGGAGGTCATTTTCTCTTTACTATACCCACCTGCAGGCTCTGTCATTGTGCCGCCATATGGTCTCCCCATGCTCATGCTGCAACTCAAACTTGAAGCTTGAATTTACTCCCATGACCTGGTTGTGATGTTTTATTGGATATCTGGAGGTAATTTTCTCTTTGCTATACCCAGTTCCACTTGGTTCCATCCTGAGACCTGCGGGCTTGCACTGGATGGCTTATCTACTGTATCTCTGCATGAGTTTATAAGCGTATATACTATACGCTCCAGGTGAGCGGCAAATTTATAGACTCTGCATCTGCCCCCGCATCTGTGGGGCTATCTTTTTTTTTATTTTTAGGGTAATGCACAAGGTGCCTCCTCTGGGCCTGGAGGTGGCAGCATCAGCATGAGGAGACCATATGGCGGCACAATGAGAGAGCCTGGAGGTGGCAGCATCAGCATGAAGAGACCATATGGCAGCACAATGAGAAAGCCTGGAGGTGGCAGCATCAGCATGAGGAGACCATATGGCAGCACAATGACAGAGCCTGGAGGTGGCAGCAGCAGCATGAGTGCCATGCCAACTGAGGGTTGAGTCTGAGGAACCCACTGACTGTTGACTGGGGGTCTCGGATGTCACTTGGGATGAAGTGGATGACCGAGTGAACAATCAATCACAGCTGCTGGGTTGCTGGTCTAGACACAACTGCTAGCTGACACTGGAAGCTCAGACGTCTCGCTGCGACTCTGCTGTGACCTCTGCCTGCGCCTGATGAATTTAGGCCTCTGCTACTCCTCTGTGCACAGCCTGGCACTTCTCTGCCTGGCATACTTGTAGAACAGTGGTGTGCGTATATATTTTACTTTTTATAGAGCAATACGCCTGCAACCGAAACTTGCGGAACACTCAATGTATGTGCATATATCCCTGTTTCTAACAGGCACTATATGCTTGAAACAGAAAACACGTACAACAGCAGAGTGCGTATAGATTTCACTTTTCTTTAGAGTAATACACCCCAGTATGGTTGCACCAGAAATAAGTGAATCTAGTGCGGAAGTCTTTTAGTGCTTTTACACTTACTGCTCCCTATTAGCTTTAACCAGAAAAAAATGTAGAACTGCTGAGGAAATATATATTTCACTTTTTTAAAGTAATACACCCCAGTACGCTTGCACCAGAAATAAGCGCAACAATCTAGTGCTTTTACACTTACTGCCCCTATTAGCTTTAACAAGAAAAAAACATAGAACTGCTAAGTGCGTATATATTTCCCTTTTTTAGAATAAAACACCCCAGTACGCTTGCACCAGAAATAAGCGTAACAATCTAGTGCTGAAGTCTTTTAGTGCTTTTACACTTACTGCCCCCTATTAGCTTTGACCTGAAAAAGCGTAGAACTGCTGAGTGCGTATATATTTCACTTTTTTTTTGAGAAATACACCACAGTATGGTTGCAACAGAAATAAGCGTAACAATCTAGTGTGGAAGACTTTTAGTGCTTTCACACTTACTGCCTCCTATTAGCTTTAACCAGATAAAACTTAGAACTGCTGAGTGCATATATATTTCACTGTTTTTTAGAGTAATAAACCCCAGTACAGTTGCACCAGAATAAGTGTAACAATTCTGCTGAGCACGTATATTTTTCACATTTTAGAGTAATATGCACCAGTACGGTTGCACCAGAAATAAGCGTAACAATCTAGTGCTTTTAAACTTACTTCCCCTATTCGCTTTAACCAGAAAAAAAATGTACAACTGCGGAGTCCATATATTTTTCACTTTATTTTTTTTTACAATAGTACACCCCAGAAACAACAGAAAAATGCCTCTCTCTCTCTCTCTCTGAATTCTGCCTGCCTGCACTATGGTTGCTTGCAGTCTTTGAATGGAATCACATTGCTTCCTGTGATGATCTCAATTGGCAGACTATGAAACGACTTCCAAACTCTCCCTGCCTGCCTGCAGTGATGCAGGCTTGAGGTCAATGGATTTCCCCTGTGCTGATCTTTCTATATTGTCCCAGTAATGCTGATTAGTGACCACACAGTGCCTTCTCTCTAGCCAGAACAAATGCAGGTTTGAGGTGAATGGATTCGCTGCTAGACAGATCTGTATTGAAAGTAACAGTCTCTGCTCTCTCAGCAAAATGCATGTCTTCGGTAATGGCTGCCGAAATACAGGGCTGTGACATAACAGGGCTGGCTGGCTGCTGATAGGCTGCATGCCTCCATATGATTCAGGGTGATCCTGCCTACCTGCCTTCCTAGAATTCTTTGCCCCATTTCCTCACACGTGTAGCAGGCATTTCGGCTCCCGGCCCGCACAAAAATTAGTAAAAGAAGCGATTTGTTACAGCGGAGCATGAGGAAATTTGAATTCGTTCCGAATCAAATTTTTCAAGACTTCGTCAGCTTCGATTCGCTCATCTCTAGTGGTCTATGATAAACTAGACATTTTGTAGTGTAAGAGGGCACATTATCCTACTTAAAGAGGCCACTGCCATTAGTGAATACTTAAATGGCCACTGTCAGATGCAAAAAACTTTTTATATGTTGCACATCTTGGCAAAACAATAACCTTTCTAATATACAGTACTTCATAAGAAAATGTTATTTCTTTTTTATAGAAATCATGCCTTATAAAATCATGGCTTTGTCCAATCTAAAGCACAGGCATGGACAAAATCCAGTAAGTGAGGGTGGGCTAGCACTCCTCTGTGCTGTCTCCTGTCTGATAGCACTCCACTGTGCTCTCTCCTGTCTGATAGCACTCCTCTGTGCTCTCTCCTGTCTGATAGCACTCCTCTGTGCTCTCTCCTGTCTGATAGTACTCCACTGTGCTCTCTCCTGTCTGATAGTACTCCACTGTGCTCTCTCCTGTCTGATAGGACTCCTCTCTGTTCTCTCCTGTCTGATAGCACTCCTCTGTGTTCTCTCCTGTCTGATAGTACTCTTCTGTGTTCTCTCCTGTCTGATAGCACTCCTCTGTGTTCTCTCCTGTCTGATAGCACTCCTCTGTACTCTCTCTTGTCTGATAGTATTCCTCTGTGCTCTCTCCTGTCTGATAGGACTCCTCTGTGCTCTCCTGTCTGATAGTACCCATCTGTGCTCTCTCCTGTCCTATCAGTGCTAGCCCACCCTCACTTACTGGACTTTGTCCATGCCTGTGCTTCAGCTTGGACAAAGCCATGACTTTATAAAGCATGATTTTGATAAAAAGGAAATAAAATTTTCTTATGAAGGTTAGTGATTTGCCAAGATGTACAACATATAAAAAGTTTTTGTATCTGACAGTGCCCATTTACTTGGTAAAAGCCCAGACCCAAGGATTCCCAGCAGAACATTGCAGAATATTGCCTAGACAATCATTTGACGCCTTTGCCAGCTTGTCATTTCCCCTAGTGTATCCTGGTACATTCTTTTCCCTAGGTAAGTGAAGCACACTTGACTGGCTGTCCACATAATATACACGAAAAATGGTTCCATGGTTGCACTTTGTGCTACAGTAGCTCTTATGTGGAATCAGACCAGACAAGCTATCCTACAATCCCCATGTGTATCAATAAGTCTTGGGCATCCATGATCCAGTGGTTGGTTCAGCTTCTATGGACCACTTTTGGTAGATATTAACTATTTTATACTGGGAACATCCCAAAAGATCGGCTATTGATCCAGTCAACTAGTTATCATAGTTTGGTTTTTGTAGTTTTAGACAGATTGTAACAAGTTACAGCTCATCTTGAATTTCTCAAAATGAGCTGTGATGCATTTCTGTCTTGGACAGATTGCTTAACCTGGGACTTCATGTTTACATCCTGCCTCTTATATTCCAGCCCTTGACAGGTTTTTTTTAACCCAAGATCACTTCAGCTGTCACTGGTATTCATGTTATGGCTGTTTGGTTCATATAACCCTTGTAGCTGACACATACAAAAGGTGAAAGGTTTACTCACTCTTTTCTGAGTTCTCTCATGTTCAGATATCTCTTGCTTCAGCAATGCAGTAAGTTTAGCAATTTGTTCCTGTAAATCGTCTACAATATTTTCTCTGCAAGGGAATGAATCAAAGTGAAAACATGAACAGTGGATGTTAAAGCAGTATTACTATTTCTAACATTTATCTTGTAAATATGCCATAAATGTCTGATAGGTGCTGGTCCCAGAGGTCAGATCTACAGTATATCTATCTCAAGAAAGGGAGTCCTCTGGTCCTGTTGAAAACAGCCTAGCAATTTACATAACATCTATAGGGGTTTTTAGGAGTTTCTTAAAAAGTGTCATACAGCAAGCTATGCCATTTACAAAACTCCCAATTTACAGGAGCATAGCTTGTTACAGAACTATTAACCTTTGTAGGAGTGTAAACTGCATAAAACAGCCTTTCTTCTGCATCCCAATGGCTCAACTCTTAGACCTACATCTATCAGACATTTAAAGTGCCCTTTTTTCATTTTATACCCTGACTCACCTTTTTTCATTTTATACCCTTACCACCAAAATGCCAATGCGTATCCTTGAGATTGGGGTTATTTTATTGTCATAGGGGCAATTTAATCACAATGTAAAAATATATAAATGGACAGTAAAGAGATCTTTCCAGTGTTCTTCATATTCTTTGGCTGGTAACCATGACAAGGGGGAATCCAGTGAAAAGAAGGTTTTACCGTCATTACAAATGGAGATTCTTTAATGTAAGAGTAGATCAAGTATGAAACTCACTGTTCCATGATGTTGTGAGGTCTGACTCATTAAACACATTCAAATGTGAATTTTTCTAGAAAAACATCATATTACAAGTTATGGATACTAGATTTATGGGGATAGAACATTGATCCAGGGATTTATTATGATATGGAAGTCAGAATTGTTCCCCCTGGTATGGGGCAATTAGCATCTGCCTCTATAAGGGTTTTTTCCCTTCCTCTGGATCAACACAGTAGGGTTATAGGTTTAATTTGATGGACTCCTGTCTTTTTTTTTTCAACCTTATTAACTATGTATCTATAATGTGTGGTGAGGGCAGATGTTGTTATCCTAGGGGCAGATGGCATTAACCCCTTGTATTCGTAATGCCAGGGCATGGTTTAACCGCTGCACCACCCGGAGGTATGCCACTGGATCCTGGGCTAGGCATGGGGCAAATAATGACTCCGAAGCAAAGTTACGGAACAACGGCAAATTTACTGAGGTAGACAAGTGTAATAGTCTTGACAGCTCAGTTAGTTCCAAGAAGGTGACCAGTGACTTCAGAGACCTTAGGGGTCACTGGGACTTGTTGTGGATTTGGACAATTTGCTGCAGGCCCATGCTGACTGTATACAGACTAATCTTGACTGACTTGACTAGACTGACTTCATCCCGTATGTAGCTTACCAGGTTTTGATGTTCACCTGTGGGGTAGCGGATTAGTGGAAGCATGGTAGGGCTTGAGCCTCCTCAGGACACCAGACCCTCTATCAGGACCTGACTGTGCTGAATCTCGGCAAAGACTCAACTGACTAGCTAGCTCCTCCCAGGGTTTATATGGGAGAGACTCTGGAGGGATCCCATAGGTCACCCTATTCGTCACTTGATCACTGGTACATTCCTTAGTTACAACACATGGCAACAGTATTTAAAAGGCATGTAATGTTATATTAACATTAAAATTGAAAACACAATGTATAATTAACCATTTGTATGGCATACATTAAAGAGGGACACCAAAATAGAGTCCACCTGACAGGACAGCAAAAGTACAGGGGTGCAACTCCTGTTCTGGGCTACCCCAAATGGATCATGTGTATGCTGTCCTAGAATAGTAAGACGTTATAAAAATTTCACAGGTTCACATTCCTACCTTCCCTTCAGCGATTTGTCTCTCTTATTTAGCTTCTGCATACTTGCTTGTTCGATGTATCTGGGAAAATCAAGATTAGCATTTTAACCATACAGAAGAAAAATACATATTTAGTAACTTATTATATTGTTCAGCTAGTCAAGAGGGGAAAGAAGGCCAGCAGGTCCTAAAGCTCTGCGTGGAATTGAAGTAACATATCTTATTATTTAGCAAAATGGAAATTGTCCGGGAAAACAATATATTTTTCAGTTCAACTACTTGATCCATATTGTTTAGCTTATTGATCACTCATTGGTTTGAGAAGCATTGGCATTCATAGCAGGTGGTGTATCTGCATATTACATTAAGTAAAATTATCATTATTAAATTGGTGAATTCAGGATCACGCAAGAGAATCCTGAATTATTTTAGTGTACGTATACTCTATACATGATTATGTTTCTATATATTTTGGCATGTAAGAATAAGGTTGGGTTGGCGTTCCTCATAGATTTTGCCTTAAATCATCAAGATAACTTCATGCAAACTTCTCCCATTTTTACCACATTACCTAGGCTTGGGAGGCAGCTCTGTATCATCTGGTGTCTCCACACTTCCAAAAACCTGGTCTTCAAGTCTGACTTCAATATAGTTTTTGGAGCGCTTGATACTGTAACCAGGTGATATGACCTGGTACTTGTCAGTCTAAAAATAAAGTAGACCTGTGAAACTTCTAGCAAAATAATTTAAAATAAATATTAAGGCAGTAAGGAAACCCCTTTAAAATGAATATCTATCAGTAATACAAGACCTCTGGAAACTTAATATGGCAATTTCACAAACAATAAGCAACTTACTGATAAAAGACTTTTATAATTCAGCAAATACTTTACCAAACAGCTTATATTGTTGTAATTGCAGGTTACGCAGTTTGGTATACAATGTGTTACCACAGCAATGTTATCACATTCCTGTATTCTTGGTTGGCACTGGTCTCTGTACACATAAATGTAGTTATTATGTGAAATACTGCACTGATTGAACACAATAAACAGAGACATTTCAATGTGCTTCAATTGTTCCGAACAATAAAATAGCTGGTGAACATCAACTTACTACTTACTATTACGATAATTATATACTGTATCATGTGTCTGTATTTAGGTATACCACATTCCAGTCTGTTGTCAGTCCTGGTGGATCCATTTCTGATAACAAAGGCCACTTTCTGTTAGGATCTTCGTATAAGTAAAGGGGTGAACAATCCCTAATATTTCCATTTTCAGGGAATGCTTTACCTATCCCAGGTGACAGTCTCAAGTCCTTTCTCTGTGCATGATCGCAAGAGTCCCAGTGGTGGGAAAACCAGTACTCAGATATACAAGGCATGTCTGGAAAGTATCCAGCCAAGACATTGATGTATCCCGGCAGGTAAGGAGAGTGGACTGGAATGTGTATGTTCGAACAATGACTTCCCTGTACTAAACAGTGAAAGCACTGTAAGCTGCGGAGTGAGCATGTGTACTGTGTGGCTGTTGCATTCAAAATGGAAGGGTAGAGCAATTAAATGGGTATACCAGGATTTTTGTTTTATTTTACTATGCTACAGGGGCTGCGAAGTTAGTGTAGTTCATAATACAGTGTCTGTACCTGTGTGTGATGGTTTTCTCACAATTCTTATGTGATTTTTACCCCAATATTTATTTTTAACAACATACAAAATTACTGTTGTCTCAGATTTTTCCCAGGTTGCAATGCGGCCAAGACCTGACATCACTAGTTAGCTCCCTGATGAGAGGGAGCCTGTCTGCTTCAATGGGTGGAGCGATCGCTTGGTGGGAGAGAGAGTAATCTGCAACTAATGCAACAGCTGTAGGCACCCTGATTGAAAATGCCAGATCTTTTGAATGGATGCAACTCATTTATGTTTCAACAGGGGGGGGGGGGGAGGAAAATGGAATTATGGCATTTGTAGTAAAAAAAGAAAACTAAAACAGGAAATATCAGTTCACGAAAAGCTAGCCACAGTGTTATGGTAATCTCCCAACATAGCCATTTAGCCCCAACACAAGCGCAGATCCTTCCTAAGCATGTCCATCACTGTCTGGCAGGTATGTATTAAAATCACCTTATGGTGGATAACCCCTTTAATTTACATAAAATTTTGTGTTAAAGTGGAGCTGTCAGCAGGTTTTTACGCTATACAGTAAGGGCGTGTCTGCATAGGGCTTTTGACTAGAGATGTCAAGACCTATGGTTGCAGGGTTAATGAGATCTGAAACTTATAAACCACAAAGTGGGCACTAGAACCATTTATTTTCCAACCTCTAGCAACAAATACACAAATTATATTCTTCATTGAGAATAGAAATAGACACATAAGATTAAAAACCAGCAGTGTGTTGTGTTTCCTGCTAGGAACATTCACACCAGTATGTAACTGTACAACAGCATGATCAGCTGGAGACTATCAGTGCAAATTTCATGTAGGGCAAAAAGTATTCCTGTCCAACAGTTATTTTGAGACCAACTACACTGCAATTTAAAACCAAGAAATCACAGCCCCCCTCAATGTTTCACCACTACTGTAGCTTTGTCAAGAGGCATATGGGCTATGGTGAAAGAATTCCAAAAGGGGGTTTAAATAACCTCCCAAGAGTGACCTCATAGTTAGTATGGTCGAAAAAAGACACACGTCCATCAAGTTCAACCAAGGGATTGAAGGGAAGGGGTATGGTGGGATAAAGCGGAAGGGATGTAATTATATTTCTGCATAAGCATTAATGTTATTTTGTTCTAGGAATGTGTCTAACCCTGTTTTAAAGCCTACAACTGTTTCTGCTGTGACCACTTCCTGAGGTAGACTGTTCCATAAATTCACAGTTTTTCCCCATATTTTTTTGTATGGGTCATTTATACACTTATATACGTTGATCATATCCCCCCTTAAACGTCTCTTCTCAAGTCTAAACCAATGTAATTCTTTTAATCTTTCCTTATAGCTAAGATGTTCCATGCCCCATATTAGTTTAGTCGCGCGTCTCTGCACGTTCTCCAGCTCCACAACGGTCCCTTTTATGAACGGGTGACCAAAACTGAACAGCATATTCCAGGTGAGGCTTTACCAATTATATTATAATTAGTATTATTTCCCTGTCACTTGAGTCAATGCCTCTTTTGATACAGGACAAAATCCTGCTGGCCTTAGAAGTGGCTGCCTGACACTGCTTGCTATTCTGCTGTCTATGGTCTACAAGTACACTCAGATCCTTCTCTACCAGTGACTCTCTCAGTTTAACCCCCCCCCCCCCCCCCCAAAAGGATGCATGCATGTTTTTAGTACCCAGATGCATAACTTTACATTTATCCACATTGAACCTCATTTGCCAAGTGGATGACCAGACACTTAATCTATCCAAGTCATCTTGTAACTTATGCACATCCTCTATAGACTGTGCCGTACTACAAAGCTTGGTGTCATCTGCAAAAATAGAAACAGAGCTGTTAATCCCATCCTCTAAATCATTAATAAATAAATTAAACAAGAGAGGGTGCAGTACACATAAACATTAGGGTTGCACCTTGGGGTACAACACTAATAACCGGGGACCAATCAGAGTACGAATCATTGACCACCACTCTTTGGGTACGATCCTTCAGCCAGTTTTCAATCCAGTTACAAACTAAAGTTTCCAAAACCAAAGACCTTAAATAACCTATTAGACGTCTATGAGGGACAGTATCAAAAGCTTTAGCAAAATCCAAAAACACTATGGGGGAGATTTATCAAAACCTGTGCAGAGGAAAAGTTGCCTAGTTGCCCATAGCAACCAATCAGATTGCCTCTTTCATTTTGGAGAGGCCTTGTTAAAAATGAAAGAAGTGATCTGATTGGTTGCTATGGGCAACTTTTCCTCTGCACAGGTTTTGATAAATGTCCCCCCTATCCACAGCCAATCCTCTGTCAAGGCTTTTACTCACATCTTCATAAAAGCGAAATAGATTGGTTTGACAACTTCTATCCTTAGTAAACCCATGCTGGCTATCACTTATAATACTATTCACCCCAAAGTATTCCTGTATGTAGTCCCTTATGAGTCCTTCAAACTATTTTCCCACAATGCCCGTTAAGCGTACTGGTCTATAATTACCTGGGGAAAACGTAGAGCCCTTTTTGAAGATTGGCACCAGATTTGCTTTTGCGCCAGTCCCTCGGCACAAAACCTGACACCGGAGAATCTCTAAATATCATGAACAAGGGTACAGATATTACTGAACTTACCTCTCTAAGAACTCTTGGGTGTAGTCCATCCAGTCCTCGAGATTTGCTTACATTTGCTTTACTTAATTTATATTGGATCATCTCTACATTAAGCCAGTTCAGTACATTACTTGATGTATTACCAGCACTGGCCCGACCTGGTCAGCTCCTCCCTCTTCCTTCGTATATACAGAACTAAAGAACCCATTCAGTAGCTCTGCCTTCTCTTGATCGCTAGTGACCACCTCCTCCATTATCATTATTAAGGGGTCCTACATGCTCTCATTGTTTTTTTTGGCATTTTATATATTTAAAACATTTTCGGGATTTGTTTTGCTTTCTTTGGCCACCTGTCTCTCTTTTTGAATCTTTGCTGTTTTTGTAAAATTTTTACAGATTTTATTGAGCTCTTTGTAATGTTTAAATGCTATAGCTGACCCCTCAGATTTGTATTTTTTTTAAACAATTTTTGTTGTTGTTTATTGTTCTTTTAACATCAGTTGTCAGCCATGCAGGATTTAGTTTTAATCGTTTATACTTGTTCCCCTTAGGAATAAAACACCTCCTCCCAGTCTATGTCCTAAAGTGCAGCTCTCAACCCAGGGAAATTTGCCTTTTTAAAATTATATGGTTTGCCCTCCCAACCGGTCTTTGTTTTCTACACTTTAAGCCAAAAGCAACTATACTGTGGTCGCAATTACCAAGGTTTTCACGCACAGTTACATTCCCAACCAGCTCTGCATTGTTAGAAATGACCAGATCTAACATCACTTCTTTTTGGGTCCTCCACAAACTAGTACTTATGAGCTGCTAAAGTTGAGTTGTTCTTTTCTGTCTAAGTGCTCTCTGATGACACCTGTCTTGGGAAATGTCCAGAGTAGAAGCAAATCCCCATAGCAAACATTCTGCTCTGTGCAGTTCCCGAGACAGACAGATGTCAGCAGAGAGCACTGTTGTCAGAGAGAAGAAAACAACTCAACTTCAGCAGCTGATAATTATTGGAAGGATTAAGATTTTTTTTTAATAGAAATAATTTACAAAATCTATTTAACTTTCTGAAACCAGTTGATATATAAAAAAATGTTTTTTTTCCTGGAATACCCCTTTAACCCCTTAAGGACTCTGCCCATTTTGGCCTTAAGGACTCAGACAATTTAATTTTTACGTTTTCATTTTTTCCTCCTTGTCTTCTAAAAATCATAACTCTTTTATATTTTCATCCACAGACTAGTATGAGGGCTTGTTTTTTGCGCGACCAGTTGTCCTTTGTAATGACTAACTCATTATATCATAAAATGTATGGCGCAACCAAAAAACACTATTTTTGTGGGGAAATTAAAAAGAAAAAAGCAATTTTGCTAATTTTGGAAGGTTTCGTTTTCACGCCGTACAATTTACAGTAAAAATGACGTGTGTTCTTTATTCTGAGGGTCAATATGAATAAAATGATACCCATTATTACATACTTTTATATTATTGTTGTGCTTAAAAAAAATCACAAACTTTTTAACCAAATTAGTACGTTTATAATCCCTTTATTTTGATGACCTCTAACTTTTTTATTTTTCCGTATAAGCGGCGGTATGGGGGCTCATTTTTTGCGCCATGATCTGTACTTTTTTTTATACCACATTTGCATATAAAAAACTTTTATTACATTTTTTATAATTTTTTTAATAAAATGTATTAAAAAAGTAGCAATTTTGGACTTTTTTTTTTTTACGTTCACGCCGTTCACCGTACGGGATCATTAACATTTTATTTTAATAGTTTGGACATTTACGCACGCGACGATACAAAATATGTCTATAAAATTTATTTTTTACGCTTTTTGGGGGTAAAATAGGAAAAAACGGACGTTTTACTTTTTTATTGGGGGAGGGGATTTTTCACTTTTTATTACTTTAAAATTTTTTAACATTTTTTTTACACTTGAATAGTCCCCATAGGGGACTATTCATAGTAATACCATGATTGCTAATACTGATCTGTTCTATGTATAGGCCATAGAACAGATCAGTGTTATCGGTCATCTTCTGCTCTGGTATGCTCGATCTCAGACCAGAGCAGGAGACGCCGGGAGCCGGACAGAGGCAGTTGAGGGGACCTCCGTGCATCGTTCTGAATGATCGGGTCCCCGCAGCAGCGCTGCAGGCGATCCGATCATTCATTGAAATCGCGTACTGCCGCAGATGCCGGGATCTGTATTGATCCCGGCATCTGAGGGGTTAATGGCGGACGCCCGCGGGATCGCGGGCGTCGCCAATGGTGGCGGGTCCCAGGCTGCGATCAGCAGCTGGGATCAGGCGCACATGACACAGGCATCGCTCCGATGCCCGCGGTTAAGCACAGGACGTAAATGTACGTCCTGGTGCGTTAAGTACCACCGCACCAGGACATACATTTACGTCCTGTGTCCTTAAGGGGTTAAAATCTCCCATTATTACCACTGTACCCGCCCGGGCAGCCCTCTCTATTTATGTATGCATCTGACCTATCTCATCAGTGGTGTAGGGGGGAGGGGATCTATAGATTACACCAAAAATTTTCTTTTTAGTCTTTCCCTCCTTTTGTAATTCTACCCACAGTGATTCCACATTACCAGAATCATCACACACTATGGCATCGTTCACACTGACTTTCATACCGCTTCTAACATACAGACAGACTCCACCACCTTTCCTGTTTACCCTATCCTTGCGAAACAGTGTAAACCCCTGCAGATTGACAGCCCAGTCATGTGAGGAGTCCAGCCATGTCTCAGTGACCCCAACTATATCATATCTACAAAGAACCAATCAAACATTCATAGAGGATGGGCAGAAACCTTTTTGTCAGAAAATGAGACACCATGACACTGACACAAAAATGTTACCTAATGTGTACACTGGAAAACTAGAAGATGGGGATTGTTAAAACTACTGTGTCCGAGGTTTTGATACAGGATCTTGGCATAAATTGAACTGTGTGAAGTCCCAAGGTCCCTATTTTGAAGGGGACTGAGATGCCATTGTCCTATGTACAATGTTTCATAAATCGTGTAACTACTGTGAATGTCTCTATTTTTCATATTTCATGACTAGGTGATAAATATTCCATGTGGTAAAACCCTTTTAAATCAATATTACATTTTTTTAGTTTGTGTAGTTATAACATAGTCCAAACATTTTAAGCCCAAGAAACCGATTTTAATAGTTAACATTAAACAATATAACAGAGCAAATGAGAGCTCTGCAGACAAAGGTTCATAATCACACGGAATCAAACTTACTTCAATGGATCCACGGCTTTTAGTTCTTGTGCCATTCATTCTTGGACAAATCCACTTTCTGTGTAAACAAACAGTGAGAGGAAACTTGACAATATGACAAACAAATTGGAGATAAATGCAACAGAGGAAGTTACTGAATTAAGACACATAAAAAGTAAGAATGTTACAGTTTGCTTATTTTGGAAACATGGCTTTTGTTTATAATGGAAGCTACCATACTGTGCTGTACCGATGTATGACAAACTCCAAAGGGAAATGCTCCTCATTGAGGAAAGGGCAATGAAGATGTACGGAAGTCATTCATACTCCACTAGGAACACCAGGAAGAAGCATATGCAAAGCAGCTCTATGATTTCCCTTTAAGTCAAAGTTTAAAATTTCTTTAAGCAGCCTTAGAGCATGACTGGGGATTTAATAACTCAAGCCAGAAACTCCCCCAGAAGGGAAAGTTACAGACTCCACGGATTTGTGATGGTGCCATTATTTTGATGGTAAGAATAAAGCTGCTTTCTGTACTATTTTTGATGACCAAAGTGAAGGACACCTTCTGCTGAAATCCCAAGTACAGATGTGAATATAGCCTTATTTACCAAAAATCTATCAATTAATGCGGAACAAAGACAAAGCAAAGACACAACAAGGACAAGTCAAATATTGTACTTTAGGTAACCACATAGACTTACTTGTCATGAGAAGATGACTTGGCAGATGATAGATTTCTTCCAGGATCTCTTAAAGTAGTAAACGCTGGAGGAGAAGTCCTTTAGAAAAAGAACAGTGTACATTCATTTTTACAAACATGGTTTTCTCCTGTATACCAAATATTACAAAGTATTTTGAATTTAGTTGAAGGGGTTGTCCAGGGACACAAGTAAGTTATTAACTTTACTTTGAAATAGGATTAAAATTAAATTAAAAAAAGATTGTAATATTCTTCTGTGCCTTGACAACCCTTTTAAAAAGAAACTGTGGTCAATATAATATTAGTATTTTATATCATTTTGTAGCCTTGTTTTGTAGTCCATCCAGTTTTTATGCCAAAGCCAGAAGTGGATGCAGCAGGAAAGAGAAAGATCAGTCTTTACTTTATATTTCCCAATCCTTTTAAATCCACTTCTGGCTTTGGCTCAAAAAAAATAAAAAACTGTCACACATGCCGATTATAGATCCATGTTGCCCATCACAGAGAAAGGTTTCCTTCTCTCCACTGTGGTAAACTGCCCCCTTGTTGCCAATGTAATAATATACTCTACAGACCATTAGCAGACAACTAAAGCTGAAATGATGTATGCATACATCCTAGTATAGTAATACTGACTCAAGTTTTAATATTAGAGGACTGCTGGTGTAAGGTAACCTCAACAAGCCTTGACATGCAAGATGACAAAGTATCATAAATCTCTGTCTGTTTCAGGAACATTTGGCAAGGGGCGTCAGTTTCTTATCACCAAGGAGTGATGAGCAGCAGACATAGTTATTGGAAGACATTTCAGTGGAAGCTTGTAGACGTCTGTAGATGTATCATGGAGCCCAGAAATACCAAGACTTTATAAACCCATGTTCAAGTCTGAATCTATATTTGAAGTTATTACTGTGGTCTTTGTCTGTTTGAACTGCCTCGAAGTGTCAAGCTATCGGTATAGTAAGGATCTGTACCAAATAATAATCAAATATTGCAAAAACATAGTTTTTAATGATCTATTAAAATGATAAATAATAAAGACTAGTGATAGCAAATTATCAAAACCGAAAATAATAACCTTGGTATGTATATGGGAACACAATACGAATTACTACAATACTACTTAGAGGCATGCCATGGGAGTGTCACTGATTGTAGGCCAAACCCAGTCAGATTATTCAAATGGGTTAGCATAGGGATACCCTTAGGGTATGTTCACACTACAGAATTTCCCGCGGAATTCCGCAGTGTGAACTTAACACTAGTGTTAATTGGTCTCCGCGAGACCCGTTCACACTGCGGAATTTCAGCGGCGGACAATTCCGCTGCTGAAATTGTTCCGCGCAAAGAAAGAACATTTTCATTCTTTGCGCGGAAGTCCGCGAGCACTGCATAGCCGTCAATGGTCCTTCCACCGCCGCCGGCTGCCAGTCTGAATCTCGGCTCGCTGAATTAAGCGACCGGAGATTCCGTTCACACTCTGTAGTGTGAACATACCCTTAGGGTGTCCTAACTTGAGGGGCTCTCTGTTGCTTAACCTCCTGTCTACTCATGCAAGATAGCCATCCAAATTAGAACGATGCTGCTCAGGAACCTTTTGTCTCTTCCTTCCTCAAGGAAGGACCCTAACTAGCGGGATCAGGATAGGCAAGGGACCTATGCTAGCTTGCCAAAAACAAAACACACTGTAAAGTGTAAAATAAGATGTATAACAATGTTGCATCAATAAACCATTCAGCTGAATGTGGCACCAATTTACATGTAGAAACTCCACAAAATACCCATACACCAACAACATCACCCTAAGTGATACAAACAAACAAACACAATTACATATAAATAAACATATAGGGTTTATACTGTTCTCAAGTAAGATCCCAGTAACTGAATGTGTTATTTATGAATGAGGTTCTGTATGCAGCTGACTGTCTATATGTAGTGAGTATCCAAATCAGTGAGTACTGGTATTCGTATAGAAAACTAGTGTTTATTTCAAGGGATATACCAAAACAAATGGTTATAAAACTTGAAAAACACACTATGAGCTATCAATACCAACACATTAGAACCAGATCATGTAAAATATCAATATCTTTATTAAACACATATGAACAAAGTACACATACAGATAAGGAAACGAAAAAAATAACATAAAATCAAGGCACTACAATAACAGCCACAGAAGATGGGGGCAGACAAGATGTATGGCACAATTTCATGGAATACAGGGAAATACAGGTGTGCAAGAAGATACAAATGTAATTAAGTAATCACTGAATGCAATCCACAGAATATACAATCAAGTATAAAGAATAAAGGGTGTATCAGTGAAAAACCAAAACAGGTCCTAAAATGAAAATAAAGCAGACGGAAATAACATAGGAAAAAGGAATGAAAAAGACACCATAAGGTCTTCCTGCCATGCAGCCACACACCTGCCTCAGGAGCTTTCTGTCTCTTCCTTCCTCAAGGAAGGACCCTAACTAGCGGGATCAGGATAGGCTAAGTGGCCTATTGAAAGCTCCGTCACACCAGGAGTGGTGAACTCGCCCTGAGTTAAATACTCATCCCCTTTAGTTGGTCTCAGCCAAGCCAGATCACCCTGCTCTGTACTGATGAGGGGTAAGAACCCCAAAACAGCCATCTGCAGATGGGTAGAAACTTCCCTTTTGGGTAGTAAGTCTGGCTTGGCATTAATCCCGATCAGTTTTTCATATTCCGTAACTGAAGCTAAGCTGATACCAGGGAACATCACCTGAGAAGGTGATGTAATGAGCTGCTTTGCATATGAATATTCATATATATATATATATATATATATATATATATAAAAATATTAAAAATATTTTATGCAGAGGCATGCACCTTAGTAGATGAATAGTTCATGCAAATGTGGCACATATAGCTGTTTAGAAAGAGGATGTGGCAAAGACTGGAAGCTGGAAGATAATCTTATAATCTTTGCAGATGACACCAAGCTTTGTAGCACAGTACAGTCTATAGAGGATGTGTATAGGTTACAAGATGACTTGGATAGACTAAGTGTCTGGGCATCCACTTGGCAAATGAGGTTCAATGTGGATAAATGTAAAGTTATGCATCTGGGTACTAATAACCTGCAGGCATCGTATGTCTTAGGGGGGAATAGACTGTCAGAGTCACTGGTAGAGAAGGATCTGGGTGTACTTGTAGATCACAGACTACAGAATAGCATGCAATGTCAGGCTGCTGCTTACAAGGCCGGCAGGATATTGTCATGTATAAAAAGAGGCATGGACTCAAGGGACAGGGACATAATACTCCCCCTTTATAAAGCATTGGTTCGGCCTCACCTGGAATATGCTGTTCAGTTTTGGTCGCCTGTACATAAAAGGGACACCGTGGAGCTGGAAAGGGTGCAGAGACGCACGACTAAACTAATATGGGGCATGGAACATCTTAGCTATGAGGAGCGATTAAAGGAGTTACAATTGTTTAGTCTTGAGAAGAGACGTTTAAGGGGGGATATGATAAACCTATATTAGTATATAAATGGCCCATACAAAAAATATGGAGAAAAACTGTTCCAGGTTAAACCCCCCCCCAAAGGACAAGGGGGCCCTCCCTCCGTCTGGAGAAGAAAAAGTTTAGTCTCAAGGGGCGACACGCCTTCTTTACCAGCTTTAAAACAGGATTAGATACATTCCTGGAACAAAATAACATTAATGCTTATGAGGAAATATAAAATCCCATCCCTTCCCCAATATCGCGCCACACCCCTACCCCTTAATTCCCTGGTTGAACTTGATGGACATATGTCTTTTTTCGACCGTACTAACTATGTAACTATATAACACCTAGATATATAGGTTTGGTGGTGGCCATTCCTGGGTAGCTTCTATTTAGCTCAGTGTCCATTCCTATGGGGTAATAGAATTGTGGTGCAGTAGCACCTCTCACCCGATGACTTGAGAGGATCACTCTTACCCGCTATGACTGCAGCTGGTTAGCTGGCGCCGGATGCTGGTGAGTCTGGGGAGGGAGGGGATCTTGATGTGAATGTCCTGTAGCGTGTGATGTTGGCATCCTCCTCATGTTTGCTGCGTGCCACTAGTGAAGTTTTCTGTGATAGATTCCTAGAGGCCAGTTTTCTGTATAAAGCTATATGTTATAAGATCTGGTGGTGCAATAAATTAGATTACGCAATGCTAGATGCGTTTTGAGGCTCTGCTAAAACTCTTTTTCAATAGCTAAGCTTAGGAGGATTTCAAAGCCATCTTGTATTCAATGTATGCCCAGCATTATATGGGATTTCTGGACAATCTATACCAGTGGTCTTCAACCAGAGGACCTCCCGATGTTGCAAATCTACAACTCCCAGCATGCCCGGACAGCGGTTGGTTGTCCGGGCATGCTGGGATTTGTAGTTTTGCAACATCTGGAGGTCCGAAGGTTGGAGACCACTCTCCTATACTTTACGTTGTACGGATCCCTCAACATGGTTTCAACTAACGATCGTTCATTTGGAAGGAATTACCATCGTATATTGAGGGACCACTGTATTCTATTGATGCCAAATATTTTATATATGATATATATATATATATTTTTTTTAAATACCACTATAGGGGCGACCTGCACAGGCCCTGCAGCTAACTCATAGTGTTTTTTTTCAAGTTGTATAACCAGTTGTTTTGGTACATCCCGTGAAATAAACTCAAGTTGTTTTATATACTAATACCAGTCCTCACTGATTGGATACTCACTACATATAGACACTCAGCCGCATTCAGAACCTCATTCATAAATTACATATACACTTACAGGGACCTTACTTGAGAACAGTATAAACCCTACATGTATATTCATTTTTAGGTTGTACAGGGTACACAACCTCTTCATGTACCTGTTCTCGTTCGGTCCATCACACACAATGGGGGAGATTTATCAAAACCTGTGCAGAGGAAGAGTGGTGCAGTTGCCCATAGCAACCAAAAAATGAAAGAAGCGATCTGATTGGTTGCTATGGGCAACTGCACCACTCTTCCTCTGCACAGGTTTTGATAAATCTCCCCAAATCTATTGTTTTGAGCTACCTATAATCCTCCACAATTACATATAAACCTATCCGATGCGCTTCGCTGTGTTGTGTGCACAAAGATGCATCTCATCAGGGAAATTGTTAACCATTGAAAGCCCTCATAAAAACATAAAAGAACGTCCAGATATGAGGTCCCTAGTGTCTCAACACCTTGAGAGAGATTTATCAAAAACTGTGCAAAGGAAAAGTATGCCCAGTTGCCCATAGCAACCAGATGGCTTTTTATTTTGCAGAGGCCTTGTTAAAAATAAAAGCAAGCTGATTGGTTGCTATGGGCAGGTTTTCATAAATCTCCCCCCTTGTGACTGTATATTTAAGATTGTAGAAAAGTTTATAGGTACAAGCCAAAACTCCTATTTCCTAATAAGAATAAATACCCCAGCTCAGAAAGGATATGGAAAGGGCTTAAAGTAATGGCTCTTTAGGATATCAATGTTTACCTGCACACTTATTGATAGTTGGTGCATTTGTTAAGCGGGAAAAGCTACGCCAGGCAAAAAATCCCCCAAGAATCAATTAGATCTAAATACATCCTTAAGCCTATGTCAAAACTTTTTCTAGTAACCCTATGTAGCCATTGCAGTCTGCCCTAACTCCAACCTGTGCCTTCAATCCTTAGCCAAGGTGCAGAAAATTCAGGGCTCCCAAATAACTGTCCAGACTGGGGCCCAGCCCTTCTTTAAAGTGGGACACTCCCTCAGTCTATCCCGATACCCTGGTAGACAGGGACCATTTCAGTGGAAGCTTGCAGACTTCTGCAGATCTATAATGGAGCCTAGAAATACCAAGACTTTACAAACCCATGTTCAAGTTTGATTCTATATTTTATTTTTTTACCGTGGTCTTTGTCTGTGCGAACTGTACATTTCCTTTGAAAAGCATCCATTTCTAGATCCTGAACTCACATGATTGAAAGAAAATCCTGCATAAGTGGTCATGGTGGGGTGCTTTTAGATCCACCTATAAAAGAGGAAAGACATATAGCAAAAGTGGAGCTATGACCTGCAAACACAAGATACTGTATATCTTTAATTCTATGATATATTATATGCAATGCATTAAAGAAGTTTTCAGAACCTTTTCCTTTTTTACATTTTGTTACATTGAGGCCTTGTGTTAAGTATTCCCCCATCAATCTGCACTCAATAACTCATAAGAATGTGAAAACAACATTGAAATTTAACGAATTTTAAAAAAGCTCTGGGGTCTCCAATATCCCTTGATAACCTTTGAGATGTTTCTACACCTTGATTGGAGTTCCCTGTAATAAATTCAGTTGATTGGACAGGATTTGGAAAGACACAGCCCTGTCTATATAAATCCATGGAATTATTTTGGATATTAACATCATACATTTAAATCTTTTTCTTGGATTAAAGAAAGTGTTAATCCTAGGAGGTGGGACCATTCATTTTTTGGTGTTTTATTTTGTAAACTTGTTATGCCTTGACAAAGATTCTACTGGAATGCGTCTCCCATTTTAATATGTTATAAATAACGCTGATATAGTTTAACTTATTTTTTCTGAGCTGGATTAGAAGCAGGGCCGGACTGGGACCAAAAATAGGCCCGGGCATTTTAGATCAGGCAGCCCATTTCGGTAATGGGTGTGGCTATGTGAAGGCGGAGCCACAATGGGGAGGGACCAAATGTCAAGTATAGTTGGGTATAATAGGGTACATAACGGGGAAAAAAATATGACATACTGTGTATATATATGTACATACACATATATATATATATATATATATACACACACATATACATACACACACACACACATTAACAAAGCTAAGACCATTTCCTGTGATAAACACATGTACCTCTAAATAAATCATATAGTTACCGAATAACACCGGTACCATACATATTACCATCATACTGTTATTGACCAAATCCTGTATACAACCAGTATTGCCAATAATATCAGTATACAAGGAGGAATATTATCTCCATACTTATTGCCATCATCACTATTACTGACCAAATCCTGTATACTGAGACCAATATTACCAATAATACCCGTATACAAGGGGGATTATCATCACCATACATATTACCATCATACTGTTACTGACCAAATCCTGTATACTGAGACCAAAATTACCAATAATACCAATATACAAGGGGGAATTGTACTGTTACTGACCAAATTCAGAGTACCAGGACAAATATTACCAATAATACAAATATACAAGGAGGAAATATCCCCCATACTGTGACCATATAGTGGTAGACAGTAGCTCTACACAGGCTTTGCAGTGATTACATACAGTTACATCAGGTCACGTCTTCTCTAATTGAAGTCGTTCACTCTTCTTTTTCTTCTCCATCCAGTTCAGACTGCCATGATGATTTCTTCCAGCCACAAACCGTCTCCATTGAACCTGCCAGACAAACATTTTAGGCTATGCCCTTTTCAAGCACCTAAAGTGCCCAAAACAGTAATAATAACCCCCTTGGTGTCTCACACAGTAAATTGTGTAGATAGGTGGGTTGGGGAAGAGTAGGTATGTCCCCCACCATCAAGTAGACAGGTCCCTTTACCTAGTTCTCCCGAATACACAGGTGCCCTGAATAGATAGGTGCCACCTCTAGGTAGCCCCCCCCCCCCCCCCAGTGTACTACCTAGAGGTGGCACCTATCTATTCAGGGCACCTGTGTATTGTAGCCGCTGCCCCCTGTAGTTACTCACTGTAGGTGTAGCCCTTTGTATATAGTTGCAGCCCACCCGTATATAGCAGCTCCCTTTCTGTAGTTGTAGTGGCAGCCCCCTTTAGCTAGTTTTAGAGCTGCTGCACTGTCGGGCAGGGCCTGGGTGCCCTACATGTCAATCTGTCCCTGGATATAACAGAAATAGATACATGAGATACATAGATAGATATGAGATAGATAGATTCATATGAGATAGATAGTTATATTAGTGTTTCCCTGCAAGGATGACTCCAGCTGTTGCAAAACTACAACTCCCAGCATGCCCACACAGCCAAAGGCATGCTGGGAGTTGTAATTTAGCAAAAGCAGAAGGCACCCCGATTAGTAAACACTGAGATAATGTCTTCCACTGCCTCCCAAACGGCAACCGTTCCCTCCCCTTTTCCCCCCAGGAAACTCACCTAATAGATGGGCTGAATCAGTGGTGGGCAGGGGAAGTTCTCCTGATCCAGCAGCACGGGCGGGAGTCAGAGTCTGGTGGAGCAGCCGCAGCACAGGAGCTTGAGGGGGGGGGGGGGGGAGAGGAGGAGAAGCGTCCCTCACTGCTCTCCTGCTGACAGAGAGTCACAGCCACGGCCCCTGCGCTTGCTTTAAAGGGCCAGCAGGTTTAATGTCGAAAAACCCAAGATAATGGTGCTGGCAGTGGCTGGGCCCTCTCTCTGGCTGGAAGACCCAACAACAGTTCGCCCCTTCTTTGCTGTGGGCAGCTGTTGCAGGGGGGGGTGAGGGGCAGGGATTAAGAGACGTGCCTGTGCGGCCCATCTATATACAGGCACACCAGAGCAATGTCCTAAAGCTGCACCGCGGCCACCACTCAAAGTGCTGTTACATAGCATTACACTTAATGGCACGCCGACACAAACTGTCAGTTTAATACTTTGAGTTTTAATACTGCCGATGGACAGTTTCAAAGCAGCGGCCAAAGGCCGTCTGCTCCTGATGCAGAGTGTGTATGTGTGTGTCACATCCCGGGAGGAGGAAGGCCCTGCGGAGTCATGGCAGCCGCTGGAGGGGAAAAAAAAAAATGCAGCCACATCTCAAAGAGGCCCCAAGGCCGGCGGCCCATCGTCAATTTTCCCGGAATCCCGGCAGGCCAGCCCTGATTAGAAGTGCTGGGAATTTCTTTCCTTCTGGAATCATGTTCACACATAAAAGCCTGCCTTGAGTTTTCAAAAAAAAAAAAAAAAAACACCTAAATGGACTGTGAGAAACTAGGTTGTTATCTCGTCTGATAAAACCAAGATACAATTTTTTGGCCATAATCCTAATTGTCATGCCTGGAGGAAATGCTGTTCATCTGCCCCATACCATCAATACAGTGAAATATTGTTATGGCAGCATCACACTGGTGGGGCGCTATTTAGCGTCTGAGACAGGGAGACTGGTCAGCCTTAAGGCAAAGCTGAATCGAGCAAAGTACAGAGATTTATTCAACCAAGTGCTCTGGACCTCAGACAAAGCTAAGGGTTCACCTTCTAACAAGACAATGCCGCTTGGCACCTCTTATAGGATGCAGGTAGTGTGATTAAGTAATTAGGGTAAGCTGGATTATATTCAGGGGGTACTGTATGTGGCAGGGTCATATTCAGAGGGTACAGTATGTGGCAGGGTTATATTGAGAGGGAAGAGTGTGTGTCAGGATTATATTCAGAGGGTACAGTATCTGGCAGTAATATGTCAAAATGACCATCCTGCTACCCCTTTAAAGTCTGGCAATTGAGCAAAATGTCTTTGAGTGCACCATAGAGGTATTTCTAGCAGTCAGCAATCTCAGACCACCCCTGTAATAATTTACCTGTCTTAGACATAACTGCATGTCACTTTTTCAACAACCCAACATCCATCACTATTTCCAGCTGGGGGCATTATATATTTTTTGTCAGTGAGTGTATATTGCAAGTGATGAAGCATATTACCATTTTTATGTGGATGATTAATGTGTGAAGCCCATAGCAATGCAGATGCTGCTTCCCTATGGGACACAAAAAGTAGATAAAAGCCTGCAACCTGATGCTGCTGGAGAAAAAGAAGGAATGTTGAAGTTAAAGGGGTCCGTCAGTTAGGAAAGCTTTGATTCATTTCAATGGTCCCTTAAAAATGTGCAGATCATTCCCACTGTGTGAAAGTAGTATTACATAGGCCATATACAGATAGATGAGATATGTCCTTAAGAGAATTATAATCTATTGGTAACTCTCTCCACTTTGCCTAAAATGGGCATTCCCATCTGTCACTTTTATTTCCCCGTACTGTACAAAGTGGTTTACAGATCATCACTTGAGTACATTCAGCTTATTACAGTATATGGTTGTATTCACATGTACAGTATCCTGCGCACATTTGATGTGCAAGATTTGAAGCTACAGAATGAAGCTGTGTTCAATTAGTTTATATTTAAATCTGCAGCTTCAAATCCTGTGCATCAAATATGCACAGAATACAGTATATGTGAATAGACCCTAAGGGTAGGGTCAACACATGACTTTTATGGGTTGGAAAATATGCAGCAGAATACGGCAACGGGTTGCAAAATCTGCTGCATATTTTGTTACCTATTGACTTTGATCGATAGAATAATATGCAGCAGCAAAACACAGTACGTGTGACCCTATCCTTAAATGGCTACACATGGGCCATTTCTTTCCTAGCAGCCTCCCAGTCTGACTGGGAGAGCATGGTAAGTGAGCTATTACAGCTTGTTCACACTGGTGTGGTGCTGAGCGGCGTCCATTACTGTTTGCGGGGGGGTGCGGCCCATAGACTGGTTTGAGTGGCATTGGAGCAGCTCTGCCAGTGGGTCGTTCCCCCCTGTGGGCACTGGTGTCGCGGCGGTGGTGGTCGCTGCCCAGTGCTACGCCATTTTATGCTAGGGACGTTAGAGACCCACTCTAAATAGGTGGCCTTGACGTGGCGAGTGGGCTTGTACTTTTTGATCAAAAATGTATACTAACAACCTGTTAGTTTTTGATATTATGCTGAGAAGCAATCAGATCATTATACAAGATTGTAGAATGCACCATGTCTGTTTTCTACCCGAATTCTACCCTTAAATGGAATTGCACTTTATACAGTCTGGAAATAATTTTAGCTGATAGACAGCCAAGATATCATCTAATGTTATGCACCAAAATGATGTAGCAATAGTTTTAATAAACCGTTCCTTACAAAGATATATTGTAATTGCTCACATTAATTTGATAAATTCATAGTGTTAAACAAATTAACTCTTCAGGTTATAGTTTATAAAAGTAAGAAATACTAAACCTCAGACGTGGCCTTGGGTGCATTGTATCCTCACGGACAGAGATTTTGCTGTCTGGTTGTTAAGATTTCAAAAACCACTTCAGCAGTTTAGGTTTACATGATCTCCATAGGAACAATAAGGCCTCACCTGACTGGTCACAATGTCACACATGGCCAAGTATTTCACATGGAAAGGTTTAACCTCTTGTATACCAAAGGTGTGGCAGATTAAACAAACAAGTATGCTGCGCAGCCCTTTATCATGTTATACTTTACATTGTTAGTGAAGCATTCCAACACCTTTCACAGTTCTCTTCAGCAACCAACCTTACATTAATAAGGATTTGCTTATTAGGATTCCTGATTAATACAGACACATGAAAGACAATACAATACATGTAGTTTTTTTTAATTTAACCCCTTAAGGACATAGGGCGTATCCATACGCCCCCGTTTCCAAGTCCTTAAGGACCAAGGGCGTATGGATACGCCCTGAGCATTTCCGGCCCCCGCCGCTAGCCGGGGGGGAGCCGGGGCCGGATGCCTGCTGAAATCGTTCAGCAGGCATCCCGGCATATCGCCCAGGGGGGTCATTATGTCCCCCCATGTCGGCGATTGCCGCAGATCGCTGGACAATTCAGTCCAGCGATCTACGGCGGATTCCGGGTCAATCGGGTCTCCAGTGACCCGATTACCCGAACAGCCAGAGCCAGCAGGGGTGAGGTGGCACTGGTGCCACCTCACGATCGCCCTGATTCGTCGGCCGGGAAATCAGGGCGCCTGCTGCGGGTGTCACTCCCGCAACCCGCTCCGACCCTCTTCCGGAGGACGTGAGCGGATGCGGGACGTGCACCCCGGGTGCTGGGGACCCCAATCCCCGGCGTCCCTGTTGGGATCGGGGCCCCAGGAGCGACGGCGGCGGCGAGGGACTGATGTGTGCGGCGGCATCGTGGAGCAGCAGCAGGAGGTGAGTGACAGCCTCCTGCTGTTGCTTAGCAACAGCTCCCAGCATGCAAAATGGGCATGCTGGGAGCTGTAGTTATGCAACAGGAGGAGGCAGACCACCACAACTCCCAGCATGCCCTTATGGGCATGCTGGGACTTGTAGTTTTGCAACAGCTGGAGGCACATTCTTTCTATGGAAAAGTGTACTTTCAGCTGTTGTATAACTACAACTCCCAGCTTGCACAAACAGCTAAAGTGCATGCTGGGAGTTGTAGTGGTGCATCTGGTGGTTGCATAACTACAACTCCCAGCATGCCCGTTGGCTGTCGGTGACTGCTGAGAGTTGTAGTTTTGCAACAGCTGAAGGCACACTGAGTTAAGTAGCAAACCAGTGTGTCTCCAGCTGTTGCATAACTACAATCCCCAGCATCCCCAGCCAATGTAGTATGCCTCCGGCTGTTGCATAACTACAAGACCCAGCATGCCCTTCCGCTGTCCGTACATGCTGGGGGTTGTAGCTTTTGCAACAGCTGAAGGCACACTGGTTGCAAAACTCGGTTTCACAACCTGTGCGTCTCCAGCTGTTGCAAAACTACAACTCCCAGCATGCACTGATAGACCGTACATGCTGGGAGTTGTAGTTTTGCAACAGCTGGATGTCCCCCCCCCCCCCCCCCCCAATGTGAACGTACAGGGTACACTCACATGGGCGGAGGATTACAGTAAGTATCCGGCTGCAAGTTTGAGCTGCGGCAAATTTTCTGCCGCTGCTCAAACTGCCAGCGAGAAACTACTGTGAACCCCCGCCTGTGTGACTGTACCCTAAAAACACTACACTACACTAACACGAAATAAAATAAAAAGTAAAAAACACTACATATACATATACCCCTACACAGCCCCCCTCCCCAATAAAAATGAAAAAAGTCTGGTACGCCACTGTACGGAGCCTCCAGCTGTTGCAAAACAACTACTCCCAGTATTGCCAGATAGCCACTGACTGTCTAGGCATGCTGGGAGTTTTACAACAGCTGGAGGCCCCCTGTTTGGGAATCACTGGCGTAGAATACCCCTATGTCCACCCCTATGCAAGTCCCTAATTTAGGCCTCAAATGCGCATGGCGCTCTCACTTTGGAGTCCTGTCGTATTTCAAGGCAACAGTTTTGGGCCACATATGGGGTATCGCCGTACTCAGGAGAAATTGGGCTTCAAATTTTGGGGGGTATTTTCTGCTATTACCCTTTTTAAAAATGTAAAATTTTTTGGAAAACAAGCATTTTAGGTAAAAAAAAAAATTTTATTTTTTTACATATACAAAAGTCATGAAACACCTGTGGGGTATAAAGGTTCACTTAACCCCTTGTTACGTTCCCCGAGGGGTCTAGTTTCCAAAATGGTATGCCATGTGTTTTTTTTTTTGCTGTTCTGGCACCATAGGGGCTTCCTAAATGCGGCATGCCCCCAGAGCAAAATTTGCTTTCAAAAAGCCAAATGTGACTCCTTCTCTTCTGAGACCTGTAGTGCGCCAGCAGAGCACTTTTCACCCCCATATGGGGTGTTTTCTGAATCGGGAGAAATTGGGCTTCAAATTTTGGGGGGTATTTTCTGCTATTACCCTTTTTAAAAATGCTAAAATTTTGGAAAACCAAGCATATTAGGTAAAAAAAAATATTTTTTTTTTACATATGCAAAAGTCATGAAACACCTGTAGGGTATTAAGGTTCACATTACCCCTTGTTACGTTCCCTGAGGGGTGTAGTTTCCAAAATGGTATGCCATGTGTTTTTTTTTGCTGTCCTGGCACCATAGGGGCTTCCTAAAAGTGACGTGCCCCCCAAAAACCATTTGTCGCTCCTTCCCTTCTGAGCCCTCTACTGCGCCCGCCGAACAATTAACATAGACATATGATGTATGTGCTTACTCGAGAGAAATTGGGTTTCAAATACAAGTAAAAATGTTCTCCTTTTTACCCCTTGCAAAAATTCAAAAATTTGGTCTACAAGAACATGCGAGTGTGAAAAATGAAGATTTTGAATTTTCTCCTTCAATTTGCTGCTATTCCTGTGAAACACCTAAAGGGTTAATACACTTACTGAATGTCATTTTGAATACTTTGGGGGGTGTAGTTTTTATAATGGGGTCTTTTATGGGGTATTTCTAATATGAAGACCCTTCAAATCCACTTCAAACCTGAACTGGTCCATGAAAAATAGCGAGTTTGAAAATTTTGTGAAAAATTTCTAAATTGCTGCTGAACTTTGAAGCCCTCTGGTGTCTTCCAAAAGTAAAAACTCATAAATTTTATGATGCAAACATAAAGTAGACATATTGTATATGTGAACCCCCCCAAAAAATAACTATTTTGAATATCCATTTTCCTTACAAGCAGAGAGCTTCAAAGTTAGAAAAATGCAAAATTTTCATTTTTTTCCATCAAATTTGGGGATTTTTCACCAAGAAAGGATGCAAGTTACCATAAAATTTTACCACTAAGTTAAAGTAGAATATGTCACGAAAAAACAATCTCGGAATTAGAATGATAACTAAAAGCATCCCAGAGTTATTAATGTTTAAAGTGACAGTGGTCAGAATTGCAAAAAACGCTCCGGTCCTTAAGGTGAAAAAGGGCTCGGTCCTTAAGGGGTTAATATACAGTAGTTCACCATCCTCCCCCTTGGTGTTTTTCTTCAGGTTTTTAATTTTTTTATTTTTTTTTTACACGACATGGAATTAAAGGGATTTTATTGTTATTTTATGTAAAGGACCTGAAAAAAAAAAAAAAAAAAAAAAAAACTTGACATTGTTGCAGTGGAATGTGAAAAGAAAAATACAATGCTTTAAAATAGATAAATACTAAAAATAAATAATGCTTGTTTTGGAGAAAACACTTGTTCATGGATTGAATGGATTATGAAGGCTAGGAACAGATACAACTTTTGTTTGGCCATTTTTTTTTTTTTTGGTAGAAAAAACACCATAGAAAACTTCCACCTCACTTTTTGAGGCGTTTTTTCCAAAATATCTGCTGTACTAGTCTTGGCGTTAATTCCCAGCTAACACCTGGCCCCCCAAAAAGGTTATACAGAGAGTATGGTTTTTAGGTGATTGACAAAAACAGCAAAAGTGATCCCAGCCTAAAAGATCTATATTAGTCGGCCACTAACACTGAGAAGGCTCATTAAATGGGCACTGATCAGCATGATTTGCACTCGTTACCAGGGCCTGTTTGAGGATATGTTCACACCTGCATATGGCACTGCAGATTTTGCTACATATTGAAGTAAATTGGTAACAAAATCGCTTCAGAAAACCTGCAGCAAAATCTGCATATCCAGACAGTGTAAAAGGGCCCTTAGGTTATAATCCATTAGGGAGTCTTCTTAGTGAACAATTGGCAATATAAAAGTGAATTGAAGAGTGTGTTACTGAGAGTTCTAGTCACCTATATGTAGCTCTAGTTCTGTTGCATATGGATTTTAGATTTCCTCATCAAGAATTGATCAAAAAATCCAGAACCCCTGGTTTGGAACACAAAAAGCACTATTTCTCATCTGTAGAGTGGTTCCTCATTTTACATGGCTTGAGGATACAATATTTTCAACCAACAATGGTCTCTTATGCACCATATGATTACCTGGAAGATCCAATAACATGGTTATTTCACCACCCGTATAAGGTGTATATCACACAAACATAGCAAAAGCCAGAAATGGATTTAATAGGAATGGGAAAGCTGAACAGAATTAAGTAAAAAAAAGTTTAATAACTATCTAACCATTTCCTTGCTTGGTAACCACTTAAGTCATATTACTGAGCATTTCCAAACTGTACACTCAAGTGATCATCAGGTTTTATGTTGGTTAGTAACCCTTATTGGGGAGGGGTAGTTAGTGAGAAACACAAAGATAAGGCTGCAAGTTGCAGTATGTATTTCTATAGTGGCTGAGGTTTCTAGTGAGTAAAATATCTCATTACTGGGCTGGATTAAGGGTTTATGCTGCTCAGTACTGCTCTATAATGTCCTTCACGCGGTTTCTGCTTTTAACCCCTTAAAGAGTAGCTCCCACCATCCTTTTTTTTTTCCTCTTCCCTGTCCCTGCCTATTGCCCATCTATCCCTAACCCCCTCCCAGCCTTTTTTACTATATTAAAAATGGCTTTTTGTCTGCCTGGTAGGGTGCTCACTACCAGGCAGACTTCCCCAGCAGGCGTGACATCACTGATGCCTGGGGGCCGACACTTCCGCCCTTAGTTAATCTATACAGGGTGCCTCCAGCTGTTTCACCACTACAACTCCCAGCTTGCCCTGACATCTATTGGCTGTCAGGGCATGCTGGGACTTGTAGTGGTTTAACAACTGGAGGCACCCTGTGTTGAAAGCAATAACTTTGTTAGGGCCATGGCCGCGGCGCTTCTCCCTGTCAGGCAGGGAGCGTGCGCATTCTGAATGAATTTGGACCGATTGCCCGGAGGGAGACCCCTAGTGGCCGGTTTTCAAACGTAAATTACAATATATTAATTAAAAAAAAAAATAATGAAAATATATTAGAGATATGTTGTAGTACGTTTGTTTTTTTTTTACGGCGTTCAACGTGCGGGATAATTTACATTATAGTTTTATAGTACATGTCATTACAGACGTGGTAATACCTAGTATGTATATGATTTGTGTGTTTTGTTATAATACAGGGCTTTTATTGGGAAAGGGGCATTTCTTTTTATTTTTTACACTTTTATTGAAGAACCTTTTATTATTATTATTTTCACTTTTTGCAGATTATACTATGCTGCAATACATTTGTACTGCAGCACAGTATGACCTGTACACACTACAGCTTTTGCGCACCAGCCTCTGGCTGAATTTCACAGGCTTTCGCAGCAAACAGACAGGAGGTCATCATCTGACCTCGTGCTGCCATAGCAACCAATTGTGACCCGTGATCGTATTGCGGTACCACCGTTTGTGAACAGGGGGAGCACCCTTCACCTCCAAACACCATGGATGCAGTGACCAGGATTGATCATGGCATCTATGGGGTTAATGCTGCCGGGAACGGTGCGATCACGGCCCCGGCAGCGGGACCCCGGCTGTGATTGACAGCCGTGTCCCGCCAGCAAACTCCTGCAGAGCAGGAGATCGCTAGAACGTATGCATATGTCCAGTTGCGCTAACAAGTTAGCAACTTGGATGTATGCATACGCCCTGGGGCGGGAAGGGGTTAAGGATGTGCTATGGAGCAACAGGGAAGCAGGATCTCCTCTTTTGTGTGTACAGTGTATAGGAGTCATCATAACAAATACTCCATTCATCTGGTGAAAAATGCATATACAAGTTGAGTAATTCCTAGAAATAGAGTTGCTCCTCTTGTATGTACACACACACAAAAACTTATGCTAAAAAGTTGCCTAACATACAGGTATACTTTACACCATTTGTAATGCTATCATATTTTGTAATAAATACATTGTTCAATAAAATGGCTTAAAATCGGTTAAAAAGTACAAAGATCGAAAATGTTTATTGGTGATAACAAAAAAGTGAATACAATATTATATAGTCACCATATTTAAAGCAACAGTGCAACAAGGCATTATATATATTTACACATACATACATAGATCAGTTTGTCTTCAGGATAAATAACTGTACTTTTTTCATGTTTTTTTCCTTTGTTAACCTTAAGAAACATTTCTTCATCACCAGGCCCTCTGGCCATGTCATGGCAAATATACATATAAATACACAGGATAAAAGTTCAGAGGATGGAAACATTTGGTCATAAGAACTCCACTGTGGGAAGAACCTGAAGGAAAAGTGTTGCTTTGTTTCTCACTTTAAGTAACAGATGTATTTTGACAAAACAATCCAAATCTGAACCCATCCCAAAACAGGTGTCTTTATACAAGAAAGCTTTTCCACTGGCTAAAGATGAAAGTTATGCAGTTATGATGTGCATCACATGCCATTAGATGTTAGCAGTTAATGCACATGACATGGTCTGATAGACTGTATAGACTGGTACCATCTCATTACGTGTATGTTACAGTAAAAACTTGTATTACTTACTTGTATATAGTTCTGGACTATCTTTTCTTATAGGGGTTCTGCCATTACTCTGTTATTCCTCATGGAAACAACTGGGGGTTACCAATCCTCTCGTCAATAAAGGCATATCTTTACCCACTCATCACTAAGTCATGCTTACAAATGTTTACATTTCCAGGAGTAATAACACAGGAAAGAAAACATGCACAACTATAAGAAAAGATGCTACAGTATTGTATTCTAAGTATTTACTAAAAACATTCTATTAAAAGGGAGGCCTAAAAAACAGTTAAACACAACAATGGTCGCTATCCTGCTGGTAAATGAGTCTGAAAAAGGACTGTTCTTTGCCTAGACCTATGTCCAATAACAGACTGTTTTCATGCCAAGCTGAGCTGATCCTCCAGTCTGTGTGATGCAGTGACCTATATTACTGTACAAAGCACTAACACAATAACTTTATCAGCTGTCACAAGTGTTTCAGCCCTATTCAGGCCTGGTTAGTGGTTATCGACAGGAAACCCCAAATGATTGTGATGCGGCAACTTACTGTAGGAATTAAGGGAAAACTTCCATAGGTAAATGGTACAACGTTGCTTCATATGAACAGGCCTCAAAAACAAATGAAAAGAACAAAATATCTACAAATGTTGTCTCACATACAGTTAACATTCCCTTTACTTCTTTATATATCAGAGTATATATCCACAGGGGCAGAAAAGTTTCAGCAAAATGATAGGCCATTCAATGATAGTAATAAGACAACTCAATTGTCAATTGTACTAACAGATTTACCTGCAAAGGGCAGAAAGTCTAAAGTAAATGTATTGATACAAATACACAATAGAACTCTGTATTACATAAAAGCAACAAAATATTTAAAATAATGCTTCATTATTATTAGTGCAATTTTTGTTCTTAAAAATGGAAAGGGGGAAAAAAAATTGGTAACAGGAAAAAAAAATTTATTTTCAGATTACAGAATTAGTGGACTGTGAATTAGGAAAAACAGGAAAGCAGACTAAGAAATAATGCCTAGTGCAAACTTTTTTTTTTTTTTTTTTTAGAAGAAGCAATTTAGAAGAAGCAATAAAAACCTGACAATGTATCAAGACAATTTACTGTAGGCCTAATGCATACAAACATACTACAGTCTGTGTAGCCCTTGGCAACCAGATTCCTGCTGTAGCTTTACAGGGGTTATCCTGAAAAGAAAAATAGAGCCAAGTTCTTTTAAAATCAGCTTCTTCAGGTCGAAAAAAAATATCTGTTTTTCTATTCCTGGATAACCCCTTTAAAATAAAGCAGTGATCTGACTGGCTGCTGGCAACATTATCATTGTTAGTTTTTTTGTTGTTATTAATGCCTAAATCCATGTGTTTTGTTCTATATCTCATTACTGGACTGTAACCACAAAAATGGAAAATGCTACATTCCTGGACACCATATTTGTCCTCACAAAAGCCCCATCTATTTGGGACAAACTTTATCAAGATAAACCAGGCAGATCTACAGAGCAACTAACACTCAAAATAATGTAATTATATAGTCCATGCAATTGCCGACAAGTAATATTGTAAGAATTAACCATGAGCTGGTACAAGAATAGAACAGTATTAGGTCCGTTGTAGTTTATCCATAGAAATGACACAGAGAATGGCTCATATTTCTACAAAATTGACAAGTTGAGGGTTTCTGATATTGCACAGAATGCATTTTGCACCAGATTACAAATCGTATACATTGTTTTACAGATAACCATACCTGAAGAGGATTATCACATAGAAAGAAAGATCTCATTTTTATTATTCTACCACATAGCAAAGAAGGAATTTGCATTCAGAATAATAAATATTTCCTTTTGTCATCCATTTTCTTTTTTTTAATAAAATTACAAAGTTTGTGCTTTTCAGATAGAAAAATCTATGTTCTCTAATGATCAATATTTGTTGTAGAATGCCCTTTCTTACCACAAAGGTAAAGGTAATAGCTGGCTTGGGAATTGTGGATGACTTACCTAGCTATCCCCCATCCAAATATTATGTTGCATTTAAATACAATATGGACTAATAAGTGGACCAGTATTTAACTGAATGCTCAAGTCCGATAACATAAAAACTAAAGTGCTCAAAATGTAAGCTTCTAGCCCTGTACGGTATTTAAAAAGAATAGGTAACTTGACAATTTTTAAAATAGACATGTCGTCAGGAAAGCAGACAGTTAGTCTGTAATAAATAATTGCATTTCCTTGATATAACAATTCTAGAGCATCCTTCACTATACATGTGTGTTCTGCTATTCCACCTAGAGGTGTCCCTACACTCCTAACCCAGCCTGACTCTGTATACAGACATGACAGGCTAATAAGGGGTCAAATTTATTCTTACGTTTCCAGGAGAAAATTACATAGCATATAATTACATGAGTACATAGCTTGGCAAATAATTATTTCAGGGGAAATGCAATTATTTACTACACCAGACTAGTCAACAGATCTGATGTGCTCGTTAACACTGCCTAGACTTAAAAAGTATTTTTCATTCGACTTTTTTTATTTTATTATTTCCTTCTTAAGCTCACAGATCTTGATAAACTGGATGTCGTACATTCATTAATAATATAAATTATATAAAGCTTGTTGGAATATCCAATACTATTTACACTTATTGATTATTAACACTTTATGTAACAGTATAGCATTAGCTCCTACACTATACAGTAGAAATAGTCTTGGCGTCAACTGGCGCAAAAATATTAATGGCAGCGATTAAAACCAGCTGTCTGAGGGGAATAAACCGATCATGGTAAATATTTTGTGTGTGCTTTCAAAAGAAGCCAACAGCATCCACCATTTCACCAAGTCCACATACACTTCTACGTTTCTTAGGCTTTTCAGACACATTCTAAATCCTTCAGCTGAAACTCTCTAGAATCATTTCCCTCTTACACAACATGCTTAAACCCTCAACTTTTTGCACATAAAACTTTCTAGAATTCGTTCTTTATTCGGCGGACATGCACACAGTCCATTTTATTCCAGGCTTATTCTTCTTTTAAATTACCCATTCTTGGAGAGGATGTGCAAACAGGAGCAGCAAGTCCACCAATAATAGCTGGAAGGCTCTGGTTCCTTTTCAAACCACCCATGAGACTGCTGCTTGTTGAAGTAAACATGGCAGACTCTTGTCGTTTAAGTCCATTGTTTAATGCTGGCCCCTGCGTTTGTTCCCCTGTGCATGGTTGACTGACTACTCTAGCAATCCCTAAACGCTTTAGTCGCTCTACCAAACTCAGCTTCATTTGCCCCAAATCCGCCACGCTTCGTGTGGACTTTAAACCATACATTTCTTGAAGAAAGCTCTCAGCGGGCCTTGAAACTGCCAAGAAATTTTCAGAAGGATTTGCTCTTGGTTCAAATGTCAGAGGAGATGGACAAGGGGAGTGGGAAGGAGAATTGGGCGGAGTGGAGGGAAGAAGCAAATTTTGTGGACGTGATGGTTTCTCTTGAACAATGGGCCTGTTGACTTTAGCAGATATGCCTTGTTCTTTTAGCAGTTTAGTCAAATTACTGGTATTATTCATGGAGGGATCAGATGCTTTACCAGAATATTCTCCAAGGCTCAAACGACAGGAAATGGCAGGAGAACTCACACATGTGCTGGTTGAACAAGAGCTTCCACTGCCAAAGAATGATGATGAGGTGTACTTGGAACTGACAGAGAAACAGATACAAAAAAACATATTTTAACATGATAAAATGAAAAAGAATTAAGCAAAAAGCACATAAGAGAAAATATCATAAAAATACTTTTTCCTTTTATGAATAGAAAGTTGCTTCTGATTTGGGAAATCCAATAGGACCATATACTATATAGTTGCTTATATACAGTCATGGCCATAAATGTTGGCACCCCTGAAAATTTTCAAGAAAATCAAGTATTTCTCACAGAAAATGATTGCAGTAACATGTTTTGCTATACACATGTTTATTCGAACTAAACCAAAAGAGGGAGGAAAAAAATTAAAATCGGACATAATGTCACACCAAACTCCACAAATGTGCTGGACAAAATTATTGGCACCCTTAACTTAATATTTGGTTGCACGCCCTTTGGAAACAATTAATGAAATCAGCTTCTTACACGTCTCAGCCGGAATGTTGGACCACTCTTTTGCAAACTGCTCCAGGTCTCTCTTATTAGAAGGGCGCCTTATCCCAACAGCAATTTTAAGTTCTCTCCACAGGTGTTCAATGGGATTTAGATCTGGACTCATTGCTGGCCACTTCAGAACTCTCCAGCGCTTTGTTGCCATCCATCTCTGGGAGCTTTTCGACATATGTTTGGGGGTCATTGTTCTGCTGGAAGACCCAAGATCTGGGACGCAAACCCAGCTTTCTGACACTGGGCTGTACTGTGCGACCCAAAATCCTCAGATTTCATGATGCCTTGCACACATTCAAGGTACCCAGTGCCAGAGGTAGTAAAACAACCCCCAAAACATCATTGAACCTCCACCATATTTCACTGTAGGTACTGTGTTCTTTTCTTTGTAGGCCTCATTCTTTCTGTTTTCGGTAAACAGTAGAATGATGTGCTTTACCAAAAAGCTCAATCTTGGTCTCATCTGTCCACAAGACGTTTTCCCAGAAGGATTTTGGCTTCATTTTGGCAAAATGTAGTCTTGCTTTTTTATGTCTCTGTGTCAGCAGTGGGGTCCTCCTCCTGGGTCTCCTGCCATAGCGTTTCATTTCATTTAAATGTCGACAGGTAGTTTGCACTGACACTTATGCTCCTTGAGCCTGCAGGACAGCTTGAATATCTTTGGAACTTCTTTGGGGCTGCTTATTCACCATCCAGACTATCCTGCGTTGACACCTTTCATACATTTTTCTCTTCCGTCCACGCCCAGGGAGATTAGCTACAGTGCCATGGGTTGCAAACTTCTTGATAATGTTGCGCACTCTGGACAAAGGCAAATCTAGATCTCTGGAAATGGACTTGTAACCTTGAGATTGTTGATATTTTTCCGCAATTTTGATTCTCAAGTCCTCAGTTCTCTTCTCCTCTTTCTGTTGTCCATGCATAGTGTGGCACACACAGACACACAATGCAAAGACCAAGTGAAATTCTCTCCTTTGTATCTGCTTTCAGGTGTGATTTTTATATTTCCCACACCTGTTACTTGCCCAGGTGAGTTTAACCCCTTAAGGATCAAGGGCGTACAGGTATGCCTTTGCTCCCTGGTACTTAAGGACCAAGGGCCTGTACGCCCGTGTGAATTTCGGTCCCCGCCGCGCGCCGGGCGGGGACCGGGTCGGGGTGACTGCTGATCTCTATCAGCAGGCTCCCCGCGCAAATGCCCAGGGGGGTCATCAGACCCCCCCCCCCCCCCATGTCGGCGATCGCTGCAAATCGCAAGTGAATTCACACTTGCGATTTGCGGCTATTCCGGGTCATACGGGTCTATAGTGACCCGGTGACCCGGAAAATAAAGGTGCCACCCCTCCTATCTCTGCTATTGGTGGTCTAGAAGCGATCACCAATAGCAGATCGGGGGTGGAGGGGTTTACTTTCGGTGTCCCCGTTCTGCCCACCCACAATAGGCGGGGCAGGATGGGGAAACCGACAGGGACCGGCGCCGAAGATCCACTTACCCATCGGCGACGGCAGCGGGCGACGATCGGCGGAAGAAGAGGACGGCGACGCAGCTCCCTGGATCCGACGGAAGCCGGTGAGTTACTTAGCAACATCTGGAGGGCTACAGTCTGAGACCACTATAGTGGTCCCTAAACTGTAACCCTCCAGATGTTGCAAAACTACAACTCCCAGCATGCCCAGAGAGCTGTTTAGGCTTGCTGGGAGTTGCAGTTTTGCAACAGCTGGAGGTCTACAGTTTGAGACCACTGCACAGTGATCTCTATACTGTGCACCTCCAGATCTTGCAAAACTACAACTCCCAGCATGCCCACACAGCAGTTTGCTGTCTGGGCATGCTGGGAGTTGTAGTTTTGCAACATCTGGAGGTCCACAGTTTGGAGACCACTGTGCAGTGGTCTCTAAACTATAGCTCTCCAGATGTTGCAAAACTGCAACTCCCAGCATGCCTAAACAGTAAACAGCTGTCTCTGCATGCTGGGAGTTGTAGTTGTGTACCTCCAGCTGTTGCATAACTACATCTCCCAGCATGCCTTTCGGCGATCAGTACATGCTGGAAGTTGTAGTTTTGCAACAGCTGGAGGCACACTGTTTGGAAAATACTGAGTTAGGTAACAGAACCTAACTGAAGGTTTTCCAACCAGTGTGCCTCCAGCTGTTGCAAAAGTACAACTCCCAGCATGCACGGTCTGTCAGTACATGCTGGGAGTTGTAGTTTTGAAACAGCTGGAGGTTTGCCCCCCCCATTTGAACGTACAGGGTACATTCACACTGGCGGGTTTACAGTAAGTTTTCTGCTTCAAGTATGAGCTGCGGCAAATTTTTCGCCGCAGCACAAACTCCTAGTGGTAAATTCACTGTAAACCTCCGCCAGTGTGAACAACCCTAAAAACACTACACTACACTAACACATAATAAAGGGTAAAACACTACATATACACCCCTTTACACTGTCCCCCCAATAAAAAAAAAAAATACGTATTGTACGGCAGTGTTATAAAAACAGAGCCTCCAGCTGTTGCAAAACAACAACTCACAGCATTTCCGGACAGCCACTGACTGTCCAGGCATGCTGGGAGTTTAGCAACAGCTGGAGGCACCCTGTTTGGGGATCACTGGCGTAGAATACCCCTAAGTCCACCCCTGTGCAATCCCTAATTTAGTCCTCAAATGCGCATGGCGCTCTCTCACTTCAGAGCCCTGTCGTATTTCAAGGAAACAGTTTAGTGCCACATATGGGGTATCTCCGTACTCGGGAGAAATTGCACTACTAATTTTGAGGGCTTTTTTTTCCTTTTACCCCTTATGAAAAAGAAAAGTTGGGGTCAACACCAGTTTTTACACTAGCATGCTGGTGTTGTCCTTTACTTTTTATTTTCACGGGAGGTAAAAGGAAAAAAAGACCCCCAAAATTTGTAACGCAATTTCTCCTGAGTACGGAAATACCCCATATGTGGGCGTAAAATGCTCTGCGGACGCAATACAAGGCTCTTGCAAAAATGTGAAATTTGGGGGGAAACACATTTTAGTGAAAAAAAATTTTTTTTTACATATGCAAAAGTCGTGAAACCCCTGTGGGGTATTAAGGCTCACTTTATTCCTTGTTACATTCCTCAAGGGGTCTAGTTTCCAAAATGGTATGCCATGTGTTTTTTTTTTGCTGTTCTGGCACCATAGGGGCTTCCTAAATGCAACATGCCCCCCAAGAACCATTTCTGAAAAACGTACTCTCCAAAATCCTCTTGTCGCTCCTTCGCTTCTGAGCCCTCTACTGTGCCCGCCGGACAATTTACATAGACATATGAGGTATGTGCTTACTCGAGAGAAATTGGGCTACAAATATAAGTATACATTTTCTCCTTTTACCCCTTGTAAAAATTCTAAAATTGGGTTTATAAGAACATGCGAGTGTAAAAAATGAAGATTGTGAATTTTCTTCTTCACTTTGCTGCTATTCCTGTGAAACACCTAAAGGGTTAAAACACTTACTGATTGTAATTTTGAATATTTTGGGGGGTGTAGTTTTTATAATGGGGTCATTTGTGGGGTATTTCTAATATGAAGATCCTTCAAATCCACTTCAAACCTGAACTGTTCCCTGAAAAAAAGAGAGTTTCAAAATTTTGTGAAAAATTGGAAAATTGCTGCTAAACTTTGAAGCCCTCTGGTGTCTTCCAAAAGTAAAAACACGTCAATTTTATGATGCAAACATAAAGTAGACATATTGGAAATGTGAATTTAAAAAAAAATTTTTTTGAATATACATTTTCCTTACAAGCAGAAAGCTTCAAAGTTAGAAAAAAGCTAAATTTTCTAATTTTTCATCAAATTTTGGGATTTTTCACCTAGAAAGGATGCAAGTTACCACAAAATTTTACCATTATGTTAAATTAGAATATGTCACGAAAAAACAATCTCGGAATCAGAATGATAACTAAAAGCATTCCACAGTTATTAATGTTTAAAGTGACAGTGGTCAGATGTGCAAAAAACGCTCTGGTCCTAAGGTGTAAAATGGCCTGGTCCTTAAGGGGTTAAAGGAGCATCACATGCTTGAAACAATCTTATTTTTCCACAATTTTGAAAGGGTGGCAATCATTTTGTCCAGACCAATTTTGGAGTTTGTTGCGACATTATGTCCAATTAGATTTTTTTTCCCCTCCTTTTTTGGTTTAGTTCCAATACACACAAAAGGGAATAAACGTGTGTATAGCAAAACATGTGGTACTGCAATCCTTTTCTGTGAGAAATACAACATTTACGGCCATGACTGTAGCTAAATTTGTGCCATAACAGGTAACATTTCTCATAGGGGGATAAGGAAGCTAGGCACCATTGGGGATGGGGGGGAATTATTGAAACCTGAGTACAAGAAGAGTGGTGCAATTTCCCATAGCAACCAGATATCTTCTTTTAATGGGGACAAATGCACCCCTCTTCCTCTACACAGACTTTGATAAGTTTCCCTCCTAGTGAGGAGATTAATTCTAAGATGGAATTGCTTGGATGGGACAACCCTTTTAAACACCTAGATTAAAAAACCTTAAGGCCCAGAACCAATGTTTAGGTCAGACATTAACGGCATAGCATTAGAGATAAGTAGGAGCGGTGCTAGAATAGAACTACTCTACTTTTTGGGTTAGCCACTGACTATGCGGCCTTCAGAGACACTCTAGCAGAGCTGAGAAGAGATCAATTGACAGTGTGTTACTGTCACCTTGTTCTTGAAGTTTGAGTTCCAGAATTCAGACACCCACTGATCAGGCATGGACTGCAAATCTTAGAGATATGCTATCAACTTTACCATAAGAACTGTGAATCTGTGGAACAGTCTACATCAGGAACTGGTTGCAGTAATAATAAAAAAAAGTTGAGGACTTCAAAACAGGCTTAGATACATTCTAAGAACAAACTAACATGAATGCATATTTAGAGATATAGAATCACATTCCCTTCCTTCCTTTCATCCATCTCCTTTCTTCATTGGTTGAACATGATGGATGTGGAGACATAATGTCTCTCATGGGACAATCCCTTTAATACTTTATCAGCCATTGTACTTTTGTTCATTCCTTGGAAAGACTAGAAATTTGTTCCTTACCTGGGGGTAACCTGAGTGATGTCAGATGGATGCAGGATCCTGCAAGTAGTGAAGGTAAAAGTTGAATTGGTGCCACCCAGGCATTTTCCAGGGTTTGTGGCTGTAATACAGACAAAAAACAAGGTGAGGCTATTTGCACAATACAAACTAAACTCATAAGCGCACAAAGTATTTTTATAACATATTTATGAGCCACTATATGAAGTGTGCTAAAGGTATTGCAAAAGGTTAGCAAAAGTAGGACAGTTACTAAGACACATATTCACAGGAATTTATGCAGACAGTAAAAACCCACTGTCAAGCCAAAATAAAACAGTACTACTAGACAAAAATGTATAATCACCAGAGGTTGTGGCTGGTGTCAGGCTTATTGGTGGCAGGAATATACTCAAGGAGGATTTTGGCACATCAGCATCATCTCGTTCAAGAACTTGAAAAGTTATTCCACCCTCATCTTCCTCATCTTCTTTTTCATCCTCTTCCAGATCACACAAGCGGTATTCTGCATCCTCAGGCAGGGCTTTAAAACCTTTGGTTAGTACACCAGGCCGGGGATCCAAAATGGTACCCAGGTTGGGTTGTGCTAGCTGTTGCCAGTGATGAAGAGTCTGAGAACCTAATGGATACATAATACCCAAGTTAAATGTGGAAAATTTCTACATACCTTGAAATTCCAAATAAAATACATGTTTGAATTGTGGTCCAAAACAGAACAGTAACCCTGTTTAAATAAACAAGCCATACACGTGTTGTACAATCAATCACTGACATACTGTACGTATACAGAAATCCTGAGGTATTGAAACAATATAGCCTGACTATATGTAGCTTAAAATCTATGTCTTCAAAATATTCTCTGGTTAGGATGTCCCTACAGTAGGTAAACATTTTAATGTAACCAAATAAAAGTAGATCAAATATATAATACTGTAGAGCTAAATACTTGAGCCACTTACCTTCAAGAGGCTTAACTATCTGTAACTTCTCTGGTAATAGACTGCGCAAGGTACTAGAGTTAGCAGAACAATCTGTGCAATCTGAAAAATGGGTTGCCAGAGACAAAACACTCCCCGCTGGAGTGCTGCAGCCACTGTAATCTTGCTCATCCTCAAGACGTTTTAGTTCTCGCTCACACTCTTCCCTGAAGAACTGCTTCTCACTTAGGTAGTTTTGGCGCCGAAGGTGCAGCCTGTGAAGTGCAGTTTCTAAACTATCATCTAGGATTTCTGACTTTGTGTTCTCCCTGAAAAAGATGATAACATAGCATTATGTCAATTCTTAGGGAAACTGGAGTAGATAAAAGCTTTCAGTATAAGTGGCCTAACTCAGACATTTGTATCTCCAGCTATCAAAGTCCTAGGGGAGGGGAGTTGTGTTTCACGTCAATTGTACGTGTTAAAAAACGTGTAAAATATCTGATAAAAAAAACAAAAAAAAAAAGGTCAAATGGAAGCACAACAGAACCAAATGACTATAATGGGATCATTTAAGCCACCATTGTTTAAAGTGGGTTGAACAGCGAGAAGGAGAAATCTAGTTTGCCAGCTAAAAACAAGCATAAAGCTGAACAAAAGCCAACAGAAGGCTTTCGGCATCATAAAAACCCCATGAAACTGAAAACCCATGTTAACCATTTCTCTATTGTTTACTTTAAATATAGAAAAAACAAAAAACACTATTAAAGAAGACCGATATCTGCCAAAAGGATACTGTAAAAATGAGATGCCAACTTACCAGTTCACATAGACTTTAATGGCTTGAATGTAGTCATATAGGGGGAGATTTATGAAAAACTGTCCAGAGGAAAAGTTGAGTTGCCCATCGCAACCAGATTGCATCTTTCATTTTTGAAAAGGCCTCTGAAAAATGAAAGCAGCGATCTGATTGGTTGCTATGGGCAACTCAGCAATTTTTCCTCTGACAGGTTTTGATACATCTTCTCCATAATGACTATGTTTGTGTCATTACCCAAGTATGTAAAGGTTTATCATCAATCCTAAAAGTGTGGTATGGTTTAGGGTCAGAGGATAATCTTGAATATATTCGAAAAACGACCCAAACGAGGGGGAATACATTCGGGCTATTAAAGTCTGTATGTTGACATACCCTTTTTGCAGGATGATGTATCCATGCAACTTAAAGGGGAATTCCAGGAAAATATATATATATATATCTCAACTGGCTCCAGAAAGTTAAACAGATTAGTAAATTACTTCTGTCTAAAACCTCTCTGATGACACCTGTCTCGGGAAACGACTAGTTTAGAAGCAAATCCCCATAGCAAACCTCTTCTAAACTGGGCGTTTCCCGAGACAGGTGTCATAAGAGAGGATTTAGACAGAAAAGAACAACCTCATAAGTACTGAAAGGATTAAGATTTTTTAATAGAAGTAATTTACAAATCTGTTTAACTTTTTGGAGCCAGTTGAGATAACTTCTATTAAAAAATCTTAATCCTTTCAGTACTTATGAGGTTGTTCTTTTCTGTCTAAATCCTCTCTGATGACACCTGTCTCGGGAAACGCCCAGTTTAGAAGAGGTTTGCTATGGGGATTTGCTTCTAAACTAGTCGTTTCCCGAGACAGGTGTCATCAGAGAGGTTTTAGACAGAAAATAACAACCTTAACTTCAGAAGCTCATAAGTACTGAAAGGATTTAGATTTTTTTAATAGAAGTAATTTACTAATCTGTTTAACTTTCTGGAGCCAGTTGATATATAAAAAAAAGTTTTTTCCTGGAATACCCCTTCAAAGCATTCCAAGATGGTTGTTTAACCCTTTAAGGACATAGCATGTTTCCCTTTCGTTTTTTCCTCCTTACCTTTTAAAAATCATAACCCTTTCAAATTTGCACCTAAAAATCCATATGATGGCTTATTTTTTGCGCCACCAATTCTATTTTGAAATGACGTCAGTCATTTTACCCAAAAATCTACGGCGAAACGAAAAAAAAAATCATTGTGCGACAAAATGGAAGAAAAAACACCATTTTGTTAATTTTGGGGGCTTTTGTTTCTACGCAGTACATTTTTCATTAAAAATGACACCTTATCATTATTCTGTAGGTCCATACAATTAAAATGATACCCTACTTATATAGGTTTGATTTTTTTTATCACTTCGGAAAAAAAATCATAACTACATGCAGGAAAATGTATACGTTTAAAATTTTCCTTTTCTGACCCCTATAACTTTTTTTATTGTCCCATGTACGGGGCGGTATGAGAGCTCATTTTTTGCGTTGTGATCTGAAGTTTTTATTGGTACCATGTTTATTTTGATTGCTTTTTATTCATTTTTTTATGTTATAAAAAGTGACCAAAAATACGCTACTTTGGACTATTTTTTTTTTTATGAGAAAAGGGGGGTAATTAAAACTTTTATTAGGGAAGGGGTTAAATGATCTTTATTAACTTTTTTTGTTCACTTTTTTTTTTGCAGTGTTATAGCTCCCATAGGGGGCTATAACACTGCACATGCTGATCTTTTACACAGATCACTGCAAAGCCATAGCTTTGCATTGATCAGTGTTATCGGCGGTTGATTGCTCAAGCCTGGATTTCAGGCTTGCAGCAATCAATCAATCGCCGTTCGGACACGCAGAAGGCAGGTAAGGCACCCTCCTGCTGTGTCCTAGCTGATCGGGACATCGCGATTTTATCATGATGTCCCGGATCAGCCCGACTGAGCTGCCGGGATACTTTTACTTTTAGATGTGGCGATCAACTTTGATCGCCGTATCTAAACAGTTAATGCTGGACATCTGCCGGAACGGTGATGTCCGGCATTAGCCATGGGTCCTGGCTGCGGATAGCTTCATAACCCTCCTGTGCCGCAGCACCGTATAAACCCGGCATTCTGCGGCAAGGGGTTAAACAAAAATGTTAGGCTCTATTTCTCCCTGTGATCAGTCAACCCCAGCTGTGTTGCTTAGCAGACAGATTTAATGCACATGTATCGATACAGGTGGATGTTCCCTTACAGTAAAAAACTGCTCTGCAGAAGAAAACATTCCCAAAATTAGCTTACAGACCTTTTTATATGTGAGCTGATTGGCAAAGGAACACTGGTGGCTCATGGTGTATAACTTTATTACAGTTTCTTTCTTAATGTAACAAAGTTCATTATCCTACAAAAGCTTTTTATTCTACCAGGTCAGTTGGACAGTTTCAAACATCACTGGGAGCTGGCCAGAACTAAGATAATGGTTAACTGAAACTAGAAAAAAAAAAAGGCCAACACCATCTTTAGACATCTTAATCCTTCCAGTACTTTTTATATATACATAGACACATAAGAATTCAGGGAACATAGATCTCAAAATATAATTTTGGCAACAAAAAATGTTACACAATACCATTCATAAAGGAACTTAATAGGGTTTTCTAAGGAGTAACTTATCTATATTGGTGCTCAGCCTGGTGGATATATATAAAAAAAAAAAATAATTATATATATATATATATATATATATATATATATATATATATATATATATATATATATATATATATAATAATAATAATAATAATAATAATAATGATAAATAAAAAATTCACCTCCCACTGTTCTCACTGAGCTAGTCCCATTGCACTGCACTTCCTGTGTTTGGAGTTGGCAAGTGGTATTGCTCAGCCAATAAGCAGCTAAGGCAGGACACCGCTGTGGCCCCTGACTGGCTGAGCAGGAAATATTGTGTGCAATCCCCAAAAACAGTAAGTGCTGTGCAGCAGGAGCAACTCAGTAAGAACGGTGGAGTGGGTGCGTGAGGAAGTCGAGCATTTTTTATTTTTTCTCCAGGCTGAGCACAAATATAGATATAAGTTGTTGCCGCATTACTACTTTCAGAGTGGCTCAAGGGCCATTACCTTCAGGTTGAAATCATAAGAAACAGCAGTCTAGGAACTGAAATGTGTATACGGTTACCATCAGCGTCATGGACATTATTCAGCATGTTGTGCTCAATTTGGTTAATAAATGACAAAACAGGGAGAGTCAGACAAGTAGGGCAAAAAGGATAAAGACTGTGTACTGTGAAAACAACAATACTGGGACCTGGTGTTTGCACACTGGATATTCTGCACATTGCTGGCAATGTATAAACCAAGGTCCTTTTATTGACAATAGCTATAATATGTGAACAACACATCCAGAATTCAGAGCATGGGTAAATTTCTTTCAACAAAAGGTTGAAGAACAAGGGTTTATTCACACGTACAATATTCTGTGCAGATTTGATGCACAGGATTTGAAGCTGTGTTCAGTCATTTGGCTTACATTCAAATCTACAGCAGAAAATCCATTAATGTAATGTAAATAGAGCATTAAACTGGATAAAATGTGCCAGCTTTAAAAGCGGTACTCCCGTGGAAAATCATTTCCTCTGTAGTATACAGCCCATAAAATGTATTGGAAGGATTAAGATTTTTTAATAGACTTAATTTACAAATCTGTTTAACTTTCTGGCACCAGTTGATTTAATAATTTAATATAATTGATTACTAAGCTACCTGCGTAGACTTAGTACTCCTGGACCTTCAAACACATGATTGATAAAACACTAATCTCAGAAATAGTTTGGAGCCAGATATTTATCAGAACAGCCATAATTATTATTCTTATCAATACATCAGTAGATAAGTGTCCCAATATATTTGCACAGGAGAATAAGACACCCACAAAATTGTAATAGCATTTTATCATCGGTCTGCAGTCGTGGTTAAGAGTTCTGAGACGGACACAAATTTTGTTTTTCATAAGGTTTGCTGGTTCAGTTTTGTATAGTTGAAATTTGCACTAACTCTAGATTGTTATGAAAAGTGAGGAGATGAATTCCTTGCCATGAAAAGAACCTCAGAAAAAAAAAAAAAAAAAAAAAAATATAGTGTTCATGAAAAGAAGGGTCAGCTCTGTAAATATTGAGTTATTGAGCATTTGCATAAACTTGATGTTTTTGTCAATAAAAAGTAAAAAATAAAAAATAGATTTTTATGCTTACCGTAAAATCTTTCTCGAAGGATCCATTGGGAGACACGGACCATGGGTATATGCTTCTGTCACTAGGAGGCTTGACACTATGGTAACAGAAAAGTCGGCCCCTCCCAGCAGGGTACACCCGCCTACAGGCACCTGAGCTAATCAGTTTTAGTCCCAGAGCAGTAGGAGAGGACCAACAGGTCAGAAAAAAAGAAAAAAAAAAACACGAACTGTCCTCCGAGGAATCCACAGAATAAAAATAAACTGAACACACCCTCGGACAGGTTACCGAACCAGGAACACCAGAGAAAATAAGGGCGGGTGCTGTGTCCCCCAATGGTTCCTTAGAAAAAAGGAGATTTTTATCCTTACCGTAAAATCTCTTTTCTCGATCGGCTCCGTTGGGGGGACACAGACCATGGGACGTACCAAAGCAGTCCCTAGGGTGAGCAAAGGAAAAACAGTCAGGCGGCAAGCTGGACCACCGCCGCCTGCAACACTATGCGGCTCAGACTAGCATCAGCAGATGCAAAAGCGTGAGCCTGGTAGAATCTCGTGAAGGTGTGTAAAGACGACCAGGTGGCCGCTCTACAAACCTGTGAGGCCAAAGCCTTGTTGCAGACAGCGCAGGAAGCCCTGACAGAACGAGTGGAATGAGCAGAAACCCTAAAGGGTGGGGTCTTCCACTTGCAGCGGTAGGCTTCCGAAATAGCAGATCGGATCTACCGAGAAATTGTGGCCTTAGAAGCGGCGACCTTCCTTATGAACAAAAAAGTAGTCACTCTGACGAAAAGAAGTGACTGAGAGAAAGGTCCGAACAGCCCTCACCACATCCAGTTTGTGGAGCAAACGTTCCTTGGGAAGAGATGGAGCCTGACAAAAAGGACGGAAGGACAATGTCCTCATTGAGATGAAAAACAGAAACAACCTTTGGTAAGAAGGAAAGAACTGGACGGAAAACAACTTTGTCCTGGTGTATGATCAAGAAGGGGGATATGGCAGGAGAAAGCTGCCAGCTCCGAAACTCTCCTAATAGAGGTAATAGCGATAAGGAACGCCACTTTCCAGGAAAGGAGGCAAAGAGGAATGTCCCCGAGAGGTTCAAAGGGAGCACTCTGCAGGGCACCAAGAACTAAGTTCAAGTCCCAAGGTGGTGTAGGGGACCTGTAAGGAGGGGCCGCGTGGGCCTCTCCCTGAAGAAAAGTCCGGATATGGGGATTGGACGCCCGAGGATGTTGAAAATGAATGGAAAGGGCCGAAATCTGACCCTTAAGGGAACTGAGAGCTAACTGTTGTTCTAGCCCCGACTGCAAAAAGGAAAGAAGTTGAGGGAGAGAGTAAGTAACAGGAGAAAAGGAGTGAGATTCACACCAATGAAAATAAGAACGCCAAGTACGGTGGTAATCACCTGGGGGGAGGAGAAGAAACCGCGAGCCCTCAGAGCCGCGGTCTTAACCGCCACGCCATCAAATGCAGAGACAGTAAATTGGGGTGGCAAAGGGGGACCTTGAGAGAGAAGGTCTGGACGAAGAGGAAGGCGCAGGGAAAAGATAAGGTAGGGCAAAGTCCGACCAAGGAATCACCAGGGCATCCACGGCCAGAGCCAAGGGATCTCGGGACTTTGCCACAAAGTGAGGAACCTTCTGGTTGTGGTGTGACGCGAACAAGTCCACGTCTGGGAAGTCATCGGCTGAGAAAGTCCGCTTCCCAGTTGGAAACTCCCAGAATGTGGATTGCTGAGATGGCCGGCACTCTGAACTCTGCCCAGAGAAGAATCTTTGACACCTCGGCCATCGCCACAGAGCTGCGAGTGCCGCCCTGGCGATTGATATACGCCACAGCAGTGGAGTTGTCCGACTGGACACGAACAGGACGGTCCCGAAGAAAGATCTCCAAATGGCACAGGCAAAGATAGATTGCCCTCAGTTCCAATATATTGATGGGAAGGAGGGTTTCTCGGAGAGAGACCAAAAGGCCTGAATACACCTCCCCAACCTGAAAGCCTGGAATCCGTTGTGACTTCCCAACAGAGAGGCAGAAAGGAGCACCCCTATAAAAGCAGAGGGGAATGAAGCCACCACAGAAGGGACTGGCGAGACCTCCGAGGGAGAATGAACTTGCAATCGAAGGACAACGGAGGAGATCTGTCCCACCAGGATAGAAGTGCAAGTTGAAGAGGACAGTAATGGAACTGGGCAAAAGGAACAGCCTCCATGGCCGCCACCATCCGACCCAGAGCGAATGGACACTGGAGCTGGGTTCTGGAGCATCCGAACTCTTGACAAAAGGGTCAGCCGCTTGTCCAGTGGAAGCCGAATCCGGGCAGATGTAGTGTCGAACTGGAGTCCAAGAAAAATTAGAGACCAAGTGGGAGTTAGGTTGTCCTGATTGACCTGATTGACCATCCAACCGAAACGGGACAAGGTTTCAAGGGTGAGACGGAGGCTCTCCCGATTCAGAGTTCTGGTTGGGGCCTTGATCAGGAGGTCGTCCAGGTACAGGATCACTGAGACACCTCTTGACCGTAAGAGGGCAATCACAGGCACCAGGACCTTGGTCAAGACCCATGGAGCAGTGGCCAGACCAAAGGGAAGGGCCACAAACTGAAAATGGCCTTCCGGAACTGCAAAGCGGAGATACCGCTGATGTCCTGGAATCATTGCAATGTGGAGTTAGGCGTCGCGAATGTCCACTGAGGAAAGAAACTGTCCTTGATCCATAGACACCACGACTGAACGGAGAAACTCCATGCGGAAATGGAGGAGAAGATGTTGGTTGAGGAGCTTCAGATCCAGGATCGGGCGAACGGAACCCCCTTTCTTGGGGACCACAAAGAGGTTGGAATAAAAAAAACGCTCTTCTGGAGGAACCGGGTCAATTACTCCCTGAATGAGGAGGGACTGGAGTGCGCCCTGAAAGTCCCTGGCCAGAGGGGGGGACCAGGGAGCGAAAAAAAAGCGGTCCCTTGGAAGGTAGGCAAACTTCATCCGGTATCCGTTGGACACCACGTCCCTGACCCAGGAGTCCTGCACGTGTGCGCACCAAATGTCCCGGAAGAGAAGCAGACGACCTCCCACGCGAGAAAAATTCACGGGTGGGGGCGTCCCTTCAGGCAGAGATAGGCTTGCAGTTGCCTGCTTTGGCAGAGGAACGACCGGAACGGCTATTCGATTTCCAGGAGGGATGGATTTGGAAGGAGGGAGCCTTCTTGTCCCGCGAGGGCGCCGGTCTGGACGTCCCACTGGAACCAAACACTCGAAAGGACCGAAGAGAGGTAGACTTTTGAGGAGAGGTAGTGCTGCGAGCCGTATTTTGGGGTAACAATGAACCACCCGTCGCCTCTGAGATAATCTCATCTAGGCGCTTGCCAAACAGATGAGAACCAGTAAAAGGAAGCTCCGTCAGATTTCTTATAAGCGGCATCCGCGTTCCAGGCCTTGAGCCACATAGAACAACGAAAGAGCCACCAAGTTGCCTGTAGCAAAGGCCGTACAACGGGCTGACTGCATAGAAGCAGTACGGAGATAGTATCCAGCCCTGGATAGTCTGAGAGCTAAATCAGCCAATTCCTCTGCAGGGGATCCAGAAAGAAGCCCAGACTGAAAGAGCTTTTGACACCCAGGCAAAAGCAAGAAGCAAGGAAGAACCCGTTGCTTCAAAGGTGAATTTTGCCAGAGTCTCCACCTTCTTGTCCGCCGGGTACTTGAAGGAAGTTTCATCCGCCAATGGCAGAGTAGTTGCTTTTGATAGGCGGGAGACCGGAGGGTCCACTGTGGGATGAGCAGTTTACCGAGCAATAAGGTCCCTGGCGAGGGGAAATTGCGCTTGAACCTTCTTAGGTTCAGTAGTGTACAGTCCTAGACCACTACTTAAAGATCCCCACAATCCAGAAATGGATAGGGGTTGCCCAGTATATAGTCTCCAGCCCTAAAGAGGAGTGGGCTCAAAATAAGGGGTCTCCAGAGGATGAAAGTGCCTAAAGACTTGAAAGAGAGGGGAAAAAATACTCACCTTAGTCAGAAGACCTTACCTAAAGATGTCTTCAGTCAGCTTTAGTCACCTGCATCATGCCGGGCTGTAACAGCGAGACGAGCAGGGAGGTAGAGGGACCCGGACCCATGGAGGCACAACCCCAGGTTCTGACTGTTGGCGAGAGGGGGTTGACAGTACATTCAAGATGTCTGTGCCCCTTCAATCACAAATGGGGAAACCGTGAACGCTATATTCTTGAGTACCCCCCGAAAAACAGGAAAAGAAAAAGGGAGAGAAAAATCTAAACGTCCCCTAATCTGGAAAATAAAAAAAATGTTTGACCAGCGTCTGCCTCCTACAGACACTAAGCTAAAACTGATTATTTCAGGTGCCTGTAGGCGGGTATACCCTGCTGGGAGGGGCCGACTTTTCTTGTTTCCATAGTGTCAAGCCTCCTAGTGACAGCAGCATATACCCATGGTCTGTGTCCCCCAATGGAGTTGATAGAGAGAAAAAAAAAGTTATAAAATACTTTTAATTCTACTTCAAATTTTTTTTTTTACTTTTCAAATAATCTTGAAGAAACAAAAATTTGTGTCAAGTCTTAAAACTTTTGGCGAAGACTGTGGGGGAGATTTATCCAGAGAAAAAAAGTTTCTGAGTTGCCCATAGCAACCAATTAGATTGCTTCTTTCATTTTGCAGAGGCCTTGTTAAAAATGAAAGAAGTGATCTGATTGGTTGCTATGGGCAACTCGTCAACTTTTCCACTGGACAGGTTTTGATAAATCTCCCCCCTATGTATAAGTAAAGCATGCATATTTTAGTCCATTAATTTGGACAAGACTGGAATGGTGCCAAATATCATACATACTTAACATATTTTTCCTTGAAGTCTTCTTTAGTTGAGCAGATATTGGTTTTCTTCTCTTCAGTTTTTGCCCCAGATTCAAAGGGCAGTGCTGTCATTACAACCCCAGTACGGTTCGACCCAGGTATTGCCAAAGGCATAGAAGATGATCGGCTGCGAAGCTCATTTGCTACTTTGACAGTATTGAACACACGCTTTGGATGCTTTCTGAAAATAAAAAAATAAAAATAAAAAAAAAAAGCCCATTGGCTACCTAAATAATAAAATGTAATGCATAACATATCTATGTGCAATTCATTGTTTTCAGCAAGAGGCTACTACTTTATGCTTCCTTATGTCATTGGCCTGCTTCTCCTTACATGGCTCTGAAAACCCATTAAAATTCAGAAAACTTCCTCAATTTTAAACACCCCACATCTTGTGTTCTTAGCTGTATGCAGTTAGAATACTGTAATTTGTACCATTGGATTAAGGAAATAATACAATGTAAATTACATCTTACTTTCGTTCACCGAAGCTTGAGTCTTCTTCCAAGCTCAACTCTCTTCTCATGGTACCCTCAATCTCAGCTGCTAAGGAATCCTACATAGAAATAAGCATGAATTTTTTATTGCAGTTCATAAATATGTGATCCTAGATCAATACTTAAGCTTACTTATGAGGAACATATTGCAGGCAGTGGAAACTAGAAAAAAAAATTCAGTAATTACAGTGGATAATGAGGAACCTGATCAGTTCCTGAGAAAAAATTGAGCAGATGGAGGTTCTGTTCTGAAAATTGAACAAGTGAGAATCTTGTTCTGGAAAATATTGAGCAAGAGAATGCTTGCAGATCGTGTGGTGTATTCTATTATACAGCTCTCCTCATCTCCCCACTGCCTGGAGTCTGTGTACATGTGGGAATGTATGGTGGTGTGAAAAACATAGCGTTTTTCCATTTTTGCACTTTCGTTTTTTCCTCCTTACATTTTAAAAATCATAACCCTTTAAATTTTGCACCTAAAAATCCATATACAGTAACCCTCCGACCTACGATGGCCCCGACATATGATAAAATCGACATACGATGGCCTCTCAGGGGCCATCGCATGTCGATGTCAGCATCGACATACGATGCTTTTATATGTCGGGGCCATCGCATTAACTGCTATCCGACAGCGCAAAATGCTTAAGCTGCTGTCGGATAGCAGTGTAATGTGCCCCAGCAGGTTCACTTACCTATCCCCGCTGCTCCGGGTCCACTTCGGGATCCTCCGGTGTCTTGCGCATCTTCTCCAGGGTCCGGGCCTTGCTTTCCGGCGTTGTTATTACGTCACTACGCACGCTGCGCCGGCGCAGCAGCGTAATAACATCACCGGAAAGCGAGGCCCGGACCCTGCAGAAGATGCGCAAGACACCGGAGGATCGCGAAGAAGACACCGGAGCAGCAGGACAGCATCGGGAGCCCCTGGAACAGCAGCGGGAGCGATGAGGAACTGGTCCGGAGCGACGGGGACAGGTGAGTACAGATGTCTATACTTTACATTGCACGGATCCCTCAACATACGATGGATTCGACAAACGATGGGTCGTTTGGAACAAATTACCATCGTATGTTGAGGGACCACTGTAATGGCTTATTTTTTGCGCCACCAATTCTACTTTGTAATGAAATCAGTCATTTTAATCAAAAATCTACAGTGAAAAAAAAAATAATTGTGCGACAAAATTGAAAAAAAATTATTCAATTTTGTAAATTTTGGGGGCTTCCGTTTCTACACAGTACATTTTTTGGTAAAAATGACACCTTCTCTTTATTCTGTAGGTCCATACAATTAAAATAATACCCTACTTATATAGGTTTGATTTTGTCGCACTTCTGGAAAAAAATCATAACTACATGCACGAAAATGAATAAGTTTAAAATTGTCATCTTCTGACCCCTATAACTTTAATTTTTCCACATACAGGGCGTTAAGAGGGCTAATTTTTTTTTGTGCCATGGTCTGAAGTTTTTATCGGTACCATTTTTGTTTTGATCTGACTTTTTGATCGCTTTTTATTCATTTTTTTATGGTATAAAAAGTGACCAAAAATATGCTATTTTGGACTTTGGAATTTTTTGGCGCCTACGCCATTGACCGTGCGGTTTAATTAACAATAAATTGTTATAGTTTGGACATTTACGCACGCGGCAATACCACATGTTTATTTTTATTTACGCTGGAAAGTGGGGTGATTCAGACTTTTATTAGAGAAGGGGTTAAATCATCTTTATTAACTTTTTTTTCACTTTTTTTTGCAATGCTATAGCCCTGATAGGGGATTATAACATGCAGTACATTGATTCAATAGACTGATGAATGCCATTGCATTGCATTGATCAGTGTTATCGGCGGTCAATTTCTCAAGCCTGGATTTCAGGCTTGGAGCAATCAATCGCCGATCGGACACGCAGGAGGCAGGTAAGGCACCCTTCTGATGCGTACTAGCTGATCAGAACATCACGTTTTCACCACGGTGGTCCCGATCAGCCCGACTGAGCTGCCGGGAAGCTTTAACTTTCACTTTAGATGCGGAGATCAATTTTGATCAATGCGTCTAAAGAGTTAATGCCGGACATCTGCCTGAACGGCAATGTCAGGCATTAGCCACGGGTCCTGGCTGTTGATAGCAGCCAGTACCGTGCGGGTATAATGAGAGCTCAGCTCCTGAGCTCGCCACATAACGCTGCCGTGCCATTTATAAACAGCGTTTTGCGGCAAGGGGTTGTTATTTACTGTACGTACAGCAATTGCTATATCTAACATGATACATTTTTAAGAAAGCATTGTATTTCCATGGTGGTGGAAGACAAAGTCAAACTACTTTCTCCTATCTCTTATGTGAGAAAAGGCTATTTATGCATCCAATACAATATAATCTATGGACTTCTATCTAGTGTATAAAAAGGTAGGTAGCCATTTTTAATAAACCGATCAGCACATTATTGATATAGTACCAGCTTGTCTGCATATTCATTAATGTAGCTTTCCATTTGGCCAAATTATACCTCTAAAACTAATTTGGACCCACACAGGTGACCTGTAAGTGGATGTTTATCCAGATCACTTACCACAGGAAAGACACTGCATGACTGGGGCCGCCTAAGAAGTGCTGAGGGGCTGGCTTTACAACGCATCATTTTTAATTCATCCTGAGCTTCCTGCAGCATGCCTTGACATTCTGCATTGCGATCCTGTAAATCATGAAGCTGAAAAAAGAAATTCATAAACATTGTATATAACTCTATCTGTAGATGGATACCATTAGGATTGCCTGCCAGTTAACCCCTTCCATGTGCTACAAATCCAGTACAGAGTACCTAATATTTACCAGATACAGTATACATACAATGACTACCTTTAGTATCTGTAATAATTTATCCAATAAACAGACTCCATTATGATTTTGGCTTTATTTTCTTAGGGTTTATTTACACATACAGTATCCTGCGCATATTTGATGCTGCAGGGGTTAAATGTAAACAAAACGATTGAACAAATATTCAAATCTGCAGCTTCAAATTCTGTGCTGAATATTTTATGTGAAAATACATCCTTAAAAAAGAAAACTGTCATCCTGTTCACCCACACCAAACCCAATACCCTGGGTTATAGTGCGGATGAACAGGAGACCGATGCGGGGTCTCTGACTTATATACATACCTGCAGCCCCGAGCGGTGTCCCTCTGAAGGTCCACTTCTTTCTTCCGTGAATTGCGCGCTGGAGGCAGGCCTGCCGAGTGAATTTGAATATTCATGGGTGCTGGTCAAGTGAGCACTAAGTAGACGCAAGCGCTTATGTGACCAGCCTCCGTGAATATTCAAATTCACCCGGCAGGCCTGCCGCCAGCGTACAATTCACGTAAGAAAGAAGCGGACCTTCAGGAGGAACATGCTCCGAGCTGCAGGTACGTATGTTAGTCAGAGACCCTGCATCGGTCTCTTGTTCACTATAACCCAGGGTATTGGGTTTACTGTGTGTGAATGGGATGACTGTTTTCCTTTAAAGTGCTTACATGTATACACAAACCCAGAGAACATAAAGACCCACCTACCTCATCTGTCAGCTGCCTTTGAGCTTCTTTGGAAGCTTGCAAATGAATTCTCAGCTCCTCTTTCTCTATCGCACTCTGAAATTAGAAAATGTCATAATTTATATTTAACAGTTTATAAAATTTAAGCAAACTTCAGGCCTAAAATTTGTGTAATACTAATCAATTTCAATAGATAAAATTAGCATTTTGTAAATATATGTATAGTCAGCTTACACATTTTCGCCATTTTCCCTTAAATGTCAATGCAATTACCTACTGTATATGAAAGAAAAAAAACTAATCATGTGGATGCTCATAATAGTCTTACACTACTTTGTACAGAAAAATAAAACATTTGTCAGCACTACTATTATAAATGTGTAAGAGCATGTCATGGCTGCAACAATGCAATGCAAACACTGACAATAGTTGATCGGGATAGCACCCCATCCCTACACAATGACTTCTGCACAGGTTGCAGATTATGCGCAAAAACATTCCCATAGAAGGGAGTCATCTCTAGACTATACTTCTGGAGAAGACTACTGCCAAATGCTTTTAATATGCGCTGTCTGGGGTGTACTACCTCACAGGATTTCTTGTGGTGCCTGTAGCTACCTAAGATGCCTGGGACTGATACCACTGGCTCCCACTTATGTGGAGGAGCATTTTGAGAGTTGTGGGCTCTGAAAGCAGCATCATTCTATCTGAGGGCCCTTGAATACTGCCTTGATGTGCTGCCTCCACATCCCATACCTCTCTCTTATCGAGAGAAGTCACACACACGAGAGAGACATATAGTACATCACTTCTCTGCTGCCTCATTTTCTTACAAAACCTCAAGAAACAGTTGCTACAGAGCACAAAGAGTTGAAATATTAAACTACACAGAAATAATTCATATACCAAAACACAAAGTCAGAGCTCGTCACGCAGGGTACAGCAAGATCTAGATTCTTACCATGAACGACAAATAAAATGCTGCAGCAGGACCTTCAGGTCTGTGCGCCAATTTCTCCTTGACTTCATTTAGAGTTTTAGCCTGCTGCTTTCCCCTGTCCAGCGTGCAGAAACAATGGATGCCAAACACTACACAACTGATGAAACTGATGCATGTTGTCATCAGTTGCGTCAAGATTTAGGCAGAGTTCACCTATAGCGGATGCTGGACTTCTGTGAACCCCGCCATACACCCGTATTCTAATACTTGGCACCTGCATATAATATCCTAGTGCCTCCTGTGCTTGTGATCTTCAGCAGTGTCACCAGGTGGCACTGTTGCTTCATATAATGTGTCCCCTGAACGCCATGGTTGCATACATTTATTTCTGTCCACTCTGTTGTGGCGGTGAATCCTAGAACTGCACTTCTCTCGATTCCTGCAGTCTCTGTCTATTGTTGTATACCTAAACAGGCATTACCCAAACTGATGCTAGAACTTTAGTCAGAAGATTGTTTATTCCACTTGTATCTCTGCTCAGCCTGCTACCATGGAACTAGGAGATATAGTCCCCTTAATAATGTCTTGTTTTTACCTGCATGAAAACCGTCAAGTTTTACATACCTCTCTCAGCTTGTGCTGGAGGTCAACAATCTGAGACAACACGGTCGATATCTCCTCCTGGTATTGTACAATCTCATCAGATTTGTTTGCCAATTCATCGGTTAGTTTACCAATCTGGGCATTGGATTCCCCTAGAAAGACAATATGCAACACTTAATAGTAGTGTGTGTAAAATCACCATCCTAAGAATTCTGGATAAGGCTAATGTAAAAGCACCTAATATATGTACAAAGATCTTCTTCTATGGCTACTGAACTCAAGAACTGGGAAAATACTGTAAAACAGCCAAACACCAGCTGTTTGTTGGAACAAGAGAAGGAAAAACAATAGGTTTGAACATTGCCTAACACATCACTTGGAGACCTGCTTAACCGGAACTAAACTAATCTGGATTGTTATTTTTAATAAAGTGCAATAGGTAATGTTTCTAAAACACTTACGAATTTCCTTCACACAGTCGATGACCAATTGTTGTTCCTTTTCTTCATAAGAAATGGTTTCTGTTTTCAGGTGAGAAGCCTGAAATAGGTCAAGAAATAAAAGGATGTCAATATTTGCCTCAGGAGGATATATGCGTGTATATACATATGCATGTGTGTGTATTTGTGTACCGATTGTACAGTGGACACAATGGCCTTAATTTACTAACAGGGTCTGGTTTTGTGGGGTCTCTTTTATATAGGTCATGTATTCTTACGTTATTTAGCATATTTGTTGGGAAATTCTGGCACACATGACAACTGTAGCGCATGAAGCTAAAAATACCGCAAAAATGACCTTCCACCTCATTCAGCATTTGGCAACCCAAAAGAAAAATCCAAAAACTCACTTTGTTGAATTTTCGAAAAAAAATTATAAAATAAAATAATAAATTCGCCACACATTACAAATAGGGAACATGTGAACAATGACTGGTTAAGTTGCTGACCTTGGTCCAGTAGTTTCCCTATAGAAAGCTTATTTTGTTTGAAAAGTTAATACATATGTGTGGTTTGTATGCTACAGTTGGTATATTGTAACTGAAGACTTGGCTGCTGTGCGTTAGTTGGAGTCCGTCTGGAAGCTGGGCTCTGGCATGAGACTCCCACGTTGGAGGTCCGCAGCAGTGGCATGTGGCTGCAATGGTATCGGACCTCTGCTGAATTCGTCAGAGTGGAGCACTCGTGGAGATGGCAGCATGCAAAAGTAAATCAATGCGGCAGGTAGGTGAGGTCCCCGGCTAGGGCAGCAGGTGTGTAGACAGCTTGTTCCAATTAGTGTGCTGGCTTCTGTATAAGCAGTGCGTCTCTATATTGCTCTGTTCAGACAGAGTTAAAGCCTAGACGCGTTTCAGGGTGCTCAAAACGACCCCTTCTTCAGTAGGCAAAATTGACAATGAACAGCTCAGTCTGTTAATTTCAAAGACTGTGTTCCATTATTTCAAACATCGAATTGCCGGATTCATCGTCTATTCCGGATAGCCGGCCAATATCAGTAGTGCTATATCCATCTATATATACCATTAGGGCCCAATGATATAATATTATATATATTTTTATATATATTGTTTTTTTATCTGGTAAAATTACCATTTTTATTTATTGTGTTTTAATAAAAATCTTTTGCATTTTTCAAACTAACTGTTTCCTAAACCATTCATTTACTGTGTACCCAGTAGGGTGGTATTCTTGAGGGGTGGTTGAAATTTTTCATTAAATATATTTTCTTGGTCGGTGGGGACCGATTATCAACCGCACTTAACCTCGGATACTGGTTGTGAGCTGCACACACATTTGTATTTGATTTTATTTTTAACAACATTGTAGACCATTTAAGAATATAGAACATTTAAATATATACTCTTTGGGGGAGGTTCAATAAAACCTGTCCAGAGGAAAAGTTGCTGAGTTGCCCAAAGCAACCAATCAGATTTCTTCTTTAATTTTTCAGAGGCCATTTCAAAAATGAAAGAAGCAATCTGATTGGTTGCTATGGGCAACACATAACTTTTCCTTTGGACATGTTTTGATAAATCTCCCCTTTTGTATATACAGAAGTTTTTTTTATGTTACATACACAAGAGAACCTATATGCTTTAAAGGGTACATGACTTCAGCTATATGCCTTTTCTCCAATGGATTGTAACTTTTTCTCTGAAATGTGTGTCACTCTGTATGTGTACAGGTGAACACTATTGTTTTATTGTGTTTACACAAAATTGCACAAATGAATCCTATAAAAAATACAAATATAGGGTACGTCACTACATGTGCCCAGGCTCTGTGATAACATGAAAAAAAGCCTATACTTACCTCCATCTGCCAACATGGCGCTTCCTGGAGCTGCAGACAATACATCTCACTGCTGCTTAGCCAACCACTGGTCGCAGCAATGTTTTGCTTCAGCCAGTGATTGGCTAAGAGGCAATGTTAGGCATGCAGTCTGCAGTTGCGAAGTACCGTGGAATCTGGGTTTTAACAAGGCTGTGCTGGAGCAATAGAGATAAGCATAGGCTTCTTTTAGAATATCTGACAGCCTGGACACATTTAATAAAAATAAAAAAATTAAATAAAAAAAAGTTTTGCTCAAACCCCTTTAAAGGGGTACTCCGCCCCTGGCATCTTATCCCTTATCCAAAAGGATAGGGGATAAGATGTCAGATCGCCGCGGACCCGCTGCTGGGGACCCCGGGGATCGCCGCTGCGGCACCCCGCCATCATTACTGCACAAAGCGAGTTCGCTCTGTGCGTAATGACGGGCGATACAGGGGACGGAGCAGCGTGACGTCATGGCTCCGCCCCTCATGACATCACGGCCCGTCCCCTTAATGCAAGTCTATGGCAGGGGGCGTGATGACCGCCACGCCCCCTCCCATAGACTTGTATTGACGGGGGCGGCCGTGACGTCACGAGGGGCAGAGCCGTGACGCAACGATGCTCCGGCCCCTGTATTGCCCGTCATTACGTGCAGAGCGATCTCGCTCTGCGCAGTAATTATAGCGGGGTGCTGCAGCGGCGATCCCTGGGGTCCCCAGCAGCGGGACCCCGGCGATCTGACATCTTATCCCCTATCCAAAGGATGTCTAGGGGCGGAGTACCCCTTTAAGACTGTCCCTTAAAGCCAATGCATAAACCTGGTGCATGTGTTTGCATAACCGTTGTATACAAACAGTAGTATATGTTTTATCAAAACTATAAGCAGTTGCTCCTTTTTCTATTTTAGCTTTCTTCATTTAAGTTACTGTAAGTGATAACATGAATACGTGATGAAAATAAACAGGAATAAGACATAGACATAGATTGGATCCCCCGTAGCTAATAAATGTTCACACCTGTACCTGGGATCGTAGCTCAAGATTCTCCTCCTCCAACTCTCGCAGTTTGACGTGTAAGTTATCCAGCTGCAGCAGCCCATGTGTGAGGGTAAAGGAGTCATTAGAGCGCAAAGGGGTAGAACAACTGGAGTCGGTCTCACTCTCCTCTGAGGCAATGGAAACCACCCTGAGAAGGTCATCTTTCTTAGACAGTTCATGCTGGAGTTGATTTACCTGCACAGAGAACAAGGAGTTTCTATTATTGTTAGGGGTGCACAAAAATGAAAGTTTTGGTCCGGAACCGAAAAAATTTGCTTGCCCAAAGATAAACAGCAAATGACTACGGCCCACATTTTTTATTTATTTTTTATTAGTTTTTGTATAATTGTATTACATTACACAGCCTATGGCTTTGCAGCTAACCCAAAACTATAACTCCCAGCATGTCCTCACACAGCCCCTGCAGCTGACCGAAAACAAAACTACCAGCATGTTGCACTACATAATGCAGTAATCTGCAACCTGTGGCTCTGCAGCTGGTGTAGAACTACAACACCCAGAATGCCCGCACAACCTGCCAGGGCATGCTGGGAGATGTAGTTTCACACCGGCTGCAGAGCCACAGATTGCAGATCACTGCTATGGATGCCTCATGACTTTTATAGAGCAGAGACAAGATAAGCCCAGAGAAACACACAGTGCTCTTCTAACTCACCACATAAAAACGTTGCCCACAATTTTTGGTGTGTTTTTACCTTCTGCCACTGTACCAAGAACCTCCTTTTCGGCAGCCAAAATTACTGCGCATATCTAATTATTGTTAAGCAACAAAGTATAATTTGTAAGAATTTGAAGACTGTGGTTAAGGCTAGGGTCACACTGCCGTTGAGGCTCCACTAAATGGAGATCCATCGCTCAACCTGTTGAAATTATAGGAACTAAGCGGAGAAAAATAAATAAATCCAGTCCAATATTTTTTTCTCCGCTCATGTCCCCTAAATGACGGATATCTGACAGACCCTTTTCAAGTCAACAGGGTTCTTCCAAACCTAGCGATGTCCGTTGTGCAAAGTGTATCTTCGGCTCCTTTGTTTGGCACCGAATGGACCATGAACAGGTCGGAGAACAACGGTGTCGTGCACGTAGCCTTACTTGGCCTACGTCAAAGTCAAACAAAATTAACCATCAACCACCAATAAGCTTGTGGTGTTAGTCAAAACCTCAGAAAATATCACAACTATATACAGAAGTATTGGCAGAAAAATTAGATTTCTGCACAAAGTAAAGGTTTTAGGGTTAGGTAAAACTGGGCTATGACGCTAGTGAGAACTGCCATTCAGAACAACTTTGTAGGGTGCAAAATTTAAGATTGAGCAATAGATCTTAGGATTCAAAATTTAAAAAGGGTTCTCTATTGCTAGTCTCGGAGAAGAGCATCGTTAAAGCAGGAGCAGGGTTAGGAAAGTATAGCTTCCCCCCCACCCTTTTCATTTCACTACTGCCCCAGCACTATATAACTTTTTGGCCCACACTGGAATACCCCTTTAATCAAAATATAATGTAACACCATATAATATATATATATATATATATTTTTATTTATTTTTTTTTTTTTTAAAGGAAGAAAAAAAAAAACCTCACACATAAAAACATAAGAACAGGTAAATATGGCTACTTTTACCGTATTTCATAATTCTTACATGATCTAATGCTTGAGACAGCTGCTCTTCCAAGGATTCATTCTGCTCAGTCAAGATGTGGTTCCTTTTTAGAAGGGCCTGTCCAATGCGAGCAGCCAACTCAAGGTCTCTATCTCTCTGTGTATATAAGGGAAATACAACATTTAACAATTTATATGCACAGAAATCATTATCTATGCTGCATCTCCAAAAAAGGCATGAAGTGTGTGGCAGTGAAGTAGATCTTCTTTTGCAGTCATTTTACCCACAAATACAGGTTTCACAACCTAACAAATGTCTGGGCCTAGGCATTAATGTCTGGGAGATAAATCAGAAACAGTCTAATAGCAACACTGGATTTGCAACCAATCACAGCTCAGATCTTGACAGGTTTGGTAAAATTAAAGCCAAGGTGAGAGTGGTTCTTATGGGCAACAAAACAGTTTTTGATTATCTTCTCCATAGTTGTCAGTCTGCTATACATGAAATAGATACGAACAAATCCGAGACTCACCTCTGTTAGCAGATGAGTTAGCATGTCTGAATCATTGTAACTTCTTGTCATCTGTTCTATTCTTTCTGAACCAAGAACTGAAAAGTTAAAAAGGAATAGAATAGTATCACAATAAGTTTTACAAAGAAATGTGCTTAGCTACAAAGAAAAAACAAGCAATTCTGCACCAATATATCTCCTAGACTTGAGCCTGCCAAGTCATCAAACATAATGGTAATCTATCTGCTACAGCTATCAACTTTCTAGAACAGCTGGAGGTCTTTCCCATCGGTCCTCAGTATCCTATGACAATGGATCCTGTCATTGCCACATTCAGCAAGTCATGTTGGACTGTTTGACCCTTACACAGGAGGCCAACATCTCTTTATTTGTCAGTCACATAGGTTTCAAGCCTGCTTCCTTACAATCTAACAAGTGAATTGTCCTTAAGGGAGGTGGCCCTGTCCAGCAAGAAAGCGAAAACTGTGTATTTACACATACTGCAGATCTGATGCTGCGTGCAACTATTTAGTTTTATTGATTTACCAGCATGATATCTGCAACAGCAAATCCACAGCTCATACACAGTGTGTGTGAATGTAGGGGAGGTCATCAAGCAATCAATATAGAACACATAACTAGTTAGGCGTGCATCCTTATAATACAAATAACACAGTGTTTACATGGCTAAGCAAGATTACCTTGGAACACCCTACAACAACCAAATACATTCAGGTCTTTAGGTAGCGGCCAGTAGAACATGAAATGGTTGTATTATTACGTTGTATTATTATTATGTATTATATACACAGTTTTTCTTTTAATATGCCATAATACACAGATGGAAGCATCAGGATAAAGTTGCAGCTGACATTTAATATTGCTACCAGTGGCCCTACCAGGCTAAGTCACATGAGGCTGTGCACTAGGCCACTATAACTGAGCATTTTTTTTTTATCCGATTATTTGATATGAAAGAACCTTATTACCATCTATCTAAATTATAAATTTGTTGAGGACTTCATTAACTCTGTGGTGAACATTTTGTATATGATGTGGTGATGCAAGACATTAAAAATAAACACTATTGTTTCATTATAAATATTAATTAAATACAAACACAGTTATGGTATCTCTGACTGGTTTACATAACGGTGTTGTATGCTACCACTGCCATTATGTTCTACTGGATTTCACTGCACATCACATTGCAGAAACACATATTTACCTTGTGTTCCTTGACTTGATTTACAAGAGTCATCATATGAAGAGGAGGGAAGTTCAACAAAAGCTTAGAAAAGACAGCAAAATAGAAAGAAAAGAAACAAGAAAGGTAAGCAGAGAATTCGAAAAATGTAAATGCTTAAGGTCTTCAAAAACAGATCCTTTTAAAGATGCTGTGCATGCTCTGCAATGTGTCGGAGGTACTGTGCCTGCTCTACAATGTGTTGGAGGTACTGTGCATGCTCTGCAATGTGTTGGAGGTATGATGTATGCTCTGCAATGTGTCGGAGGTACTGTGCCTGCTCTACAATGTGTTGGAGGTACTGTGCATGCTCTTCAATGTGTTGGAGGTATGGTGTATGCTCTGAAATGTGTCGGAGGTACTGTGCATGCTCTGCAATGTGTTGGAGGTGTGGTGCATGCTCTGCAATGTGTCGGAGGTGTGGTGTATGCTCTGCAATGTGTTGGAGGTACTGTGCGTGCTCTACAATGTGTTGGAGGTACTGTGCATGCTCTACAATGTGTTGGAGGTACTGTGCATGCTCTGCAATGTGTTGGAGGTGTGGTGTATGCTCTGCAATGTGTTGGAGGTACTGTGCATGCTCTGCAATGTGTTGGAGGTACTGTGCATGCTCTGCAATGTGTTGGAGGTACTGTGCATGCTCTGCAATGTGTCGGAGGTACTGTGCATGCACTGCAATGTGTTGGAGGTGTGGTGTATGCTCTACAATGTGTTGGAGGTGTGGTGTATGCTCTACAATGTTTTGGAGGTACTGTGCATGCTCTGCAATGTGTTGGAGGTACTGTGCATGCTCTGCAATGTGTCGGAGGTACTGTGCATGCTCTACAATGTGTCGGAGGTGTGGTGTATGCTCTACAATGTGTTGGAGGTGTGGTGTATGCTCTACAATGTGTTGGAGGTACTGTGCATGCTCTGCAATGTGTTGGAGGTATGGTGTATGCTCTGCAATGTGTTGGAGGTATGGTGTATGCTCTGCAATGTGTTGGAGGTATGGTGTATGCTCTGCAATGTGTTGGAGGTATGGTGTATGCTCTACAATGTGTTGGAGGTACTGTGCATGCTCTGTAATGTGTTGGACTGAAGGCACTGTGTGAGTTACAGTAGAATATCTTACAGGTACTGTAAGCCACAAGATCTACAACATGTACTGTGTGTGCTCTATAATATGTTGGAGGTACTGTTAATGCTCCATAATATGTTATAGGTACTGTGTGATTTTATTTTATCTGACATATTGTCAGAGGTGCAATGCATGCACTATAATGTGTTGAAGGTACTGCGCATGCACTATAATGTGTTGAAGGTACCACGCATGGACTATAATGTGTGGAAGGTTGCATGCATTATAATGCGTTGAAGGTTGCATGCACTATAATGCGTTGAAGGTACTGTGCATGCTTTATAATGCGTTGAAGGTACTGTGCATGCACTATAATATGTTGGAGGTACTGTGCATGCACTATAATATGTTGGAGGTACTGTGCATGCACTATAATATGTTGGAGGTACTGTGCATGCACTATAATATGTTGGAGGTACTGTGCATGCACTATAATATGTTGGAGGTACTGTGCATGCACTATAATATGTTGGAGGTACTGTGCATGCACTATAATATGTTGGAGGTACTGTGCATGCACTATAATATGTTGGAGGTACTGTGCATGCACTATAATATGTTGGAGGTACTGTGCATGCACTATAATATGTTGGAGGTACTGTACATGCACTATAATATGTTGGAGGTACTGTGCATGCACTATAATATGTTGGAGGTACTGTGCATGCACTATAATATGTTGGAGGTACTGTGCATGCACTATAATATGTTGGAGGTACTGTACATGCACTATAATATGTTGGAGGTACTGTACATGCACTATAATATGTTGGAGGTACTGTGCATGCACTATAATATGTTGGAGGTACTGTGCATGCACTATAATATGTTGGAGGTACTGTTAATGCACTATAATATGTTGGAGGTACTGTTAATGCACTATAATATGTTGGAGGTACTGTACATGCACTATAATATGTTGGAGGTACTGTTAATGCACTATAATATGTTGGAGGTACTGTGCATGCACTATAATATGTTGGAGGTACTGTGCATGCACTATAATATGTTGGAGGTACTGTACATGCACTATAATATGTTGGAGGTACTGTACATGCACTATAATATGTTGGAGGTACTGTTAATGCACTATAATATGTTGGAGGTACTGTGCATGCACTATAATATGTTGGAGGTACTGTGCACGCTCTAAGGTGTTGGAGGCAGTGTGAGATTTTTGTAGATGTAAAAAGAACATAAAAAGAGATATGAAGAATAGGTTGTTGACACCCAATTTACTATAGAAATACATTCTTACCTGAGCATAAATACAAATGTAAATTAAACAATCCAAAAATTAACCATTTTAAGAATTAAAAAAAAAAAATTATATAATTTTCCCTGGACATTAAGGTCCCATTCTACATTTATTTACAGCAGCAATTTACAAGCCAGGATGTTTAGGGATGGACGTGATGTGATCTATACAATAACCACACTCGGTTGACTAGGTGGGTACCAAGCCCACTCCCTACACAACACCTGTTTAGCTCTTTTTGCACGTTTCTTCACCACAGTCCCCAACAATATCACTGGAATTATAGTAGGAGAGACAGACTTTATAATGAAAACCTTAAATATGTCATATACAAAGACTCACCCTGTAGACTCATTGTGTTAAGAATTTCCTCATTATGATTAAAATCCAGCTCATTGCTGTCCATTATTCTAGAGCGCAGAGCTTTGTGTTGTAGAATTGGCCTAAGGTGTTACCACTCCTGATTTCTGCGCCGTGTGTGCTTAGAGTAAAGTGCTGGGTGAAACCTATATACAGACTAGTGTACACTTTCCCTCAGGCCATAAAAATGAGCCCAACCCAGTTCACAGGAAAAACATCAATGATCGTGTGTGAGGAGTTATGCGGCATTATCTGATGCAGCTACATTTATACTGCAAAATTACCTTGCCAATAAACATATAATGCATGCCTGGTCTCCCTAGCACAGTGCTTCCCAACCAGGGTGCCTCCAGTTGTTGCAAAACTACAACGCCCAGCATGCCCGGACAGCCGGAGGCTGTCCGGGCATGCTGGGAGTTGTAATTTTCCAACAGCTGGAGGCACCCTGGTTGGGAAACATTGCCCTAGCAGATAAAGAGTAAAAGAAAAATACTAGATATCCTTCGGTTGCACTAACTCTTCTGCAGATTTTCACTCGTTAGTTTACATAGATAAAACATGATGTGTAAGATCCTTTTAATATCTACGTGTCTAGTTTTTTTGTGAAAAGATACTGCAGATCCATATACAGGGCAGGGAAGGTAATACACAAAATAAGGAGGGGATTTATCAAAGTTTTTTTTTGTGTAGGTCTTGGAGGAAAATTGCCACACATTTTCACAAAACCTTTTCCCATTGTTTTCTGGTGAAGGCATTGATAAATCCCCCCCCCCCCCCCCCCTTACTATATTGATATATAGTGGTTAGGAAAAGAAACCATGTCAAATATTGAGTACATTTTAATTTTTCCTATATAACCAAGGCAAGCTTGGAACTAATATACAAATCTCTATTCTGCATCCAGATGGAAGAAAATACCTAATAGGATCAATCCAAATGCCTTGATAGGATATATGGATATCTAGGAAGACCCCTTCTAAGAGCCACAACGCAGAGGTAGGCTAGGTTTCTACTTCGGACAAAAAAAAAAAAAAAAAAAAACACGCACTGCTTATTTACCAGTGTTTCACCTTTGTGTGGAAATTATTTTTTTATTTTTTGCAGTTTTTCCTATTCTCTCTTTTTTATTTTATTTTATTTTAAATTACATTAAAATCACCAGATAAAAAACACTACATAACCCACATTGAGTTTTTAATGTTTATTTTTTTTTTTCTTTCCCATAGACTTCTATGGGAGATTAAACAAAAAAAAAAAAGCCAAGATTTCCGTGGAAAAACGTCTCCACATGCTGCATCTTTGAAAGACTGCCACTGAGACGAAAAGAACGTCAAAGAGGAAAAACGCCAAGTGGGTATTGTGTTTTACAATTCCCTATTGACTTGCAGCTTAGTTATGTTTACCAATAAAATGCTGTGGTGCAGCTTGGCAGTTTTTGCAACAAAAAAACAAAACAAAAACAAAACCCCAGCCTAAGAGTTGAGCATCCGTGCACTACAGATATCTTTTAAAGTCAAGCATTGTAATGCAACAATGGCTTTTTTAATGGGCTTTATAAGCTCAGCTTCTTTTGACTGTCAGTCCAGTGGGTAGGTCAGCTTCACTACACATGTGGTTAAATGAAAGGAGGCTATGCACAAATTACAAGCATAAGTGCATAAAACACAACTGAAAACCATCATCCCAGGAACACTTCCATTAAACTTTAAGTTACGGTTAAGAATAGAAATGACGGGTGACACCTACTCATGTAACGGAAAGTCTCTTCAGCCAGGACAGGAGAAAGGCTGCCAAGGCCATTGCTTTGACGTGTTGGGGAGTGTTGTATCCAGTCCTGGTGATCATAGAAATACAGGGAGTCCACTCGAAGCTTGTACTGAGGAAGCTCGTCTTCTAGCAAATTGACCAGTTCCACTTCAGGGGCATCTTGACCGTTATAAACTTCTGTGGAGAACATTAAAATTACACAAAGAGAGATTTATCCATATCCAGCCATACTGTGTCATAATCTGTAGTGAGAGAAATAGGTTTATACAGCACAGTAAGAGTAAAGAATGGATTTTTGTGTTATATGATTTTTCATGGTCATAATTACTAACAATCTGTCTAATTTATCATCTGTAGAAGTTTTTCCAACATGATTTCAGCAATACATGATAGATGGTGTGACGGGATCTCAGTGATGAAAGTATTCCACATGTCCTGTAGATACTGGCCGGCAATACAGGGCTTACAAAACAAGCAAGAACAAAATCTATAAAAAAAATAATACCTTGCTAGGTTTTCAAGAGGACCTGTCACCTCCCTGATGTGCATTTTAGCAAAAAACTGAATTTGCCATAAGATAAAAATTCTGGAGCATATTTTCTCATGGCTTTGCATAGTGGATTACGCTCTTATTACTTCTAGAACTTCATGAATAAATAAATAGTCAACTGGGTGTTACATCATTACACTATTCAATCAGTGCACAACACACACAATTAAGGGAAACAGTCATTGTCAGGTTATTCATTTATTTCTAGCAAGAATAATAGAACAACATTTTTCTGAATTGTTATTTCATGGGAAATATAAATGTTTACCAATGCGTATCTCAGGAGGGCAAACAGGTCCCCTTTAACACTGCTAACTTTCCTGAAAACATCCTTAATTGTGAGTGAAATGAGGGAGTAACATTTGTTAAAGTGACATGTCAAAAGGTTTCCTAAGTGACAGTGTCCATTTAAAGGTGATGTACATTCATCTGAATGGTCACTATGTATTACTGCACTTCACCACATCTATAGGGTGAACTAACTGCTTGCATCTCCAAACAAACCCGTCTGCTCGCGGAATTCAGCAAGCGGAGATTCGGTCTGGCAGCTGCCGCCAAAATTCTTTGGCAGTAGGACCGCACAGCCCTGCGCCGCCACCATTGACGGCTATGCAGTGCTCGCAGACTTCCGCGCAAAGAATGAACATGTTCCTCCTTTGTGCGGAACAATTTCAGTGGCGGAATTGCCTCCCGTGGAAGACCCATTCACACTGATAAAGTCCACCGCAGGAATTCCGTAACGTGAACGCACCTTTATGGGGTCATGGACACACACTTAGTCTGTCTAGGGCCCCTTTCACACTACGGAATTCTCGCGGCTGAATTCCGCGAGCGGAGATTCCGCCTGGCGACCGCCGCCGAAGATACTTCGGCGCTAGACCCGCGGGGCACTGAGCCGTCACCATTGACGGCTATGGTCCGCTCGCGGATTCCACACAAAGAATGAACATGTTCTTTCTTTGCGCGGAACACTTTCAAATGTCCGTCGCTGAAATTCCGCAGTGTGAACGGGTCTCGCGGAGACCCATTCACTAATGTTAAAGTTCACACCGCAGAATTGCGCCCGCGGAATTCCGCCCGGAAATTCCGCGGCAATACCGTAGTGTGGACGGGACCTAAGACAAATACTGGAGTGTTTTGCCCACAACAACCACCCACAACTGAGCTTTCGTTTTCCAGAGCTCATTAAGAGCTGTGATTGGATGTTGTGGGCAAATCACTACAGTTTATGTCTTGGACAAACTGATAATGAGGAGACAATATGGCCCAGGTTTAGGTCACTCAGGTTTCCACTTTATAACAATACCAAAGTTCTCATTCTCCCCTTAGATTATCACTATACACTGTAGATATGATGATCATTAGCATACCACTGCATACCGGGAGAGGGCTGGGCTCTTCCCTCTGATAACGTATATATGAGAGATCCCAAAGAACAGGCTTCGAGCTTTACGTAATTTATTTTTTCATACCCCTCTAAATTCTCAGACTTACCATTGCCAGGAGCAGAGTCTCCGCAGTGGATATTCATGGGTTTATCGTTACTCTCCAGGATGTTACTATCAGTGTCTACTCCAATTATAGTCTAATTTTAAATAGCAAGGAGAAGACACAGATTCTCCTACAACGTCACTGGTCACGTGTGCGGCCAGGATTTTGTCTGCCAATATGTTTGCTGGTTCAGGGCATCTCTGGATCATGATGAGAACCTTCACTCCACCTTCCTTTGACAGTCTTCACATCATCTAAGGGGGAAAAAAAAAAAAAAAAAAAGGTGACTATCTGCTATAAAAAGTTCCCAAGAAGCAAGGATATTTTCTGAAAAACTGAAATCTGAAAGTCTTCCATCTACATGAACTGTAAAAAAGGGCATGAACTGAAGCAATTATATAACTGGAGACCTAAAGCAATGGACTCAGAGGCCTGAACTAGTCATTTACTTTTATCTGCTCATATGGGCACTGTCACATCAAAAACATTTTATATGTTGGTACTGATTGAAAATTAAAGACCTTTTGTAATATGGTTGAATTTAGTTTTTGAATATTTAATAAAGAAAATGGCCCCTGAAAATCCCACCACTAGGGTCCCCAGATGTACTGAGACACTAACCAGTCCTGAAGCAGCATGAGACAAAGCTGCATGAGCAGACGCACCAATCACCTCCCACCACCACAAGGGAGGGACACGCCCCCTTCTCCCAAGAGGATTTCTTACAGTATGAGCTAATGAAAAGAGGGATTTTTATAATAATATATGTGTTAGAGGAATAAAAAACAAGCATATATGAAACTCAGACAAAACCACATTCTGTTATCAAACTTTTCCCCACTCCCCTGTGAGACTGTATTCCACTCTAAAAATCAATAAGCTCAGCTTTGTCCTGTGTCTGCCAAGACAAGCCAATACAAGTGGGAGGAGAAAGCTCCATGCACCAGCTTTTGGAGAATGGCAAATTACAGATGAAGCCTACAGAGCATAAGTCTTCTGATAATGCCATAATAAAAGTTATATAATGGCCAGAAATAGTGAGGCTTCTCATGTACACACACACACACACACACACACACACACACACACACACACACAGGTCAGCTTCTTCTGAAAAGTCACCTGAAATGACAGGTACCCTTTAAATCTTGTCTGCTGTGATGGACTTGAGCAGTTTTTCAGGGAAAATGGAGGGGGCGGCAGGACAGGAGTCTGCTCAGTGGATAAAGAAGCATTCTTTTCTACTGAGATATTACACGCGTCTTAAATTTTCTTGTACTATTCATTTATGCAGATTGTTTACACGGTGGTGTCTATTCAAATAGGACCTGTCATTACTCATGACCTGTCTGTTCAAGTAAATATTTATTAAATTACTTATATGTAGCAGCCTGTATAATAGTTTAATATTTACCACATCATACCACAAAACTAATACACTATAGAACTGCCAGCATTGAAGAGGTAAGGCAACTTTTCTAGAGCAAGTGCCATCATTAGGTGCCGTCATTAGGTCAAGGTGACACGAAAAAAACAAAAACTAATAACCAAGACATTGCTAAGCAGCTTATAACAATTACTGAAGATTTACAAAAGCCCTAACTACAGAATTCTGTCCAACTCATTTAATAAAGCTCCAGTACAGTGGTAGGGGGCATTGCTGCAACTAAGAAGTTTCTGGCCACTAACTGGAACCCCTACTAATCATAAGTACCTATTGAGTAGAGTTGAGCGAAAAGTCCGGGATAACAGTCTTAGGTCTCTAGGACCGTATCCACCTTTTCCAGGCAACCAGAGCACTTGGAAAGCTGAACTAATTTATGCAGACTAAAGTAATCAATTGCTGAGCCACGAGGTTCACTACGAGCCAATTTACTATAAAGTTCGCTTAACTCTACTGTTGAGTGTAGCGGCAGCCAGGCAAGTATGTTGCTGCTCCATTCAATTGTATGGGACTAAACAAGACAGCATACCCAAACTGTCGAGCCTTTGAAAAAAATGGGGGAATTGTATGGGTTTATCATTGTGTGTAAAGCCCAATTGGAACCAGCATAGCATGCAGAAAAACAAAAACAGCAATAAATTATAATTTACTATAAAAAATGTCATTGCTCTTTTTATTACAGTCCACAGACATGCAAAAGGTAGAAACTTTATGACATTGTTATTGTGCAGTCAGTCTGCTTGCTTAAAAAAAAAAAAAATCTTTATAGAAAGTTAAATATTAAAGGGCTTAACTTCCACTCTATTGCCTGTAATAAACCAGAAATTCCTAAATTTAAAAAGACATCAGATAAAAAAAAAAACAAAAAAAAAAACAAAAAAAAAAAAAACCTGTTAATTCATTGCCCGGAAATAAAAGCACAAGTGAAAAAACTGCAAATTTCATAGGCATGTAAAACTCAATCTGACATCTTAGATCTTTAAAAAAAAAAAAAAAAAACAATATAAGTTGTGTGTGCAGGGCAAGGTTTAGAAAATAAATAAATAAATAAATAAATAAAAGGTTTATGCCAAAAACGAAGCCATGTGGTGCGGACTTAAAACAAGACAATAAACATACACCAGATTTTAAGAATCTTAAAACTTGCCTATTTGTAAATCATTTGCGATTTTTCCTGTGTTCTAAGCAAGACAGCACATTGCACAAATATCTGCACCATTTTACATCATTTTATAAATGTCAATCATTGAAAATTCCCCCTTTTTATGTAAAAGTATCCTCTCTGACACTTGACCACAATCACATATACACAGGACCCTTCTGATCAATGGGATTGAACAGTAGAATAAACCAGTGACGTTACTATCAGATATTAATGTGGTCTCACATCCACCATATGGCCAGGCTGCTGTCCTAAATGTCAATGTGGGGATAAGTGGCAGAGCTTGGTTTATTGTTGAGCGGTGTCATGAGATGTTAAAGCCATAACCACCTCAGCCCAAACACCCAGTACGTGCATATTAAAATGTAACATACTGAATGGAAACAGTAACACTATGAAAGTAGGCTAAAAAAAAAAAAAAAAAAAGTCTTCACACTATAAACAGAGAGTGTCTTCTACTCAGAGATTCCATTTCCTCTTTCATATAATAAGTGTTGTGTTTTCTTATTTTAACTCTTGCATTGTTATATCGTGAGATTGGAGATTCCTGAACATCATTCACCATTACTAAAATAGTATATGAAATTTTAACAGAGGATACATGATGTCTCTGATCACCAGTTAACCCCTTCATGACCCAGCCCATTTTCACCTTCATGACCTGGGCATTTTTTGAAAATCTGACCACTGTCACTTTAAACATTAATAACTCTGGAATGCCACCCCTGTGCAAATCGCCTCAAATGTACATGGAGCACTCTCCCTTCTGGGCCTGGTTGTGCGCCCCCAGAGCACTTTGCGCCCACATATGGGGTATTTCCGTAGTCAGGAGAAATTGCATTACAAATTTAGAGGGTCTTTTTTCCCTTTTACCTCTTGTGAAAATGAAAAGTATAGGCAACACCAGCATGTCAGTGTAAAAAAGTTATTTTTTTACACTAACATGCTGGTGTAGACCCCAACTTCACCTTTTCATAAGGGGTTAAAGAAGAAAAAGCCCCCAAAAATTTGTAAGGCAATTTCTCCCGAGTACAGCGATACCCCATATGTGTCCCAAAACTGTTGCCCTGAAATACGACAGGGCTCCAAAGTGAGAGAGCGCCATGCACATTTGAGGCCTGAATTAGGGATATGCATAGGGGTGGACATAGGGGTATTCTATGCCAATGATTGCCAAACAGGGTGCCTCCAGCTGTTGCAAAACTCCCAGCATGCCTGGACAGTCAATGGCTGTCCGGCAATACTGGGAGTTATTATTTTGCAACAGCTGGAGGCTCCGTTTTGGAAACAGTAGCGTACAAGACGTTTTTCATTTTTTTGGGGAGGGGGGGCTGTGTAGGGATATGTGTATATGTAGTGTTTTTTACTTTTTATTTTAGGTTAGTGTTAGTGTAGTGTAGTGTTTTTAGGGTACAGTCACATGGGCAGAGGTTCACAGCAAGTTTGCCGCTGGAAGTTTGAGCTGCAGTGCAAAATTTGCGCCATCTCAAACTTGCAGCACTCACTGTAAACCTCCGCCCATGTGAGTGTACCCTGTACATTCACATTGGGGGGAGGGGGCAAACATCCAGCTGTTGCAAACTCCGAGCATGCCCTTTGGCTGTCCGTGCATGCTGGGAGTTGTAGTTTTGCAACAGCTGGAGGAACACTGGTTTGGAAACACTAAGTTAAGTAATAAACTTTCAAGTGTTTTGCAACCAAACTTAGTGTTTCCAAACCAGTGTGCCTCCAGCTGTTGCAAAACTACAACTCCCAGCATGCATGGTCTGTCAGTGCATGCTGGGAGTTAAAGTTTTGCAACAATTGCAACAGCTGGACGCACTGCGGTAGGAAAACGGACTATGTTTCCCAACTAGTGTGCCTCCAGTTGTTGCAAAACTACAACTCCCAGCATGCCCAGACTGCCCAGGCATGATGGAAGTTGTAGTTCGGCAATATCTGAAGGATCATATGTTGCCGAACTACAACTCCCAGCATGCCTGGACAGACTGAGCATGCTGAGATTTGTAGTTTTGCAACATCTGGAAGAGCACAGATTGGAGACCATTATACAGTGGTCTCCAAATGAGGACCTCCAGTTGTTGCAAAACTACAACTCCCAGCATGCCCAGAAAGCCAAAGGCTGTCTGGGCATGCTGGAAGTTGCAGTTTTGAAACTCCCAGAGGCAGCAGTGAGATCGCTTTACGGCGATCTCACTGCTGCCAATGAAGATGCCGCACTGCTGCCGGAAACTCACCTCTGGGACGCAGCGCCGCCGGGACCGCCTGGAGGATGCCGCTCGCCGACGGGACCGCTCGGGACACCGCTCGGACGGGTAAGTGACGCCGGGGGACGGGTCAGGGACACTTAGCAGAGCGGTGTGTGTCCCAATCCCCATGATCGGGACTCACACACCGCGCTGCTAAGTATTCTCATAGCGAAACCCTGCTATCAGCTAGTCAGATTTGACCAGCTGATAGCAGCGATCGCTGGGGGGGGGGGGATGAAACCCCCCGTGGTCGCATGGTAAGATGGCTGGCTATCTTTCCGGGCGCTGCGGGGTGCCGCGAGTAGCGGCAAAAATGTTCATGACGTACCTGTATGTCATGGGTCGGGAACACCTTGCCACCCATGACGTACAGGTATGTCATGTCATAGGTCGGGAAGGGGTTAAAGGGGTACTCTGGTGGAAACGTTTTTATTTTTTAATCAACTGGCTCCAGAAAGTTAAACAAATTAGTAAATTACGTCTATTAAAAAATCTTAATCCTTTCAGTACTTATTAGCTGCTGAATACTACAGAGGAAATTCTTTTCTTTTTGGAACACAGAGCTCTCTGCTGAATCACGAGCACAGTGCTCTCTGATGACATCTCTGTCCATTTTAAGAACTGTCCAGAGTAGGGGAAAATCCCCATAGCAAACATATGTGCTCGTGATGTCAGCAGACAGCTCTGTGTTCCAAAAAGACAAGAATTTCCTCTGTAGTATTCTGCAGCCAATAAGTACTGCAAGGATTAAGATTTTTTAATAGAAGTAATTTTCAAATCTGTTTAACTTTCTGGCACCAGTTGAAAAAAAATAAAAATAATAAAAATAAAAAAAAAGGTTTCCACCAGAGTACCCCTTTAACCCCTTAAGGACCAAGGACGTACCGGTACGTCCTTGGTCCTGCTCTTCTGATATAACGCGGGGTTACACAGTAACCTCGCGTCATATCATGGCGGGCCCAGCGTCATAGTGAAGCCGGGACCCGCCTCTAATAGCGCGCAGCGCCGATCGCGGCGCCGCGCGCTATTAACCCTTTAGCCGCGCGCTCAAAGCTGAGCCGCGCGGCTAAAAGTGAAAGTGAAAGTTCCCGGCTACCTCAGTCGGGCTGTTCGGGATAGCCGCGGCTAATCGCGGCATCCCGAACAGCTGACAGGACAGCGGGAGGGCCCCTACCTGCCTCCTCGCTGTCCGATCGCCGAATGACTGCTCAGTGCCTGAGATCCAGGCATGAGCAGTCATCCGGCAGAATCGTTGATCACTGGTTTCTTATGAGAAACCAGTGATCAACATAGAAGATCAGTGTGTGCAGTGTTATAGGTCCCTATGGGACCTATAACACTGCAAAAAAAAAGTGAAAAAAAAAAGTGAAAAAAAAAAGTGAAAAAAAAAAAGTGAATAAAGATCATTTAACTCCTCCCCTATTAAAAGTTTGAATCACCCCCCTTTTCCAATAAAAAAAAAAAACACAGTGTAAATAAAAATAAAAATAAGTGGTATCACCGCGTGCGGAAATGTCTGAATTATAAAAATATATCATTAATTAAACCGCTCGGTCAATGGCGTGCGCGCAAAAAAATTCCAAAGTCCAAAATAGTGCATTTTTGGTCACTTTTTATATCATTTAAAAATGAATAAAAAGTGATCAATAAGTCCTATCAATGCAAAAATGGTACCGTTAAAAACTTCAGATCACGGCGCAAAAAATGAGCCCTCATACCGCCCCATACACGGAAAAATAAAAAAGTTATAGGGGTCAGAAGATGACAATTTTAAACGTATTAATTTTCCTGCATGTAGTTATGATTTTTTCCAGAAGTCCGACAAAATCAAACCTATACAAGTAGGGTATCATTTTAATCGTATGGACCTACAGAATACATATCAGGTGTCATTTTTACCGAAAAATGTACTGTGTAGAAACGGAAGCCCCCAAAAGTTACAAAACTGCGTTTTTTTTTTTCTATTTTGTCGCACAATGATTTTTTTCCCCGCTTCACCATAGATTTTGGGGCAAAATGACTGACGTCATTACAAAGTAGAATTGGTGGCGCAAAAAATAAGCCATCATATGGATTTTTAGGTGTAAATTTGAAAGAGTTATGATTTTTTAAAGGCAAGGAGCAAAAAACGAAAATGCAAAAACGGAAAAACCTCCGGTCCTTAAGGGGTTAAGCCATCACCCTCTATTTAGGTCTTTATCTAAATAGGTGGTGAGAAAGATGGCAGTCTGCTTCAGTATGAAATGCGTCAGTGGTAACTTGGGACGCTGTCTTTCATCTGAACTTATAGTACAATAGACTGAGGTGCTGTGGGAGTTATTACTTATGTTCCTAGATCATGTGCGACCTTTCAATCCAATTATTACTGTGAAGCCACTAAACTGATAACTGGATAAGAGCTCATGTACACAGGCCAATGGTGAGAAATGAACCATCTAACCAATCATTGCCCTAGGAAAAAATCCCCCCAAACCACTGCCCTTCATAAACCTTTGTTCACCTGACTGTTTATGGGTGCAAAAATAAATCAAAATATTAATTTACGGCTTTGCGTAGGCCCCACTCACATGTTTCGGTTCTGTTGCCGATACAAGTCAGTAAACTTTCAAAAAAGGGTATTTTCCACATATACCACAGAATGGCCATAAACCTAATGTAGTCTATTTGGTCTTTTTCACAAAGTATACACAAAACCCCTTTGTGGGACACAAAAGTGTAGTAAAAACAACCTTGTGATCAGCGTCGCCAGCACTATCACCCAGGACCAGCAGGTTAGTGTGGGCAAACCCTGCTGTCTGTTTCCCTTTAATATGAATTCATAATGAGAACCATGGAAAATATTTATCAAAACCTGTGAAGAAAATGGTACAGTTGCCTATAGCAACCAGATTGCTTCTTTGTTTTTGTTTTTTAAGGGCCTCAATCATGAAAAAGCAATCTGATTGGTTTTGAAAAATCTCTCCACAACTACTGCGGCAGCTTTTATCCTGGCGTTCTCAGAAAACCAGCAGGGTCCTCAGCACGGAGACCCTAACTGATCAAAACTTTTGACATTTTGTCTAAGAAATGGCCAAAGTTTTTATTTTTTTAATGAAGTGACAATGCCCATTTAGGTCCTGTTGTGAGGTGTGGCCTCCATGCAGCAGACTTTTATTCCCCAGACAATCCACATAGATAGATGATTGACAGGATTGCATTCTGGGCAATTAGGAGGCTAGATCAACACAATGTTATGCTCCTAAAACCATTCCTGAACAATTTCTCAGTGTGAGGGAATGTTCACAAGGCGGAATCTCCATGCAGAATTCTGCAAAAGAATTCCGCTTTTATCTACTGCCTATAGATTTCAATAAGATTCAGACGGTAGAATTTCGGCAACAGACATTTCTCTTTTCGTATACAGCAAAAATAAGACCAGTCTTTTATTTTGTGCAGTTTAGAGAGGAGTGAAGTTACAGTGATTCGATTTGTCACGAACTTCTCGGCTCGGCAGTTGCTGACTTTATCCTGCATAAATTAGTTCAGCTTTCAGGTGCTCCGGTGGGCTGGAAAAGGTGGATACTAGGGGTGTGAATCGCCAAGAATTTGGCGATTCGATTCGAATCGCGATACCAGTGTGGCGATTCGATATATCGCGATATATCGCGATACCGTCTAGGTGACGATACATCGCGATATATCGCCCACCTGGGAGCATTCATAGATCCCAATAGACGCCGCTGTCAGCTTCGACAGCGGCGATCTAGTACTCCGGTGCTGCAAAATAAAATAAAACACACTTTATCTTACCTGCCAACGAGCCCCCGGAGCTCCGGTACAGGTGTTGGGTCCCCGGGCTGTATTCTTCTTACTTCCTGTTAGTCCGGCACGTCACATGGAGCTTCAGCCTATCACCAGCCGCAGCGATGTCCCGCCTCCGCTGGTGATAGGCTGAAGCTCCATGTGACGTGCCGGACTAACAGGAAGTAAGAAGAATACAGCCCGGGGACCCAACACCTGTACCGGAGCTCCGCGGGCTCGTTGGCAGGTAAGAAAAGTGCGTTTTATTAAAAATTCCACATCCCTAAAAGAATCGATTCAAAAATATTTTGAATCGATTCTGTATCGGCAAATGAAAAATCGCGATTATCGCGAGAATCGATTTTTTCTTACATCCCTAGTGGATACAGTCCTAATGTCCCCTATGCCGCACGGAATTCCACGCACATCCCGCGTGGAAAAAAACTAATTTCTGAGAAGATTTTTTCGGTGAGAATTCCGCACAAATGTTAATCAGTGTGAACATACCCTTAGGCAGAACTAAACAGGCTTTGCAACAACAGACATAATACAATGTCAAGTTCTATAACAAGAGAAAAAAAAATAATAATAAGAATAATAATTACCCAATGCCTTTTTACTATGTACTTGTCATGTACCATGAACTGGGCCCTGATGACTGCACAAGAGTGGTCTTAGATGTGCTGAGATATGTAGGTCTGCTAAGAGACTAAATATACAAAAAAAAAATAAAGGGGGGGGGGGGGGGGGGAGTGTGGTATAGTTGTGGATAGATTCTTCGCTGTGTGATAGCGTTTAGGTTTCCCAGATGTTGTTGTGCTAAGTGCACAACACCCTGAATAGCAAGTAGACTCACAGTACAGTCAGGATGATGGTCAGCTGCTGCGGCAACCTCTCAAGTCCCTCGGTGTCAAACAATGGGACGGGGATCACAGGTGGTCTTCGTAAAAATGGACGTTATCCACTGGAATTCAAGCGCCAGTGGGTTACATCTTTTTTTACGTGGACCACTTGTGATCCTGTCCATTTGTAATAAAGTCAATATTGTCACAAAATAAATCACACCTTTAAAACGCATCAGCAGTCTACAGAGTTCTTTATTGTCTGTTCTATCTGAATAAAACTTTAAAAAGTACCTGTCACCACATAAAACTTTTAATATAGTGTCCTTTGTGTAATTAGCAGACACATTCCCATTCACTTGCTTTTAAAATTATCAACATAAATATGTTTAAAATGTAATATAAAAAATGGCCACTAGGTGGCTCTGTTCTGTTCCCTGCCACAAATAATACAGTGAGTTTGGTCTCCTCCCAGCCTGGCAGGAGACCAAACTCAGGAAGTGTTTCTCTGCACTATGCTTGAAGACAGCTGCACAGAAAGTGAAAGCTCCACAGATTCTCACAGAAAGCTGCACAGACTGACAGCTGGAGGAGAGCCTCACTGATAGCAACACAGACTGAAAGATACACAGAGCTTGAGGTCTTCTATTTATCACAGCTCTGCAACAATGTGAGGGCAGAAGTGGTCCCCCAGCAGGCTTCAGTGATGTCATGCCTGCTGGGAAATTGCACTATGTGAGCAAGAAAAAAAAAATATATGATACACAGCTTCTTAAACAGTGAATTTTTTTTTTTTTTTTTTTTAACAAAAAGGGCAAGAGGGGTGTAAGGAGTAGTTAGGGAACATAGCCTGAATTTGTCTAAAACAGTTTATTTGGCGACAGGTGCTTTTAAGCCAAATTTCAATTTTTTTGGTAAGTAAAATACCAACAAAAAGGGGAAGGACATCTAATGCTGTTTTTAACCTGCAGCCCATGACATGAATTCAGCAGACCGTAGCTGGCCTTGGATTGAAGAGTAAGCAAGGCTGTGCTATTAATCTCATGATGTAATAGTACTGGGCTATTCTCTCCAGGCATCTGGTCCCTTGGCTGTGTCCCTAAAGCAGCTGCACTCATGTATTGGAGACTGTCAGACTGATCTCCATAAAGCAAGGCACATAGCTGAAAGCAGTCACACAGAGCTGTCTCGTCTACATTGGAATCACTCACTTGTGTTGCTGAGATACCTCGCCACAAAGACAACGTACCAGATAGACCACCAATGTAACCGATGTGTAAATCCTGTATATAACTACATTCCCACACACACACGACAAATGGTATGACCAGGAGGGGTGTGCCAGCATAATAAACAGATGCCATCTGTAGCTTCAAAAAGACCTCACCATATCTAGATGCCCAAGATGATGTGATCCACAGCTTCCCGAGACATACCCTGATGTTACTCCTGGAACAAGAAAGGTCTCACACCAGTCTTCAGCCTTCTACAGTACATGTCCGGAGTGCCTTGCTCTCGCCTCACCACACAATGCAGCTATGCGGCTCGGAATAAAACATGCCCTGGCCACGTGACAGCCTGGATGAAGCCTCGGCTGCTCTAATGACAACCAGCACATCCTGTTTGCTGAAATAATGTGTAGGCCTAAGAATAAGACACAGGCGTGACAATAAACATGATCGCAAGTCAAGGACAGTTGATTTCCTAAAGTATCCCTGCTGCCAGGCATACCAACCCAGGGCTTAGAGAAAGGTCTGGTCCAGCAGCGTGCCAGTCTTCTTTCTGTGAGGGGGATTATCCCATTTCAAGTCCACATAATTACTCTCGTCTTCTAAGAAGCTTGGCATACCAGATTACTGATCGTAAAGCCAAAAAGTCTCTAAAAAGGTACACAAGCAAGTGCTCCGTACCCAGCACAAAAGCAATGACTGCCGGATGACTAAGTAGATTAAAATTCCTTTAATCTAAATGGTCATTCTCATGTGGAATTTTACAAGAACAGAAGGCGGATAGTGATAAAACTGAATTTTGGATAATTGAATAAAAAAAATAAAATAAAAAAAATTTACATATTAGCCCTCATTTACTAAGAGTGGAGTGAGGGTTTCTTTGTGGGTTTTAATTCCCTACAATTTATTTTCCACGGTATTTACTAAGGTTTCCCTATACATGTTCTGATCTGTCAGGTTTTCCTCAGCTCAAATCCACCACATTTTATGTGGAAATCTTAGTAAATATGTTGGGTTTTTGTGAAAATGTCGGGAACACGTCCCTTTTCTGAGATCATGCACCATTTTCAGGTTTTCTTAGCAAAATGGAGAGATAGTCGGGTTTTTTCAATTCTGACGCAAATTCTGGTGCAGACAGAATTTCTGGCGCAATGCGGCAAAATCAGGCACAATGCAACATATTCTGGCGCACAACCCGACAAAACATGCCGGGTTTGCAATAGTAAATGAGGGCCATTGTGTTCTGTGAATATCCAATAATTTAGGAATTTTACTGAACTTCTCTTACATTCCATGCAGCTATACTAACTATTCATGCACGCCATGATTTGGTCATCCGGAGAATTGCAAAGTCCATTTTTGGTCCGTACACGGCTTTAACCTGGACTGAAAAATGCAGAAAAACTCCGAAAATTACCACTCCAGACTCACCAGCGGATTCCGTTCAGCTCATTGAAATGAATGGTGTATGGGGACAACCTGCTTCAGCCTCGGCCAGCGAATGGCGAGTAGCACTGTCAGTTCCCACGGCCGCAGACACTATACTCTACAGCTCGAGGGAAAACTGTCACGGGCAGCCTTGGGACAATAGTAAATTTAAACAGTTTCCACTACATAACCCCCTTTAAATGGGCACTGTCATGAATTATTATTATTTTTTTTGATATGTTGTAGTACTTCTGTACTACAACATCTCTCTAGTATACAATTTTTTTTGGGTGTTTAAAGTATTGTATTTTCCATTTGAAATCCGGCCACTAGGGGTCTCCTTCCTAGTGGCCAGCTGCAGCCTGCTGTGACGTCACTGCTGAATTCGGACCGATCCCGCCTGGGCAATTGGTCCGAATTCAGTCAGCCTGCGCTCGCTCCCTGCCAGACAGGCAGGAGCAAGCGCTGTGAACCCTGGGGCTGCGCGCATTGGCTCACGTGCCACCCGTCCCTGGCATGTACAGTCTGGAGGCAGCGCGCGCACAGAATATCAGTGCCGCGCTGATGCTCCAGGACTGTACATGTCCTTTTGGGTTCTGATCTGAGGGCTTATCTGAGGCAGGGGTCTCGGCAGAGAATTTTGCACGGCAGGTCCGGCAAAGCTCCTATACTCCTCCTCCCTGGATAGCACATGCAGTGAGAAGCAGGGAGGATCAGACCTTGGAGCAGCCTGCCGTGCGACTGGCCACTCGCTGCATAGACTAGGTAAGGGCGGAAGCTGGCGCCCAGCAGGCTTCAGTGACGTTGTGCCTGCTGGGGAAGATCACAGCGGGTATCACTACTGACATCCGCTGTGATCATCCTGTCTATAGCAGAGATGCAGAGTGGCTGTATACAGCACTCGCATCTCTGCACTATACTCCGGCCGGCCACTCACTCATTCATATTTCCCTCAGAGCGGTGATTGGCCGGATGGTTGCAGCCAAACACCACTCTGGGTGGAAAATATGAATGAGTGAGTGGCCGGCCGGAGTACAGAACAGAGATGTGAACGCTATATACAGCCGCATCTCTGCTATATTATGGACAATCGCATCGGTTGTCACGACTGACACCTGGGGCGATATGTCTATACAGGTACTACTACTCCCATCATGGAACAGCCTGTTCCATGCTGGGAATAGTAGTATTACCTAATAAAAAAAATTTAAATAGAGAAAAAAAAAAAAAGTGAAACACACACACACTTTATTAACAATTAAAATGTTGTTAGAAAATATATAAATTTCGGAGAGTCTTACTGCGCTCAGCCAATCACCAGCCGCGGCAAATTCCCGACTCGGCCTGGGATAGGCTGAGCGGCAGTGTGAGAACGCTTCAGGACACAAAATTCTTCACTACACTGGCACCTGCTGCCGGGGCCAAAAACGTCACACTGCCGCTCAGCCTATCGCCGGCCGTGTCGGGACTTTGCTGCGGCTGGTGATTGGCTGAGTGCAGTAAGACTCTCCGACCACCGGCAACCAGGAAGAGGATCACGGCGGAGACCGGAGCCGCTTACCGGAGGCCACGGGGCAGCGGAGGAAGGCATGTACATCTTTATTTTTATTTTATTTTTACTGCTGGCAGTATGGGGAACAATTTTTATATTCTGGAGTTCTCCTATAAATAACATTTTTTCCATCCCTACTGCATCTTTTTTTTTTTTTTTTTTTTGTGGTACCCAACAAATTTTGGGTACCAAAAAAAATAAAAAATAAATTGCCAAAGTGCATTTTCCACACAAATGAAAAAACGCCAGAAAAAATGCCAGACGCACGACATTGCACTTGCGTTTTTTCAACCTAAAAAAACGCAGGACAACAAAACAGGTAGAAACTTAGCCTCAGAGACAGATAACCAATTTGTATTCTCTGTTGCAGAGGAAGAAAAATTAAATAAATAAATAAATTTAAAAAAAATGAAAAATGGTGGTAGGAGCTACTCTTTAACTCTGAATAACAGCTGCAGACCACAAGATTGCATACACCTCAATGTATTGTTTTGCCCTATAGCTGTAGCTGAATAGCCAAAATCAGTCCTGAAGCCCTAGTCTAAAGCAGCCCTTTATGCAGTTCATTCTCCTTTGCCTCCCTGGATGTGTTTTTTTTTTTAAATCTATTTCTTTTTTTAAATCAGCTGGTGCCAGAACATTAAACAGATTTGTAAATTACTTCTATGTAAAAATCTTAACCCTTCCAGTACTTACCAGTTGCTCTATGCTCCACATGAAGTTCTTTTCGGTCTGTCCATTTTAGGAACTGTCCAGAGCAGGAGAGGTTTTCTATGGGGATTTACTCCTGCTCGGGACAGTTCCTGAGACAGACAGGAGGTGTCAGCAGAGAGCACTGTGGTCACATAGAAAAGACATTTAAATAGAAAACAAAAAACTGATAAGTACTGGAAGGGTTAAGATTTTTAAATAGAAGTCATTTACAAATCTGTTTAATGTTCTGGCACCAGGTGATTTGTATTAAAAAAAAAAAATATATATATATATATATATATTTATTTATTTTTTTTTTTTTTATTTTTTTTTTTTTTTTACCGGAGTACCCCTTTAATCAAGGAAGATGCTGCTGAATGATTCCATAAGAGGGTATAAATAGACCTCACGTGATTCATCTACCATAATGTGGGCACCAGACCTATGATTAGCTTGTATCTGAGGAATTGTGATACCTGCTGCCCATTCAGACTAGACAAATGCTTCGTCTGTTTTATTGGTGAACTTCCAACTTCCAGTGATAGATAGATATCTTTCTTTCTTTCTCTCTATCTCGAGTGCAGTGTTTCCCCAACCAGGGTACTTCCAGCTGTTGCAAAACTACAACTCCCAGCATGCCCAGACAGCCAAAGGCTGTCTGGGCATGCTGGGAGTTGTAGTTTTGCAACAGCTGGAGGCAATCTGGTTGGGGAAACACTGATCTTAGGCCCCGGCCTAAGATGTAAACTAGCTTTATTCATCCGTACAAAGGAAAAGAAGATTCCATGTGATAAAAACAGCATGGTATAACAGAGGCTTGGCTTTTTATAGGCCTCTACTATCTTTACTGCTCTCCTCATGTGCCCTGCTCTCCACCACAAAGCCAATAATGCCCTCTACTCGACTACATATGGCACCAAAGCAATGTGTCTCTGCATGAAAGATCCTGTGTCTAAAATGGACCTACACCCAAGAGATACTGATAGGGATAAGTGATACCATGCGTTTCGTTCCTCGGCTGTATCTAGTATCGGTATCAATACAATTAGATGCTTTTTAATGAAGGGCGGCGTACATACCTACTCTGCATATAGTAACTGACACACATGAAGGGCACACACTATGGATTTTATGTTAACCCCCAAAATGCATTAACATTACCAAAGCATTATTGATTTCTTTCTAGTGTAAGGGGTGCACCTTACCCTCCCCCACCATAATCAATTAGCTAAAGTTACAACTAAATAACCATAGAATGAAGATCAAAGCCTGAGCTACATGAATTCGCCTTGGATTCCAAATTGAAAGATTTAAAGGGGTACTCCAGTGGAAACCTTTTTTTTTCTTTTAAATCAACTGGTGGCAGAAAATTAAAACATATTTGTAAATTACTTCTATTAAAAAAATCTTAATCCTTCCTGTACTTATTAGCTGCTGAATGCTACAGAGGAAATTCTTGTCTTTTTGGAATGCTCTCTGATGACATCACAACCACAGTTCCCTCTGCTGACGTTATAATAATAATAATAGCGCTTTATTTATTGTTGTCCTTAGTGGGATTTGAACCCAAGTCCCCACCACTGCAAGGCAACAGTGATAAGCACTGAGCCACCATGCTGCCCTTAGCATACATCTGCTATGCATGGTTGCTAAAATGGACAGAGATGTCAGCAGAGAGCACTGTGTTCGTGATGTCATCAGTGTTCCAAAAAGAAAGGAATTTCCTCTGTAACATTCAGCAGCTAATAAGTACTGGAAGGATTAAGATTTTTTAATAGAAGTAATTTACAAATATGTTTTAACTTTCTGCTACCAGTTGATTTAAAAGAAAAAAGGTTTTCACTGGAGTACCCCTTTAAGGAACATATGTGAAAGTTAGAGCTACTATGGTGTGGATGTTTCGGACGTGGATTTGTAAATCTGCATTACAGGAAATAGAAAAAAAATAAGTAGTCAAGTCACTGAATTCTACACAGAAATGGTTAAGTGTGATTCCATTACAGATTTTACTGGCCCTCAAGAAATGCATAACAAAAAAATAAAACAAACTTTTGAGAACATTGGGTGTTATTACTGCAAATCGCTATAGGCTGTTATGCTTTGTTTTATTAACAGGTAAAATGTGCATTGTTTTTATATGTAGTAGTTCACCAACACTTTCTGCACAGAAAAATGACAAATATTGAGAGTAAATCGAAAAGTGACAGAGAGGGGCGGGGGTTGAAAAAAAAAAAAAAGGTTTAATAGATAAAACGAATCAATGTGCAGCGCATTAAATACAGTTGGCAAGAAACATGAAGATCTCGAGACAACTACCATTCACAATAGACACCTGTTCTTTTATTAATATTCTTCTTGGTATAACCTTTCATAACAGGTATTAGATGTATGACCTGTACGGACATCATGGGATTACAAAGACAGAAGCTGCATGAACACAAACACTCCTACTACAATTACGTTTTCCCCCATACGGGAGCGCATACGGCAGGGGAGAGCTAAAAACGTGCGCTCCCGTACGCCTTTCTATGCGCTCCCGTACGCCTTTCTATGAGCTCCCGTACGCCTTTCTATGCGCTCCCGTACGCCTTTCTATGCGCTCCCGTACGCCTTTCTATGCGCTCCCGTACGCCTTTCTATGCGCTCCCGTACGCCTTTCTATGCGCTCCCGTACGCCTTTCTATGCGCTCCCGTACGCCTTTCTATGCGCTCCCGTACGCCTTTCTATGCGCTCCCGTACGCCTTTCTATGCGCTCCCGTACGCCTTTCTATGAGCTCCCGTACGCCTTTCTATGCGCTCCCGTACGCCTTTCTATGCGCTCCCGTACGCCTTTCTATGCGCTCCCGTACGCCTTTCTATGCGCTCCCGTACGCCTTTCTATGCGCTCCCGTACGCCTTTCTATGAGCTCCCGTACGCCTTTCTATGAGCTCCCGTACGCCTTTCTATGAGCTCCCGTACGCCTTTCTATGAGCTCCCGTACGCCTTTCTATGAGCTCCCGTACGCCTTTCTATGAGCTCCCGTACGCCTTTCTATGAGCTCCCGTACGCCTTTCTATGAGCTCCCGTACGCCTTTCTATGAGCTCCCGTACGCCTTTCTATGAGCTCCCGTACGCCTTTCTATGAGCTCCCGTACGCCTTTCTATGAGCTCCCGTACGCCTTTCTATGAGCTCCCGTACGCCTTTCTATGAGCTCCCGTACGCCTTTCTATGCGCTCCCGTACACCTTTCTATGCGCTCCCGTACGCCTTTCTATGCGCTCCCGTACGCCTTTCTATGAGCTCCCGTACGCCTTTCTATGAGCTCCCGTACGCCTTTCTATGCGCTCCCGTACGCCTTTCTATGCGCTCCTGTACGCCTTTCTATGAGCTCCTGTATGTAATTCATTTCAATGAGTCGGCTGGAGTGTAACGTTCAGTCCGGTCGGCTCATTTTTACGGGAGCACAAGTTTTTAGCTCTCACCTGTCGTATGGGGGAAAACGTAATGGGAACCCAGCCCAAGAAGGAAAAGAAGACAAAGCCCAAGTATCACAATTATCCAAGGGAAAAAAAACAAGACACAAAAGATGTACTGTACACAGTTTTGCAACCCTTAAAGCAACCAGAAGAGTTTTTGAATATATTGATCAGATTAATTTACATATACAGTGATCCCTCAACTTACAATGGCCTCAACATACAATAGTCTTTTCTGGACCATCATAAGTTGAAACCAGACAATGTACAGACAGTCCAGATCTGCGAAACGTGTCAATGGCTGGAAGAACGGGCATGGGCATTCACCGGTAAAACCCCTGCATTACTGAAGTGTATGCACTGACTGGTGTCTGGTAGCGCCCCCTACAGTACAGGGAGGTATTACATGTTCTGTACTCTTTACCTGTATTACTCAAGTGCATGCACTGACTGGTGTCTGGTAGCGCCTCCTACAGTACAGGGAGGTATTACATGTTCTGTATTCTTTACCTGTACCAGGGTTAGCTGCTCCTTTGGACACCAGGTGAGGGCGACTCCATGTTACTTTTTTAGGACATTGCGTGTACTGTACAGGACCCTGAAGAAGCTCATGTCCTCTACATAGACCAGTGTTTCCCAAGCAGGGTGCCCCCAGCTGTTGCAAAACTACAACTCCCAGCATGCCCGGACAGCCTTTGGCTGTCCGGGCATGCTGGGAGTTGTAGTTTTGCAACAGCTGGAGGCTCCCTGCTTGGGAAACACGGACATAGACAGTGATTTACAGCTCCCAGCAGCTCTTTCTTACTTTATATGTAAGGACTTGCTTTATCTATATTATTTATCTACTTAATTTTTCTTTAATCCTCACCTTTTCCTATTTTTGGATGACACTTTGGTGGCTTTAGAACCAATTTCCAGGTTTCCATAGAGTTCTGGTCTCAACATACAATATTAATTGGTTCCAGGACGACCATTGTAACTTGAGGGACCACTGTATAGATCAGCTACATGTAAATCTACAGATCAGCTGACACCACCAATAATTAATTGGTCCAGGTTTATCAATCTACCAGAAACCAAAACTGCCCGGTATTGTCTATAACAACCAATCACAGCTGAGCTTTCATATTTTAACAAGCTGTGGCTAAATAAAAGCTGAATTGTAATTGGTTGTTATGGATAAAACCAGACAGTATTGGTTTCATGCAGATTTATATATCTGGGCCATTGTTGATCCACATAATGATTAGACAATATATATCTATACACACTTCATGAAACTAAACATCATGCAGCACAGGGAGAGAGGAGGCCTGCTACATGCTGCAACTTGGTGCTGCCTCTGTGACACTTGAGATTTTAAGGGGAAATGCTTTAATAAGGCTGTGTTCACATTACAGTTTTTTGCATCCATTGAACGTATTGATGAAATGAATGGCCAACAATTGTATACTAAAAAATCTACCGTAATCTAATTAAAGGGGTATTCCGGGCAAAAACATTTTATCAAGATGTCTGACACGATTTGAGGGGGGACGTCACGTCCCCAGTCCTGGAAATCCCGGAGGATTCCGAAATTGAAGATTCAGCACCCGCATAGAATGTGGGTGCTGCAGGGAGATCGCAGGGGGTCTCAGCACCAGGCCCCCCACAATCAGACATCTTATCCACTATCCTTTGGATAGGGGATAAAATGTTTTTGCCCGGAATACCCCTCTAATGTACAATTAAATGGATCAAAGTATAGAGATATTATTTATTAATAATAATAATAATAATAATAAAAACAAAAAAATAATTATCAGATATCATTCAGGCTTCTTTCACATTCCTGTCATGTCCCTGCATTTTAACAGCCGTTTTTCTGCCGATAGGTCATGAAAACATCGACAAAATAACTGAACATAACGGATGACCAATGTTCGTTATGTTAACAGGCAGTCTGTCAAAATAACGGACATGTTTCATCCGTTATTTTATTTACATGTTCTGAGCATGTGCAGTACTAATAACGGACGTTATAAGAACGGGCACTGACGGATGTCAATTGTGAACATCCATCACCCATAGCCTTCAATGTTACCATTTTAAAGGCAGTTATTCCACCGTTATTTTTGACAGGACAAAAATTAGTGCATCAACCATCAAAAATAACAGCTGTTAGTCATAACGGGACATAACTGGTGCTGCAGGATGGCCAAAAAATCCCACTGACATGAATGGGATATTTTGACGGCCATATGACGGGAGTTTTTGCAGGCGACAATGGTAGAGTGAAAGAGGCTTTTGAATCATGACGAAAAACTGTTAAATACAATTTGTTCTGTATGATTTTCAGGAATAAAATTGTATGAATGAAATGAAAAAATTGTGATGTGAATTTGGCTTAACTACACAACCAGCCTACAGCAAATACAAAAGGGATGACTTGTCTTCCCCTATGACCTGCCTGTATCTGCAGCCCGGAACCTAGTAAGGAGCCGACAGATTCCCTTTATCAGACATGTATTACATAGGACATTAGAGTCATCAGGGTAAGGTCAGGGACAGCCTCCCAGGGGCAGCAGTCATAGCCAGATCAGTGATCAGCCTCATAAGATTCCTTAGGGTGTGTTCACACATTCAGGTTTTAAAATTATTGAATACAAAGGCAGGAATAGATTCAAAAAGAGAAGTCTCAGTGTTTCCTATATACACACACAGATCCTCTATTAATGATCTACTTCTAATTTTGCATTTAAAAACCTGAACGTGTAAACACAGCCCTAATGATTATCTGATCACTCAGAAGTAAAGATCAGTGATTAGGACATCAATGGCCTCCCAATGCTTTAGGGTGACAGATCATCCCCTATGATGGCTGAGCAGTTATCCCTACAGAGTGCCACTGTATAGGATGTATAGCTAGGACATCCATCATCTCCCCACAGCGATACAAGAACACCGACCTTCATAGCCACCTCACCGGCTGCTCCCGGTCTCCAGTTCCCTCCTAGCTGCTCCAGAGGGTGGGTCTTCCTCCTGCTCACCAAGGAGACAGTCCTCGTGACGTCACGCCAGGCTCGACCAATCAAATCCCTCCGCTGTAAAAATGTCAATCAATTTACCATAGAGGAAAAAAATGCCAGTGCAGCATGAATTCAAAAAAGGAGAACGCCGGAAACTGCGACCGCCATATTTGTTATGGGAAAATAGGACTGGAGCCGGATTCGTAATTAGGAAATATGAGGTGAAAAACAAGTAATTCGCGTCCTGCGGGCATGGCACTGTGGTGTATAGACTACGCAATGATATTCATGCTAGAATTCGGCGTCATGTTCGTGTTGTCCGTAGAGTCCTGGCAGAGCAAGGAGCGTCCTGTGAGGACACGACGCAAGGTTATGACGTAAGCGTCGGCGTTGGACAGGATTGGACGACTTGTTTCCGAGCTCTGTGGGCTGGACGGTGTCTCCCTAGGCGATAGAGAAGTCCAGATCAGGTCAGCAAACACAGGAAGTTGTAATCTGAGGGATTTCCTTCTAATGCTGTGAGGAACACAACAAAAATACATCGGGGCCCCAGACTGACTGCTGCTCCCTACACTGCTCCTCCAGTCACGGTATAACATCTAGTCTTGCTCTCACACCACACACTTACCATAGATGTGACAGTACTCACTAATAAGGTCTATCAATGCTACAGAACAAAGCAGAGCACATACAGGTCCATTAAATCTCCAGACCTTATGTTAGTAACACTGACATCAGTTTCCCCCAACCTGTGGTTCTGCATCCATTGTAAAACTACAACTCCCATCATGCCCTGACAGCCTTTGGCTGTCAGGGCATGATGGGAGTTGTAGTTTTGCAACCGCCGCAGAACGACAGGTTGGGGAAACTTACCCTACGAAAAAATCCAAACACACTGCTCTCTTGTCACCCACAATAAACCCGCTATAGAATGGACATTACTATTATGTACATGTTATCGTGCATTAATTTTGCCTTGCTTCTTTCCTTTTTAGGACCCCAGGTGGACTCATGAAAAAGCCACCACTTGATAAGTGTATTCCATGTCTTGTCTGGTAAGTGTAGGAATAATGGATATGTGTAGTTATTAAAGGAGTTTTCCAGGAATTTGTTTTCTTCAGTCTTTGATCCCATGAAGCTAGGTTATAATACTGTGTAAGGCTGCATTCGCACTTTGTTTTTACATTACGGGTGCCGGACCAGCGCTGAACTCCATTTACTTTAATGAGCCGACCGAAGTCAAACAGTGACTCTGTTCGGCTCATTTTTGACCCGTATGCGGTTTTGTAACCGGACCTAAAACCGTAGTATACTACGGTTTTAGGTCCAGTCAGGAAAATGCATACAGCTCAAAAATGAGCCGACCGGAGTCACCGCAACTGAGTCACTGCAACTGAGAAAAGATGCAACTCTCTAAAATACACTAAGTAGTGGTGGGACTGTAGAGGAGCGCATCCTAACCTGTACCAAAATCTCCTGTTTGGAAGGTGCTTCTGTAGACTGGGGATGCACAATCTGCTGCCCACAATATCATGGCTGGGGCTTTGGGGGGTTCTCCTTTAACCAACTTAAAGGGACAAAACTGTTATCATGTTAGGCTTAATGGTTTATGGCTTATTCACAGTAAAGACAAGATGAAGAAGTGGCCATGCATGCGGCCATTTTCATTGCAATATATAGGAATTGTGAAACACTCAGTTTTTTAACCATTATAAACTCCAATGGATGTAGGCATGTGCATGTGTGCCACTCTCCTCTTGTCTTCTGGCGTTACAAGTAGTGGTGCAGATAGGTTGGGGTTTTACTTTAGGGACCCCCATTTATCAAACATTTTTATGATGTTGGAAGTTGAATTACCATAAATGTTTAAAGTGTACCTGTCGTTAACAAAAACTTTTCATATAATGTAGATAATTACATTTATATGTATATTTGTTATATACATTGGTTAAAAAATGTGTGTATTTTTGTCCCTACAGCTATTGCCTGTGTGTCTGTGCGGAGACCAAATACGGGAAGTGAGGGGAGGACAAGCAGGGCTCTGTGCAGTGAGGCTCTGTGACATGCTTCAGGCTCACACATGAGGATGATTGACAAGCCAGGAGCCTGCACAGAGCCCTTCTTGTCCCGCCCTCACTTCCTGTGTTTGAACTTCTCATAGAGACATCTCTATGGACTTCTCATAGAGATGCAATAGCTGCAGAGACAGCATTTTTTCACCCAAAAATATACACATTACAAATATACATATAATTGCATTATCTATATTATATCAAAAGTTGTTTTTGTTAAGGTGCACTTTAAGATTAAACTATCTTTATATTTTGTTATAGGGAGGAAATTATTTTTACTATGGACCCTGGGGTGTTATAAAAATAAAAAACATAGAATTCTCACCTGTCTTGACCCATTGATGCTTCAAAAGTACCCGTTTCTCCATACTACCGGTTTCCTCTGACGTGTTGACCCTTCTCAGTCTGCCACCGCTGTGGCTATTTTTTTATTTTATTTATTTTTTTTTTTTGCAGAAGAAAACTTGCCTTCCTGAAAAACTTCATCAAAGTGTCCTTTTTTTGTAAACTAACTCAGATTATATTCCCTAAATACTCCTAACACCCTTCCTTTAAAAGCTCATACCCTTCTTCTTGCTCACATTATGTGAGCTCCTGGAAGGAGAAAGTGGGCGTTCCCCAGCAGGCGCGACATCAATGAAGCCTTTGAGAGCTGTGCCTCACCATGCCCTGCATGCACTTCCTGAGTTACTGTTTGACTTGCACAGGGAACAGAACAGAGCTACCTAGTGGCTGTTTTTGCAATCACATTAAAAACATATAAAGGTTAAGAATTTTAACAGCAAGTGTCTTATAATTACACTAGCTGAGTACCCGGCGTTGCCCAGTTTTTCCTTCCTCATCCTTGTTAGGGAGGAAAATCAACAAAGAAGGAAGCTGACTTCAAATCCCATCCCCATATATTGTTGTCATATCCCAACCCCATTTCCCGTCCTCCTATCCCCTCCTCCCATCCCCTCCTCCCATCCCCTCCTCCCATCCCGTCCTCCCATCCCGTCCTCCCATCCCGACCTCCCATCCCGACCTCCCATCCCGACCTCCCATCCCGACCTCCCATCCCGACCTCCCATCCCGACCTCCCATCCCGACCTCCCATCCCGACCTCCCATCCCGACCTGTAATATGTGTACCAGGTATTGAAATATCTCCAGCCGTAAAAAAGTTATGTGAGAACATACATTTCCCATTGATTTGCATGGGACTTTAAACAAAAACCCAGACCCTCACAAATGTGGGTAGTTAAGGGTTAAATTAAGTATGCTATATTTTAAGTGGACATATAAGTAACATGTAACCAAGTATCATCGAAATATTTCCAGCCGTTTGGAAGTTATGTAGTAACATATATTTTCCATAGACTTGTATGGGACTTTAAACATAAACCCCGCCCCTGGCAAATGGGGGTGAGTAAGGGTTAAATCAACTATCCTATGTTTGTTGTTGACATATAAGTAACATGTGTGCCAAGTTTCATTTTAATATCTTTAGCCGTTTGGAAGTTTTTGTGGAACATACATACATACATACATACACACGTTGAGTTTTATATATATAGATAAGAAACCACACGTTATAAGTTTAGTTTGGTGACAGGTACTCTTCAAAAAAAAACTTTTGTCATGTCAAAAGTTTTGATCAGTTGCAGTCTGGACATCCAGACCTCTACCAATTGTTAGATAGAGCTAGGTGAAGTGTGTAGCTAAGAACTTCACTGAGGCATAAAAGAATAGATACCTGGTAATAAATGGGAAGCACAAAACAGGATATTTACCTCAGAACTGTAGAATAATAACACTTGGTGGAGATTTAAAGGAGCAAAATTGTCCCCCGTACTGCCGACAGTAAAAAAAAAAAAAAAAATGTACATACCTTCCTTCGGTAACCAACTCCGTTCTCCACCACGATCCTCTTCCTGGTTGTCGGTGGTCGGCGAGTCATACTGCGCTCAGCCAATCACCGGCCGCAGTGAGGTCCCGACTTGGCCAGCGATAGGCTGAGCGGCAGTGTGGCCGGTGATTGGCTGAGTGCGGTATGACTCACCGACCATCGGCAAACAGGAAGAGGATCGTGGCAGAGACTGGAGCCGGTTACCGGAGCCCCCCGGGGAGCGAATTAAGGTATGTACATCTTTATTTTTTTCTGCCAGCAGTATGGAGGACAATTTGTATATTCTGGAGTTCTCCTTTAAGCTTTTGCAGATGAACAGTGGAGCAGTTGTCCATAGAAACGAATCAGATTCCATTTTTCCAAGGCATTTATAAAATTGAAATCTGAAATCTGGCCTACTGATAAGTTTTGTTCCTGGTTTCATGTTTGTCACAATTTCCTCTGCATAGGGATGGTTTTTGTGATGTCCTTCTGTTTGAAAATTTGAAAATAAAGAATTAAAAAAAGAAAAAAAGCTGGAATCTGGTTGGTTGCTCTGTTGCTCTGCACAAGGTTTGTTAAATCTCCCCCTCAGTCTTTTACAATTATGGACTGAGTTGTTCTCATCATTCTGGCAAAAATTATTGGTGTAGTTTAGGCCTAAAGATTTTTTTAATTAGTATTCAAGACAGTGGGTGAGGTTTATCAAAAGCTGTCTAGAGGAAAAGTTGCTGAGTTGCCCATAGCAACCAATCAGATTGCCTCTTTCATTTCTGAAAAATAAAAGAAGCGATCTGATTGGCTGCTATGGGCAACTCGGCAACATTTCCTCTGGACAGGTTTTTATAAATCTTCCCCAATGTTTATTTGGATAGATTATATAGAAGGGAAAAGTAGTAGTATACACAGTACTTACTGATACACTGTTGTCATTTTAGGACTGTTCCTGTCTGAGACGGACACCTGTGAAATCAATAAGCCAAAGTAAAGAATCGACCACAAGTATCTATCCACACTGGGTAAGAAAAAGAATACGCTTTAGTCCTGTTCCCATTTTTTTTTTAAATTATGGAAAAAAGAAAATGTGGTATCACGGCGTGTTAATGTACGAAGTGCTAAGATATAACCTTATTTAAAATGCCTGGGTTAGGGCATACCCATAAAAAAATACCAAAGTACAGAATTGCGTTTTTTTTTTTGGTCCATTTCCATATCAGAAAATGTGAATCAAAAGTTATCAGAAAGTCCCATCAAAAACTAAAATGGTACCGATAAAAACTACAGATCATGGTGCAAAAAATTTGCCCCACTACATCCCCGTATACAGAAAAAGAAGTTATTGGGGTCAAAAAAGAATAATTTTAAACATACTCTTTTTCATACAAAAAGTAGTCAAATAAAACAAAACCTATATAAAATGAGTGATGTCATTTGTGGCCCAAAAAACAAGTCCTCATATGGGTCTGTAGGTGGAAATTTGTTAGGGTAATGAGTAAGAGGAGGAAAGAACTAAAGTGATAATAAAAAAAAAAAGTCCTCTGAAAGATAAGTGATCTGACTGGTTGCTATGAACAACTACACCTCTTGTACTCTTCACAGGTTTTTATATATCTCCCCCTATGTGTTCTTCTAAATTCTGCAGAATATGTAGTAAAGTGTAACATATGCTTTTCAGAAATTGTGTTTTTATTTTTTATTTTCTTCAATGTGCCCAGGCTGCATAGTTAAACAAAAAAAGCTTCTATTTACCTCACTCATAGCCTTTGATATCAGCACCCAGTCTCTGCCGCACTTCATTTCCCGAATCTGCAGATTGTAACCACTGACTGTGGTGGGACAATGCGGCAGTCAGTGATTAGCTGAGCAGAAATGTTACGTGCCTTCTGCAGCTTCTCGAAGTGCATAGCGGCAGAGACCAGGTACCTATGTTACAATTGGGGTAAGTAGAAGTTGTTTTTGTTTTACTATGCAACCTGGGCACATTGATTTTATATAAATTCAACATCAGTCAACAACCCCTATAACTATTGGTGCCCAGTGGAAAAGTGGGCATGCATGCCCAACTGTTCTTGATTAATCGGACTGAACGTCTTAAGTGTTTCTGTATTGCCCTCATATGATAATGTAGAGTGAGCACTTTTTTTTAGATGGAAACAGATCCCACCATTCTTAGATTTGGTGAAAATGTATAATATACACTAAGGGGGAGATTTATCAAAACCTGTGAGGCGGAAGAGTGGTGCAGTTCAGTTCTTATAGCAACCAATCAGATTGCTTCTTTTATTTTTCAGAGGACTTTTAAAAACAAAAGATGCAATTTGGTTGCTGTGGAACGGTGCACCACTCTTGTATCTGTTTTGATTAATCTCCTACTACCGTAAATGTATCTGATGAAAAGGTTTATGATATTCAGAAGGAAGACCTTTATGAAAAATCCATAAAACATATACTTATGGGTTCCATACCTCCTATAGATTGAGAGACTTGCACTGTATGTACCGAACAGGGATCACAGGACCTTGTTATCCTAAAAGGTAGGGTTCCTCTTGGTGTGCCCTAAAAGTAAACAGAATGCCCCTTATTGTCTAATTTCACTTATTCTATAAGGCCTTAGACATTCCTTATTGGAATAAGAAGACACAGCCTCAATAACCATATACATATTGTTGATAACTTAGAACCAAATGTGGCCTTATAGTTGTTTATTTGATCGAAGGTGGCTAAACCAATGATTTAACCCCTTAAGGACTGAGCCCTTTTTCACCTTAAGGACGCAGCCCTTTTTTGCAATTCTGACCACTATCACTTTATGCATTAATAACTTTGGGATGCTTTTACCGATTATTCTGATTCCGAGATTGTTTTTTCATGACATATTCTACTTTAACACAGTGATAAATTTTTGTTGTTACTTGCATCCATTCTTGGTGAAAAATCCCAAAATTTCATGACAATTTAGAAAATGTTGCATTTTTCTAACTTTGAAACTCTCTGCTTGTAAGGAAAATTAATATTCCAAATAAATTTATATTGATTCACATATACAATATGTCTACTTTATAATTGCATCATAAAGTTGACATGTTTTTACTTTTGGAAGACATCAGAGAGCTTCAAAGTTCAGCAGCAATTTTTCACACAATTTTCAAAATCTGAATTTTTCAGGGACCAGTTCAGTTTTGAAGTGGATTTGAGGGGTCTTCATATTAGAAATACCCCATAAATGACCCCATTATAAAAACTGCACCCCCCAAAGTATTCAAAAGGACATTCATAAAGTGTGTTAACCCTTTAGGTGTTTCATAGGAATAGCAGCAAAAAGGAGAAAATTCAAAATCTTCATTTTTTTGCACTCTCTTGTTCTTGTAGACCCAGTTTTTGAAATTTTACAAGGGGTAAAAGGAGAAAAAGCCCCCCCAAATTTGTAACCAACTTTCTCTCGAGTAAGGAAATACCTCATAGGTGAATGTAAGTTGCTCTGTGGGTGCACTACAAGGCTCAGAAGGGAAGTACGATTTTCGAGAGCATGTTTTTCTAAAATGGTTTTTGGGGGGCATGTCACATTTAGGATGTAAAGTGCTCTGCGGACAAACTACAATGCTCAGAAGAGAAGGAGCACCATTGAGCGTTTGGTGAGAGAATTTGGTTAGAATAGAAGTCGGGGACCATGTGCGTTTACAAAGCCCCCCCGTGGTGCCAGAACAATGGACCCCCCCCCCCACATGTGACCCCATTTTGGAAACTGCACCCCTCACAGAATTTAATAAGGGGTGCAGTGAGCATTTACACCCCACTGGCGTTTGATAGGTCTGTGGAACAGTGGGCTGTGCAAATGAAAAATTACATTTTTCTTTTTCACGGACCACTGTTACAAAAATCTGTCAGACACCTGTGGGGCATAAATGCTCACTGTACCCCTAATTACATTACGTGAGGGGTGTAGTTTCCAAAATGGGGTCACATGTGGGGGTCCACTGTTCTGGCACTATGGGGGCTTTGTAAACACACATGGCCTTCAATTTCAGACACATCTCTCTCCAAAATCTTAATGGCGCTCCTTCTCTTCTGAGCATTGTTGTGCACCCGCAGAGCACTTTACATCCATATATGGGGTATGTTCTTACTCAGAAGAAATGGGGTTACAAATTTTTAGGGGCTTTTTGCTATTCTCCCTTGTGAAAATGAAAAATGTAGGGTAACACCAGCATTTTAGGGAAATTATTATTTTTTTTTCATTTTCACATCCAACTTTAACGAAAATTTGTCAAACACCTGTGGGGTGCTAAGGCTCACTATACCCCTCGTTACATTCTGTGCAGGGTGTAGTTTCCAAAACGGGGTCACATGTGGGTATTTATTGTTTTGTGTTTATGTCAGAACCGCTGTAAAATCAGCCACCCCTGTGCAAATCACCAATTTAGACCTCAAATGTACATAGTGCGCTCTCACTCCTGAGGCTTGTTGTGCGTCCGCAGAACATTTTGCGCACACATATGGGGTATTTCTGTATTCAGGAGAAATTGCATTACAAATTTTGGGGGTCTTTTTTTTTTCCTTTTACCGCTTGTGAAAATTAAATGTATGGGGCAACACCAGCATGTTAGTGAGAAAAAATTTTTTTTTTTTTACACTAACATGCTGGTGTAGACCCCAACTTTACCTTTTCATAAGGGGTAAAAGGAGAAAAAGCCCCCCAAAATTTGTAACTCAATTTCTCCCGAGTACGGAGATACCCCATATGTGACCCTAAACTGTTTCCTTGAAATACGATAGGGCTCTGAAGTGAGAGAGCGCCATGCGCATTTCAGGCCTAAATTGGGTATTTGAATCCGCCGCAAAAATACCCCACGACAGTGTTTCCCAAACAGGGTGTCTCCAGCTGTTGCAAAACTCCCAGCATGCCTGGGCAGTCAGTGGCTGTCCGGCAATACTGGGAGTTGTTGTTTTCCAACTGCTGGAGGCTCTGTTTTGGAAACAGTGCCGTACAAGACATTTGTTTTTTTTTGTTTTTATTGGGGGGGGGACTGTGTAGGGGTATGTGAATATGTAGTGTTTTACTTTTTATTTTGTGTAGTGTTTTTAGAGTACATTCACACGGTTTGGTTTACAGTGAGTTTGAGCTGAGAGTTTGAGCTTTGTCGGAAAATTTGCTGCATCTCAAACTAGCAGCAGAAAACTTGCTGTAAACCCACCTGTGTGAATGTACCCTGTACATTCACATGGGGAGGTGGGGGGACCTCCAGCTGTTGCAAAACTACAACTCCCAGCATGCACTGACAGACCATACATGCTGGGAGTTGTAGTTATGCAACAACTGGAGGCACATTGGTTGTGAAACACTGAGCATTTGTTATTTAACTGAGTGTTTTGCAACCAATGTACCTCCAGCTGTTGCAAAACTACAACTCCCAGCATGTACAGTCTCTCATTGCATGCTGGGAGTTGTATTTTTGCAATAGCTGGAGGCACACTGGTTGTGAAACACTGAGATAGGTAACAAACTTGATTTCACAACCAATGTGTCTCCAGCTGTTGCAAAACTGCAACAATCAGCATGCATTGACAGTTGAAGGGCATGCTGAGAGTTGTAGTTTTGCAACAGTTGGAGGCACACTGCTACAACTCCCAGCATGCCCTTTGGTAGTCTGTGCATGCTGGGAGTTGTAGTTATGCAACAGTGAATGCACACTTTTTCATAGAAACAATGTGCCTGCAGCTGTTGCAAAACTACAACCCCCAGCATGCACAGACTACCAAAGGGCATGCTGGGAGTTGTAGTTGGAATTCCAGCTGTTGCAAAACTAGCCTTTTGGCTTTGCATGCTGCGAGTTGTTGCTAGGCAACAGTAGGAGGTGAACAGGCCTCACCTCCTGCTGCCGCTATATCCTGCCGCCGGGACCGATCCTTCTGTTCCTGTCGCCGCCACTGATCCTGAGGGGACCCCCTGCTGGACCAGGGCAAGGTAGGAGACCCCGCCGGCGCCAATCTCCGCTCCGATCGCCGTCCCGATCACCGCCCAGCAGCTCCGTGATTGGTCGGTTGTTCCGACCGATCAGTCACGTAATCGTGAGGCGGCACCCGTGCCACCTCACTCCTGCTGGGTATGGGTGAATAGGGCTGTCTCGGACAGCCCCATTCACCCTTTTTTTTCCGGGTCCCTAGAGACCCGATTGAGCCGGAATAGCGGAAAATCGCGGTTTGAATTGACCGGCGACTTGCCGCAATTGCCAACATGGGGGTGGTCTCAGGACACCCCTGGGCGATATGCCGGGATGGTGCTGATAGATATCAGCAGTCATCCCTTTCCGATCACCGTGTCCGGAGACGCAGTGATCCAGGAAAGCTGCGCCGTAAATGTATGGAGCTGTGCGCTAAGTACTTATTAGCAGTGCCGTACATTTACGGCCGTATCCCACAAAAAATTAATATACAACGCTGTACCTAATCATGACCATAGACATATAATTTTTGCCACTGTCACCTATATTTATTAGAAAAAGACCTCTTTTAATTAGCTCGCATTGTTAGAAATCGTCTCGGGAAGGGGGCATGTCCCTTCTCGTGGTGGTGGGAGGTGATTGGTGCATGTTCACATGCAGCCTTGTCATCTCTTGTCCATGACTCATGGGCAAGCTGATGCAAATCTGTCATGATGCTTCTGTCTCCTTCCTGAATGTCCTCTCCATTGCCACCTACTCTGCTGCAATCGATGGATCACTTTAAATATCTAGGTATCATTATTTCCCCTAGAGCGCGGGACTTCACCCTAGATAATCTGCTACCCCTACTCCGTTGCTTCCAAAATAAGGTGGATGTCTGGACTAGACTCTCCTTGTCGGTGGTCGGTCAATGTAACTTAATAAAAATGATTCTGATGCCGCAGTTATTATATGTCCTATACAACTCCTTCATTTGGCTACCTGCCATTTATTTTCAATGTATTGATTCCATTTCACAGTTTTCATATGCTAGTACAGCTAGTATTCGACTCAAGACTTTACAACGTAACGATCTCTGGCGGGCTGGTGGTCCCAAAACCCTATATATATTTTTTAACATCCCAGTTGCAGCATCTCAAGGGATGGGGCAGTCTGGAGAGTCTTGGTGTCTCTGGATGATTGCTGGGTTGGCTAATGAGCTTCAATCCCCACTTGGGTGCCCTAGAAGTAGGCTCTTCCCTGGGCCCTGTCAGGCTATTCCCAACCATCTCATTGATGTAGAAGGTGTGGGAATCAACTAAATCACTTTTGGAGGTGGCGGGATATACCCCGTTTACACCTTTTATGAAGGATTCCCAAACAGCCAAAGGGGTTCTCTCGATGGGAAACGGCAGGGATTTGTGTATTGACTGTTGTGCTGAAGGATGGTTCTCCCTTTAAATACCTATAGGAAACGTTTGGGCTCCTGCATAGGGCCTTTTATCAATACCTTCAACTCCGACCTGCTATTGCGACTCGGGGGACAGGGTTTGACTGCCCATTTTTAACCCTCCGCTGTTGTCCGAGGTAGGGGATAGGGGATCACAGTGAAGAGTGATTTTGTCAGCTTTATCTAATACATAGATGAGGAGACCTGGGCTGATGTGCTGAGGAAAAGACCTCACATCAAGACCTGTGCTGAGGAAAAGTTAAACAATAGCAACAAATCAGATGGTTTCTTTTATTTTTCAGAGGCCTTTTCAGAAATGAAAGAAGTGATCTGATTGGTTGCTATGGGCAACTGGTCCATTTTTCCTCAGCACAGGTCTTGCTGAATCTCCCCCAGAGTGTATAGAATTCCTAGATTCTTGCATACCATTGGGGTGCACCCTGATTCTTCATGCCCCCGGTGTCTAGAGGAAGATTCTGGTATCCTACATATGTTTTGGGAGTGTAGAGAGTTGAAGTATTGGCAGGAGATTCTTAAACTTGTTAATGATGTCTATGCAGTGCCTGTTTCCCTGTCTCCTAAAGTATGTGTGTTGGGTAGGCTTCACACTGGACAGATGCAACGCAGATAAACATTTTAACATCCCCCACTGCTTTTTTTATTGGAAAAAATGTTCCTTCACGTTTGTTTCCACCCTGGTCCATGTAAATTTATCGCCAAGATAGTGTAACAGAAGGATTAGGAAAACCAGATCTTTATGCTAGTGCATAAATATCGCAATACCGGTTGCCCCCCCCTTGAATTAATGAATTAACAGCTGCAGCGTGCTGTCCCCACATTGGGCAACTAATCATATGTGACCCACGGGCACTGTTCTGCTTCTCTGCCGGCCGGCTCCTTACATGGCAGTGTGCTCAACCTATCACTGGCTGAGGCAGGACATCGCTGCGGCCGGTGATAGGCTGACGGCTTTGTGACGTTCCCATCCCCAGGAAGCGGCATGAGGCTCGCATCTCTGGACCGTGAGGCCAGTAACGGGGGAACATAGGAAGGTGAGTTAAAGTTTATTTTGTTTATTTTTGCAGCCTGGGCACAGGATAGTACAGTACAGCGCAGCGGCTATTAACTATGGGGGGGGAGAGAAGCGGCGCTCGCAGGTCACATGATATGATGGAGGGGGGTAAATAACGTTATATATTGTGGAACTGCCATAATTTACAAAAATACCGTGATACACATTTTTGGTCATACCGCCTAGCTCTACTTTATGCTCCCAAAGAGACAATGTTCATGTTCTCTGTTAACATATTCTTCATTTTTTTAGGCAGGTGAGCTGCCTCAGTGCTGGATTCCTCCTGTGCTGGGAGGACATGAGATGCCAGTACGATACAATGAAGCCAACAACTATGAACTTAAACAGGAACTTGGTGAGTTCTATACATATATATTTGTAGTATTACTGAGAGAAAATGTTTGCATTGTCCAGAATGCCCAAACAAAAGTTCCTTAGGGAATGAGCACTTCTACTCATTCACCAGCAATGATGAGTGTATGTATACCTTCTTCCACAGTATAAAAGATCTATCTAATCTATCAATATTGGTGGTGCTTAACTTCAACATAGAAGATATCCAGGATCCCTTAAAGCAATGTCCATAAAGATTAGTAAATATAAGTGGCATCACCATAAAATATTCAATAATCTAGTGGGTGCGTCCTTGATATAACATGACCTCAACATTTAAAGAGTACCTATCACCATCTAAACTTTCCCTAATCCCCATCCCCATCTGTCCCTGACTCTAAGTCTATCCCTGCATTTAGTTTGCTTTAAAAACCCCTAAAAATACCTTTTTTTCTATGCTCTTCAGTAGCTCAGTTCAAGGCACAGTGCAGGGGAGGTTGTCATAGCAATAGCAAGTCCTGCAGAGAGAGGAGATAAGCAGTGCATATGTAGTTAGCCATGTGGAAAGTGGGGAGAGGAACAGAGAAAAAGAGAAGAGGGAATGCACATACAGCCCAAGCACACAGCAGCTCCACAGTCTTCTTCTCTCAGTTTGCTCCCTGCTTGTGTACTAGCTCAGTGCTCCCTCACTCCTCCCTGTCTGACTGACAGGCAGGGAGCTGCACTAAGTCCGAAATGCTTGCTGACAGGATTGCTAGGGAGACCCCTAGTGGAGGAAGTTGAAAGGATGGAACATTTTTAAATAAAAGCAATTGAAAAGTTGTTCAGTAGGGCTTTATCTTTAATATATAAAAAGTTTGTTGTTAAATAAAGGAGATACATGAATGAATCCTTGGTCTTGAATGCCACTTATATTCACTACTCTTTATGGATGTTGTATTGTGCAGAATGTGTTTATCATACTATTATATAATGATAGCACCAAATACAAAGAATAGCAGCATTTTGCTGACAGACGTTCTTCAACTTCTTATCAATCTTGCAGGGAAAAGATTCAATAACTTAACTACAATCTACCTCGCTCGACACACTCCTACTGGAACTCTGGTTACGGTACAGCTCACTGATCTGGATGACTGTTCGGATGAACACCTTAAATTCTTACAGGTAACAGAAAGGGGTAAAACATAACTGTGGAGATTTGTTATTACAGTCCTAAAGTTAACATAAAACTAAACCATGCAGAAAGAAATTCTGTCAAATCTATCTTCAATTTTGATGCAGTGTGCCAGATATAATAGGCACTTTTTCTTGATCGTCTCCATTGGGGATACAGATACCATGGGTATATCTTACTGCCACTAGGAGGCTGACACTAGGCATACAAAAAGAAAGTCAGCCCCTCCTGGCAGGATATACCCTGCCTACTGACTGAGCTAATCTGTTTTAGCTTAGTGTCATTAGGAGGCATACACAGGTCTGGATTTCTCCAGACCTGGTGGTCTTCTTTTTTTATTTTTTAGCTAGGGCCTGTTGAGATTTTTTTTTTTCTCCTTTTTATTTCTTGTTTTTAGGTGGGGGTTCAGGAGCATGGCGCTACCTGTTCCCCCATATGCTGCTAAGGAGCTTGGGGCATAGAGTATGCAATGTTAACCCCTTCCCGCCAACGGCCAGCGCTTGGGGTTGCACCTTGGGTCCGGGTCCCCCTAACTTCCCTGCTTGTCCAGCTGTTTCAGCCTGATATGACGCAGGTGACCATAGCTGGCTGAAGACATCCTAGGTGAGTATGTACGGGTTAAGGTGAGTATGTTCCTGTCTTCCCCTTCTTTCCTTTACCTTTTTCCACAGTCTTTTCCCGGGCCCCTCTCCTTAGTCTTTTATTATGTTCTGGGACATAACTGTGGCCGCTGGGACTCTCAGCCTCCAGGATAGCGGGGTTACGGGGGCAGCTCTATCCCCTATTCCTCCTCCTGGCACCGCTCACTTTTCTGGTGCATCTCATCCGGGCATCAGTATTACAGGCAGCCCGGTCCTCCTCATAAGTATTCCAGTGAGCCGACCGTGGTCCCTACCTTCTGGGCTGCGGCCGGTCCTTTTTACTTTCACTGTTCGCGCGCGGCGGCGAGGGCATTATTTGAGGCTGCGGCCTGTTTTGGGGATTTCGCTGGAGGCGCTCCCCGCCTTCCTTCTCCAGTCGGCCAATAAGTTTTTACGCACGCTCCTTGCTGATAGGATAATCAGTGACCCTGTGGTGCGCGCGCAAAAACTTATTGGCTTCTGGGGGCCTCCTCCTCTCCCTCCAATGGGGCACCATCTAGGCCCTGAGTCACCTGACCAGTGCAGCTGGCACCTACCTCTTCTCTTCTTCCTGTTCAGCCTACAGGTTTTCCTCAGCTCCGGCCACAGGACACAGTACAGCTGCAGCCTGCTTCTTCAGCACCAGCCACGGGACACAGGACCTGGGTGAGATTGCTCCATTTTCTTGGCTGTCTATTCTTACTAGCTCCTATGTCTGAACCCAAGACCCCAAGAGTCCTTCATCAGGACAAGGTTGTCTTTCGGCCACCTCCCTCCTTCTTGCCTAAGAGGGTTTCCTCCTTTCGCATGAACGAGGAGATCATTCTCCCTTCATTTTTCTGGCTCCATCCAACTCTAAGGAGAGTTCTTTCCATTGTCTGTATGTGGTTCGAGCTGTCCTGATCTATCTTTCTGTCACCTCTTCTTTCCGGCAGGGTGACGCCGCCTTAGTCCGGCGGGTCATCCCAAAGGTCTTCCGGCTTCCAAGGTGACCACCTTGCGGTGGATCCTTTCCTCCATCTCGGAATGGTACCAGTGTAAAGGGAAGGTCCCACCTTTTTGGGGTCATTGTGCATTCCACTCATTCCTTGGGGCTTCTTTGGCACTACGCCATAGGGCTTCAGCCTTACAAGTTTGCAAGGCGGCCACCTGGTCGTCTTTGCATACTTTCACCAAGTTCTACCAAGTGCACACTTTTGCATCTATGGACGCCGGTTTGGGTCGCAAGGTCTTGCAGGTAGAAGTGGCTCAGTCTTCTGCCTGATTCTGTTTTCCCACCCCGGGACTGCTTTTGTACATCCCATGGTCTCTGTGTCCCCCAATGGAGACGACAGAGAAAAGTAGATTTTTTATGCTTACTGTAAAATCTCTTTCTCAGAGGATCCATTAAGGGACACAGCACCCACCCATTTGTGGTTATGGTTCGGTTTTCGGTCCGAGGGGTTCTTTTTGTCTGGTTCCCTCGGACACCTACTGGTTTTCTTTTTCTGTCGGTCCTCTTCTACTGCTTTGGGACTAAACTGATTAGCTCAGAGTCAGTAGGCGGGGTATATCCTCCCAGAAGGGGCTGACTTTCTTTTGGTATGCCTAGTGGCAGCAAGATATACCCACAGTATCTGTGTTCCCAATGGATCCCCCGAGAGAGAGATTTTACGGTAAGCATAAAAAAATCTACTTTTCTTTTCCTTATGCCACCACATAATGCCAGTGCCAACATTGTGCACCAAAATCTTGGTGCAGGTTGGCATATTTTTTTTTTTTTTTTTATTTTATTAATGTTTACAATTTTACAAAGGATTATCATTATACATGACATGTGCATTCTTTTGTGCAATGTAGGAATAGCTACTATCGTGGGCCGAGCCATATATAATCCTTTAACAGGGACAACAATGTCCAAACAAAAGTCCAACACTGCAATGCCATGATACCCTTATTGCAAATAAAAATACATCATTAGTCTACTTTATACAGGAAATACCAGTTGAATATACTTATATATGAACTACCTATATGCGGTTGTAAAAAAGTTCTAATAAAAGAACAAGTGAAGTTGTCCAGTGTAGATAAACAGTGATCGAGCCAGAGGATGAGGTTACAACCAAAGCTGGACCAATTTATTAGTGAAGAGTACTAACAGGATAACGCGTTTCGGGGGACAGCGTCCCCTTCTTCAGATCAGTGATACAGCACAGTTCAACATACAGTGTTCAGAGGTTCTTTGCTCTCAAAGAAGGTAACGGCCCACTCCGCACCACCACAGAAGAGCCCCCACTACCCCCCTATCACCCCCTCCCATACATACCAACCTACGTCCCAAATCCACCTTCTATCCACTGCATGCCAAAGGCAGCCACATTGAAACCTTTTACACCATGGTCCAATCTGACTTCGATACTTTACTTAAGGGCACTCACCCTAAGAAATACCCCTCTCAACCTCTCATGAGTTCCTCTCATCGAATGACTCCATCATCATCCGTTCAGCTGATAAAGGGGGAGGCATATACATCCTTAACAGGATTGACTACATCACCGAAGCATGTACTACAAGCCTATCCCGCTGAACCCTACCAAAACGTTCCAGGATGAACTCGCCAAACTCGTCACTCGGCTACTGCCAAGGGGTACTTTCCTGGACCAAAAAGGATTACATCATAATCACCGAACCCTTCGGACCCATTTTCTATTACCTCCCCAAAATTCACAAACACCTCACCCCGCCTCCAGGTCGCCCTATCATTTCTGGCATCAACTCCATTTCCTCCAATCTGTCACACTACATTGATTTACTTCTACAAAAATGTCACAAGTCTCCCTTCACATCTCAAGGACACAACTGAATTCATCAAATCTCACCCTGGTCACTATGGACATTTCCTCACTCTACACAGTCATTGATCACGAGTTGGGCATCCAGGCTGTTGCATTTTTTCTGGCCAAGGACCCCGTAATGCCCACAGCGCAGAAAGAATTTATTTTGGAAGGACTAAGAGATATTCTGACACACAACTATTTTGAGTTCCTTGGCCAAATGTACCTACAGCACAAGGGAACCGCCATGGGGTCAATAGTGGCCCAAAGCTTTGCCAACCTCTTTGTGGGCATGTTCGAGGAACTACACATCTATACCCACCACAAGTTTAACAACTGCTTGTATTACCGCCGTTACATAGATGACCTCTTTCTCATCTGGGAGGGGGACAGGCCTTCGCTAAACGCATTTTTAGCAGACCTTAACAACAACACATGGTCGCTGCATTTCACACAGACTATCTCCGATGACAATGCTGAATTCTTCGATGTTTTGGTCTCCTACAACAACACCGACTCCAGATTTACCAAAACATTTTTCAAACAGGTAGACAGCAATAGCTACTTGGACTTTAACAGTGGGCATTACAGAAAATGGCTATGCAATGTACCTTATGGCCAATTCAAGCAGATCAGAAGGAACTGCACCAAGGAAGTGGACTTTATTTCCCAAAGCAGGATCTTGAAGGCAAGATTCAAAGCCAAGGGCTGCCCTCGTGCTCTCATGCAATAATCCTACAATAGAGCGCATGCCCTAACCCAAAATGACTGCCTGTTACCGAAACCTCCCACCACCACCACTCCCGCCCATGACAGGTTGTCTGATTTCATTACCACCTTCAGCCGTGAACATATCAACATTAAGAAGTTTTTGCTTGATCACTGGCCTATCCTATTGAAAGACCAATACTTGGGCCCTCGGTTACCCACCAAACCTTCTCTCACCTTTAGAAGAAGCCGCACCATACGGAACCTTGTAGCTCCCAGCAAGCTTAAAGCGTACCCGTCAGATCACTCAAAAAAAACAGAACTGTTATATGTTGCTCAGTATCTCATCCTGATCATGTACATGTACTTTTTTTTATGTGTCTGTGACCTACAGTTCTCTCAGAATTAGCTTTATTTCCTAAATACCTTAATTAGGTCCACCAGAAGCAGGGGGGCGGGTACTCACTGTGATAACCACTCCCTCCTCCCCCTCCCTCACCTCAGTCCAGTGTTTCCCAACCAGGGTGCCTCCAGCTGTTGCAACTCCCAGCATGCCCACATATAATTTGGCTGTGCAGGCATGCTGGGAGTTTTAGTTTTGCAACAGCTGGAGGCATATGGTTGTAGTCCCTCTTTATTACACACACACACACACATACACACACACACACTGGCTTCATATGTTCTTACACATACACATTAGGTAGACACACCGATATACACACGTATATCCACACACACACATACATGAAGGGACACTTACTTTTTCATCTGCAATGCAATGTGTTTCTGCCTCTCTCACACAGCAGACATCAGTGAGAGCCCGGCAGCAGTCTTCCTGCCCCTCCCCTTCTCTTCACATGAGTCGGCAGTGTGTACAGCCCCTCCCCCTCCAACGTCCAGGACTGAGCAGTGTACGCAGCAGGACTGAATGCATTCCAGAAGGCGGGGGGGGGAGTTCTTTGACTGGCTTTTTCAGTATGAAATACTGAAAATTTTCTAATGAAAGCAATTGCAAAACCTATTGGTTTTGCATGCTTTACCACATATTAGGGCTGCAGCTAACGATTATTTTAATAATCGATTAGTTGTCGATTATTTTATTGATTAGTCGGGAAAAAACTTCAAAATGCCAAAATAAGGGGTCCATCTGATTCTACTTGAAGAATTATGTACAATGGCCATATTAAAAGTACTCTAGCATGTGATGTGACCAAACAGCAATTTTTTACTTTTTTTTTGTAATTTTTTTAAAGTTTACGCCAGTTGCTATACAGGGTCTTAATGATCCTGTACAGAAACCAGCGTAAATTTAATACTGCTGCATAGGTAACTGTCTGAACTATTAAAATAAAATGTTAATGATTTACTAACATTTAATTTTAATAGTTCAGACAATTAGCCATGCAGCAGTATCAGATATGTAAAAAAAAAATGTTTTTTATTTTTTATGATTTTTGTATAGCAATAGGAAAAAGTGGAGCAAATTTTTATTGGGGGGGCGGTATATTTACACTTAATTTGTTTTTACAATTTTCCTATAGCACTCCTATACACATGGGGGTATTTGCAGACTGCAGAGCATTGCACCCGACCCATGTCTGTAGTACAGACTAGGATGCAATGCTCTGCACCCCCCCCCCCCCCAATGTGTATAGCAGTGTATATGTACTACATACACACTGTTTTACCCATGCGGGTATGTGCAGAGCATTGCACCCTTGTGTCTGTACTACAGACACAAGGGTGGAATGCTCTGCACAAACCCCCACGGGTAAAGCGGTGTGCACTCATTACCGATATACACATAGGGGTATATGCAGAGCGTTGCTCCCTTGTGTCTGTAGTACAGACATAAGGGTGCAATGCTCTGCACATACCCCCATGTCTATGGTAGTGTAAGTGTGTACTACATGCAAACTGCTATACACATGTTAGTATGTGCAGAGCATTGCATCCTAGTGTCTGTACTACAGACACAGGGGTGCAATGCTCTGCACACACTGCTATATACAAAGGGGTATATGCAGACACTAGGATGCAATGCTCTGCACATACTACCATGTGTATAGCAGTGTGCATGTAATACACACTTACACTACTATACACATGGGGGTATGTGCAGAGCATTGCATCCTAGTGTATGTAGATGACACTAGGGTGCAATGATCTGCAGATACCCCCTCACCCCCCCCCCCCCCCCCATGTGTGTGTCAATAAGCAATGCGGAAGTAACAGGGGCAGGGCACATGAAACTGTCCTACCTGTAGCAATAGTACGGAGTCCTCCACGGCAGGCTGAGGCTCCATAAGTGTAGAGCGTCCACAAGTGGCGGGGGAGGGGAGGAGTTCAGAGAAGCAACCGCACACGTGATTGGTGAGCAGTGGGTAGCAGAGGATGGGACAGGGACTAGACACAGAGGCTGCGGCGGTTCGGACTAGCGTCTGACCGCGCGCCCGCAGCAGTGTTATCACAGCCGGAACCCGGACAACGAATCGGCTGATTCGTCGACAACTAATCCCGTTATCGAATTTTATCGATAATGTTGATTAATCATTGCAGCCCTACAACATATCAAAAGTTTATATATCTGACAGTGCCTATTTAAGTCCAGCACCATCCAGCCGGCTGCCTCCAACTTTCTTGCCAACACCGGAAGCTACATATGCGGACATCCAATATGTAAGTGCTGCTTAGTCATCACACACAAATGCAGTGCCTTCACCACCACCACCAAATCCACATACTCCATCAAATCCCGCCTGAACTGTAGTTCACAATACGTGATTTACCTACTACAATATCCATGTGGATTCCAATATGTGGGGCGCACCATCTGTTGCTTCAGAGAACGCATCAACAAGCATCCGAGCAATACCAACAACGAATTCCTTCTACATAGCGTGTCCCAACACCTGGCCGAATCTCATGATTGAGATTTCAGCATCATCAAAGCTACTCCCATTGAACAGATCAGTAAAGATGTCTGTCACAGATACAGCACCCTGAGATGCAGAGAGAACTACTGGATTCATTCTCTCCAGACATTGGCTCCCCGGGGACTCAATGAGGTGATAGAATGTAACCTGTAATCTACCTCTCTCTCTCTCTCCATTGAGTCCCACCCAGGATCCAGTCATCCCTACACACCAGCCCGGGTTCATCCCCCGATCCCCTCCACCAGCTTGAGTCCCCCCTCCATCTCCTGGTCCCGACATTGTCATCCCACCATCCATTCACATATGTCCACATCTCTACACCTTGATAGTACTTTTACCATTTGCTTCATCGGTAACCCTCCACCTATGTGTATATGTATGTGTGTGTGTGTGTATATATATATATATATATACATATATATATATATATATACAGCTATATATGGATGCCACTGTATATTTTCTATACATTTGTACCTTCCTTCACACACACACACACATATATATATATATATATATATATATATATATATATATATATATATATATAACAGCACACTGCTAGCACAAAGATACAGATAAAACATGAAATGCTATACAGCTATAATGCAAAAAAATGACAAAGTGAGTTACTTAGCTCACAATTTGGTGGCCAAATAGTTTGGACCATCCCACCACGGTAAGGTGACCTCATATACACATATGTATGCGGCTACACATATATATATATCCCATATTATATTTCACACAACCATGTATTTAATTCTTTCTCTACTTTTATTCCCACACCATTTTTGTTTACCATATTATCATCATGCTTATGGGGATGAATATTTCCATTCACATGCCTCTCCCCATCAGGATTATCCTCCTACCCGCATGTCTAGTATACACATGTGCGCACAGCAGCAGTATCTCTGAACAGACTTACCACCCCCTGTCTGCAAACGGCTCTGACAGCTCCCACACGTACTGCTAACATTCATATATGCGCACGGCACCTGTACTAGCGATTGGGTTTACAGCCCTGTGACAGCTGACAGCTTTTGCAACGTCTTTGTGGCTCACCGCCTCTCTCCGTCTATCCCTCCTGCCGTCAGCACCTCACAACATTAGACGCGTCTCCTTGGCAACTCGTCCCCACCACGTTACATGCGTGCTACTGCCATAGTGATGCTTCTGTGACAACCAACGCTTCCGCTCCGGATGCACAGTGCATCCTCCGGTGCGCGCAGCATTCACAACACCTCCTTTTTATTCATTTTAAAACCAGCAACACACAATACAATCCTACAATGCTAATTTTACTTAATATGTATAAATTTGCTTATTTTGATCCCTATTGTCTGTATTCCCCAATCTACTGTATACCACTGTGGCCCCTCCCCCTTATTTTTTGGCGCCATTTCTAAACATATTTAAACACTATATGTTGCACTGTGTTGTATCACTGATCTGAAGAAGGGGGCGCTGTCCCCCAAAATGTGTTATCCTGTTTGTACTCTTCTTTTTACTAATAAATTGGTCCAGCTTTGGTTGTAACCTCATCCTCTGGCTCGATAATTTTTTATCTACACTGGACTACAGCAGCGCCATCTCCAAAGGGTATTTTCTGCTTCTACTTTCTACGCCTCTCCTGCACGCTGGGCTCAGCAGCTGTCTCCGGTTCATAACCCCTGTTGTTGGTTGATATGCGAGTTTTTCACTCGCCTCAGGTTATTATCCACTACCTAAGGGGCTCTGCAGGCCCATTGACTATGTTTCACCTGACCTCTCTTCTTTGCTGTATCACACTAGGTGCCTCTTGACAGTCTCCATTTTTTTACTTTTACAGATACTAATAAAAGAACAGTCATTATTAATGCATTATCGCAAGTGAATGGGTTTCTTCTCGTAATATCTAGAGGTGCGCATAAGAGGAACTGGAACCAATAGTTTAACCGCTATCAGTAAAATGTGAAGATAAGGACCATTGTCTCCATCTTGTGGCAAATAAAGATAGTCTGCCAGCTCCACTTGCTATAATTTGTTCATAAGCGAAGATTACGTGTATTTTTTGTAACAGTGTGTCTAAAGTGGGAAGAACCATAGTTTTCCAGTTACTCACTATAGCAATCTTTGCCAATATACAGATAACACAAAATAAATCCTGAAAATCTCTTGGTAGGCTGCCTAAATTGAGGAAGAGTAAAACCGATTGGGGAGACCAGGGAATGTGCCTACCAAAAATAGAGTACCCCGAGAACCACACAGCGGTCCGAGGCTTTTGGATACATCTTGCATAGGCGGTCTGGTGTATAGTACTACCGCAAAATAGTTTTAAAGGCCGATTCTATGTGGGACGAGCACTGGAAAGCTCTATTAACAGTCTTAAATGCCTTCTGCCATTCATCTAGTAAATATGTGCATCGTAATTCTCGTTCCCAAAGCCTTAAAGGGTAGGACTTAGAGAATGTCTCAACCCGAAGTAATCTATGATAGTATGGTTTCAAGCTCTTAAGGAGTGATGATATTAATGTAAGTGCTGTAATATCCAGAGGGGTCGTCGTACCCTGCAAACCATCTAGAAAGTGGCTGATTTGTAGATATTTGAAAAAATCCTGTTTAGCTATTTGGTAGGTAGCTATAAGAGTGGGGAAGGGGACTGTAAAGAAGTCATCACAAAGATGGCGTACATGCATGATCCCATTCGCAATCCACTTAGTTAAGTCTATATCCGGGATACAACCCTGTATAAATGTGAGTGGTAGATCGTTACGATTCATCTTATTTGGTGTGGAGGTGTATTGAACCCAAGCTGTGTAAGAGGCCCTAACCAAATGGTTGGACATAGAGGAAGTAGGTACATTCCTATATGGTAGAAATAGAAGATCTCTGATCCAAGAGGGAAGCATCAAAAGATTTTCCATGTCAAACCACGGGAAATTTGTGGAGACTTGCCACCAATGCCGCAACACAGACACCAAAGTGACTATATAATAATATTGCAAATTAGGAGATCCCAAGCCTCCCGACTTCTTCAATCTGGTAAGAATGTTCGCAAGAAAGCCTTGGACGTTTGCCCACCCAAATGTAGGAAGAAAGTATCCTCTGAGCTTGTGAAAAAAAGGATGGAGGAAGAGAAATAGGAAGGGTGCGAAACAAGTATAGAAATTTAGGAAGAAGAAACATTTTGAAGGCTGCTACTCTGCCCACCCAAGAGACTTCAGTCTGAGAAAATCTGTCTGCCTCAGTTTTAACTCGTTTCAATAACGGGGAATAGTTCTCAGAGTATAGAGTCTTGTGTGGGTATGAGAGTTGTATGCCCAGATATTGGATGGAAGAGTGTCGCTAATCAAATTAGTACTTGTCTTTGAGGAGGGTTGTTAAGTGCATCTGAGACATGTTGCTAGCGAGGGCCTGAGTCTTGGCAGAGTCAAGGAGGCAGTAGGAAATGTCGCCAAACATAGATATAGTGTCCATCACCACGGGTATAAAAACACTAGGGTTAATGAGAGACAATATGACATCATCTGCATATAAGGATATGGTGTGTTCCTTGCCTCCAATTGTGATCCCTGAGATTGCAGGGTTCTGACGGATGCCTTGTGCCAACGGCTCCATGGACAAAATATATTTATAATAAGGGGCGAGAGTGAACACCCTTGCCGGGAGCCGTTCGTTATGTGGAAGACATCTGACAATGAACCTTTGGCCAACACTCTGGCGGAGGGGAGATGTAAGAGCTGACATTATTGGGCCGGAAAACACCATATGAGAAAGGTCCGAGAAGGCAAAAGACCACCAAAGGTGGTCAAACGCCTTCTCAACGTCTAACGCTAGAATCACCGCAGACGACCCTGAGCGCTTTAAATGGTCAAATAGATTAAGTAATCTTCTAGTGTTGTCGGAGGCCTGTCGACCAGCCACTAAACCAGATTGATCTGTGGAGATTAAATGTGGAAGTATAAAGGATATATGGGTGGCTAACACTTTAGCATATATTTTAATGTCCTAATTAAGGAGAGATATGGGCCTGAAATTTTAAGGACGGTCTGGGGTTTTTCCAGGTTTTGGCAAAGCTGTAATAATAGCTTGTATATTCTCTTCAGGGACACTACCTCTGGACGTTGCTGCATTGCAGAAATTTGTTAAATGGGGACACTTTTGAGAAATGTTGTTCCAAAGGGAACAGGGGTGCTGTATAAAACTTAGCTTTTAATTATATGCTAGATAAAATATAGATATCAAGTGTTCTACCACAAAAAAAAAAAAAAAAATCGGCAGCGAGACGCCGGCGTGCACACACAGCACGTCTATCCGGACACCGTGCCGGCATACTCTGCCACAGCAGAGTTACGTTTGATAACTTCGGATGTCTATCCCCTTCATGGGTCTTAGGCAGTAGTCAGGACCGTATCAGCATTTGACTACACAGTGCTATGAGATGCTTACTTGGGGATGACCTTCTTCTTTTCATGATCTTATTGACATGATTTTATTAAGAATGTCTATTATTAATTGCAAATCTTAAGTCATATGCATGAGGCTATACCATAAGTCCTTACATGCAATTAGCCATTGTGGTAATGGTGTGAGGATTGGCACACCTTGTTACTGTATGTTCCCTGATGAAGTGTGGGGGATCCTATGTTTGATCCATCCCCCATACAGAAACGCGTTGGGACAGGGACAACCTTTGGTTTAATATTGGCATTACTGGTACTGCTTTATGCGGCCCTAGTTAACTAAGATAGCTCTATACTTTCTCATATGACACTTTTTGCATGTGATAATATAAACCTCCTTTGCTGCTGGATGGAGTTTAATACATATCTTGATCATTGACAATATTGAATTGTGTGGTCCTCTTTAGTGACCAATATGTGTTACCTTTGCATGTTGGCTCCTCGATTTTAGTTTTTTGTGGTAGAACACTTGATATCTATATTTTATCTAGCATATAATTCAAAGCTAAGTTTTATACAGCACCCCTGTTCCCTTTGAAACAACATTTCTCAAAATTCAGCAAATTGCTGAAGGGACTTATTCTTCAATACTTTCTGGTATATGGCAACACCCTTATATACTTGATTTATCATTAAATGGGGAGACGGTAGGGTTTGAAACTTTTTATAATATGCATTGATATAGCCATCTGGGCCTGGGGCTTTCTCAGATGGTAGTGACTTAATTGTGTTCTGAACTTCTTCAAGGATATCTCAGCGTTCAATTTAGCAAGCTGATCCGAGGAAAAGGACAGGAGGTGGGGGCAGCCAAAAAAAAAAAAAACGTTAGTGGAAGAACTACTATCCATTGGAGAGGAGACAGTGTCTCTCAGGTTATGTAGTTTAGAATAGAAGGAAAGGAAGCCATTAGCTATATCTGATGGGGTGTAGAGCATGGTGTGAGAAAATGAGCAATCTGGGATTTAATCTGCCACTTTTTTTTGTCTACTGGCTAAAAGTTTTCCAGCTTTATTATTCTGGGAATAGTAAGTAGCTTTTAATTTGTGATAAGATTTTTCGTTGGTCGTTAACAAAGTGCAATGGCGATCATGTCGCAGAGAGGCTAACTCTGCAGCCCGGTCCGCGGAGGGAGTAACCTTGTTGGCTTGATCAACTGATTTCCAGCGCTGCAATGTTTCTTGCAACCGCTGCTCTCATTGCTTCCAGATCAAGGACCCATATTTAATACAGGAACCGCGGACTACCGCCTTATGGCAATTCCACAAGGGGATTGGGTCTGCCACTGACATAACATTATGGAAAAAATATTCCTCTATGTTGCTTTTTAAGCAATCCGCATATTGGGGATGGGACCAAATGAGTGAGTTACTTCTCCTGGTGTAGGTGTTAGGGGATGAGACCGTGTCTACAAGTTACAAGGTAATGGCTGCATGGTCCGACCATTTAATAGGTTGAATAGAGGATGTTAAATATGTTGTAAGGAGAGATCTTTGGAGTATAAACATGTCTATGCGTGAGTAAGAATTGTGGACAGTTGACAAAAAAGTATAATCCTTTTCTGTGGAGTGGTGTGCTCTCCATATGTCATATAAATCCTTCTCAGAAAGAAAAGAGAGGGTTGCAGAGAGAGTGAGAGGTAGAGGTAGTGTCCAGGTTAGATAGTGTTAAAGTTGCCACAGAAAAGTAAGAATCCCCAAGGCGAGCTGCGCACCTCCTTCAATAACCACTTTAAAAACCTAAGTTGGCCTGAATTGGGTGCGTATAGAGCCACAATGGTTAGTGGAACTGCATTGATGACACCTTGTAAGATTACGTACCTTCCCTGTTGGTCTGAGATTACCTCTTTTAATGTGAAGGCCACCGTATGTTTGATAGCGATCGAGACCCCTCTGGATTTGGTACTGTGGTGTAAATGGAAAAAATGCGGAAATAGGGGATGTGTTAGTCTGGGTGCATCATCAACCAGCAGGTGCGTTTCCTGTAGACACAAAACATCACATTTGAGAGCTTTAACTTCCCTCCATGGATGGGACCTCTTATGCGGAGCATTTAGCCCATTCACATTAAGGCTAGCAAACATAATGACTATCTTAAAAAAGCATGTAAAATGGTAGGTATCAGAAGTCCGTAAAATACTCGGACAGGACGCACCTCCCAGCCAGCGTGTGCCTGTCATTACTTTGTAGAACATATAGATTAAACTATATAGGAAGGAATTGCCATTGTGACATACAACAATAAAACAGGACAACAAGGACAAATACAAAACAATGACATAAACAGTAAAGGACGGCTTTAGCCAAACACCGTCCACAATGGAGTGGGGGTCAGTCTACTCTGAAACTGCGATGCACGAGCAGCACACCAGGGCACGCAGACCTACAAAAAGGAACAATCACCACCACGTTCAAGTAACATCCCAGTCTCTGTAAAGCCTTGGGTCCTGAGCGAGATGCTTTTAGATGATGCGGGAACAATGGTCCAAGAGTTCAGCAGGGATTCTCCTTTGGCCAGGGTCCTGAGGACATGGATAGTGTTATCTCTTTTAATCAATAAACGGGTCGGGAACCCCCATCGATAGGGCACAATGGCTGCTCGGAGCGCAGTGGTTATTGGCAGTAAGGCACGGTGAGCTTGAAGCGTAGCTGCAGACAAGTCTGCATACAGGAGGACGTTGTGTTAAGGAGCTGGTAAGCCGTTGTTGCGCCTCACTGTTTCCATGAGCCTCTTCTTGATATGGAAAAAATGTACCCGGGCTAAAATGTCCTCTAGATCTGCCACCTTAGCTTTTAACGCTGGGATATCGTCTTCCGCCTCATAGTGCATATCAATGAGGGAGTTGTGAGAATCAGCAAACTCCCCAAACTTGCTCTCTAAATGATCCACACTGCCCTCCAGGACATGTACATCTGTTTGTAGAGGGTGCACCAGTTTGTTCATGTGTTGAAGAAATGTGGTGCGCAAGAACATAAGCATATCCCTCATAGCGGTATCAGGTATTGATTCAGCACAGGGATCTCAGCTAAGGGGTCTGGAGTTTCAATAGTCCCAGTACGATCGAGTTCCCCCTTGTCTTACCTCCGTCCTGTCGTGTATGGAGGACAGCCGCAGGCGTTGTCCAGCTAGGCTCGGTTGGGGAGAAAGTGCGGGAGAGCTGACCCGCGGCCCCAGTGAAGAGCCACAGCTGCGAGGGCCCAAGCGCCTCTCAGCATCAGATGAAGTTATCGAAGTAAGTCCTTTTTTTCCGTTCTGCGTTTAAGGCATGGTGGAGGAGGCATGTAATGCTGTGTCTGAGGAGGATCTGCGCCTCAGCAGCGAGAATGCAGTAGCGCTGCGGCTGCGATGCAGTGACTGTGTCGGGGATGAGGACTGTTCGCGCGCTTCAGCCGCGCCATCTTGCCCCGAGGCCTCTCGGGGGGGGGGGGGGGGGGTGAAGCTGAATTTGGCCAGAGAGCGATGGCGGAGCGGCTTCTTTCTTCTTACCGGCATTGCTGAGGTTGTAAGAAGTGGGATGAGGCAACTTCGGGCGGCCTTAGGTGGTGATAAGCCGGGAAATGAGTTCAGTTAGTGTGCAACCATACACCACAGCAGCCAGGCCACGCCCCCAGGTTGGCATATTTTAATCACACCCGTTTTCTAAGCCAAGTACCCTTTCTAGATGCTGACTAATAAATTGGGCACAATTCATGTAAATAGAGCAATTGCCCATAGCAACCAATCAGATTGCTTCTTTCATTTTGTCATATCTACATACTTCATGGCTGTAATGAAATTCTTCTATTTCAGAATGAAGCTGCCATGTCATCATTTTTTCGGCATCATAACATTATGGTTTCTTGGAAGATGTTTACTGTTGGAACATGGCTTTGGGTTATTAACCCTTTCATGGCATGTGGTAAGTTATTTCTTTTTTTTTGCTTATGCTGTCCACGAAACAAACAAGCTGTAGAGCTCCAGTGAATAGGGTATTACTACTAACAACCTTTAGCTGTCTGTTTTCTAATAGGGAGAAGTATAAGTTTGTAAATCTTACATATTGATGGTTTGAAGAATACCTATAGTGAATAAATCTTTTCTTTCTAGGTTCTGCCAGCAATCTCATGAAGACCTATTATCCTGATGGCATGAATGAACTTTTAATAGCAAACATTTTGTATGGAACATTAAAAGGGTTAAATTATTTACACCAGAATGGATATATCCACAGGTAGGACTGAATGTGATATATATTTAACATAATGGCGGTTCTCTGTTACTTAAACATTGATGGCTTATCCATTCTATACACCAGTGGTCTCCAAACTATAGACCTCCAAATGTTTCAACTCTATTACTCCCAGCATCCCTGTACAGCCAACTGCTGTCTGAGCATGCAGGAAGTTGTAGTTTTGCATCATCTGAAGGTCCTCAGTTTGGAAACCACTGCTGTACACAGTGAACAGGGCTGGAAGCAGATCACTCCATTCGTTGTGAAATGGCCATGCTACGTTACTGACTCCTCCACAACACAATGAATGGAGTGATCTGCTTCTGCCCCGTTCATTTTGTATATACTGGAGCTTCAGCTTTACTGAACAGCTGATCTGTGGAGCTGCCATGTAAACAGACAGAAGCATTCCTTTGAACTCATTTTCTCCCCACCGTCTCCACTCTGCTGTGTACAGACTCTATAGTAAGTCTATGGAGCATGTACACAGCAAAATGGAGACAGTGGAGAGAAATGGCACACAAACAAGCACTTCTCCTTTTTTATTCTAGGTATCAGTGGGGGTCTTAGCTACCGGACCTGCCCTGATGAATACTTTTGACAAGTGACAGTTATAGTTTATAATCCGCATGACTGTGAAATTCATTATGATTTTAACAGTACTTTAATAACACTCAAAATAGATGAAATTTTAACCGTAATTACTATTAGTTAATGTGCCTTTGTGTTAAAAAGTTCACTAGCACTATCATCCATCTGACTCCCTATAGGATTTCATTGCTTCTGAGAATATGACTTCAAAGCAACAAAATGAGTTCGGCCACCACTTACACATTACAGCGCAACTGTCATGAGGTTTGGGGCACATAACTTAACAGTCTGTGTATGGTGTGTAGAATATGTCTCCAGCCTTAATTTTACCTTTGTTATTCCAGCTTTTATTATCCTAAAAATGCTTTTATTTGCAGCCACTGACAGTTGGATAGGCGTGGCCAGGGGTTCGGTATGCCACGTGGCCGCCAAACCGATCCCCTGTATACCAGCACAGGGACCGCTGTGTGATTGACACACAGGTCCCAGCGCATCCGCCCCTTATCTTTCATATGTGAGCGCCGACCAACATTACTTTACAGAGCGAGCACTTCGTCTGACGCCTCCGTGCACCTGGGCAACACTAGAGGCAGAGAGTGAGCAGAGGCACCCATCGTGTCCCCCGCATGGAGAAGAAAGAAGAGGAGAACAACGGGCACTGTCCGGGCACATGAAGGCACGAGACAGTGGGAATGAGCGCTTGCGCTCCATAAAGTAATGTTGGTTGGTGCTCACAAATGAAGGATAAGGGGTGCATGCGCTGGGACCTGTGTCAATCACACAGTGGTCCCAGCACTGGTACAGGGGATAGGCGTGGCGGCCGCGGGGCATACTGAACCCCTGGCCACACCTATCCAACTGAATACATATTCTACACACCATACACAGACACTGGTTAGGTTATATGCCCCAAACCTCATGACAGTTGCACTTTAAAATAGTATTCCTTTATAGCCGATTTTCATTTTTGCCTTTTTGTTTTCCCCTCCTCTCATTTTAAAATCCATAACTCTTTAATTTTTTTGCCTACAGACCCATATGAGGGCTTGTTTTTTGCGAGACCAATTGTACTTTGTAATTACCTCTTTCATTTTACCAAAAGATGTACCATAAAACCAAAACATTTAATATTTGCAGGCAGAAATTTATAATAAAATGGTTGGTTTTTATGCAGTGCACTTTGGTAAAAATTATACGTTGACTTTGATGCCCAATTTATAAAGTTTTTTTTATTATTGTACGACTTTTAAAAAAAATGCTAACTTTTCATTTACCAGACATTTTTTGTTTCACTTTAGACGCAATGATCGGCATTGATCACGGTGTCTAAAGGGTTAATGACCGGCAACGGTGGGATCGCCACTGCCTGTCATTAACAATGATTATCTGGCTACTGATAGTAGCCGACACTCGCTGTTCTGAAGCAAGCACAGTTCTTGCACTGGCTACAAAGCCGCTTGGAGCGTACCTGTATGCCCTTCATTCTTTAACAGGTTAAATAAAAGTACAACAGGGCCCATTCCTATTATAGTTTTACACATCTTGCTAGTATACATCTGCAATCTGTTAAAAAATCAGTTGCAACATATATTGAGATATCTTCCCAACAGCCCATTTAAAGGGGCAAACTTAGTTTAGTGTCTATATTCTGTACATTTTCTGAAGGTATAGTGTTTCTGTGCAGCTCTGCTTCCCTTTTCAGTCCTCTTGTTTCTGTCCTTTGCCTGCCCATTTTCTAGCAGTGACTGACATCTAGGATTAGGTGTCAGCACAGTCAAGGGAAGGGAGCTCAGGTTCAATGCTAGCGTGAGTCTGCAGTAGGGCAATAGGTGTCGCCTGCACTACTGCTGCATTTGTGATGGCAGCTAGTGTGAAAGATGTCGTGGCTAAATTGTCTATAATGTTATTTATAGATTTAAATTCTTTTGAAATTGAAAATGTTATTGTCTTTCAGGAGTGTAAAGGGGAGTCACATCCTTATTTCAGAAGACGGTCTTGTATCTCTGTCAGGACTTGGTCACCTCTATAGTATGGTTAAAAGAGGTGAAAAAGCCAAGGTGGCATATCATTTTCCTAATTTTAGCACTACAATGCTTCCATGGTTGAGTCCTGAGCTACTAAGACAGGTCAGTATTTTCCTACCAACAATTATATACTATGTGTATATTTAATGCATTTTACTAAACTACATATTTAGCTTGTACGTTACTTGCTCCAAACCCTATATATGCTACAAAGGGGATAACCTTACCTGCAGCAGTGATCTTATAAGGCCGCAGACCAGTGAGTTTGTGTTGGTGCCTGTCCCAGGTAATGTTGGTAATGTCAACAACTCTGAAATGAGAAGGAATTAGTAGGAATTAAGTGAACAATATCCCCACTAGTTCCCCAAAGGACATGTGATAAGTTCTTTAGAAAAGAGATTTCTCTCTTATCTTTGTATTTCACTTTTATTTCAGCCAATATAATTTACTTACAACCTGTCGTCATATCACAAGTTGGTTGGACTCTAATCACACTATGAGTTGTAAAGGTAGTGCGCTGTAAAAGGAATTATCCCATTTTCATTTCTGAAAGTGATTCAGTAATTAAGTCATTTATTATGCAAATTACAGTCAAAAACAAAAGACAAACTGATTTTTCAATGTGTGTTTTGTGCAGGTTTTTAGCATCTTTCACCTGTAAAAAACTGCATTACTGTAAAATGTGGTAGCTTTGTTTAAAACATTTTTTAACACAGTAAAAAATTTCTAATACACCTAAATGCACCATAATATTTCCCACAGCTGAGGATTTCCACCAATGTGTCTAGGTGCAATGATCAAAGGTAATCGCTAAGCTACGCAAAAGGCATGCAGATGCAGGTGAATAGATAGAGGGGTATAATTAAGTCATATCATTGGCTTTGCTTATGGAAATTGGCTGCAGAAAAGCACATTTTTCCACGAGGGCTGCAGAGGCACTTCTGAGCCAGAGCATGCACACTCCTCCCTCCCTGCCCTGTATGATGTATAGGACCCTACTTTCAGCATTAAGGCCCTGTATGTCACTCAGTCATGAAGGCTGGGAGGGACAGGCATCCATGCCGCAGCTCAGTGCTGCCTCTGTGGCACTTAAGCTATTAAGGAAAAAACATGCTTTTATAACTCAGTAAACTGCCATCAACAAGGCCAAAGGTGTGACTTGTCTTATCACCCTATCACCTATCCACCCATGTCTGTCTGCAGCCCTGTACCTGGTACAGTGCTGACAGATTCCATTTTAATTTTATTTATGTAAGATCAGAAAAGCCCTTTAAATACTGTTTCTCCTCCTTTGAGTTTACCTAGATCTTGTGCAAAAATTAAGCACTTTTTCACAGTTTTTGCCAGACGAACTTTTGTTTCCCTTCAATTGAGTTTATGCAAAGTGGCAAATAATCAGCCAGATTTTGCCAACGATGTCATACACCTTCTTAGTCCAGAGATACAGATTTCCTCGGCACCGCTCTGATAGAATATATATCAATACCCCTCTAGTGGTAGCATATAATAAACCATGCAGCTAAAGTCACTTTTTCTGAGCAGGTGGAGGTGCATTTCCATAGTGCACAAAATGCTTGATATGAATCACTGCATGAAGGATATCAGAAAGCATTCGCATCTTTCAGGTTTAACAAACTCCATCTTTATTCCTTGCAGAAGTAAAGGAATCCTATGCAGCTCATGGTTTGAGGATGGGAGTACAGGACGCCGCAAACTCAGTGACAGCTGTTTCACCCTCATGTGCGGGCTTCATCAGACAAAGCCCACACATGCGGGTGAAACAGCTGTCATACCATACATATATTTTGTCACCCAATCTGTGGTTGGCCATTGCGAATTATGGCGTGTAATTTACAGAAATGGACACAAACAGCCTTTCTGTCCAATCAATTTTTTGTGTATGGCCAGCTTATAGTGATCAGAAATGTCTGCTTTGCTACATACCTATAAAATCTACTAGTTTGCTACTATATGACAGGAATTCATTAATATGGAATGTGTATCTGAAAAGATTTATATCCTTTAATATTCATTTTAATATTTAGGACCTCCATGGATACAATGTGAAGTCAGACATCTACAGTCTTGGGATCACTGCCTGTGAATTAGCTACTGGGCGTGTACCGTTCATGGACATGCACCGCACTCAGGTAAGCAACTGATGTCATGTTCCATGTACAACAAATATTCCACCATTTTGGTCCAAACCTTAACACATCAAAAACAATAAAGTCTGGTTCATGCTCTGGTTTTGTGTGCTTGGCTAGAGTGGTCATATAGCAAACAAACTTTGTCCTCAGATTTGATATTCAGGTTTTTTTTAGGCTGCTCATACACAGTAACATAGTTCATAAGGTATATAAAAGACAAACATCCATCAAGTTCAACCTTTCTCCATACTGGATCTCTACTGTGTTGATTCAGAGGAAGGCAAAAAACCTTTATGAAGCTGGTGCCAATTTCCCCGTACTAGGAGAAAAATTCCTTCACGGCTCCAAATATGACAATTGGAATAAATTCCTGGATCAACATTCTGTCCCTGTAAATGTAGTATCAAAATCTGTAATTTTATTACTCTACAGAAATGTATCCAGGCCCCTTTTGAACTCTTTTACAGAGTTCACTATGACCACTTCCTCTGGCAGAGAGTTCCGTAGTCTCTCCGCTCTTGCAGTAAAGAACCCTAGTCTGTGTTGGTGAAGAAACCTTCTTTCCTCTAAACATAGGGGATGCCTCCTTGTTATAGATACAGTCCTGGGTATAAATAGATTATTACAGTTATGATGCTGTTTTGCTGTACAGTTTTTCAGCCAAAACAAGGTGTGGACCATACTGAATTAGATAAAACAGATGCTACTTCTACTTTTTTTTTTTTTTTTTATCCACTCCACACCACACGTGCATTTTGTGTCTGTAATGACTTTGGCAAGAATGCATTAAAATGTCAGTTGTCACTCATTGTTTACATGCTCAATGGCATACAGTCACATTGGTATTGCCATGTGTGCATATTTGCCATATATAGATTGTTTTACAGTGTGCATTTTTTGGTCTATAAGATGTATTCAGGCTTTAGATAACAGAAAATTGGAAAAACATATTGTATATTATTTAAAACTTCTCTGTTGGAATAAAGAAGCGGACGGGTTAAAGGGGTTATCTGTCTCCAGGTTAGGTGTGGTTCTGCACCTCAGTTCCATTGAAGTGAATGGAGCCAAGTTCTAATGCCACACCCAAAGTGGAGACAGACAGGGAGCGGTCTTTGAAAGAAAAAAGGTCTGTTATTCAATTCTTGCATAACCAACTGGTGCCAGAAAGTTAAACAGATTTGTAAATTACTTCATTTAAAAATCTTAACTCTTCCAGTACTTATCAGCTGCTGTCTACTAAAGATATACTACAGAGAAATGTGTGACATTCTTTCCAGTCTGACCACAGTGCTCTTCTGACACCTCTGTCCGTGTCAGGAACTGTCCAAAGCAGGAGAGGTTTTCTACAGGGATATGCTTCTAATATGGATCGTTCCTGATACGGACAGAGGTGTCAGCAGAGAGCACGGTTGTCAGACTGAAAAGAATTACACAATTTTTCTCTGTAGTATATAGCAGCTGATATGTACTGGAAAGATTAAGATTTTGAAATAGAAGTAATTTACAAATCTGTTTAACTTTCTGGCACCAAATTATTCAACCGGAGTTCCCCTTTAATGCCATAAACTTTTCACAGGTCACAGAATAGAAAGATACAATAAAACTGATGCTGTGCCTCTTCCACATGCTTTGTTCTCTGCAGAAGATAAAAGGGAGGGTACCAGTCACCGAGGCACAGTAATAGCATAGCTTGATTTATACTTTCTGTTCATCATTACCTATGAAGAGAGGAGTAAGAATTACAGGACACTATCGATAGTGTGAGCAAGCTCCTTCTTTGGTTTAAAGTTCAGACCTCTGTAATAGTAACCTGTAATCACAGCCTTACTGTTCATAGTTTACTGCAGAGCAGGTAAATATCATGACAAGCACTTACCGTGTGCACTGTGCCCAAGCCAACAGTTTATTACAACCCTGAGGGAAGGGAGAGACCCAGGACTCCTGGTCAGGGCATGGGACACATTGAGTTTTCCACGTCTGGCTGCTACTGTCTCTTTATCACTTAGATTTATTTATTGCAGAAACATGCCAGGAAATGTAATCCTTACACTGCTTATGATCTAAAGCATGGAAAATGTACACATTTTCCATTACATTTTCTTGTTTCTATAAGGTTCTACTTCTGATTTTGGCTTACAAATACTGATGCAAAATACTGAGCCAAATTCTGCAATGTGAAACCAGCCTCAAAGGGGTACTCCCGTGGAAAACTTTTTTTTTTTTAATCGACTGGGGCCAGAAAGTTAAACAGATTTGTAAATTATGTCCGTAAAGAGAAATTAAATATCGGCACTCACCAGTGTGGCTGCAGGGTCTTCTTTATTGAGACATACTCACATGATGGCTGGACGAAGCACACCAAGTGTGCGAAACTAAAGCTCGGTCGCCACCACTTGTCCTCCCACCACCCCTTTCTTCTGTACCCCGAATGTGAGTATATCTCAATAAAGAAGACCCTGCAGCCACACTGGTGAGTGCCGATATTTCATTTCTCTTTACGGACATCATGAACTTTGCTTGCATTATCTGAGCACCACCTGAGGCATTACAGCTACACCAACTTCTACCTGCCATCCCACATCCAGTACACTCACGCAGTGCCGCACTACCTTCTATGTGAATTGAGATTTGTAAATTACTTCTATTAAAAAATCTTACTCCTTCCAGTACTTTTAAGGGGCTATATACTACAGAGGAAATGCTATTCTTTTTGGATTTCTCTGATGTCATGACCACAGTGCTCTCTGCTGACCTCTGCTGTCCATTTTAGGAACTGTCTAGAGCAGGAGAAAATCCCCATAGCAAACATATACTGCTCAGGTTCCTAAAATGGACAGCAGATGTCAGCAGAGAGCACTGTGGTCATGACGTCAGAGAAATCCAAAAAGAAAATAATTTCCTCTGTATTATACAGCCCCTAAAAAGTACTGGAAGGATTAAGATTTTTTAATAGAAGTAATTTACAAATCTGTTTAACTTTCTGGCACCAGTTCATTAAAAAAATAAAAAAGCTTTCCAGGGGAGTACCCCTTTAAGGAGACAGGAGCATCCAGAAAAGGGAGGGGTGTAACCCTAGGTGTCCATGCTAACCAGCCAGCCAATTTTTGTCCTTGCCTGATTAACATTTCTACCAACTGTCTGTTACCTGACCTGTGTTAACCTTTACTAGAGATGGTACCATATTCCACAATCTGCACACAAATGTTTTTGTGAGCAACGTAGTGGTGGCGGGGGTTGTCCATAAAGTCTAGTTCATTGGCCAGAAGGACATTGTCAGGCTCTGCTGGGGGAGCGGAACATCCCTGTTAAGTCCCAATCTCTGTGCAGCGAAACAGTCTATAACCAGACGCGTTTCGGGGAGCCACGTCCCCTTTTTCAATGGTTAGGGTAAGAAGACTGAGTCACTATAAATCTAGTGGTAGATCAGCCAGTGAGAATAAGAACAATAAAATCACAGTGAACACTTGATGAGTTCATTTAAACCAGACGGAACCTGTGTCTGTAGTTTATAGATCCAGTAATTCTCTCGTTTTCGGAGAGCATTGAAAATTTGGGGGTTCTTTTTGGTATACTCTCAATAGAGGTCAGAGTAATACAGTTAAAATCTTGATTATGATGTTGGATTATGATGTTGGGTTAGATGCCTTGAGACATTATGGAGTAAGAAGCCATTGATGGTGTTGTTTCTATGTTTGGTGACACTCTCACGCAGGCATCTAATGGTCCTATCAACATATTGAACCCCGCAAACACAGTCAAGCAGATAAACCACATATTGTGTAGAGCAATTAAGGAGGGTTTTAATTTGAAATGTTTCTCCTGTACTCCTGGAGGAGAATGTTTTAGCACAGTGATTAATATTAGAGCAGCATTTGCACCGAACATTACTGCATTTGAATGCACCAGATACTGATAGAAAATTACCAGTAGAGGGAGTATTTGTTCTACTTAAGTCTACTGGATGTTATAATATTACAGAGAGTTCTCCCACTTCTGAAACTGACCACAGGTTTAGCGAGGAGGGATTCTCACAAAAAAGGGTCACTCAGTAGTATAGACCAATGTTTATGCAGAATATCTTTTGATGTGCTTGTGTTCACGGGTATATGTAGTAATATAATTAGTGTTCCACTCTTGGTTGGTATTGTCAGTGCTTCTCTTAACCAGAGACTCCTCTTGGGACAGGGCACTAGCTCTCTTGTAGGAGGCCTTCACAATGGCACTAGGGTATTTTTTAGCCTTAAAGCAAGTTTTTAGAATACTACTTTGAGCTTTAAAATCACTATCGGAGGTACAGTTCCATACGCTTAAACTGTCTGTATAGAAGGTTCGTTCGCCTTTTTTTTTTTTTTTTTTTTTAACAACTTTTTATTTGGTTTTTATAAAACATAAACAGCACATGACAGCCAGGACAATCCCCCAGCATGCCAAAAGCAACCCTCAAAAGAGAGTGAGTAAACAGAGATATAGCATAATACCCATGACAAGAGTGTCTGTAACAGAGACTAGCGCTTCACTGCATAGATCCACACCCTCCGACACTGACAAAATCCCCCCTCACCTTCCACCCTCCCTCTCCTCCAGCGACCCTCCCAACCAAGGCAAGCACCACGTTATATAATAATTCTCCGGCCGGGGAGACCATAGGAATAACCCTAATGGAAATCAGAATGTGGTCAGTCACGGTACGACAAAGTACATTATGTGGAAAAGCGTAGCAGTTCACCCAAGACCCATAACACCTCTACTAGGTGTCCTGAACCCCCTCCCACCGAGTTCCAGTGTGAACTACAAAAAAACCTCCAACCTTTCCAGAGTACCTGCTATGGATCGCCTCAAATACCATGTGGTGTCCCTAAACGGAAGCATCACCCTACGCACCTCCTCCGCAGAAAGGAAGGATTCTATAAACCGCTTCCATTTAAAAAAAAAAAAAGGATTTGGCCGATTTCTCTTTCGTGCGACTCAAATCTGTTAGGTCTGTGAAAAGATAGCGTTTCATCTGAAGAAAAACCTCAGAAAGTGCAGGGGTAGTAGGTTGAAGCCAATGGGCCAAAAGACACTGCTTCGCTACCAAAAGAAATAAGTGCAACAGAAGAGAAATCGATAGATTCTCCGGGGGTATGTGTAAGACAATTTAAAGGTAAAATTTTAAGGGTCTAAAGGTACGGAAACATGAAGTTTCCCTCGAAGCGCCTCAAAAAGAGCAGCCCAAAATCTCGCCGATGAGGGGCATGACACTAAACCATGTAACAGGTCAGTCCTATTGTCCACATTTCGGACAATCCTCCAGGCGATCAGGATGGGAAGGTGTCCTAGGGAAGGTAAACCCATAAATCGCATGGTGCATTATCCGAAATTGAGTATCCCTCCATGATTCATTGCAGACAGCCTTTCTTACCTTCCCCCATCCCTCCAAAATAGGCAACGTTAAATCCTCTTGGGCCAGCTTCCTTTCCCAATATCGAAACAATGAAGCACAAGTTTCCTATGCACCACCCCGAGTCAAATGTCTATACAACCCCGATAAGGAATGCTATCTGCTGCAGAAATATATGTATCAAAGGAGGGTAGGTGCATGCTCTTTCACAAGATCACGTAACCTGGGGCGTAAAAAATGCCATAATCTGTCTATATGGCAGGGAGTGTTCAAGACCTAACTGAGTGCGTCCTAAGCTCATCAAAAGAAAGGTATCTAGGTTCAGTGGTACTCAGTAAATGACCTACCCGATGGATCCCTGCCTCCCGCCATCTGCGAAACATGCCGTTCTCCTGGCCAGCCTGGAATAGCCATTTTTTTTTATAATAAGAACTTGAAAAATCAAAATAACTATTGCTATCGACGGGGGAGGAGCGAGACGCTGCTCTGATCACCCGGTCCGCTGATCGGGTAGAAGATCCCGCGTATCTGATGTGTACCTGAGGAGGAGGAGGAGGAGGGCGAAACCAGATAGGAGAGGTAAGATAGGATACCGTAATACAAAGACAGGATTTTCAAAAAATTTGAGAAAGGCTGAATGAGGTGGAAGAGAAAGCCAAAGGGATGGAACACAAGGTAGACGAGACAGAGGTGGGTAAATTGTCAAAGATGTGCTAAAGTGAGCGATTTAGAAGATAGTGGGAGACGATCAAACATAAGAATAGTTGGGATCCCAGAAAAACAGAAGGAGAAGATTGCCGAGGGTTTGTAAAGAACTGGACATTTTTACAAACAAGGCCTTTCCAATCTATTCAAAGTAGAGAGCGCGCACAGGGTGCCATCAAAACCTCCTCTACCAGGTGCCCATCCAAGAAAAATGTTGGTTAGGTTACTATCTGCGGCAGACAGAGACTCAATTTTGAGGGCAGCTAGAGGAGTAGATAAAGAAATTGATGGTAGTAAAATAATGCTGTATCCTGATTATTTGTGGGCAACGCAGCAAGCTAGGTTAAAAAGAGGTTAAAGGGGTTCTCCGGTGCTTACACATTTTATCCCCTATCCAAAGGATAGGGGATAAGATGCCTGATCGCGGGAGTCCCGCAGCTGGGGGCGCCCGTGATCATGCACGCGGCCCCCCATTTGTAATCAGTCCCACACGCTCCGGGTCTGATTACGCTATCACGCCCCTTCCCGTAGGCTTGCATTGACGGGCGGAGCATGACGTCACACGCCGCCAGCCCTGCGGTCGACCGTAATCAGACCCGGAGCGAACACGCTCCGGGGACTGATTACAAACGGGGTGCCGCGTGCATGATCATGGGCGTCCCCAGCTGCGGGACTCCCGCGATCAGGCATCTTATCCCCTAAACTTTGGATAGGGTATAAGATGTGTAAGCACCGCAGTGCCCCTTTAAGAGCAGTAAACATTAGGTACTCGTTATTATTTCCGGCCAAACATAGTGATACATAAAGATAGTTTTTTTTGCCTCGGTAGAGGAAGCAAAACTGGCTGTGTGGGGGGCTCAAGATAGAGGAATTGTCGGAAAATGTTTGACAATTGTTTTGCGACTCTCTCTCCTATTACTTGAATGAGGGTATTGATATGGAATGTGAGGGGTTGGCGTATAGGGTGAGGCAGATGGCGGTCTATAAAGTGAGAGATAAACATTTACCAGGTATTATTTATCTATTTACATTTAACAAAGGACAAAACACAGATTTTACAGAGAAAGTGGATTGCAAAGCAATTTCACTCAACACACACCTGTTACTCTAAGGCAGTGGTTCTTAACCTTGGTGGAACTAGTGAACCCCACCAAATTCAAAACATAGGAGGTATATATTTAAGTATATATTTATACATAGGTGCACAAAATGAACAAAACCATTAAGAACAAAACCATGAAAACATGATTTTCACACAAAAACATAATGAATATTTACTGCAAATCAGTGTGACTTCTGCTGTTGTCTTTCAGAGACCAGTTCAGAAATGCGTGGCTTTACCTTGGCAAGTGCCACTCTCATGTCATTTTCGCAGCAATGGCAGAGTTCCCCCACATTAGGCAGACAGTGTTCCCCCACATTAGGCAGACAGTGTTCCCCCACATTAGGCAGGCAGTGTTCCCCCACATTAGGCAGGCAGTGTTCCCCCACATTAGGCAGGCAGTGTTCCCCCACATTAGGCAGGCAGTGTTCCCCCACATTAGGCAGGCAGTGTTCCCCCACAAAGGAAAGGAAAATGTGTAATTAAACAGCCTGACCATTTACTGCAAGATGGAGTTGCCTTAGGCATCATGAACACCAAACAAAAAGAGTATTTTCTACCTCGATCACCTAAATGTGCAATATTTCATGGATTTCCTAAAACACATAAAAATGTCTTTCCTCCGCCACTCCGACCCATCGTTGCGGGCATAGACTCGGTCTTAGAAAGAATAGGTGCCTGGCTAGACCACCTATTGCAGCCACTTGTTACTCGCACCATGGGGTATATCCAGGATACCAAAACTCTCCTGCAAGCCATGGATAAGATGTTTTGGGATGTCAATAACAAATGGATGTCTTGTGACGTCACAGCCCAATACACGTGTATACCACACAATAGGGCCCTTGAAGCTGTGCAGTACCACATGACCAAATATAGTAACTACTCTTCAACTTTGATTCAGTACACCCTAAAGGTTTTAACATTTGTGCTTTCAAACAACTTTTTTTTCATTAAATGGAAACTTCTTTCTTCAAAAAGTAGGATGCCCGATGGGTGCCAAATTTTCACCCTCTTTGGCCAATCTGTACATGTCCCACTGGGAGGAGGTCTACCTGTATTCGGCCGTCAATCCCCATCGCCAGTCGGTGGGGTGGTACGGCTGATATATAGACGACTTCCTCCTCGTGTGGACAGGCAGTCAGGAGGAGGCACTTTCGTTTTTTTTATTTTTTGAACTGCAACAATTTTAATTTACAATTCACATGCAACCTGGAGAACAACTCCATACATTTTATGGATGTCACACTCATAGGTGACAACATGACTAAAACCATACACACCAGTTCTTATTGTAAACCAACGTCAAGGAAATGCCATCCTCCATGCTCAAAGCTGCCATCCGTCACATACAGTAAAAAATCTGCCAATTGGAGAATTCATAAGGGCCAAACGGGCATCTTCCACAACACAATCGTACAATAAAACTACACATGAAATCAATAAACAACTTACAGAACGTGGATATCTACCATCCATTCTACACCGAGCCAAGGCCATCACATCTTTAGCACCTCAAAAAAGTCAAATGCTCTGAACATATATCTAATTCATCATCAAGCAAAATAACTTTTTCCACAGCTTATTCAGTAGACTTTGATAATGTTCGAAATATTATTCTAAAGCACTTACCCTTGTTACATCAAGACTCCAACACAGCGAGCATATTACATCAGGGCATCAGATTTGTGGCCAAACGGGCAAAATCTCTCAGAGATAAACTATCACTTAGTGAGTATCGAGGAACAGAAACCAATACCACCTGGTTATCTACAACAGGATTATTTATATGTGGTCAATCACAATGCTCCATGTGTAAATTTGTCACCAGTACACATACATTTTCATCTACAGTCACGAAGAGCACCTTTCAAATAAAAGGATTCATGAACTGTAATTCTCATCACCTGGTATATCTAGCAACGTGCAATCTTTGTGCACTACAGTATGTAGGGTGCACAACCAGAAAACTTAAAGTAAGAGTGGCTGAGCATATGAGGGGTATGACATCTCTAGATTTTGTAAATAGAAGCTCATCTGGCCTCACTAAACATGTCAGGGACACACACTCGGGTGACTCATCCTGTATTTCTATAATAGGGATAGAGAAGGTCCATCAACCCCGGCGAGGAGGCGATTGGGCCAGACTGGTGTTTGCACGGGAGGCATACTGGATTTTATCCCTGGACTCCCGTGCACCTAACGGTCTGAACTATCGCAATGATTTAATGTACATATATTAATCATTCATGTCATTTTATTTTAGCATGTCACTATTTTGTACAGTCTTGATACATGAGTACCTCTATCCATGTGTTTCTAATATCATGTACATCACATATGATCACATATATGTTTTGGTTATGTTAGAGTTACCTTAGCGACTGCAGTCGTAACTTATATTCTATTCATGTTGTCAGTGGCTATTGCAGCAATTATAAGTTAACTTACATGTATGGACACTATGTTGTGTCCTATTTATTTTCCATGGACATACCATTTGTGTCCTTTAGTGTGGTACTCACTATGTTTCATTTGTATTTAGCATTTTCCATGTTTCCATCCCTTAATTATGCCCAGGCACATGTTTGGCCTATGTTGCTAAGGGTTACTACAGTATTTGCAGACGCATTTTATATCTACTTTTCTAGTGGCTCCTGCAGTAATCACAGTAACATCCTTGTTTTCATTTATCCATCTTTTATTTTTATGCATTGTGATAGTTCTGATCTATTTGTGAATACATAATGTCTATTTTTGATACATTGTTGGTGGCCCATTATGGTCTGTGGTCCGCTATTGAAACTGTCCTACACACATGCATGTATCTTGTGTTATACATTGAGCATTTTCTTCTTTTTTATGTGGGGCCAGTTTGTAGCGCCCCGGACCTGAGTTGCCTTAGGTTACCACAGGTGCCACACTCACATCATACCATGCATCTACTTTAAAATTAGCCATTCATGTCATTTCAGCATGTCACTACTTTATGCATTCTTGACACTCGAGTACCTCTATTTCATTTATTTATTTATTTGTTTCTAATATTATGTTTATCTCATATGATTAGATATATATTTGGTTATGTTACTTAGAGTTACCTTAGTGATTGCAGCCGTGACCTATATTCTTTTCATGCTGTCAGTGGCTACTGCAGCAATCACAATACATGTTTATTTGCATGGACATTATGTCTTGCTATATTTATCTTTCATGGACACAACATTGGTGTCCTTTTGTGTGGTATTGGCTATGTTTCATTTGTATAAAGACATTTCTCCGTTTCCATTTTTTAACTATAGGTACATGTATGGTTTACGTTGCTAAGGGTTACCACAGTGATCGCAGCCATATTTCACATCCTATCTAATTTGTCAGTGGCTACTGCAGCAATTCCAATATCATCATTGTCTTCATCTATCCATTTATTATTTTCATGCATTGCCATAGATCTGATATACTTGTGAACACTTAATGTCTGCTTTATCCTGGGTTGATACTCTGTTGGCGGCATGTTACGGTCTGTGGTGCGCTATTGGAACTGTCCCACACATATGCGTGTATTCTGTGATATATAGAACATTGTTTCTTCTATGTGGGGCTAGTTCATAGCGCCGAGGTCTTGCAGGCGTAACCAGGTGTGATCATTAATTTTGTTTTTTCCACCAGCATATATAAACCCTGTCTTTACCATTCTCTTTTAGCCATGATTAAGGGCTCTTCTGTAGCTCAAAACGCGTTGTCGTGTTGGTTTTAGGGGCTTGTCCCCCCCTTTTCCCTCCCTTTTTTTTTTGTTTGTGATCGATTTTGGATCATTTTAACATAAGTTATTAAAAGCTATGTCTTATCCTCTTCTACATCCTGAGAGCTGGATTCCCTTTGTCTGTAGTGTTCCCCCACATTAGGCTGGCAGTATGTTCCCCCACATTAAGCTGGCAGTATGTTCCCCCACATTAGGTGCAATATAGTCCGCCACATTAGGCTGGCAGTATGTTCCTCCACATTAGGTGCAATATAGTCCCCCACATTAGGCCGTCAGTATAGTCCCCCCACATTAGGTGCAATATAGTCCCCCACATTAGGTGCAATATAGTCCCCCCACATTGGGCTGGCAGTATGTTCCCCCACATTAGGTTGGCAGTATAGTCCCCCACATTAGGCCAGCAGTATGTTCCCCCCAAATTAGGTGCAATATTGTCCCCCACGTTACGTTGGCAGTATAGTCCCCCACATTAGGTGCAATATAGTCCCCCACATTACGTTGGCAATATAGTCCCCCACATTACGTTGGCAGTATAGTCCCCCACATTACGTTGGCAGTATAGTCCCCCACATTACGTTGGCAGTATAGTTCCCCCCACATTTGGTGCAGTATATTCCCCCACAGACATACAGCCTCCAGCCATACAGGATGGCTGGAGGCGGTATGCCTGTGTACTGCCCCACTTCAGTGTTCCGATCACCGCTCCTCGGGGCCGGCCATAGCAGGACCGGAGGATCGGGGGTCGTATCACCAAAGCTGACGCGCCGCTGGTAAACACTTACCAACTGCCAGCGGTCCTTCTTGCTTCTTCTCTGCGCTCCTCTGCCATGGGCGCATGCATGGGACGTGACGTCCCTGCGTGCGCTAGTTCCTGGCGATCCCTGCATTTTTAAAGTAAGCAGGGACTTAACAGAGGCATCCCTGTGTTCTGAAAGCATCTTTCGGAACACAAGGATGTCCCGAGGCAAAAACACCCGGCGGGCCTCCCTGCCGAACCCCGGAGACTGCCTCACCGAACCCCTGGGGTTTGATCAAACCCAGGTTCAGAACCACTGCTCTAAGGTAAGTGTGTTAATTCATAAAGGGTTGAAGGCAGAAGTGTTAAATTCAAAAGTAGATAAAGGAGGAAGATACGTGTTTCTGGTATTGAGTTTGGAGGGAAGAAGACAGCTGTTCGCCTTCGTCTATGTGCCGTCCCCCCCCCCCCCCCCCCCTTCTCATCTGGAGTATTTAAGGAATTATGTGGGTATGCTAACGTTAAGGAGGTATTACAATCATGGTGATAGGTGACATTCATGCAGTAATGAATGAAGGAAAAGATAGGTTAAGGTTAGGGAGACATTCTGAATGGTGGAATAACAGGATCAAAAAAAATTGTGGTAGAATTGGGATGGGTGGACTACTGGAGAGAGAGAAAGAGAGAGAGAGAGAGACCCAGACAAACCCAATAGTATATTCATGTTATAACAAATCCAAGAAAACACTATCCCGCATAGATATGAATGTGGGTGATAAGGAGATCATGCCAAGGATAGAAGATATAAAATATGAACCCCGGAGTATATCGGATCATGCACCGTTAATGCTTCAAATGGCAACTAAAAAGACACAGCAGATAATAATGAGAATAGATCCATTCTAAATAGAAGTATGGGGCGAAGATAATGAAATAGGTGATAAAATACGAGAATATTTCAAGATTAATGATGGAGCAGCCTCAGAGTGGATTGTCTGGGATGCCTTTTTAAGGTGTTATTGCGAGGCATCTGCAAGGAAAAAATTGTGAAGATGAAGAAAAAAGCAAAGCTACAAGAGGAGGTTAGAAGGGAAGTAGATGAAGCATAACAGCATTTTATAGAAACCAGATTAGAAAAAGATAGAAGAGAGTGGGAGGAGGCAATAGAGAGGTATAAAGAGCTACTAGCAGCAAAGGCTAAAAAAAAAAGTAATATTCCAGTCTGAGCAGAAGAGATATCTAGAAGGGGGAAAGCCGGAAAGATGGTTATAAAAAGATAAAACAGTGATAGCGGCTGTTAGAGAAAATGGGGGACGGATAGTAAGAGAACAGAAAGAAATTACCAAGGTTTTCTTAGATTTCTATAAGGAGTTAAATACCTCACAACTGACAGTAGAACTAGATGATATACAAAGATATGTTGATGAATGTTAATTATCAAAATTAACAAAGGAAGATGCTGAAATATTGGAGGGTGAAATTCCAAAAAGTGGGGTGTGGTAGGTGTTAAAAGAAGCACCTAGATCAAGAGGCCCAGTCCCAGAGGGGAACTCTACCCTCCTCAATGAAAGAGGCAGTGATAACGCTTATTTTGAAGCCTGGGAAAGATGAACATGAACCTGATGCGTATAGGCCAATCCGGCTGCTAAATACAGATATGAAGACCTTAGGAGTTAGATTGGCAAAGGTAATGCCTTCGCTATTATCGAATGATCAATGTGGATTTTATGAGTGATAGAACAACGGCGGACAATGTGAGAAGATTGTTCGGAAATCTGCAGATGGAAGGGGAAAAGTGGGACCGCTCCATCTTGTCATTGGACGCAGTTAAGGCCTTTGACAGGGTGAAGTGGTCCTTCCTTTGGACTGTAATGAGGGTATACGGGTTCGGAGAAGGGTTTATGAAGTGGATGGGAATTTTGTATGGTTCCCCCAGAGCAGTAACTTTTGGTAAATGGGGCTCAGTCAGGATTTCAGTTAACTAGGGGAGCTAGACAGGGCTGCCCCTGTCCCCCACATCTTTTCCCTTTACATTGAACCATTAGCAACAAGAATAAGAAATATGGGGTTTGGATGTTGGGGGACAGGGGACACAATATCACTCAGATGACATGCAGATGACATCTTGTTATACATTCGGAACACGCAACAGGTGTTAGAGGGTATTATAGAGAAAATAGAAGAGTTTGGGGAAAAATCGGGTTTGAGCATAAATTGGAATAAAACTGTATTGATGCCATTGGATAAACAAATATCTCATAAGAGATTGAAGATAATAGGAAAGGGCGATTTGCGGCGATCGCCGACATGGGTGGGGGTCCCCCCAGGAATTTGCACGGGATGTTGCACAAATATGTTTCACAAATTTTTGAAGGTGGGAAACTCGGATCGTGTGAGGATCTGAGTGCACAATATAAAATTCCTAACAATATAATGTCGTTATTTAGATATGCACAACTAAGGGAAGCAGTGAAAAAATAGATAAGAGGAATTGAGAATCCACGAGTGTTTGATAATGAGGGTCTTAAGGGAAGGAACAAATAAAAAAAATTATCTCTAAATTGTGAAAAATCAGGGATTGATAAAGGAATGGGAAAATTATATAGGAAAAGTAACAGAGAAGGAATGGAGGGAAATTTGGGAAGAGAATTCGAACACTATTAAAAATGGTTCACATAGGATTACACAATTTTTTATAACACACAGGTTGCATTATACGCCGCAACTTATGGCAAAAATAGACAAATCAAAAAAACAACATAAGTGTCCAAAATGTGATAGTGAAGGAATGGCATTCTTCCATATGTATTTCGATTGTCCGATGCTCAAGGAATTCTGGTTGAAGGGGATAAGGATGATGGAGGGAAGGTTAGAGTTAGAGGAGGGAGATAAATTAACAACCTGGCTATTGGGTGGAGGAAGGAAGAAGGATGGATAAGGCTTTAAGAGGTTTTAAGAAAAGTGCAATTTGTACCCAGACTTTTAGTAGCGAGAAAATACATGTCTAAGGAAGTCCCAAATATTGATGAATTTAATGCTACAGTCCGCAAGATGGTACATTTTGCGTTTAAATGGGCTGTTAAGGCCAGATGCTTGTCAAAATTCCATGCAATCTGGGATAATTGGATTAAAGGTATGACTGAGAGAGAGAGAGAGAGAGAGTGTTTAGTAGAGAATTTTAGATAAATTATGATATTAAAAATTATTAGTTTTCTCCTTCTGCTATGGGGGGGGGGGGTGTTTTTGGAAGGGTAGAGGGGGGGGGGGTTGTCAGGTGATTATTGCTTTGTAAGGGGAGGTGCTCTTTCCGACCAAAGATAAACCCTAATGATAGAATATAGTGGAATGTAGGAATTGTAAGATTTTTTTTTTTTCTTCCCAGTCTTTCCTCTCCCCTCAGTGGAATGGATGCTGAGGGATTAGGGGCCCTTCCACGAAACTTAATGAAGGGATGAATGAAGATTTGCCTTCATTAAAAAATTGAAAAAGCTGCACAACAGTTTAGTCTGCAAAATAAGATGAGTTGAGTGAATAGTGGTTTCTCCTCAAGCTTGTTGATCCTGGAGGGTGTGTAATAAACATACCATCAGTAGATCACGAGAGAGTCAGGAAGGAAGGTGGCACGGAAGGGCAACATACCTTGCTGACAAGGGGAGTAAGCTAAATTAGATGGAAATATAAGAGATGGGATATATTCTTGAAAATAATAAGCAGTTGGAAATAGGAGGAAAAGGATGGTTGTGAAAATGGAAAGAGGTGAAGTGAGTTGTGTGGCAGGGCTCAAATTGAACGTTAGAAATTGGAAGATGAGAGAGATTGGGAGGGGGGAGGAAGAAGGGAGAGGGAAAACATAATTTTTCCTTATCCAAAGGGAAAAAGAAAGGAAAGAGAGAGGATAAATACATATAAAAGACAAAGGCAACATTTTTTTTTTTTTAGGGATTATTGATACAAGTAACTCCAACATATGTGGATGATGTGGGTTGGACAGGGCACTGGACCCAGATTTGAGAATTGTAATGGGGTGGGGGGGGGGGGGCGGTTGTATTCTTTTATAATATGTGAAGCTATTGATGGAATAATTTGTTGAAGAATTTATAATTATTGTAATTGAAATTTAATAAGATTTAAAGAAAAAAAACAATAAAACTATTGCTATCGACTTCTTTGAAAAAAAGTCTTAGTGTTCAATTTTCCTAGGCCAGTGTGGAAGACCACTACGTCAAAGAACTCGGCATCATCCTTCTAGACATTCTGTGTGATTTGGAGACCCCATGAATTATTGTTAAGAGAAGATAAAAATTTGTCAAGTAAAACCATAGAACCCTTCCAAATAAAAAAATATATCATCTATGAATCGCTTGTAGCATACACAGTAGTGGAAGAGATGGTGAGAGTAAATGACGGACTCTTCAAACAGGCCCAAAAATAAGTTAGCAAAACTTGGTGCTACTCGAGACCCCATTGCGGTGCCTGTATGGTGTGCATAAATATTATTTTGAAATTGGAAATAGGCAAAAAGAAGTGGAGATAATTAGTGTCCACACACGGTCATGCAGCTCCCAGGAATATAATAATGAAAAGGAAGGGCGGAGTGTATTAAAACTTAACTTTTAAGAAATCTGTGGTTAAGACACATAGATATAGTGTAATGTAAATATATATATATATAAGACGTGGGATGCTGATGCTGTCCCACCTTCATACACACAGGATAGACTGCCAGTTAAGAAAATTAATCGATTGTTCAATTCATATTAAAGCAACACACTGCAGGTCATATAAGTGTCAATAATGTACTGAGCCCTTGCCCTTGGGCAAGGGCTCAGTACGTTACTGACACTTATATGACCTGCAGCGTGTTGCTTTAATGTGAATTGGGGTCATCAGTACTAGGTGTCATTTAGACAGTCGATTAATTTTCTTAACTGGCAGTCTATCCTGTGTGTATGAAGGTGGGATCAGCATCAGCATCCCACGTCTTATATATATATTTACATTACACTATATCTGTCTTGACCACAGATTTAATAAAAGTTGAGTTTTAATACACCCCCCCCCCCCTTCCTTTTCGAAATTGGAAATAGAGTTATAAATGTATTGTAAGCCTTTAAGGATTTCCTAAAAAGTGTGCTGCAGCATCAATCCCCAATTCATGGTAAATCACAATGTAAAGTGACGTAATGTCCATGGTTACAAAAACATATTCATTCTTCCAATCCACATTTAAAATACATGATATAAAATCAGTGGTGTCTTTAAGATAAGATCTCAGATTAAAAACATATTTGTGCAGTAAAAGGTCTAAATAATGAGACAAGTTGGAAGATACAGAATTAATCCCGGGAGACTATAGGACGTCCGGGCAGGTTAGTGCTGTTTTTATGTACCGTACTTTCAATGGATAGAGAATAGCAGGCGGCACTCCAGGTACTTGTGCAATAACATCGCTTCTTTATTTGCTTGATTAGCAGGTTACAGCAGAGCGGAACACACCAACAGTTTCACGCTGTTTTTATGTACCTTTGGTAGGTAATAAAATATAGGAAGGGCTGGTTCCCTTAGGAGTATAAAATCACTTTCAGATTTATTGAGTGTGCCTACTTGAAAACCCTCTGTTAATTTTAATTCCTGTGCATATTTCTTGGTTGGGTCAGATGGTAGGATATTGTAATATTTTGTGTCTGACAGAAGCAGATATGCTTCTGCAATGTAGTCATCTATATTTAGGATAACCATACCACCGCCCTTATTGACTGGTCAGATGACTATCTGTGTTGTCTGCTAGTTGCTTAAGACCTCGCTGTTCTATGTGGGAGAGGTTGTTTTTGTAGGTAGAACTATTCTTAGTTAGTTTTTCCAGGTCCTGGAATACCAGGCTGGAAAAGGTTTCTAGGAAACTACCCCATAACTGGAGGACGTAGAAACCTGATTTGGGTTTAAGGTTGGTGTGGATAGGTGTACACACACCAATGTCAAATACTTCTAGCTGGTCCGATCTGGACTCAGCATCCCCCTTAATGTTGAAGAATCTTTTAACAGTAAGTTTCCTAATGAAGTTATTTACATCGATAAAAAGGTCAAAGCTATTCGCTCGACTGGTGAGACAAAAGGAAAGGCAACGCTTAAAGTGTGTCAGATCCAACAAAAAAACTTTTATTTTAATATATCACTCAGTACCTAATCCTGACCATGTACATCTAGTTTTTATGTGTCTAGCACCTTTATTTTTTTATTACACTTTTAATTTAGCTCACTAGTCTGAATTCCTCTCAAAGGGAGGGGGCGTGGCCTTACTGTGCAGGTCTCTGCTAGAGATGAGCGAACTTACAGTAAATTCGATTCGTCACGAACTTCTCGGCTCGGCAGTTGATGACTTTCCCTGCATAAATTAGTTCAGCTTTCAGGTGGGCTGGAAAAGGTGGATACAGTCATAGGAGACTCTTTCCTAGGAATGTATCCACCTTTTCCAGCCCACCGGAGCACCAGAAGGCTGAACTAATTTACCCAGGATAAGGCATCAACTGCCGAGCCGAGAAGTTCGTGACGAATCGAATTTACTGTAAGTTCGCTCATCTCTAGTCTCTGCCCCTCCCTCAGTATGCTGTCTGCTCACATCTCCCCTAGCATTAGCAAAACTACAACTCCCAGCTTGTCCTCACTGACAGTAGCGGGACACAAGCTGACAGTGGGAGGATTTTTCCTCTAGCTGTGAGCCCTGTGCTCACAGCTGTCAATCAAGGAAGGGTGTCCATGATGTAGGTGATGACGCATGGACACAGCAGGACTAGTATGTGTCCAAGCAAGCAGGGAGGCACTTCTTTGACTGGCTTTTTCAGTATGAAATACTGAAAATTTTCTAATGAAAACAATTGCAAAACCTATTGGTTTTGCATGCTTTACAACATATCAAAGGTTTTTGTGTCTGACAGTGCCCATTTAAAGGGGTATTCCAGGCCAAAACTTTTTTTTATATATCAACTGGCTCCGGAAAGTTAAACAGATTTGTAAATTACTTTGATTAAAAAATCTTAATCCTAGCAATAGTTATTAGCTTCTGAAGTGGAGTTGTTTTTTTCTGTCTAACTGCTTTCTGATGACTCAATTCCCGGGAGCTGTGCAGTTCCTATGGGGATATTCTCCCATCATGCACAGCTCCCGGGACGCGACATCATCATTGAGCAGTTAGACAGAAAACTTCAGAAGCTAATAACTATTGGAATGATTAAGATTTTTTTAATAGAAGTAATTTACAAATCTGTTTAACTTTCCGGAGCCAGTTGATATATAAAAAAAAGTTTTGGCCTGGAATACCCCTTTAACAGTATCTAGATTGGTGGACCCTTGTGTTTTATTCCTTCTTCTCTTGTCTTCTCTCACTTCTATTTCTGACACATCCTCATCTCTGCATTATTTTCTCTTTAGACCCAGTGGTAAGGCTATCTCGATAAATTCCATAGGGGGAACTTTCTGGAGGACTTAGACTGGGGGAGACTTCAGTACCCTGGTGGGAGGGTCTAAAAAAAAAAAGTGGTGTTATAATTGGAGATGGAGTGATTCAATAGAGGGATGGCTCCCAGTGCTGGAGGGTGTGTGTCCAAGGAGGGGTGTTCAAGAGGAGTTAAGAATTGTTGGGTAGGCGGTTGTGTAGAGGTAGAAGGAGGAGTGTTTACATGGAGTGTCAGCAATGAGCTTTCTAAAAGGGATTCATTGTCAGATTAAGAAAAACGGTACGAGAGGAGGCAGTTATTGTGACTACGGGATAAAGTGTTTGGGGAAATGAAGTTCAGAAGTTCTTGTGGTGGATTTGTAGTAAGCGATTTGTTGGTAAAAAAACGCTTCTCAAAATGTGGGGGGACAGTTGTTAGGACTGTGGGGTAATGTGTTAGTAGAAATGGAGTTCAAGAGATCTTGGGGTGGATTAATGATACTGGATGACTTTCTTTTGGGCTTAGCTGTATTAAAAGACTTTACAGAATGTGGTTTGGGTGTAATCTGTGAATCCTGGTGGGATGCACCCCTTGGCCGCTAGTTCCGGAAAAACGGAGGGGTATGCAGTCAACTGGAAATAGTAGCACCAGACCGATCTCTATTGAAACCATGGTGTGGAACATCTAGTTTGTCTGGAAATTTAGATGGTACGGAGGGGGGCCTGATGACCTGAACCCCTTGGGCAGATCTGTTGGATCTAAAGGTTTTAGTGGTGCCTGCTTTGTAATTGATCTTATTACATGCCTGGTTGGGGAGGGGATGGGTTTCTCAGACTTTAGCCAATATTTTATATTATTGTGGTGGTAGCCATCCCTATCCCTGTGAAGTTTGGTAAGTTTTTTATGCATAATCTCCCTCTGCAGTTTTTGCATTTTCTAATTATAAGAAGAATACCAATCAGAATATTCAGGTAAGTGCTGAAGCTTAGACAGAGCAAAAATACAGGCATCTATTTTATTCCACAACCGAATCCCTTTTTTCAGACAAAAAACGTAAAAGAATTGAAGAGCAAGTGTTCAGAGCGTCCTCCCATTTACTACCAAAGGTGGAGTCCTCTTTAAAGGAGGCAATAGGTCTCAGTCTTAGGCCTCTTGGAATAAGTTTTTCAGTCAAATATATTTTCAAAAAAGAATAAGAAGATCAATAACAAGAAAGATCACGTTGATGATGTATTTCTTCTATGGATAATTTTTTTTACTTAAAAAAGGAATGTTTTCATCTGCTCAAATTCGCTGATTGTAACAGTACCTGGTGGGCCATCTGGGGCATTTTCTGCTCCCAAGGATAGAGTTGTTGTCACCTTAGAATCAAATAATATGTTCCCCTTGTTCAATCTTGTGTTCTTCAGGTCCATGATTGCAAATGTAGAGCGGGTCGGTCACCTCAGTCATAGCAAATGGCAGGTGAATCAGAATCTGTCGGAATAAAAAAAAAAAAAGGAAGACAGATACCTGCGCCTCGTGTATTACCCTAAGAGTATCAAGTAATGGGTCGGATTGGTGACCCACGAACCATGTAGATGGCCGCTCACCTTAAAATAGAATAGTGCAAGCCTCTTGCCCCAGGGATAATTGGGTACTAAAAGTTGAAGTCGCTGCTCAGCCTTTTGGGTTGCAGGAATAAGCCATCTGCTGTCCTGGAGTGAAAAAACTGGAAACAAGACCCCTCATAACTATTTCCAATTTCAAAATAATATTTATGCACAACACACAGGCACCATTTACTCTCACCATCCCTTCCAATACTGTGTATACTACAAGCGATTCATAGATGATATATTTTTTATTTGGAAGGGTTCTATGGTTTTACTTAACAAATTTTTATCTTCTCTTAACAATAATTCATGGGGTCTCCAATTCACACAGAATGTCTAGAAGGATGATGCTGAGTTCCTTGATGTAGTGGTCTTCCACAATGGCCTAGGAAAATTGAGACTTGAACACTAAGACTTTTTTCAAAGAAGTCGATAGCAATAGTTTTTTGTTCTTTAAATCTTATTATTTCAATTACAATAATTAAACATTCTTCATGAAATTATTCCATCAGTATCTTCACATATTATAAAAGAATACAACCCCCCCCCCCCCCCCCATTACAATTTTCAAATCTGGGTCCAATGCCCTGTCCAACCCACATATATTCATAGTAACATAGTTCATAAGGTTGAAAAAAAGACCAGAGTCCATCAAGTTCAACCTATAACCCTAATAAGTCCCTATTGAGTTGAGTTCATCCAGAAGAAGGCAAAAAAACCTCATACTAGAGGTAAAAATTCCTTCCCGACTCCAAATATGGCAGTCAGAATAAATCCCTGGATCAACCTTCTGTCCCTATAAATCTAGTATACATAACCAGTAATGTTATTACTCTCCAAAAATGCATCCAGACCCTTTTTGAACTCTACAGAGTTCACCATGACCACCTCCTCCGGGAGAGAATTCCACAGTCTCACTGCTCTTACAGTAAAGAATCCCTGTCTGTGCTGGTGTAGGAACCTTATTTCCTCTAGACGTAGAGGATGCCCCCTTGTTATCGATACAGTCCTGGGTATAAATAGATCATGGGAGAGATCTCTGTACTGTCCCCTGATATATTTATACATTGTTACTAGGTCTCCCCTAAGCCTTCATTTTTCTAAACTAAATAACCCTAATTCTGATAATCTTTCTGGGTACTGTAGTCCTCCCATTCCCCGTATTACTCTGGTTGCTAGTCTTTGAACCCTCTCCAGCTCCACTATATCTTTCTTGTACACTGGTGCCCAGTACTGTACCCATTCATGTTACTTGTATCGATAATCCTTTTAAAAAAAAGTCCCTACAAAACTTTGCCTTTTTCTTTTATATGTATTTATCCTCTTTCTCTTTCCCTTTTCCCTTTGGATAAGGAAAAAATAGTTATGTTTTCCCTGAATTGGAGACCCCATGAACAATAATTCATGGGGTCTCCAATTCACACAGAATGTCTATAAGGACGCTGAGTTCCTTGACGTAGTGGTCTTCCACAATGGCCTAGGAAAATTGAACACTAAGACTTTTTTCCAAAAAGTCGATAGCAATAGTTATCTTGATTTTTCAAGTTCTCATTATAAAAAAAAAGCTAACGAATGTTCCATACGGACAGTTTAAGCTCATTAGATGAAACTGTACCTCTGATTTTAAAGTTCAAAGTAATATTCTAAAAACACGCTTTAAGGCTAAAAAATACCCTAGTGCCATTGTGAAGGCCTCCTTCAAGAGAGCTAGTGCCCTGTCCCAAGAGGTGTGTCTGGTTAAGAGAAGCACTAACAATACCAACCAAGATTGGACCACAAATTTTATTACTACATATACCCGTGAACACAAGCACATCAAAGATATACAGCATAAACATTGGTCTATACTACTGAGTGACCCTTTTTTGCGAGAATCCCTCTCCACTAAACCTGGGGTCCCTTTCAGGAGGGGGAGAAGTCTCCGTAATATTATAACAGCCAGTAGACTCAAGTAGAACATATACTCCCTCTACTGGTACTTTTCTATCAGTATCTGGTGCATTCAAATGTGGTCATGTTCGGTGCAAATGCTGCTCTAATATTAAAGGGGTTCTCATCCAAAAGGTGATTATTATTATGTACCTGGCATACAGTAATGGACATGCTTAGGAAGGATCTGCGCTTGTCTTGGGGCTGTATGGCTATGTCATGAGATTACCATAACACTGTGGCTAGCTTTTTGTGAACTTGTATTTCCTGTTTGACTTATGTTTTTTGACTACAAATCCCACAATGCCATTTTCCTCCCTCTAACACATCAGCCACCCCACCCATTGAAACATAAATGAGCTGCAGACCTGTGGTTTTCAATCAGGGTGCCTCCAGCTGTTGCATTAGTTGCAGATTGACTGCTCCACCCATTGAAGCAGACAGGCTCCCTGTCATCAGCTGACTAGCGAGTCAGGTCTCGGCCGCATTGCGAGCTGGGCCGCATTGCAAGCTGGGAGACAACAGTAATTTTGTATGCTGGTAAAAATTAATAGTGGGATGAAAATCACAGAAGAATTGTGGGAAAACCGTCACGCACACAGTTACAGACACTATATTATGATCTACACTAAATTTACAGCCCCTGTAGCATAGTCAAATAAAAAAAAATCCTGGAATACCCCTTTAATCATCATGCTAAAACATTCTCCTCCAAAAGTACAGGAGAAACATTTCAAATTAAAACCCTCCTTAATTGCTCTACACAATATGTGGTTTATCTGCTTGACTGTGTTTGCGGGTTTCAATATGTTGGTAGGACCATTAGATGCCTAACAGTCACCAAACATAGAAACAACACCATCACTGGCTTCTTACTCCATAATGTCTCGAGGCATCTAACCCAACATCATAATCAAGATTTTAACTTTATTACTCTGACCCCTATTGAGAGTATACCAAAAAGAACCCCCAAAGATTCAATGCTCTCCGGAAAAAAGAGAATTATTGGATCTATAAACTACAGACACTGGTTTTGTCTGGTTTAAATGAACTTATCAAGTGTTCACTGTGATTTTATTGTTCTTATTTTCACTGGCTGATCTACCACTAGAATTAAAGGAAAACTGTCAGCAAGTTCACCCACACTAAACTCAGTACATTGGGTTAAAGTGTGAGTGAACAGGAGTCTGTAACATGCTCACTTAGTAAAGTTTTGTATTGGCCGAGTTTGCGTCCTCTAAATTGTCCGCCATCTGTCCCGGTTTTGGGCGCAGCAGGCAATCTTACTTTGTGTTCTGGAGGCAGGCGCAAGGCTGATGCCAAAAATGGCAAACCTTTGTGTGTGTCCCATAGTGGATAAAGGCAGGGGGCTCTGTCATCAGAGAACATGCCGTCAGGAACCTGTTCAAGCAAAGAGCGGGCAGGAAAGGCACAGCAGAGAGGTGTTGAAGCCCCAAGGAAATGAAGACCCTCGGGCACACTTCTCTGAAACTAGAACGCCACATAAAACAGACACAGACAGTCAAAGGCGTTATGAGCAACCTTTCATTGAGAGCTTAATGTCAGTGGCTTAATAGTAAGTTTGCTGCCACTTTAAAGTCACAAGCCTCTCTCAGACAGGTGCTTGATCCAGAAGGTGGAGATACCAGAGAGCTCCTCAGGGGAAGCAGGGTGCAATGGTGGAGGCTGTAAGGGTCAGTGGGTCTACAGGAAAGGGAGGAATTAGGACTTGAAGGAGCATGCGCTGCAATATGGTGTGTGCTGTTTGAGTCCCCGGGCCCCTGTCTCATTTAAATATGGTGTCTTTTGAGTAGAATCTCTGTGCTGTAGCCAGGGTGACTTTATTTCTGTGCCAAAGTTGTATTCGTAGTGGGGTGCCTTTTAGACCCCCTCCCGACCCAACTGGATCTGTATACTGCTGCTGCTATCTATGTCAGGATATGCAGTTGGTATGTTGTGTTTTTGGTGCACTTTTCTGGATTTCTGCAAAATCCTGGAAAAGTGGTGCTACTTTTCCACAATCACACGAATTGTGGTAAAAATTAATAATTTTTACTTTGATTTTGGAAAATGAAAGCAAAAAGTGGTCCAAAATGTTGCACTATGTAAGCAAAAAAAAATCCCTGGAGTGATTCATTTTTTATTTTTATTTTTTATTTTTATCAAATCTCTTTTTATTAAACCTTTTCATTAGTAGAACGTAGGGTACAGAAAAGAAAAGGGAGGAGGGTACAGTACAATAAGGAGTATGTTGACAGCCAAAAATATGTCAGATCACCCACAATGACACTACTCACTACTCAATGACACTACTTCACATCCGATATGATAGCATAGGCTATGAAAGGAGAATTCCCGCTGTCTGTTTAGTAGCTATAGGTCAATACCGACCTAGGATTAACAGCAGATTTTGAAACGTCACAGTTTCAGGTCAAATCTGGATATGGTGTACTCCGATATATGGGGGGGGGGGGGGGGTGTAGGAAGGAGGGATAATTATGTGGAGTGAGGGGGGGGAGGGGGGAGAGACAAGGTGAGTGGAGAGAAGAGAGGGGGAAAAGGGTAAACAAACAAGATGAAGTATATACAAGCCAGGCAATGGTTATTACATTTGGTATCGTATAACTGCTGCAGAACATTCAAAGAAATAGTGTAGGCCATTAGTCATTTTAGAACTTCAGGAGGGGACAATCGTAAGAAGGGTATGGGTGAAATCTAGTAAATCATGTCCGGAGAGGTGACGGACACTAGTGAGCTGTATATCTAGAGGATCAGGGAGGGACAATATGTGATATGGTAAGTGTTACAATTAAAGTGTGTACCTGCATTCAAGGGGAAGAGGAGCCATTGAGCGAAGAGCGAAACTGCCTCCACGGAGACCAGGTAACTACGAAGGCATCATGTCTCCTCAACTCCCAGCTGACTAACTCCTCCATGCGGTAAATATAGTCAATTTTCGTGTACCAGGAAGTTAGTGTGGGGGGTTCAGTTTGTCGCCAGAGGGAAGGAATCAGGAGCTTAGCAGCGGTTAGTAGCGTGGTTGCCAGGTCTGCTTTTTTTGGGGTGAAAGCATGATGAGGGGCCCAGAGGAGGAGAAGAGGTGCGTGAAAGGGAATTTTAACTTTAGTCATCAACTCTATCTGTTTCAGAACTCCATCCCAGAAGTGCTTAAGCCTAGAACAGTATAACCAAATATGCGATAAGGAGCCAGTTTCTGCATTACAGCGCCAACACAGGTTATTACTAACAAGATTAATATGATAAAGCCATTCAGGAGTGCGATACCACCTAGTCAGTAGCTTGAGGGAATTTTCTTGTATTCTGAAACATCTAGAAAAACCATGAGAATGTGATAAAATAATTTTAACTTCATCTTTAGAAAAAGTAGCATTCAGTTCTGCACTCCATGCAAGCAAATAACTAGGTGTCACAGGCGGAGAAGAAATAAGTAGCTCCGCATATAAATGTGAAATAATACCCTTAGGAAGTGTCGGATGTACATAGTATTTATCGAGCCAAGAAAGAGGGGGTATCTTAGGGAGAAGCCTCCGAAATTGTCTAGTAGTCTGTCTTAAGCTAAGACGTGTTAAGAAATTTAGTTCCATGCGGGACATGCTGGGTAATAAATTTGCGGGGTCATCATTCTCAACGGTATAAAGGTCTTTAATGAGGAAATTGTCAAAGCATGCCCATGTGTCTCTGTGGTCACCCTCTAAATTTTAATAGTGGGGCAAATCAGAAAGGGGAGCTAGTGGGGATATTTTGGTGGCCCTCGCCTCTGAGGCCAAATAATTATAATAAACCTGAATGGTGCCCTTCGTTAAGGGGTTAAGAGAATTTCTCAAGGTGCTGCTGAAAAGGGATGACATGATCGCTCCCCTGGAAGTGTTATCCATGTGGCACCACTCAGTCTCCGCATATAAATGCCTGGGAGATTGTCGGGCTAGATCCAGCCACCTTGAAAGATGTATGGCTTGTTAGTATTTGTATAGATCCGGAAGGCCCATTACCCCTAGTGAAGGTTTAAGGATCAGAAGCCTATGAGGTAGTCTTGGTTTCTTACTGGACCAAAGGAATCTATTGAATTCCTTGCGGAGGGCGCTAAAAAAGGAGGTACGGACCATAATTGGTAAAGTCTGCAGAACATATAGAATTTGAGGGACTATATAGGTTTTTTTCTGCCCAGCCAGGTAGTCATAGGGAGCCTGAAATTTACTAGCTGTTGTTTTGTTTTATTCAGCAATGGGACGTAATTTTCCAAAAATATGGCAGATGGATTCCTAGTCAGGAGGACACCTAGAAATTTCATATGATTGACCGGCCAGCGGAAAGGGGCCAACAGTTTTATGGGGGGTACTTTTTCTTCTGGCACAGAAAACATTTAAGATTTCAGATTTGTTAACGTTTACTTTGAAGTTAGAGATATGTCCATATTCACTAATGATATCTAACACCTTGGGGAGTGCCACTGATGATTGGTGATGATTAAGAGCAGGTCATCTGCGAAAGCGGCAGTTTTGTGCGTGAATTCCCCTAGCTGCAGACCTTGTATGGTGTGTGTTTGTCTGATTTTTTTGTATCAAGGCCTCTATTGTGAGGACGAAAAGGGAAGGAGAAAGCGAGCATCCCTGGCGCATTCCGTTTGTAATGGAAAAATGTGGGGACAGTGTGCCATTAATGCGTAAACGAGCTGAAGGGCACGAGTACAGGGCGTTAATGGCAGATATAAACTCTGGGGGGAAATTAAACTTCTGCAGTATGGCTGTCATAAAGGACCAGGAAATCCGGTCGAACGCTTTTTCAGCATCTGTACCTAACAATATTAGATCAGTGTGGGAGCAACGTGCATAATGAATGAGGGATAGGAGGCGTGTAGTATTATGTTTGCCTTCTCTAGATTGGACGAAACCCACTTGTTCAGGGCCAAGAAGTTGGGGGAGAAGATGTTTCATTCGGAAAGCTAGTAGTTTGGCATACCATTTTATATCGGTGTTTAATAAGGAGATGGGGCGGTAGTTGCCACAGTCAAGTTTGCTCTTCCCCTCCTTAGGGAGTAAAGTAATATGTGCTTCCAACGCCTGGGGAGGTAGCGGGACACCCTGTAAAAGGCTGTTGCATAGAGAAGTAAATTTGGGAAGTAAAGGTTGTTTAAAAGTTTTATAGTAAGCAATTGGTAGACGATCTGGGCCCGGAATATTACCCGATGGGATGGAAGCCAGCACTTTGGAAACCTCATCTTCCGTGAACGGAGATGTCAAGGATTCTTTATCAGTCTCAGAGAGAGAGGGGAGCAAAATTGTCAGGGTTGTCAGGGTTGCAGTGTCAGGGGGTTGAGGTATATTGTATAAAGAGTTGTAAAAGTGGAGGAAAGTGTTAGTAATGGAATCAATATCGCCAGCTACAGATCCCGAATCAGTGTTGAGTTGTGTGCTAAACGTTGGTTCTGATCTTGTTTTAAGTAAGGAAGTAGTTAACTTTGAACCTCTATCGCCATGGGCATAAAATTTAAAGGAGCTCCTTTGATAAGCTTTTGCAGACTTTATATTCAATAAATCCTTAAGGGAATTTCGGAGGTTGGTGAAATCGGATTGGGCAGAACACATATCCGACAATTTGCTTAGTCTTTCCAATGAGGAAATTTGGGATAGGAGCGAATTAAGTTCGGAAGAGCGTTGCTTTTTCAGTGTAGACCCTAGAGCTATAAATTCACCTCTGATAAAGGCTTTGTGGGCCTCCCAGGCAATCGGGTAAGGAGTATCTTTGTGTTCATTGCACTCAAAATTATCTATTAGCAAGCTAGTGAACTTATCTTTGTGAGCTTCAGTATCTAATAACGTTTTGTTAAGAGTCCATGTCCAATGTCTGGGAGGTATATTGTTAAACGAAAAGCTGACAAATATTGGGGCGTGGTCTGAAAGTGTGGTAGGGCCAGTAGAGGAGGAAATCACTTGGGGAAGGAATCTGTGTGAAATCAAGAGATAGTCTGTCCTGTGAGAGGAGTTGTGTATAGGTGAATAAAAGGTTTAGTCCTTTGTGGTGGCGTTATGGGTTCGCCACACATCAATGAGATCAAGGGCGGATAGGGATTTTTGAATCGCTGAAAGTGTTCTGCAAGAGATGGGTGGACGTGTAGATGAGGTGTCTAATATCGGATTTAAGGCGACATTAAGGTCCCCTCCTACCAGGAGAATCCCCTCAGTGAATTGTTTCAGCTGATCCACAGCGGAGATGATCCAAGCCGCTTGATGTTTACTAGGTGCGTACAGGTTGGCTATAGTTATCAGTGTGCCAGCCAGGTAGCCTTTTATGAACAGGAATCTTCCCTCTAGATCAGTGAACGTGGCGGTATGTGTGTATGGAGTGTTTTTGTGTATGGCAATACTCACTCCTTTAGACGCCGAAGTAGGATGTGTGCTTTGAAACCACTGGGCGTAGAAATGGGTTGGCAACTTGTGGATGTGAGTGCCTCTGAAGTGCGTTTCCTGTATCAGGGCAATATCTTCTTTGTCTTTTCGGATGAGAGATAAAACCCTCTTTCTTGGCTCGTTGAAACCCCTGATGTTATAAGAAGAAACAATTATAGCATTAGCCATCACTTATCACAGAAGAGGAGGCGAAATATCATGTTCTGCATACAATACATTTGCCTAGTGAACATAGGCCTAACGATGCGGCCAGGAATAGGAAACCAAGGAATAGTTCCACAGTAATGCCTAAAGGTACAGTGCAAAATACGTTCAAATAACAATTTTTCAGTCATGTGATATTGAACAAATAGTCAGAACTGTTTTAAAGGATTTTGGAGAAACCTTAATAGTGTCCAGCTTAGGAGGGGGGTAGGAAGAGAAGGTAAGAAAAATATAAAGGAGAAACAGAGTGAGTAAAGATGGAAAAGAAATACCTGATATACAGAAGGAGTATAATAGAGAGATGTAGTAGGAGGTAGCTAAACGGTAAAAGCGTGGACGGGTAAACAGGTAGAAAAGAAGAGGAGCGGAAGGAGGGGAGAATGTGTAGGAGGACGTAATAGGAGATGTAGAGGGTAGTTCTAGTAGTAAGCTCTTTTGCTAAGACTACAAATAAAAGAAAGCACAACGAGAAGTAACCATCACTTAACTGGGTGTGTAACAGCTTAGTATATTCCCCGTTGGTAATGGACCATGAAACAGAATTTAATTGAATTCCGGAGACTCACCAGGGCTCCGGCACAACTTAACCTAGATCCACCTAAGAAAAAGACATAACATAGTCACCACTTGTAGTGCCAGGCTAGGTCCCCTGTATGAGGAAACATAGCGGAGGAGTATCTTGGCTACATGACAATGACAATGCCAAGTCAATTCTTCTCGGAGTCATTTTTCCAGAACGTTTCTTAGCCTTCTGTGATGTAGCCGATCCTACCGTTTCCCATGGGGTTGGTGTTGGGATGGAGGGAAGGTCGGCGAGATCCATGACTGCAGCCCAGTCCAGTACAGTACATCTACCTTTCCCCATTCCTAAATAGAAAGTGCATCCGTGTGGTCAGGTTTTGTGCGGATGGTGAACCTTCTGTTGTTCACAGAGAAAGATAGGCTGAAAGGAAACAGCCACTTGTATTGATTTGGAGCGAAGCAATTCAGTGAAAGGTCTCAGGAGGTTCCGCTTTGACAAAGTAACGCGGGCTAGGTCTTGGTATAAGGAAAGACGAGAGTCCTCAAAGGAGAGATCAGATATGTTCCTGGACTTGCGAAGGATATCATCTCTGACACCAGAGTTGAAGAGGTGGCAGATAACATCCCTCGGGGGCTCCTGCGGTTTTGGCTTGGCTCTCAAAGCTCTGTGCGCTCTCTCGATTTCAATGGTTTGTTGGAAGGAGTCACCAAGTATCTTGATAAATATTTGTTTGAGGGTTGGTATCAGTGACTCCTGCAAAACTGTTTCGGGAAGTCCTTTGATACATAGGTTGTTCCGTCTCCCTCTGTTATCCTGATCTTCCATCCATTCAATAATTTTGTTCAGGTGGAGTTGACATTTTGTAAATGAGGAAGAAGAGGCTTCTGCGTAAGAAATAAGGTGGTTTGTGTAGATTCAAGTTGTTCCACCCTGTTGCCCACTTGTTTTATGTCGTACTTGAGCTCAGACAGGCCTTGACGGATAGGGTCTAGAGCGGAAATGATGAGTTTTCTCATGAAGGATCTAGAAACCGGTAGTTCGCCTGACTGTGATTGGTTATCCATTTCGCTGTCAGAGTAAGTATCAGGGCGGGTTCTTGAAGTGGGTGTAGAGTATTTAACAGATTGAGAAGTTAGAGGTTGGGATTTTAGTTTATCTCCTTTTAAGTGTTTCTTAACAAATTCTTCTATGCTATTGTTCTGTTGAGGAATCTCTGTGTTTCGGAGGTCCTATCTTGACCATTTCCAATCTCCCAAGAGAGAAGTTCAGAAAATTGGAGGATAAGATGTAAGTAGCATGGACATATCAGATACAGTTCTGACTAGTGAGGAAAAGTTTAGTGCATTGCTGTCAAAAGGCACATAATGGGAGAAATGTGGTCCCCTTTGTTCTGATTTTCACAGTAAAAGCAGTGGGATCGGATGTATTGGGATGGACGCCAGCTATCGGCTGCTGATACGCCAGATAGGAAGGGATGGGGGAGGGAGGAGCAGAGGTATGTAGGTAGTCTGTGATACTTCAGGCTGTGGAGCCAGGTGAGTGCCCCACAAGCAGCTCTTTAAAATATTTGCAGAGTGTAGTATCAGAGCTTGAGCAAAAGGTGGCAGTAGAGTGTCAGGCTGTGCAGCTGGGTGAGGGGTCCAGTGGCTGCCCTCAGAGAAAATTGCAGAGTGTAATATCAGAGTTTGAGCAGAAGGTGGCAATAGAGCATCAGGCAAAGAGAAGCTCGATGTTATCTGAGGTATAGTGTAACTCAAGATAGGATATTCTGATGCCGTAGAATCAAGGATAGAGTAAAGCTACTATTAAGTAAAAAGTCCTTCTCTCTTGATAGGGGTAAGTTGTTGCACAAACGTGTGGTAAAACTGGCAGGATATAGTGCTCCTCTGATGCTGGGTTTGGGGCTTGCTTGTTAGCAGGGAGAAGGAAGCTCTCGGGCGGTGTATGAAGCAGCTCTGAGACAGCGAGGAGGTGTGACTTCCTCCTTCAATATGCTTCAATATGTTGGTAGGTGAACCCAGGGACCGTGCACTGTGACAGATACATAGGGGTGTATAATGCACTAGTTAGGTGCGAGGCACCTCAGCTGCTCAGAGAGAAGGCGGCCTTGTATAGAAGTCACACTGAGTAATTAGTTGCAGCCTCAAAGAGGGATGTGGGGGAATCACGATCTTTGCAGCTCTTACCAGATATAGTTATTTACTGCTACTCCTCTCTCTAGCAGTGTCCGAGGCACAGCAAGGCAGGCCAGCACACCGCCAGCTACATTAAACAGGTTCCCCTCGCCCCTGCTTTAACTTGTATGCCTGTGCTGCTCAGCAGCAGCGAGGGCAGCGGAGGAAACTGAGAGAGGGTCGGGAGCCCACACTGAAAAACGGGGAACAGTTCTATTGTAGCCGCCTGTCTACACATTGAGTGAACACTTACATTGATGTGATCTAAGGTGATACAAGGTGCTCAACTCCAAGTGCAGTTGTGCACCTACGTTGGAGTGGAGGACCTGCACCTATGGATCACAATGTGGTTTCACAACTGTGGTTAATGTAAACAATGACATTAGCTATACCTCAAAACTGATGTAAAATTGAGACATTAGCCAGTATATCCTTATATGAAGGACACACTTGAGCCCGCACACCACGCCAAGGTTTCTCAAATGGCACAGTGAGTGAAGTCTCGAGGTAGAAGTCCCGTGGTTGTTAGGATCTGTGGCCTCAGACACCTAGGGCTTTCCTCCAGCGAGGCGCGCCGCGGTCCTCAAGATGGCGGCAGTAAGCGTGGTGGCAGTATGTTTGAAGGCTCGCCACTCCTTCAATAAGTTGCCCGCAATATATTTTAAGTATCCGCAGACAACCCTCAGTCTCCTCTATTTAGAGGGGTAGTCTTGGGCAATTTGGGTCAGTTGGTCTGCTGTTTTTCTTCCTATTTAGCCAGTGTCCCTAGGAGCAGCAGCGAGACCCCCTGGAGTGATTCCCCGGCTGCAGGCTCCGCCCCCCTGGAGTGATTCTTTAAGAAAGTAGTCAGGGGTTCTGGCACTTCTTGATTTGATATACTGTCAAATCACACATAAGTTACTATGATTTTATGGAGCGATCCGCAGATTTTAGGTTCTGTTTCTTCTTTACTTTGCTGTGTTTTACTGTGTTTTCTAACAGGTCACATTAGTCTCTGCCAGTAGAGTAAATAAAGGCTTTCAGGAAAAAATGTAATTAAAGTGGGAGGAAGAAATAGGGCCTGTTGTAGGGGAATCTTGGAATCAGGCACTCTGATACCAAGAATATTGAATATTGTAATGCAATAATTTGTATGACAGGCTACGGCCCTAATTGTAATCTTTTTGTAAGAAATAAAAAAGGGAAAAAGATAGGCTTTCATAGGCAGCATTTATGCTGTCAACAGAAATTTGAGTTGACATGAGCTGTAGTGACCCTTAATGATGGTAATCTCCCTCAACTGCTATATAAACATGTACTTGTTGCCTCTAAAAATGATTAAGGTTAGAGTCACACGTATATGTTGTGTATTTCATGCTGCAGGAAATCCGCCGGGCAGCGGAAAATACGCAGCAAATTTTTCTGAGCAGAGGCACAGGGTTTCCCCATTGCAGCTCTGTGTGTGCAGTGAGGTATGGAGGCGACCATTGTGCCAGTCACATTGGCGGACTGTGTCCTCCTCCAAACCTCACTGCGGTGGGGAAGCCCTGCATGTCTGCTTATAGAAAAATATGCTTCAAATTTTGTGACCCTTTGATAAAGGAGGAAAGTGTCTGTCAGAAGACACTTATTTGATGCAGCAAAAGATCAAACATGCCAAATTCCTTGTTTTTTCCAATAATTCACATTGGCTGACAGTCCAGTTGCCCCTACATTAGATTGTCACCATATTCTGCTACACTTGGTTGTATTCACCAATAATAATGTATATGGCCAGCTTCATTATGCATATGGTTTCATCTATACAGCTGTCTGATATTCTATGCTTGTTGATTTAACAGATTTACTTTTAATATCATATACTTTTAGATGCTGCTACAAAAATTGAAAGGTCCACCACAAAATCCTCTGTTTGGTAACCCTTTTCCCTGTGAAGAATCCCCTATGAAGATCTCCCGCTCAGGTGTGGATTCAGGTATTGGAGAGAGTGTTGTTGCTGCAAGTATGACTCAGACCATGACCAGTGACAGGCTGAGAACCCCCTCTCCAAGGACATTCTCATCGGCTTTACAAAACCTGGTGGAAATTTGCTTACAGCAAGATCCTGAGAAAAGGTAATTCAAATGAATCTTCCTTACGTATGATCATGGATACTTCTTGAATTTTTTCTGCTTATACTAGAATGTTTTTGGGTTATCATAGGTAAGGAGATAGTATTCTGGTGGCAGGGAGTCATTATTTCTTCTTTCACTGTTTTTCCTAATGTATGAGAACAGAATAGATGCTTCCTCATCACACACAGCTTTTCGATCATGTTGGCCGAAATCCATCTGTGGTATAAGGTGCATGTTATCTCACTCCTTCACCTTCTCATTCTCTGTTTATTGTTAGTTTGGGCAGTATAATTGGGACACATAGGCCCAAAGTGCGATATAAAAACAGATATCCTGTATTCCAACAATATACAATCCTTAAAATATACGACACATTAAAAATGTTAATTTGGGAAGGAGGTGTTTTAAAGATAGGACAAACGAGTAAAATTTGAAGGGCCCTATTACACAGGATTGTAGATGGCCACCCATCTCCCTGCGTAATTAACAATGCAACCCTCCCAGCTCCGTTAATGAGCTTTATAATTGTTTATAATGAGGCTCAGGCCATCTTGTACAGCCCATACATTACATATTTGTTTGCAAATCATGACCAGTTTACCAAATAAATGCCACCTCTCCTATCCCTGCTATTGGTCGTTTAGACACGGGGGAGATCAGGGGCGGGGAGGTTAACTTTCGGTTTCCCCGTTCGGCCCACCCACAATAGGCGGGGCAGAACGGGGAAACCGAAGGGGACCTTCGCCGACGTCCACTTGCCCATCTGTGGCGGTGAAGGCAACGACCGGTGTCGGAGATCGGCTGCAACAGAGGACGGGGATGCGGCTCCCTGGATCCTACGGAAGTCGGTGAATTGCCTAGCAACATCTGGAGGGCTACAGTTTGAGACCACTATACAGTGGTCTCTAACTGTAGCCCTCCAGATCTTGCAAAATTACAACTCCTAGCATGCCCACACAGCTGTTTACTGTTTGGGCATCCTGGGATTTGTAGTTTTGCAACATCTGGAGGGCCACAGTTTGGAGATCACTGTGCAGTGGTCTCTAAACTGTAGCTCTCCAGATGTTGCAAAACTGCAAATCCCAGCATGCCAAAACAGCAAACAGCTGTCTCGGCATGCTGAGAGTTGTAGTTGCATACCTCCAGCTGTTGCATAACTACATCTCCCAGCATGCCCTTCGGTGATCAGTACATGCTGGGAGTAGTAGTTTTGCAACAGCTGGAGGCACACTGGTTGGAAAACCTTCAGTTAGGTTCTGTTACCTAACTCAGTATTTTCCAAACTGAAGGTTTTCCAACCAGTGTGCCTCCAGCTGTTGCAAAAGTACAACTCCCAGCATGCACGGTCTGTGAGTACATGCTGGAAGTTGTAGTTTTGAAACAGCTGGAGGTTTGCGCAAACTCCTAGCGGGAAACTCGCCGTAACCCGTCAGTGCGAATGTACCCTAAAAACACTACACTACACTAACACATAATAAAGGGTAAACACTACATATACACCCCCTTACACTGTCCTCCCCAATAAAAATAAAAACGTATTGTACGGCAGTGTTTCCAAAACGGAGCCTCCAGCTGTTGCAAAACAACTCCTCCCAGCATTTCCAGACAGCCACTGACTGTCCAGGCATGCTGGGAGTTTAGCAACAGCTGGAGGCACCCTGTTTGGGAATCACTAGTCCTCAAATGCGCATGGCGCTCTCACACTTCAGAGCCCGGTCGTATTTCAAGGAAACAGTTTAGGGCCACATATGGGGTATTTCCGTACTCGGGAGAAATTGCACTACAAACTTTGGGGGCTTTTTCTCCCTTTACCCCCTATGAAAAGGAAAAGTTGGGGGCTACACCAGCCTGTTAGTGTAAAAAAAATTTCATTCTACACTAATATGCTGGTGTTGCCCCATACTTTTTATTTTCACAAGCAGTAAAAGGAAAAAAAAGACCACCAAAATTTGTAACGCAATTTCTCCTGAGTACGGAAATACCCCATATGTGGGCGTAAAATGCTCTGCGGACGCACAACAAGGCTCAGGAGTGAGAGCGCACTATGTACATTTGAGGCCTAAATTGGTGATTTTCACAGGGGTGGCTGATTTTACAGCAGTTCTGACATAAACGCAAAAAAAGAAATACCCACATGTGACCCCATTTTGGAAACTTCACCCGTCACATAATGTAACAAGGGAACACCCCACGTGTGTTTGACAAATTTCTGTTAAAGTTGGATGGGAAAATGAAAAAAAAAATAATAATAATTTCACTAAAATGCTGGTGTTGCCCTAAATTTTTCTTTTTCACAAGGGAAAATAGGAAAAAAAAGCCCCCCAAAATTTGTTACCCCATTTCTTCTAAGTAAGAACATACCCCATGTGTGGATGTAATGTGCTCTGCGGGTGCACTACAATGCTCAGAAGAGAAGGAGCGCCATTGGGATTTTGAAGGCCATGTGTGTTTACAAAGCCCCCATTGTGCCAGAACACATGTGACCCCATTTTGGAAACTACACCCCTCATGTAATAAGGGGTACAGTGAGCATTTACATCCCACAGGTGTCTGACAGATTTTTGGAACAGTGGTCCGTGAAAATGAAAAATTAAATTTTTCATTTGCACAGCCCACTGTTCCAAAGATCTGTCAAACGCCAGTGGGGTATAAATGCTCATTGCACCCCTTATTAAATTCTGTGAGGGGTGTAGTTTCCAAAATGGGGTCACATGTGGGGGGTCCACTGTTCTGGCACCACGGGGGGCTTTGTAAACGCACATGGCTCCTGACTTCCTTTCCAAACAAATTCACTCTCCAAAAGATCAATGGCGCTCTCTATTTCCATACTCAGAATAAATGGGGTTACAAATTTTGGGGGTCATTTTCTCCTATTACCCCTTGTAAAAATGTAAAATTTGGGGAAAAACCAGCATTTTAGTGAAATTAAATTTTTTTTTTCATTTACACATCCAAATTTAACAAAAAGTTGTGAAACACCTGTGAGGTGTTAAGACTCACTGTACCCCTTGTTACGTTCCTTGAGGGGTGTAGTTTCCAAAATAGTATGCCATGTGGTTTTTGTTTGCGGGCACCATAGGGGCTTCCTAAATGCGACATGCCCACCAAAAACCATTTCAGCTAAATTTGCTTTCCAAAAGCCAAATGTGACTTCTTGTCTTCTGAGCATTGTAGTTTGCCCGCAGAGCATTTTAGGTCCTAACATGGGGTATTTCCATACTCAGAAGAGATGGGGTTACAAATTTTGGGGGGAATTTTCTCCCATTACCTTTCGTAGAAATGGTAAGTTTGGGGGGGAAAACTGCCCTTTAGTGAAAATGTTTTTTTTTTTCGTTTACACATCCGACTTTGACAAAAAGTCGTGAAACACCTGTGGGGTGTTAAGGCTCACTGGACCGCTTGTTACGTGCCTTGAGGGTGTAGTTTCTGAAATGGTATGCCATGTGGAGGTTTTTCTACTGTTCTGGCACCATAGGGGCTTCTTAAATGCGACATGCCCCCCAAAAACCATTTCAGAAAAATTTACTCTCCAAAATCCCATTGTTGCTCCTTCCCTTCTGAGCCCTCTACTGCGCCCCGCTGAACACTTGAACACTGAACAAAAACCGAAAATGCATTGCCCCGCCCATTTTTTTTCATTATAGTTTTTGTAAAATTGTATTATCAGAATTTTTTAGTTACTGATGTATTTGAAGGTGGCACCGAAGCACATACAGGGTGGCTATAGAAAGTACTGGCCGGGCTTGGAGCCACAGCACTGCACTCACCATACATTGACTCCAGGACACACTATAGGGGTACACACCTATCTGATTAGTTGCTTAGCACTTTCCGATAAATCTCCCTATCTTAAAAAAAAAAAAAAAAAAAAAAAAAATCAGTATGCTTAAAATGTTATCTTCTGATCCCTAGAACTTTCATATTTTTTCCAAATATGGAGTTGTATAGGGGCTAATTTTTTGCGCTGTATTTTTTTTGTGATCTGTATTTTTTATCGGTACCATTTTTATTTTGATGGAGACTTTTTGGATTCCTTTTTTTTCTTTGCTACATTAATAACCCCTTAAGGACTCAGGGTTTTTCAGTTTTTGCACTTTCGTTTTTTCCTCCTTACCTTTTAAAAATCATAACCCTTTCAATTTTCCACCTAAAAATCCATATTATGGCTTATTTTTTGCGTTGCCAATTCTACTTTGCAGTGACATTAGTCATTTTACCCAAAAATGCACGGCAAAACGAAAAAAAAAAATCATTGTGCGACAAAATCGAAGAAAAAACGCCATTTTATAACTTTTGGGGGCTTCCGTTTCTATGCAGTGCATATTTCGGTAAAAATTACACCTTATCATTATTCTGTAGGTCCATATGGTTAAAATGATACCCTACTTATATAGGTTTGATTTTGTCGCACTTCTGGAAAAAATCATAACTACATGCAGGAAAATTTATACGTTTAAAAATGTCATCTTCTGATCCCTATAACTTTTTTATTTTTCCACGTACAGGGCAGTATGAGGACTCATTTTTTGCGTCGTGATCTGAAGTTTTTATCGGTATGATTTTTGTTTTGATCGGACTTTTTGATCACTTTTTATTCATTTTTTAATGGTATAAAAAGTGACCAAAAATGCGTTTTTTTTTTTACTTTGGAATTTTTTTTACGTGTACGCCATTGACCGTGCAGTTTAATTAATGATATATTTTTATAGTTCGGACATTTACGCACGCGGCGATACCACATATGTTTATTTATTTTTTTTTTTACACTTTTATTTTTTTTATGGGAAAAGGGGGTGATTCAAACTTTTATTAGGGAAGGGGTTAAATGACCTTTATTAACACTTTTTTTTAACTTTTTTTTTGCAGTGTTATAGGTCCCATAGGGACCTATAACACTGCACTCACTGATCTCTCATCCTGATCACAGGCATGTATTAACACGCCTGTGATCAGTGTTATCGGCGCTTGACTGCTCCTGCCTGGATCTCAGGCACGGAGCAGTCATTCGCCGATCGGACACTGAGGAGGCAGGTAAGGGCCCTCCCGGTGTCCTGCAAGCTGTTCGGGACGCCGCGATTTCACCGCGGCAGTCCCGAACAGCCCGACTGAGCAGCCGGGTCACTTTCACTTTCACTTCAGCTTTGACCGCCTTTCAGCTTTGACCGCCGCTTCTAAAGGGTTAATACTGCACATCGCCGCGATCGGCTATGTGTGGTATTAGCCGCGGGTCCCGGCCGTTGATGAGCGCCGGGACCGACGCGATATGATGCGGGATCGCGGCGCGATCCCGCTTCATATCGCGGGAGCCGGCGCAGGACGTAAATATACGTCCTGCGTCGTTAAGGGGTTTAAAGGGCTACTACCGTGGATAACTTTTTTTTTTTTTAAATCAACTGGGGCCAGTAAGTTAAACAGATTTGTAAATCACTTCTATTAAAAAATCTTAATCCTTCCAGTACTTTTTAGGGCCTGTATACTAAAGAGAAATCCAAAAAAGAAATGCATTTCCTGTGATGTCCTGACCACAGTGCTCTCTGCTGACCTCTGCTGTCCATTTTAGGAACTGTCCAGAGAAGCATATGTTTGCTATGGGGATTTTCTCCAGTTCCTAAAATGGACAGCAGAAGTCAGCAGAGAGCACTGTGGTCAGGACATCACAGGAAATGCATTTCTTTTTTGGATTTCCCTTTAGTATACAGCCCCTAAAAAGTAAGATTAAGATTTTTTAATAGAAGTGATTTACAAATCAGTTTAACTTACTGGCATCAGTTGATTTAAAAAAAAAAAAAAAAAAAGTTTTCCATGGTAGTACCCCTTTAAGGGAACAAAAATCCGCAATTCTGGCCGTTGGTATGTTTTTTTTTTTTTTTTTACATTTACGCCATTGAACATGCGGTTTCATTAACATTATATTTTAATAGTTCGGACATTTATGCATGCAGCGTTACCAAATATGTTTATTTTTGTTAACTTTATATTATTTGAAAAGGGGGGGGTATTTAAACTTTTATTTGGGGGGGGGGGGGGCTTTTTTTTTTTTACATTTATTGCCATTTATTGACAATATTTTTTGTCCCCATAGGGCAGTGTTTTCCACAGGGTGCCTCCAGTTGTTGCAAAACTACAACTCCCAGCATGCACAGACAGCCAATGGCTGTAGGGCATGCTTAGAGTTGTAGTTTTGTAACGGCTGCAGGCACACAGATATAAGTTTTTTTTACTTTTGGACACTGATCAATGCTATGCTATAGGAGGCAATAGCACAGCACTGATCAGTGTTATTGGTGCTCCATTACTACAGGCGGCTGAGGCTGCCTGCATTATTGGAGTGCCAATCACACAGGATGGACGAAGGTTGGGAACCTCCACCCGTCCTCTCAACTGATCGGAACCCCGCTGGTGTCCTGATCAGCTCCACTGCACATTTTAGACGCTGGGTTCAACTTTGATCGCCGCATCTAAAGGGTTAATGCCGGACATCACATGGGTCAGTGATGTCCAGCATTAGCCAGTATGAAAGTAGCTCAGCTCCTGAGCTCGCTTCATACGCCTGCTGCATGGCTGTGCAGTATACACTCGGCGGTCAGCCTAGTAAGGGTTAAGTCACCTCCTCCCATCGCTCAGCACTGCTGGGAGGAGTGACAGATTGCTTGGGCCACGCTGCATGAGACCTGGGGAAGGGGGATGCCTGGACTCCGCCGCACGTGACCTGGGGAGGGGGGCCTGGACCGTGCCACATGAGACCCGGGGGGGGGTGTAGTGCTGGCGTGAGGTGTAAATTGAAAACCACACACCTATTTTAGGTGACACACACTGAAATTATCGGCAGGAAATCTCCTTAGCCGAAAAGGCTGAAAGGGGCATTTTCGGCCAATAATTTTCGGCAGCCGAAATTTCGGTGCATCCCTAGTTCTAGCTTGGCCATATGGTGGAATATATTCCTTTTAAAAGGTTCATTTCACAAATCAAGTTCATATTAAAAGCGTTTAACTGTTATTCATACAACTTTACACTTATCTCTGCTATTGTGGCTTTAAATGTAGTCCCAAGTAAAGTAGATAACACTTGTACTATGGAGGCTGTAATTGTGATGAGAAATAATACTTGATAACTCCCAACACATCCACCCACCTTTTTATTTATTTTATTTTTTTTAAATAAGCTCTCCAATAACATTGTATAGCATTACATAGGCACATGTGAATCTTCAGATGTAGCTTTCACAGTTTATGCTTTCTATTGCTATGCTACTCCCTTGTCTCTGGGACAGTATAGAAGCAGTTTTTATAGGCTGCTGTACAGTGAATCCTTACCCTTAGAACAGGGACAAGGATTCAGCAATGTGGAGAAGGACTGAGCATGTGTGTCCACTGGCACTGAATGCATTAGGTGGACATGCACATTGCGGTCTACTTTAAAGATTTTATGTAATTAAATGTCAACTCTTTGAATTATCTTTTATTCATTCGTATAAATGGCAAAAAAAATAAAATTTTCATAATCTTTCAAATATATTTGCTAGTGGAACTTTGAGAATTGTATTCTCCAGATCTCATTTAAATGGTCAAAATATTGAAGCAGAACTTTAAGCGGGGTGTAAATAAGCCCATAGTAGTAAGGGCTAGTCATCAAGATTCTGGAAATACTTTCAAGCCCCAAAAGATAAGCCTTTTTCATGTAACTGAGACTCAAGTGCCCAGTGGGCATTCACCAGCACAAGAGCCCAGGGTTGGCCAGCCCAGGGTTTTACCACCTTGCATATACTTACCCTGCCTTTGACAAACAGCAGGCACGGAGGCAATAAAATACTTATTTCCAGAGTCATGATGTCTAGCTAGGTTTATTTACAACACTATGGGGGAGATTTATTAAAACCTGTGCAAAGGAAAAGTTACCAGTTGCCCATAGCAGCCAATCAGATTGCTTCTTTCATTTTGCAGAGGCCTTGGTACAAATGAAAGAAGTTGGTTGCTTTGGGCAACTGGGCAACCTTTTCTTTGGAATGGTTTTGATAAATCTCCCTTTATGTGCTTGGAATCCTGATGAGAAGTCCTATCTAGCTGCGTATATTTCCCTGCTGACAGGTCCTCTTTAAGATCATATTTTTATCATATGTTTAAAACTGCCTTTGATAGTATTTATTAGGAAACGTTTGTGCAAGAATATGTATCCTACAAATCCAGAGAAGCTTTTGGTAATACATTCTTTCATTTATTCATCTAGACCATCAGCTGGAGTGTTGCTGTCCCATCCATTCTTCAAGCAGGTATGTTCCTTTCCTATATAATGGGGGGAATAAGTATTGTCTGAGACAAAAACTTTCTCACTGGCCTATAGCAACTAATCACAGCTTTTACATTTTTGGGAATCACTGGTAAAATCAAGGCCATGCTGTGATTAGTTGCTATTGGCCAATCAGACCAATATGTCTGTTTTGAATCACTTTCAAATGGTAAAACATGCTTGTGTTATCTAGCAAACATTGTATGTAAAAACTACTAACCTACCTGAATATATTTTTTATCTAATAGGGAAGTTGGTGTAAATGGGTGCTCTTTCATTTAAGCTTCAGACAGTTTTTTTTAATACAGTTTACCGGGTACTGTACTAATAAGGGTTAATATTTGATGATCAGCACAGGCCTTTTGCTTAGAGTAGTCAGGGGGACTACTCTAAGCAGAAGGCCTTTGTTTTTGTGAAACAATGAAAGATACTCAACGTTTTTGGTTCTCATGAACACATATCTATCTAGCAGTGCGCATGACAGTAAACAAATATCCAATGGTCAACATAGGAAACAATAGTTCATAGTAAAACAATGAAGACCTGGTGAATTGAAAGTATCAATACACATATCCTTCCATACACATTCTATCCATGATAACTGTCTTTGAATGTCAAAGGGGTATAGGTTCTCCTTGAGGAGGGCACCTTAACATGCATGTGCACTATCCTGACAAGATCATTTAATGTGTTAAAAACCATCACAATTTACTCCACTATATTTTATTTTCTCTATCGGCTCCATTGGGGGACACAGACCGTGGGTGTATGCTGCTGTCTCTAGGAGGTGTGACACTATGGTAATAAAAAAAAGTCAGCTCCTCCCAGCAGGATATACCCACCTTCAGGCTCTAAGCTAGTCAGTTTAAGCTTAGTGTCTGAAGGAGGTGGACATGGTCTGGATTTTCCAGACCAGGTCTTCAGATTTTTTTTTTCCTAGTATGGGGACGTGTTAGTTTTTTATTCCTTTTCTTTTCCATTTCAGGTGGGGGCTCAGGGACTCCGGTTCCCTGTTTCCCCATTGTGAGTAAGGGGGCACAGACATTGCGTATATGCGCTGTTCACCCCCCCCCCCCCCCCCTCGCCAACGGTCAGGGTCTGGGTTGGTACCTCATGGGTCCGGGTCCCCCTTTTTCTCTTCTCGCCTCGCTCGCGCATAGCAGCTAGGCGTGATGCAGGGACAAAAAGCTGACTGAAGACTTCACTGAAGACTCTATTAGGTAAGTTCTTCTGACTGAGGTAAGTACTTTCTCCCTTTTTTCTCCATAGGTACGGACTCGCAACCTCTGGAGACCCCCTGTTTTGGCCCACCTTCAGTTTATGGGGCTTGATTATACAGGGGCTGCACTTTATGCTGGGGGAGCAGGGGCACCTGAGGGGGCATATATTATAAGGCACCTTACTTTATGGGGCATGTAGTATGGGGCACTTTACTATGTTGTGTGTGTTGGTGCAACTACTCCAGCGCCTTATATGCGGCTGTCAGCCGCGGCGCTGCTTTGGGCCGGGCGCTCTCAGCGCCGGCTTACTTTCGTTATGCCTGCAGCACCTTATACGCGGCTGACAGCCACGGCGCTGCTACGAGTCAGGCGCTTCAGCGCCGGCTTACTTTCACTTTCGCCGGCAGCCTCTGCCGGCGTTTTGGCCGCCCCGCTCTATTCCCCCGAGCGCATATGCGGCTAGGCAGGTGCGCTCGAGACAAGGAGCGGGCGTCATGACAGTTCTTCTTCGGCCGGTCTGTAGCTCTGCCCACTGGGCTGGGAGCTCTCAGAGGCGCGAAGCAGCGTCCAATCAGCGCCGTAGGCGCGATTTTCTATGTGAAGGGGTCGGTTACTGTGTGCCTTGCTTCAGGCACGCACCTCCCTCCCTATTGGCTGGCCTGTTCAGTCTCTCTGGCTGCACGGAGTGAGTTCTCCTCACTGCAGCTGACAGGGGACACAGACTAGGGTGAGAAAGTTCCTGTCTGCTTTTTTCCCACATTATGTCCGTATCCAGGGATGTTCCTCCCTCTAAACAGAAACCTGGAAATTCAAAGACTTCTTATATCTGTAAGCACTGTAATACCAAGATGTCTGGCTCTGCTGAGCCCACTTGCCCTGCCTGCTCCACTGCTCCCCCAGACCCCCTGGTGCCCCCTAATGCCCCTTCGGTCCCGGTGGGTTCAGCCGCTCCTCCAGCCTGGGTTTCTTCCCTGACCCAGTATATGGCTGACTTGACCCAAGTCTCCCGTTGGGTGGCTGAGGCCTCCCGGGAAATGGTGTCTGCCTTGAAGGGGTCTTCCTGCGCAGGACCTCTGAGAGGGCTTGCTCCTCGTCTCCTCGTACTTCACGCTCTCACAAGCGTGCTAGGGGTGCCTCGTCTGACTCTTCCATTGAGTCTTCTGATAGACGTGATCGTTCCCCTCGCGGGTCCCTCCCCCCCTATCTTCTGGGCACAAACGTCTCTGCTCCAGAGGACGCCACGCCAGAGCTGCGTACCCTGTCTGGGTCGCCCCCCTCCAGGACTGCCTCTACTCATTCACATCCCCCTGGTGGACGAGGCTTCCGAGCTGTCATCTGACTCAGGGGACCGCTCAGACTCAATTGCAACGGTGAACTCATTGGTGACAGCCATAAGAGACACCTTTCACTTGGAGGACCCAGGATCTTCGGATGTCAATCCAAGAGTATCCTTTCATCGTGCTAAGCCAGCACCTCAAAGGTTCAGCTCTCACGCTGACTTTGACGACATTCTGGAATCCGCATGGAAACTTCCAGACAAGATGTTCCCGGGAATCAAGACAATTCAAGAACGTTATCCATTTGACAAGGACTTTGTCGCTAAGGTGGTTTCCCCTCCCTCAGTGGATCCACCAATCTCCCGGATCTCTAAGTCGACTACACTGCCTCTGGCAGATGCCGCTGCCTTCAAGGGATCCCGCGGACAAGAAGGTAGAATCTTTAGCAAAGTTCGCTTCTGAAGCAGCTGGCTCCTCTCTTCTTCCCATCTTCGCCTCAACATGGGTGTCTAAGGCCCTGTCGGAGTGGTGCCAAAAGCTCAATCAGGATATCTTAGCGGGATCCCCCCCCCCCCCCCCAGAGGATCTATCTGCTCTGGCTCTCCAATGCGCTAAAGCTGGGCCCTCCACCACTCTATGTGGCTTAAAGCTTGGAATGCAGATGCTGCTTCCAAAAGGTCTCTCACTGAGCTTCCCTTTACGGGTAGCCGTCTTTTTGGCAAATGCCTTGATGAGATTATTTCTGAGGCAACGGGAGGTAAGAGTTCCTTGTTACCTCAAAATAAGGCTTGCCCTACTTCCCAGAGGAAGTTCTTTTCCTTTCGGTCCTTTTGGACCTCTGGCCCCAGTAAAGGGTCCGGGCTGGCACCCTCGTGGGACAAGAAGGCTCCCTCGTTCCGGGCACGCCCGTCTTGGAAGTCGGACTCCAACCAGTCCGGACATTTTGCGCCCAAATTGGGCAACCGTAAACCCAGTTCTACATAAAGTGAGGCCCCCACCCACGGTTTCTTTTCGGGTGGGAGGTCGTCTCTGGTTTTTCCGAGACATCTGGACTTCACACATTCAGGACTCTTGGGTCAGGGATGTGGTGTCCAACGGTTACCGGATCGAATTCGCCTCCCTTCCGAGGGATCGAAAAAAGGGCCCCCCTGTCTCCTCCTCTGGCGAAGCAATTTCAGGGTTTCTATTCAAATCTTTTTGTGGTCCCCAAAAAGGACGGTTCTGTGCGACCAATCCTAGACCTCAAGCGTCTCAACCATCACCTTCTCATCCGCCACTTCAGAATAGAATCCCTCCGTTCGGTGGTGGCATCCCTGGAACAAGGAGTTCCTTTCATCGGTGGACATCAAGGATGCCTACCTCCATGTGCCAATATTTCCGGGCCATCATCGGTACCTCCCCTTTGCGGTTCCGGAAGGGGCACTTTCAATTCGTAGCCCTCCCCTTTGGTCTAGCCATGGCTCCTCGGGTCTTTACAAAGATCTTTGCGCCAGTGATGGGCCTGTTACTGTCGAGGGGGATCTCGGTGATACCCTATCTGGACGACCTTCTCATCAAGGCTCCAACCAGAGCCCAGACTCTGGAGAATCTGGACGTCACTCTCCACACTCTGACTCGCTTCGGGTGGATGGTCAACCGGGACAAGTCAGTCCTCTGTCCTACCCAGTCTCTAACCTTCCTGGGACTTCGATTCGACACAGCCTCTGCCCGAATTTGTCTTCCGCCGGACAAACGTCTGGCGCTCCAGTCGGGGGTCCGCTCCCTTCGGACCCAGGTATCAGTCTCCATCCGCACTTGTATGGAAGTCCTGGGTCGGATGGTGGCAACTATGGAGGCCGTTGCCCAGTTTCATTACCGCCCCCTTCAACTGACGATACTCTCTTGATGGAACAGGTCTCCTCTGTCCCTCGATTGTCAGATTGTTCTCCCTCCGTCAGTCTCTGCTCTGGTGGCTCCGCTCCCCCCTTCTTCTCCAAGGGCGGTCCTTTCTTCCAGTGAAGGGGCAGGTTGTTACAACGGATGCCAGCCTGTCGGGCTGGGGCGGCGTGTTCAGGGATTGGACGGTTCAGGGACTCTGGTCTCCCCGAGAGACCCTTCTTCCGATAAACACATTGGAATTACGGGTGATTCTTCTTTGTCTTCTTCAGTGGGAGTCCCGTCTTCAGTCCCGTCCTGTCCGCGTTCAGTCGGACAACGCCACGGCCATGGCGTACATAGATCGACAGGCACTCGCAGCTCGGCAGCCATGGCCGAGGTGACCAAGATTCTCACCTGGGCGGAGAACAAGGTTCTGGCCATTTCGGTGATTCACATTCGGGGAGTGCTCAACTGGGAAGCGACTTCCTCAGTCGGTCCTCACCCGACCTCGGCGAGTGGTCTCTTCATCCGGAGGTCTTTGCGCAGCTCTGCGACCTCTGGGGCATTCCGGACGTGGACCTCTTCGCTTCCCGTTTGTGTACAAGTCCCGGGACCCTCAGGCTCTGGCCGTGGACGCCCTAGTGATTCCTTGGGAGGGGTTCGCCCTACCTTATCTGTTCCCTCCTCTTCCGCTCCTTCCCAGGGTGCTGAGGAAGCTCAAGGCAGAGGACGTCCCCGCCATTCTGGTAGCTCCAGATTGACCCCGAAGGTCGTGGTACGCCGACTTAGTCAGGCTCCTGGACAATGCTCCTCTGTGCCTTCTGCTCCGCCCGGACCTACTTTCTCAGGGTCCTCTTTGCCACCCCAATTTACAGCACTGCATTTGACGGCGTGGCGGTTGAGACTGCGGTTTTGAGGGCCCGCGGGTTCTCTTCCCAAGTCATTCACACTATGCTCAAGGCTCGTAAGCCCTCCTTCGCAAGAATTTACCACCGTACTTGGCGGTCTTATTTTCGTTGGTGTGAAGCTCAGGACTTCTCCCCGGTGACCTTCTTGGTTCCCAGTCTTCTCTCCTTCTTGCAGACGGGGTTGGAACTGGGGTTGTCTCTCAGTTCACTTAAAGGTCAGGTTTCGTCCCTTACTGTTCTTTTCCAGCGGCCCCTGGCTTCTAATTCTCATGTCCGGACCTTCCTGTAAGGAGTGGTGCACGCTGTTCCTCCTTATTGGTCTCCCCCATGGGACTTGAATTTGGTTCTGAGTGCCCTCCAGGGTGCACCCTTTGAGCCCCTTAGAGAGGTGTCTCTCCGCCTCCTTTCTTGGAAAGTGGCGTTTCTTGTGTCTGAACTGGCAGCACTTTCATGCCATTCTCCGTTTCTAGTGATCCACCAGGACAAGGTCGTTTTCCGGCCAGATCCTTCCTTTTTACCTAAGGTGGTCTCGGCCTTTCATCTCAATGAGGACATTGTCCTCCCGTCCTTTTGTCCGGCTCCTTCTCATCCTAAGGAACGCTTACTACACAAGCTGGATATAGGTCTGGCTGTTCGGTCTTATCTCTCCATCACTTCTTCGTTTCGTCAGTGTGATTCCTTTTTCGTCCTTACGGAAGGTCGTCGCAAGGGACAACCTGCTTCCAAGGCCACCATTTCTCGATGGATTCGGTCCGCCATTTCGGAAGCCTATCACTGTAAGGGAAAGATTCCTCCTTACATGGTTGTGGCTTATTCCACACGTTCTGTTGGGGCATCCTGGGCTCTCCAGAATAGAGCCTCAGCCTCGCAGATTTGCAAGGCGGCTACCTGGTCGTCTTTGCACACTTTCTCGAGGTTTTACCAAGTTCATACTTTCGCATCGGCTGATGCTAGTCTGGGTCGTAAAGTGTTGCAGGCGGCAGTGGATCGGCCATCTGCCTGATTACTTATCTGCTCACCCAAGGGACGGCTTTGGTACTTCCCACGGTCTGTGTCCCCCAATGGAGCCGATAGAGAAAAGGAGATTTTTTAACACTTACCGTAAAATCTCTTTCCCGGAGGATCCATTGGGGGGGACAGGTCCCGCCCTTTTTGGGTTTTTCCTTTGGTTCTCCGAGGGTGTGTTCAGTTATGTTTTTTCTTCTGGTTCTCGGACAGTTTTTTTTTTTTTTTTTTTTTTTTTTTTTTTTTACCTATTGGTCTCCTCCTATTGCTCTGGAACTTTAACTGACTAGCTCAGAGCCTGAAGGCGGGTATATCCTGCTGGGAGGAGCTGACTTTTTTTATTACCATAGTGTCACACCTCCTAGAGACAGCAGCATACACCCATGGTCTGTGTCCCCCAATGGATCCTTCGAGAAAGAGATTTTACGGTAAGTGTTAAAAAATCTCCTTTTTATGATCGGTTGATCCTCATGGTAGGAAAAGCACTAGTCACATTTTGACTGTAAATCCTAAAAATATACCATGAAAAACTATTAGTACAGAACACCTTTAAATGGTTTATCTAGGAATCAAAAATGCTTATATGCGATGTTTGACCCTACCCTTAAAAAATACCGGTCACCAAATAAACTGTTCTTAACTACCTCAGACTATGTTCCCTAACTACTCCTAACACCCCTCCTGTCCTTAAAAACTATTTCAGAGCTTTCAAATGCTCTGTATCTTACCTTTCTTCTTGCTCACATGCAATTTCCCAGCAGGAGAAAGGGGGCATTTCAGTGATGTCATGCCTGCTGGGGGAGCACTTCCTCACATTGTTGCAGAGCTGTGATGAATAGAAGACCTCAAGCTCTGTGCATGTTTCAGTCTGTGTTGCTATCAGTGAGGCTCTCCTTCAGCTGTCAGTCTGTGTGGCTTTCTGTGAGAATCCATGGAGCTTTCACTTTCTGTGCAGCTGTCTTCAAGCTCCATGCTGAGAAGCACTTAATGAGTTCGGACTCCTGCCAGGCCGGGAGGAGACCAAACTCACTGAATTAATTGTGGCAGGAAACAGAACAGAGCGGCCTAGTGGCCTTTTTTTTTATATTACATTTTAAACATATTTATGTTGATAATTTTAAAAGCAAGTGAATGGGAATGTGTCTGCTAATTACACAAGGAACACTATATTAAAAGTTTTATTTGGTGACAGGTACTTTTTAAGAAGCATCTACAACAGTGTCTGCCAACCATTGTCCCTCCGGCTGTTGCAAAACTACAACCCCCAGCATGCCCATCAGCCTTTGGCTGTCCAGTTAATCAGGGAGCTCTAGTTTTACATAGAAACGTAGAATTTGTCGGCAGATAAGAACCATTTGGCCCATCTAGTCTGCCCAATAATCTGAATCCTATCAATAGTCCCTGGCCCTATCTTATATGAAGGATAGCCTTATACCTATCTCTATCTTATATAATGGATAGCCTTATGCTTATGCCATGCATGTTTAAACTCCTTCACTGTATTTGCAGCAACCACTTCTGCAGGAAGGCTATTCCATGCATCCACTACTTCCTGATATTACCTTTGAACCTTTGCCCCTCTAATTTAAAACTATGTCCTCTTGTGGTAGTTTGTTCTTCTTTTAAATATGCTCTCCTCCTTTACCGTGTTAATTCCCTTTATGTATTTAAAAGTCTCTATCATATCCCCTCTGTCTCTTCTTTCTTCCAAGCTATACATGTTAAGGTCCTTTAACCTTTCCTGGTAAGTTTTATCCTGCAAGCCATGTACTAGTTTAGTAGCTCTTCTCTGAACTCTCTCTAGAGTATCTATATCCTTCTGGAGATACGGCCTCCAGTACTGCGCACAATACTCCAAGTGAGGTCTCACCAGTGTTCTGTACAGCGGCATGAGCACTTCTCTCTTTCTACTGCTTATACCTCTCCCTATACATCCAAGCATTCTGCTAGTGTTTCCTGCTGCTCTATTACTATATACCTTTAAGTCTTCTGAAATAATTACTCCTAAATCCCTTTCCTCAGATACTGAGGTCAGGGCTGTGTCAAATATTCTATATTCTGCCCGAGGGTTTTTACGCCCCAGGTGCATTATCTTGCACTTATCCACATTAAATTTCAGTTGCCAGAGTTCTGTCCATTCTTCTAGTTTTCCTAAATCCTTTTCCATTTGTCGTATCCCTCCAGGAACATCAACCCTGTTACATATCTTTGTGTCATCAGCAAAAAGACAAACCTTACCATTGAGAACTTTTGCAATATCACTAATGAAGATATTAAACAAAATTGGTTCAAGTACAGATCCCTGAGGTACCCCACTGATAACAAGACCTTGCTCTCAATATACTCCATCCATAATCAGTCACTCAGCCACTTCCTAATCCACTCAACAATATGGGAGTCCAAGCTCAATGACTGCAGTTTATTGATAAGTCTTCTATGTGGGACAGTGTCAAAAGCCTTACTAAAATCTAGATATGCAATGTCTACTGCCCCTCCGCCATTTATTATTTTAGTCACCCAGTCAAAAAAAAACAATAAGATTTGTTTGACATGATCTCCCTGAAGTAAACCCATGTTGTTTTTCATCTTGCAATCCATAGGATTTTAGATGTTCCACAATCCTATCCTTTAGTAGGGTTTCCATTAATTTCCCCCACGATTGATGTCAGACTTGCTGGCCTATAGTTGCTTGATTCCTCCCTACTACCTTTCTTGTGAATGGGCACGACATTTACTAATTTCCAATCTTCCGGGACGACGCCTGTTACCAGTGATTGGTTAAATAAATCTGTTAATGGTTTTGCTAGCTCACCAATAAGCTTTTTTTTAATTTTGGGTGTATCCCATCAGGCCCCTGTGACTTATTTGTCTTCACTTTAGACAGCAAACGTAGATCCTCTTCCTCTGTAAAGACACATGCATCAAACGATTCATTAGTCTTCCTCCCTAATGGAGGTCCTTTTCCTTCTTTTTCTTCTGTAAAAACTGAACAGAAGTATTCATTAAGGCAGTCGTCTAGCCCCTTATTCTCTTCTACATACCTTCCTCCCTTTTGTTTTTAATTTAGTTATTCCTTGTTTTAATTTCATTTTTTCATTTATATATCTGAAGAATGTCTTATCCCCTTTTTTCACAGACTGGGAGAGTTTTTCTTCTGCCTGCACTTTAGAAGTTCTTATAACTTGCTTGGCCTCTTTCTGCCTAGTCTTGTAGGTTTCCCTATCTTCAGTTGGAGGCACACTGATTGGAAAAAAACTTTTCTTCTGTATATGTTTGACTATATATGAAAAAAAACAGTAATGTTACAATTGACTTATGTTTAGTCTTTGGATAAAGAGCCCATTATGAATTGTATTAATTTACACTTCCTGGTTCAGGAGTTACCTTACAATTACCACTGTATAAAAAAAGAGTGTAATGCGGTGTATGGTACATATATGCTTATTTCATAGGTAAGGGAGCAGACCCAAGACTCCAAACCCTCACTGCTGCCTTCTCTGGCACTGCACAGGAAGCACAGTTCTGTTGGCTCATTTCCATTGATTATGAAGAAATACTCCTACAAATCTACAGATGAAGCTAAAGAATGGACATTTCATTAATACCATTTACTGAAGGAAACGAATATCCTTGTTTGCCTTACGTATCAGTGTAAAGGCTTCTGTTTAATGACCGTTTTTTTTTGTATAAAAAAAAATATATATATATATATATATATACACACACACGTGAAAGAAGAACCTCATCAGTGCAGCACTCCCATAAGTCCAAAAGAAAGGAGGTTTATTCAGCTCATATCAAAGCAATATTTAATTTCCAAACCGGAACCATTTTCAAGCTCAGTGATACACATTCTTAAGGGGGTGTTTTATGTCTTGTGAGAGATTAGCAAAAGTGCTAAAGCATTTCAATAAATCAGATAAATCATAATGAAAGTCACATCAGTGACAAACCTAATACATCCTTACAGTAATACCTTACAGTAAATACATTATATACATTGTGCGTGTCATTTTCAGAAAAAAAATTTGTTGTAAAAACTTGAAAAGTGACTTAATAACCCACTTGGCAGTGCTGTGAAGATACAGGTGTAAACAGTTCCCAGTTAGCATGGATGCATGTAGGGGAGGAAAGAACCACTCACCATGTTCCTGCAGTATTCTGTGGCGCTGTTAGCGTGGTGAAAATGTAATTGCACGTGCAGGCTATGCAAAGATTAGTCCAATGTGTCACATGATCAGTTGCGTACAAAGCTGGATGCCTGCTCCCGGATCTGTAGAACCTAGCAGAACACTAAGATAGTAGAATCTGCTCTGCATCTCACTGGAGCTAGCACACAGTTAAGTAGAAAGAAAACATATAAACCTATAGTATGGCATGCAATGCCCTCTAAGACATGCACAGCAAATAGAGGTAATTGTCATTCATACAAACTAGTGGGAATAAGACATAACATATGCTCTGCCATATAGTGTCCTACAGCGAGTCATTAGTCATTCATTAGATGGCATATTAAAAGAAGGCACTATATGTGCCTAAGATCATATAATCAGACCATTATTGTGTGCCCAGACATACAACCACAGTGGTGCAGGGGTGATTAACTCCTTACCTTCTGGAGGGCCTGAATACCCAACCAACTCGCAGAATGGGAGCTCTAATGGGATGCCTGGATACATCAGGTCACATTCACTGTGTCCAAATGCATTATGGTAACCTCTTTGTCACCATTGGGATGCACCAGCTCTCAAGCAGCACCAACCCCTCTGTCACTCCTAAAGTACCCTCTTGTCTCAATAAACGGGACTAATGTTACTGTAAAATGTTTTATTAATGGTCTACAATATTACTACAAATCACATGGCTCACAGTACATCCCCTACCCTGACCCCTGAACACAGAATCAAGATGAACATCCAAAAAATTCTTTTCATTATACGTAGATTTGTGGTAAATAATAATAAATGAGAATCCATGGTATGCTGATACTTTCTCTCCTCCAGTCCATCAAAAAAACCAAATACATGTAGAGAAATTCAAATAATAATAATCTTTCAGATTAATTATCTAATAGTCCATTAGATACTTCTTCATCTGAAAAAAAAATATATATAGACGTGTGTATTTTATTTTTTGGGTTATGCTCAGAGCATAATGTGAATATGCATATATTGCACTTACAAACTGCAGAGAATCAGTAAGTCGCGCACAGAGTTGACACTAATTGCCACTTATGGTCTTTCTGCCATAGATATAAGATTTTGATTGTTTAGTGGGCATTGTGTTGCTGACCATTGCTGCACCATTGAGTTTATCACTCAATAAGTATTATTTTTATCTCTATGATTCTTAAGCTATTTTTGTATTGCTAAGATTGATTGATTTTTTTTTTTAAATAAATTTTAGCGCTTTATATTGCGGTTTTGTATGAAAAGCCGAACATAAATTGTCAGGTATTTTAATGTTACATTGAAGCCTATATTTATACATTGATAAAGTGAAGCACTGGTCAGTCCATACTTGCATTGCATGTTTATCCTATTTCTATTCCTATATTTTGCAGGCATAAGGATACCTGATTTGTAAGTTTCATTGTGGAGTACTTAAAACCTTGTTTGTCACACCCATTATGTAAATACATTATATTGAAGAAACTGTCAAGAATTTACATTTTTTAATTTATGTCATTGCCCCACAGGGCACAGTCCATGTATGAATAATCACATGTAAAGGTCCCAGACTAGGTTCCTACTAAGGGTTAAGTGGAGTAACAAGCCCAGTAGGTGCCACAGAATGCCACCTTAGGAGACCCTCATTGGTGCAGGAAGTGCAATATTAAAGAGCAACTTCTTGGATGAATACTTAATTAGGTTAATATGGCAAGGTTTTTCACAATTTTTGCATTTAGTGATCTATTTTATGCATTTATTGATTCCTTGTTCAGCATAAGGCTAGGGCTCCACAACTAAAGGGGTATTTTTGAGAAAATTGCTTTCAAGTAAAAGGGGTTGTACAGCAAAAGAAACAACGTGTCGTGAAACAAAGTGTCAAAATGTATAATAAAGCAACGTTACGTCACACTCCCTGGGAGTTGAGCTCCCACCCCTGCTCTCCATTTCTGCTCAGAGAGTGTGATGTGATGTCACAGCTACAAGGGTGAGAGCATGTCCAAAGGATAGGGGATAAGATGCCTGATCGCGGGAGTCCTGCCGCTGGGGACCCCCAGGATCTTGCACGCGGCACCCCGTCTGTAATCAGTCCCTGGAGCGTGTTCGCTCCGGGTCTGATTACCGGCGACCACACGGCCGGCGGCGTGTGACGTCACACCCCCGCGTGATGTCACGCTCCGCCCCTCAATGCAAGCCTATGGGAGGGGGACTGATTCGGGGACTGATTACAAACGGGGTGCCGCGTGCAAGATCCCGGGCATCTTATCACCTATACTTTGGATAGGGGATAAGATGTCTAAGCACCGGAGAACCCCTTTAAGCTGATACAGTGCTCTCTGCTGCCTTCTCTGTCTCTGTCAGAGAAAGAGAGCTTCAGCTCTTGACAGTTCCTCAAACAGACAGAGGTGGCAGCAGAGAGCACTGTATCAGACCGACAAGAACTGCAAGGCTTTTTCCATGACATGCGGCAGCTGATAAGTACTGGAAGGCTTAATTCTTTATGTAAATGTAACTTACAAATCTGTATCACATTCTGGTACCAGTTGATTTAAGGACATGTTTTTCTTTTCTCTGAAAAACCCCTTCCAGAGTAAAAAGTTGCAATTCACTATAGGTGCCTTTTACACACTGTGATGGTTGCTTCCAATCATCTAAATGTGTAAATACATGCCTCATGCAGTTTAACCACCCATGTAGACTTAGGTGCCTCTACTTGTGACCATGAATACTATTTTATTGCAGTAAAGTGACAAATTTTCCAAATTATTAATATTTACAAGTAGGCACGTTATGTTGGAATTCTTTTGCATGAGGTTGTAATGTAATGGTGACCGAAAAATCACCATGACTATATGTACATGTTGCCATACCAATGTCAACTGCATAGATAACTTTGAAATATTTAGGCACATGTGGACTGTGGAGGTTTTTACTGCTGGGAAGATACATGGGGAGACTTTTTAACCAGTGGGTTTGCCTAAAGCATACAATCAGATAACATATATGACATGTATAAAGCAGTTTGGAGAGCGAAGGGTGTGTTGAATCCTTAATGAGCCTTATGTCAGTATGCTACCCAACAAGAAGGTATGAGACAGAAACCATATAGGGCCAGATTTATCAATGTGTCTGAAATTATTTTTGTCTGGTTTTGCCCTTAGCGACCAATCACAGCTCATCTTTCATTTTACAAGAGCTTTTTAGTATATAAAAGCTGTGCTTTTATATCCTAACATAATTTCATGCAGATGTACAATTCCAGGCCTATATGGAAGCTAATTCAGAATCCTAAACAATCCAGAGGCTTTCCATGTAACACTCCTGTCATGAAATGGGAAAAGTACATTTTCACATGTACCAAAGACATTGGAAACAAAAACTGGAGGGATTTGCCCATAACAACCAGGATTTCATTTTACCAGAGCTTGTTAAGTTATAAAAGCTGAACTGTGATTGGTTGTAATGGGCGAATCCAGTTTTGTCTCAGACTTAAAGGGGTACTCCGGTGGAAAACGTTTTTTTTTTTTTTTTTTTTTTTTTTTTTTAATCAACTGGTGCCAGAAAGTTAAACAGATTTGTAAATTGAAAAAAAAAATAGGGTATGTGCAGCTCACAGTATAAATTAATCGAGGCTAAATGGAAAGTATTTACACCAAATAAAATACTAGTACAAAATAATATATAAGGGAAAAAAAGGGAGGTACCAAATGCCTCTAGACTAATACCATAGAATGGTACATGATGATGGAATTACAGAAAAAATAAATCGGACTGTGCTTCACTTTAAATGATGTACAAATTTAATATAAATTAATATAAAATATTACAAATAAGACATAAAATAAATAATGCAAATCTAATACATAAATGCCTCCTACCACAGGGCCCTTGTGGGGAGGTATGATATTTGAATACAAAGCATATATTAAAAGATGTTAAAATATAGCATGTGGATTATATTCTACCGCTATCCCAATATATTGCAAACCGACAGTGTACTTTTGTGCGGTACACTCCGTTCTCATGTGATCTAGAACAGTTCACAAAGTGATATAGTTACCAACTCCTAATGGTGGTTTTGGCTGGACGTCCGAGAGATGAATATGTGGGGGCTGTGTCCAGCGCTAGCGTGCGCTTACGGTGACGGGCCCGGATGCCACAGGCCAAAAAAGGTCACCGGTCACGGAGTAATTGCAGGCTCGATGGCAGATGTAGTGGAGGCTGTGTCCAGCGCTGGCATGCGCTTGCGGTGACGGGCCCGGTTGCCGCAGGCCAAGGAGAAGTCACCGGTCACGGAGTAGCTCCGGAGGTGGAGATGTACTCGGAGGTAGATGGATCTTGCTCCGGAAACAAGGAAAGGAAAGCCTCATGGAAGATCTCTCGGCGTCTGGTGGAATGGCGGATAGATTACAGCCAGGTGTGAAATCAGCAGATAATGGAGTTGTGTCGGAGGTAAGTGATGGCGGTTTGTGGATTGCGGTGGATATCTCTACTGAGGAAAGGGTCATATATAAAGTACCCTGAAACGCGTCTAGAGAAAGAAATATTTACCGCATGACCACCGCAATCCACAAACTGCCATCACTTACCTCCGACACAACTCCATTATCTGCTGATTTCACACCTGGCTGTAATCTATCCGCCATTCCACCAGACGCCGAGAGATCTTCCACGAGGCTTTCCTTTCCTTGTTTCCGGAGCAAGATCCATCTACCTCCGAGTACATCTCCACCTCCGGAGCTACTCCGTGACCGGTGACTTCTCCTTGGCCTGCGGCAACCGGGCCCGTCACCGCAAGCGCATGCCAGCGCTGGACACAGCCTCCACTACATCTGCCATCGAGCCTGCAATTACTCCGTGACCGGTGACCTTTTTTGGCCTGTGGCATCCGGGCCCGTCACCGTAAGCGCACGCTAGCGCTGGACACAGCCCCCACATATTCATCTCTCGGACGTCCAGCCAAAACCACCATTAGGAGTTGGTAACTATATCACTTTGTGAACTGTTCTAGATCACATGAGAACGGAGTGTACCGCACAAAAGTACACTGTCGGTTTGCAATATATTGGGATAGCGGTAGAATATAATCCACATGCTATATTTTAACATCTTTTAATATATGCTTTGTATTCAAATATCATACCTCCCCACAAGGGCCCTGTGGTAGGAGGCATTTATGTATTAGATTTGCATTATTTATTTTATGTCTTATTTGTAATATTTTATATTAATTTATATTAAATTTGTACATCATTTAAAGTGAAGCACAGTCCGATTTATTTTTTCTGTAATTCCATCATCATGTACCATTCTATGGTATTAGTCTAGAGGCATTTGGTACCTCCCTTTTTTTCCCTTATATATTAGATTTGTAAATTACTTTTATTAATAAATCTTAATCCTTCCAGTACTTCTTAGCTACTGAATACTACAGAGGAAATGGTTTGCTTTTTGGAACACAGAGCTCTCTGCTGACATCACGAGCACAGTGCTCTCTGCTGACATCTCTGTCCATTTTAGGAACTGTCCAGAGCAGCATATGTTTGCTATGGGGATTTTCTCCTACTCTGGACAGTTCCTAAAATGGACAGAGATGTCAGCAGAGAGCACTGTGCTTGTGATGTCAGCAGAGAGCTCTGTGTTCCAAAAAGAAAAGCATTTCCTATTTAGTATTCAGCAGCTAATAAGTACTGGAAGGATTAAAGGGGTATTCCAGGCAAAAACTTTTTTTTATATATCAACTGGCTCCGGAAAGTTAAACAGATTTGTAAATTACTTCTATTAAAAAATCTTAATCCTTCCAATAGTTATTAGCTTCTGAAGTTTTCTGTCTAACTGCTCAATGATGATGTCACGTCCCGGGAGCTGTGCATGATGGGAGAATATCCCCATAGGAACTGCACAGCTCCCGGGACGTGAGTCATCAGAAAGTAGTTAGACAGAAAAAAACAACTCCACTTCAGAAGCTAATAACTATTGCAAGGATTAAGATTTTTTAATCAAAGTAATTTACCAATCTGTTTAACTTTCCAGAGCCAGTTGATATATTAAAAAAAGTTTTGGCCTAAATAAACAGTTATTTAAAAAAAAAAAAAAAAGTTTTGGCCTGGAATACCCCTCTAAGATTTTTTTAATAGAAGTAATTTACAAATCTGTTTAACTTTCTGGCACCAGTTGATTTAAAAAATAAAGTTTTCCACCGGAGTACCCCTTTAAAGGGGTACTCTGCCCATATACATCTTATCCCCTATGCAAAGGATAGGGGATAAGAAGTTTGGCGGGGGTCCCACCACTCAGACCCTCGCGATATCCCTGCAGCACCCAGCTTTCGTTTAGAACACTGGCTGCAGCATTGGAGGCTCATGATGTCATGTCCACGCCCCCTCAATGTAAGTATGGGAGGGGGTGTGACAGCCATCACGCCCCCTCCCATAGACTTGCATTGAGAGGGAGGGCGTGATGTCACGAGGGGGGGCGTGGCCGTGACATCAGTGCCGCATCGCTAGTCATCAGACATGGAGTGAAGTTTGTACCGTGCACCGGATGACTGCGGTGCCCCAGGAGAGTCAGCAGGGGTCCCCCGCGATCATACATCTTATCCCCTATCCTTTGGATAGGGGATAAGGCGTCTAGGGGTGAAGTACCACTTTAAATCTGAGCCAGTGTGTTGTAGAAGCTTGTGCTGTCGCTACTGCATTCTAAAATGCAATTCTCACTGAAACACATGATAAAGCTACAGTCTTCTATTGTTACCTAACTCAGTTATTCTCAGAAAGCTAAGGTCTTTACAGCTGTTTTCAGGGTCTTTAAACTATACAGCTGCCGTTAGTCTATACAATGCAAGTAATGTGAAAGAAAAAGAACTTACATGTTTTTCTCTGACAACCAATAAGTGGCATTGCATAGACAGAGACATTATTTCTATCAGTACCCACACATTACCTATTCCTTGGTATGGGATGAAGTCAAGTGGATATAGTCAGGCCTACATTTTCAGTTTTTAGGTGAAATTAGGCAGTTAATTGTGAACTCCTCTCCTCCTATTTGGGAATTTGTCATTTGTGAAATAATATTTTGTAGGAGAGCTGGATTAATATCTAATAGTAATGTAGTTGGGTGTTCCATTTGTAAGGTCAGGAAATGCAAAGTGGATTAAACATGTAGTGCAGCAACTGGTATGTAGTCTGAATCTCTTCCTTCTCTATCTAAAGAGTTAAAGGATTAGTACCATAAAATAGCAATAGTCTATATACCCATACATACTTGAACATTTGGATCTCAAAGAGGATTTTCTCCCCACTTACAACCCCTTTTTGTGAGCCAGAACAGAGATCCATTAATAAGCAGCAGTTTTTGGCAGATTTAGGTTATAAATGTACTGAATGGACAGGCACATTTTTAAGGCTGGGTTCACATCAGCTGTGTGCCTTATTTAAAGGGTACCTCTCATCAAATAAACTTTTGATATAATTTAGATTAATGAATGTTGAATAACTTTCCAATAGCATGTTAATGAAAAATATGCTTCTTTCTCTTGTATTTTTCCCGATCAGTCCTGTCAGCAAGCATTTCTGACTCATGCTGGAGTCCTAAACACTCAGAGCTGCCAGCCTGCTTTGTTCACAGCCAAACAGGCTGTGAACAAAGCAGGCTGGCAGCTCTGAGTGTTCTCCTTTGTGAACAAAGCAGACTGGCCGCTCGTAGTGTTTAGGACTCCAGCATGAGTCTGAAATGCTTGCTGCCAGGACTGGTAGGGAGACCCCTAGTGGTCATTTCTTCAAAGTGGAAAATTAAATAGAAAGAAGCATATTTTTTAATAACATGCAATTGTAAAGTTATTCTGCATACATTAATCTATAATATATCAAAAGTTTTTTTGATGAGAGGTACCCTTTAACCCATTAGCAGTTTGAGGGAATCAGACGGAATTGCCACCTGCACTTATCTGCTTGTACATTGTAATAGTGCGACAGTGCAAGTGACACAGGATTCAAATTGTTTACTTGTTTTTGATTGATGGTGCCATTTCTGAAGATGGCCTAAAATTCAAGCATTTAAATTAGCTTCTTTGGTGCACATGGAGCATTCCCTAGCTCTTTTGTGCTTAGTTATGCATACCCAATGTCAACCTTACCCCCTTCCTATATATTCATCTTTCTACAAACACATAGTCAATATGTGCAGTGACATCGCCACCATGGAAGGCCCATACTACCTGTGCATAAACGCCACTGGTGGTACGGGCCGTACTTGCTGGTGATGTCACAGCAGGTATCTTCTACATGCTTGTAGAAAAATAAATGTATATTTTTATGAAGAATGTAGCACAGGGCCGAAGTGGGTAGGAATACCAGTGTACCAATGCGCTAGGGAGCATCCTGAGAGCACCAAGAAGATGATTTACATATTTGAATTTTAGGCCATAAATCTTGAACAGCATCAACGAAAACACCATTGGAATCAGTATCACCCGTACTAGTACACTGTACAAGTGCTGCTGCTGTCAGAGTTCTTTAATTAGGAAATAGAAAAAAAAATGAAGATTTGGTAAAGAAAACTTATTGTGATGAAATTGTACCAGATAATACGGCCCCCATACACATTTCTGAAAAGTTGACTGAACCCTGCATTTTTTTAACAAAAGCACAGACCTTCTAATATGTATGGAGGCTTCCCAACTATCCACATACAGCTGATGCCAGTGGAGATGAGGTTCTAGCATGTTTGATTTCAAGTGCTCTACCAGTTTGTGTTTACAGAGATAAGCTGCCACCAGAGTTGTCTGGCAGCAGCTTACTTCCCCTCACCCCAAGCAAAACACACAATAGTTCTGTTGCATTGAACATTCATGTGTATGGGGGAAATCTGGCAAAATAGCAGTCTCTCAACAGCTATTAAGAGTGTACACATACCTCAATTAAATTTTCCCCCCAAAACTAGTAGGACCCCCCATGACCTTTTTTGGTTACTACATAACATACCGGTAAATGTACCCATTTATTCAGCCAGTAAGAAGCCAAAAATATTGTGGTTATTTTGTGCAATGATGTTGAATCTCTGTAGGCGTTTCAGGCTGGATACAATTGAATACTAATTTAATATTTACGATTTTATATTCTATATGTTTGGCACCCAAAATTCTTTATTAGGAATTGAAAGCTATCATGTTAAGGTATATTTTAATATATATATATATATATATATATATATATATATATATATATATACATACATACATACATATATACACATACTGTGTAATACGTTTAAGTACACTAGTTGATGGTTTCTTACAGAGTAGTAATACTGCTAGTAGGTGTAACTTACCTATAAACAATTGTCCAACCATTTTAGATAGGACTAAAGTTGTCTGATATTTTAGAGGAGAAATGATGGGAGCATGGTATAATATCATTACATTGCCTGAGAATGTGACACTTTTTCTCTGTAGAGTGAATGTCAAAGGAAAAATTGAAAATGTCATGTTTGTGTCTGGGCTTGGTAAAGCATTACATACCAGGGGGTCACATGATGAAGAGATCCCACCAGTGTACAGTATTGGAACATTTACTACTCATAGATCACCCTACATTTCCATTTGCTGTACCCAAATTAAGTGTATACATTTTTATTAATGAAAACACACAATTATTAAAAACTTGTGCTATCTCTGATCCTACATTGTGATGTATACTTTTGCACTTAGCCACCTGGCCTTAATATCTCACTATATTATATTTTGTGCTGGTCTGCCTCTTGACAAACCATCGATGTGGTGAAACATGTTGAGAGGGGCAGAGTAACACTGGTTTTAAATATATGTGCATCTATCATAGTTACTAGATACCAGTGTTCTGTAGATACGGGTATCAAATAATATAATATTGTGAGATATTTAGGCCAGGGGGCTAAGTGCACATCACAATGTAGGATCAGATAGCACCATTTTTTTAAATAATTGTGTGTTTCCATTAAAGATTTATACACTTAATTAGGGTATATTTGGGTAATTGTTGATTTACCCTCCATTTAGAGGTCTTGTTTTTTTTCAGTAACATATTGGAACATGACATTGCTTAATACAGACCCTTAGTTTGCTATGAAGGAGGGATGCAGGCCAGCAGAACCCTTGAAATTTTGTGAATTATGTGACGATAGTGGAGGAATCCACGTAAGGCAGCTGAGACTAAAAATAAAATGATAAATGTGAATAACTTTGAGATTTGCTGGACTCGCATCTATTACTCAGTAAGAACCTAATGGCTGTTGGTATTTTCATGTCCAGTTTACCTATTTTTTGTTATCTCCCTTTTTTCTTTATTTGACCCCCCTTATTAGCTAAAGCCCAGGGTATCATTTAAGTGATTTTTCCCACGATAGACAGTCATCACAGGACCCTGTTCTTATGAATGGGGATGCTTGCCAATCTGACACCTGTCCTATGGATTAGTGATTAGTTTCCTTCATGAGAAAACACCATAAACCCAAATTTCTTCTACATCCACTGAAATTAAGGGAACACAGTTTATAATAATGTAAAGCTGGAGTTTAACAACAACCTCACTACAAGCAACACTAGCCTTTGCATTTCCAAAGTTACAACAGTTGTTAGCTAATTCACCCAACTGCGGGGCCCCTTTGATTTGCATTTTTGGTATTTAAAAAAAGAAAAAAGCAACAAAAACTGGACATTTCTATTAGAGATGAGCGAACTTACAGTAAATTTGATTTGTCACGAACTTCTCGGCTCGGCAGTTGATGGCTTATCCTGCATAAATTAGTTCAGCTTTCAGGTGCTCCTGTGGGCTGGAAAAGGTGGATACAGTCCTAGGAGACTCTTTCCTAGGACTGTATCCACCTTTTCCAGCCCACCGGAACACCTGAAAGCTGAACTAATTTATACAGGATAAGTCATCAACTGCCGAGCCGAGAAGTTCATGACTAATCAAATTTACTGTAAGTTCACTCATCTCTAATTTCTATTTTACTCTAAGTATACTGATCTCATCTATGGTTAAAGGGGTACTCCAGTGGAAACCTTTTTTTTTTTTTTTTTTTTAAATCAACTGGTGCCAGAAAGAAACTGTCCATAGCAGCATATGTTTTCTATGGGGATTTTCTCCTACTCTGGACAGTTCTTAAAATGGACAGAGGTGTCAGCAGAGAGCTCTGTGTGTTTCAAAAAGAAAATAATTTCCTCTAGTATTTAGCAGCTAATAAGTATTGGAAGGATTAAGATTTTGTAATAGAAGTAATTTACAAATCTTTGGGTATGAAAAACAGTGGTTTGGCTTCTTCTCAAGGTCTAGATGTAATAGGAATATGTGTAGTTGTAGTGTGAACAACAGGGATACATATAGATAAATGGGAAGAAAAAATAATAATAATAAATAGGCAGGGATGAAGGTTTAATATTGTGTGTGTAGTTAGGGATGTGGTGTGGGTCTATTGATGTAGTGAGAGCAGAGTGTAACTAAGTAGTTGAAAACTGGATACACTGTAGAGATGTGTGAAAATATGTGGTAGGTATGATGTAAGAGATGTGATGTAGGTCTGTAACTGTAATGGGGTCAGTGTGTGGTTAAGTATAGTTTAAGGGTGCGTTCACACGTGTATTTTTGCTGCAGATCTGCAGCAGATTTCCTACTGCAGATTTTGCTGCCCATGGAATTCAATGGGCTGCAAAATCTGCTAAAGCAAATTTGCAGCAGATCTGCAGCAGAAAATACACACGTGTGAATGCACCCTAATTATGCAAAGACTGGATACACTGTTAAACTAATGGTATGATGGATGTGTCTGTAGCAAAAAGAATAGAAGTAATTTACAAATCTGTTTAACTTTCTGGCACCAGTTGATTAGAGAAAAAAAAAGTTTTCCATTGGAGTACCCCTTTAAGGTGCTTGGTTATTACATGACACCTCCTGGCTATGTACCTATGGATCAACAGTTATTTTATTCGGTTAAGAGGATATTGAAGGAGAAGTCTTATTCCAAAAAAAAATGTATCCCCAACAATCTCCTGTCCGGAACTCCGGCTCTCCCCAAGAGCGGCATGTTACGACCCCTGCCCGAAGCGGGGGCTGCCACACCTCCTCCATACAGTATTTTTCTATGAAAGAGCCATTCAGCAATCTTTGGCTCTCACATAGAGATATAGGGAGGGGGCGGGGATTCTGTACAGATTTTGGGGTAGCCCAGTGGTCAGACCCCCATCCCCCCCATCTAAAACTTATCCCCTCACCGCAAGGTAGTATGATATATGTCCTTTAAGGGTTGTCCAGTCTTCTAAGAATATTTCTTTGTCACAATATAATGAACAGTTATGTAGCTTTCTTGAAAACATTGTTGACACCTGAGGGCTGAAAACCTATTTATTCCTAATATTTTTCCTAAAGGGGGGGGCGGGCTTAGGAAAAATATAAGGAATTAAAAAAGTTTTCCCATTTGTTTGAATCCACATAGTTCAGAATTGCTGCAAATTTGCAGTGTGCTCCTTATGTTGTAGATTTGTGATAGATTTTACCATGTTCTGTGTATAGGGGATGAGATCCATGATAAATCTGCAACAAAATTGACATATCACACATGAAGTTCTGCATGAAAAATGTTGATGCTCGAGGAATCACCCTAAGGGTCTGTTCACATGTACAATATCCTGTGCAGATTTGATGCACAGAATTTTCTGCTGCAGATTTCAGTGTAAACTAAATGACTGAGCACAGTTTCTAATCTGCAGTTACAAATCCTGCGCATCAAATCTGCATAAGATCCTGTATGTGTGAATAGACCCTAAGGGTACATTCCCACACAGCGTATTTGCTGCTGCGTATTTTATTTTCTCTGTTAAAGTCAATGGGTAGGAAAATACGCAGCACCAAATACGCAGCAAAATACGCCGTGTGGGAACGTACCCTAATGGTGTATTTGCACGAACAATATTCTGCGCAGATTTGATGCACAAAATTTCAAACTGACTGAATAAAGCATCAAATCTGCGCAGGATACTGTACGTGTGAATAGACCGTAAAGGGGAGTATTCAGTCTGTTTGCCTAGGACAGTACCAGCTCTAAATATTGCCCAGGCCGCCTTTCCATTAATTCGGGAGACAATTTAATAATTTCTCAGGATCAGTGGGGGAAGGGGGGGGGGGGGGTTACAGTAGGTGGACCACTACTGATCAGCTAGTTATGCCTTATTCTTGTGGACCAAGAATAATTTTTTATCTTGGAATTCAGATTTTGCTTAAATGTATCCAATCTAGACCACAGTCCAGAGTATAGGCACATACCTATGTTAATACATGTAAGGTTGCATTCACATCACGTTTTTGCAATACCGTTCCCATATCAGGTTTTTGATGAAAAACGGATTCCTCAAAACCAGAAATGTAAAAAAAATAATAAATACTCAGTACAGGGGGAAGGGATTGTGTCTCACTGGTGTGTTCAGCTTACTGTGGTTGTCTAGACTGGATACAATTGTGGCAAATATTCAGCTAGTGGCATTAGGTTAGGACAGGTTTTCAGTTTCTGACTAAAAACTGGAAGGTATTAAACACAAATAAATCTGCTCAATTTATTAATGCTGACCTTAATTTAGTTTAAAACAAGAAAGACAGATGTGCCAGATTTCATGCTGTGCAGTTCATTTAGTGCAGCTTGCTAGACTTGTTAGTCACTTCTCGTTTCTTATGCTTCCTCTTAGAAGGCTTAAAGGGATATTCCGGCCATAGACATCTTATCCCCTAGCCAAAGGATAATATGTCTGATCGTGGGGGGCCCGCTACTGGGAGCCCCCATGATCTCCGTGCAGCACTTGCATTCTATAGTGGGCTGCTGCTCCGGTCTCGGAAACCTCTGTGTTTCTGGGACTAGAGACGTGACGCCACGCCTCCTCCGTTCAGGTCTATGGGAGGGGGCATGACGGCATGAACAGAGAGGGCATTGTGTGACATCATGAGGGGGCGTGTTGTGACATCACTTCTCCAGTCCTGGAAACACAAAGGTTTCTGAGACTGGAGCAGCAGCCAGCATATAATGCGGGTGCTGCATGGAGATCACAGGGGAGTTCCAGCAGGGGGCCCCTTGGGATAAGAGGTCTTTGGCTGTAATACGCCTTTAAGGCGCAACTGATATTGGTATCTGATATTGGTTCGGCAGCAGTAAATGTGTTTAAATCTGCTGGCAACTTCATAGCCCGAGACTTGCCCGCTGCTAAAGTGAACAGGATAGGGATGTGCTGGAACAGCTCCTTTAGAGTATACAGACACCTTTTGCACTGATGTTTTTCTTTTCTGTTGATTTGTTTCCAGAGTGCAAATGAAGCAACTTTCTACAGTCTTTTATAAAAGTTTCCTACCATTTAGCTGCGACTCAGAGAGAGATACATCTAAGTTTATACAAAGTAAAATTTAGTGACATTTTATTTTACATGCACCTTTTTATGGACAAAAATGTGTGCATAAATAAAATTTGTTGGAAAATATTACTGTATGTTAACTTAGCCTAAAAGGTAACAGGAACTATAGAGGCTATACAGCAAAAGTAATCGATGTTTAATAAAGACCTATAGAGGATGCTTTTAACAAATCAATAATTAAAGAAATATATATAAAGGATTGTACTTTAAACTTTATTAGGGTTTATATTGTGTGTTTTTGTTGCGTTTTTGTCATAAATTTTTCAAAGTGAGTCCAAAAACTTAAAAAAATAAATAAAAAAAACATGCTAAAAAACACTAACAACTATAAGTGAATTTGGTCAGTGATAGTTCAGCTGGCAAACTGGATAAATGAATGTGAAAATGTGAAATGTGATACCAAAAAAAATGTGTTCTTGTCTGAATTGAAGGGAAACCACTAGTCCTTTTGTGCCTTATATCCTTAAGCTTTGAACAGTATGATATATTCCTGTTTGTAATATGTTTTTTTTTTTGTACATCTAGTATATTGTAATGAAAAGGATATGTATCGAAAATACAAGTTTTATTTGTATGCATGCATGCTTGATCTGAAAATTAAATGTGATCTAAAGATTGTTGTAAATTTGTTGAAAATGTTTCTATTAATTCAACACAAACAGACCTGAAAATATACTTAAATTAAATGTTCAAAAAAAAATTAATTATACGTAACTCCCTTGTTCTATTGCATATTTGCCATTTTCTTTGGTTTTGGCAGCTTGGTTACTTTTTAGATCTGATCCATGAATGCACAAATATGAACTGCATCTCCATCTAAGGGTGCTTTCACACTACGATTGTAGTGTACGGTGGCTGGATCCGGTTGGGAGGGGCGAAAACCGGCCGCTCCCGTATCCCAGACGGATCCAGCCTGAACCCCATTCATTTCAATGAGCCGACCGGAGTCAAACGCTGACTCCGGTTGTCTCATTTTTCCCCGAATACGGTTTTCTGACCGGACCTAGAACCGTGGTATACCACTGTTTTAAGTCCGGTCAGAAAACTGTATACGGGGCAAACATACAGGTGTACCAGGATCCAGGTGGGAGATTTAGGGAAAAACATGGACACTAAACGTCTGACCCAAAAAATAGCTAATTGGTCATTCCAAAATACATGAAGGTTTATGCCTGGTTCTCATCTCTAACAAAGAGGAGAAACACTGTGCATGAGAGCAACTTGTGCTGTTATGTGTATTTTTATTCCTCTCTTTAAAAAGTGAAGTTACTCCATAAATTTTTTGTACCCAATTATGGTGCAATAAAAAAAGTACAAGCGATAAAGTAGCTTCATGGTTAAAACAAGGAGCTATGGCTTATGGAATGAAATGATAAAAAAAAAAAAAACCTTAAGAGGTTAAAATGGTTCTCCAGCCTTACAAAATGGATGGCGACAAATGGACTTCAAAGGTGCGATGGGTCTTTTGCGGCGCTGACTTGGAACAAGCACATCAGGTGAGTATAAAAGGTTTATTAAGATTTATTTTAATAAACCTTTTATACTCGCCTGATGTGCCTGTTCTGAGTCAGCGCCGCAAAAGACCCACCGCACCTTTGAAGTCCATTTGTCGCTATCTACTTTGTTGGGAGGCTGCAGACCGGGCTCTAACAATCCTTACACGCTGTCCATTGTTGTGTGTGAGCTCACACAACCACCTGGGGTAAGAGGCTTTAAAAAGAATCCTTCTACCAATACCAATACCTACCCAGTCGGTTTTACGCTATGGAGCTGTCCTTTATTATATGCCTTTTTTGTGTGGATGATTTGTCAATTTGGATTATTCTCTATAGTGACATAGTTGCAAAATTGGATATGGTACTGGCTTATTAAAGTTGCTGTTTTAAAAAGCCTGAAGAACCTTTTAATATTCAGTGTCTAATCACATGTAAGACCATACTCAAAAGACCCCATAATTCATGGCCCAGATCCAATACCTCACCTTTTTTTATCATGTTAAACTAAAATGATTATAATCATGTATAATAGGGCCAGCAATGGTATATTATGTGCTATAAAGCTAAAAGCTGAGAAGGAGCTGGGCCTGCAGATAAGGAGCAAAAAACGAGGAGCGTTTGATTCAATATTATTAGTGGAGGAGAATGGGTTTCTTGGTAACGTTGCAGTACTTTTTGAAAGTCAAGTGCTTCTTTGGTGTCTCGAAATGGCCAGCCTTTTTGAGAATCCCTGGTAGTCTTTCATTTTAATCTACAGGGTGGGCCATTTATATGGATTCACCTTAATAAAATGATTGGTGATATTAACTTCCTGTTTGTGGCACATTAGTATATGTGAGGGGGGAAACTTTTCAAGATGGGTGGTGACCATGGCAGCCATTTTGAAGTCAGCTATTTTGAATCCAACTTTTGTTTTTTCAATAGGAATAGGGTCATGTGACACATCAAACTTATTGGGAATTTCACAAGAAAAACAATGATGTGTTTTAACGTAACTTTATTCTTTCATGAGTTATTTACAAGTTTCTGACCACTTATAAAATGTGTTCAATGTGCTGCCCATTGTGTTGGATTGTCAATGCAACCCTCTTCTCCCACTCTTCACACACTGATAGCAACACCGCAGGAGAAATGCTAGCACAGGCTTCCAGTATCCGTAGTTTCAGGTGCTGCAGAATGGGCAAAACAAAAATTGGAACAGGACCCCCAGTTTACGCAGAAGATTTTGTTCAGTGATGAGGCAAATCTTTTATGTGAATGGTGAAGTTAACAAACAAAACCACCGCTATTGGTTTGACACTAACCCACATTGGATAGATCCCTCCAAGACTGTTGGAACACAAACATTGATGGTATGGTGTGGTATATGGGGTACAAAGATAGTGGGGCCATTCTTCATCAATGGAAACCTCAAGGCCACTGGATATGTGAAATTGCTACATGATGATGTGTTTCCCTCTTTATGCACTGAAGCTGGCACGTTCCCTTTTTTCCAGCAAGATGGTGCACCACCACATTATGGGTGTCAGGTCCAAGCATTCCAGGATGAACAGTTTCCTGGAAAGTTGATTGGTCGTCGTGGGCCAGTTGAATGGCCCCCAAGGTCTCCCGATCTGACCCCCTTAGACTTTTATCTGTGGGGTCATCTCAAGGCAATTGTCTATGCTGTGAAGATGCGAGATGTGCAGCACCTGAAACTACGGATACTGGAAGCCTGTGCTAGCATTTCTCCTGTGGTGTTGCTATCAGTGTGTGAAGAGTGGGAGAAGAGGGTTGCATTGACAATCCAACACAATGGGTAGCACATTGAACACATTTTATAAGTGGTCAGAAACTTGAAAATAACTCATGAAAGAATAAAATTATGTTAAAACCAAGCACATCATTGTTTTTCTTGTGAAATTCCCAATAAGTTTGATGTGTCACATGACCCTCTTCCTATTGAAAAAACAAAAGTTGAATTTAAAAATGTCAGACTTCAAAATGGCCACCATGGTCACCACCCATCTTGAAAAGTTTCCCCCCTCACATGTACTAATGTGCCACAAACAGGAAGTTAATATCACCAACCATTCCCATTTTATTAAGGTGTATCCATATAAATGGCCCACCCTGTATAACATATACTGGGTAGGTGAATATGCATATGGTAGCCAGAATAAAAATTTGAGGACAATATATTGTAATGATTTAGGGATTTTAACCCCTTCCCTCTTGGGCCATTTTTCCTTTTTTGCACTTTTTGTTTTTTTACTCCTCACCTTCTAAAAATTATAACACTTAAAATGTTCCACCTACAGACCCATATGAGAGCTTGTTTTTTTACACCACCAATTTTATTTTGTAATACCATTAATCATTTCACCACAAAATCTACTGCGACACCGGGAAAAAAATATTTGTGGGGCAAAATTGAAAAAAAACTTCTGATTCTACGCAATGCACTTTTCAGTACAATAGACACCTTATTTTATTCTGTAGGTCCATACAGTTACAAGGATACCTAATTTATATAGGTTTTATTTTACTACAAAAAAAAAAATTTACTACATCAAAATTGGTATGATAAAAATTGACCACTTCTTACCCCTATAAATTTATTTTTCCGCAAATGAGGACTAATTTTTTGCGCCATCATTTGAAGATCACCTTTTGATCAGGTTTTATACATTTTTTTTCTAGTATATGAAGTGACCAAAAAAAACAAATTTCTGGACTTTGGAATTTTTTTACGTTTGCCCCTTTGACTGTGCGGTTTAACTAACATATTTTAATACTTCGAACATTTGGCCACGCAACAATACCACATATGTTTAGTTTTTTTTTTTTTTTTTATATATTTTGGTATTTTAAAAATGGAGGGTGATTAAAACTTTTATTAGGTAAGGGGTTAATGCATATTTCTTAACTTATTTTTTACACTTTTTTTTTGTCCCCATAGGACTATAACATGCAGTCTTTCCCCATAGGAGAGCATTGATCAGTGTAATCGGTGCCCCATTGCTTCAGCCTTGCAAAGCTGACTGCAAGGCTGGAGCACAGATCGGACTGTCAGGAGAAAGGTAAGACACTTCCCCCCCACCCCGTCCTCTCAGCTGATTGGGATGCTGCGGCAGTCCCAATCAGCCCACTGAGCTAACCGGGAAAAGGATTAACAGTTTTTAGACGCCACAATCAACTTTGATCGAGGCATCTAAAGGGTTAATGCCGGACATCAGCCCGATCGGCGATGTCCGGCATTAGCCGCGGGTCCTGGTTGCCACCGGGTATGATGTGTCCATTTGCCGGAAAGGATTAATATCATAGAAGGGCGGGTAAACCCGATAACGACCATGGACGTCTATGTTCATCCAATGGCCGTTAACGGGGTATAACGTGGCTGGTGGTGGATGCCCCCCCGCAACGATCAAGTACTGAGGTAAGGCGATCCACTACTGAGGTAGCCTGAGGGCTCACCTCTCCTGCTGCGGCAGCTCTGGTGCTCAGAATGATAGAGCCTGGGTTAGGAATGATAGGGCCAGGCTTTATCAATCGAGCGCAGAGCACACAGATCAATGGGATTGTATGTAATCCCATTGATCTGTATGAGGAATCAAATGATAGGGGACTAAAATTGTAAAAAAAAAAAAAAAAAAAAAAAAGTTTAAAAACACGCACATTAACATCTTCCTTATTAACCCCTTAAGGACTTGGCCCTTTTTCACCTTAAGGACTCGGGCGTTTTTTGCAATTTTGACCACTGTCACTTTAAACATTAATAACTCTGGAATGCTTTTACTTATCATTCTGATTCCGAGAAAGTTTTTTCGTGACATATTCTACTTTAACATAGTGGTAAAATTTTATGGTAACTTGCATCCTTTCTTGGTGAAAAATTCCAAAATTTGATGAAAAAAATGAAAATTTAGCATTTTTCTAACTTTGAAGCTCTCTGCTTGTAAGGAAAATGGATATTCAAAATAATTATTTTTTTGGTTCACATTTCCAATATGTCTACTTTATGTTTGCATCATAAAATTTATGAGTTTTTACTTTAGGAAGACACCAGGGGCTTCAAAGTTCAGCAGCAATTTTCCAATTTTTCACAAAATTTTCAAACTAGATATTTTTCAGGGACCAGTTCAGTTTTGAAGTGAATTTGAAGGGTCTTCATATTAGAAATACCCCATAAATGACCCCATTATAAAAACTGCACCCCTCAAAGTATTCAAAATGACATTCAGTCAGTGTTTTAACCCTTTAGGTGTTTCACAGGAATAGCAGCAAAGTGAAGGAGAAAATTCACAATCTTCATGTTTTACACTCGCATGTTCTTGTAGACCCAGTTTTAGAATTTTTGCAAGTGGTAAAAGGAGAAAATATTTACTTGTATTTGTAGCCCAATTTCTCTCGAGTAAGAACATACCTCATATGTCTATGTAAAGTGTTCGGCGGGCTCAGAAGCGAAGGAGCGACAAGGGGATTTTGGAGAGAACATTTTTCTGAAATGGTTCTTGGGGGGCATGTCACCTTTAGGAAGCCCCTTGGGTGTCAAAACAGCAAAAAAAAAAAACACATGGCATACCATTTTGGAAACTAGACCCCTCAGGGAACATAACAAGGGATAAAGTGAGCCTTAATACCCCACAGGTGTTTGATGACTTTTGCAAATGTAAAAAAAAAAAAAATGTTTTCCCCAAAATTTTACATTTTTAACCCCTTAAGGACGCAGGACGTAAATGTACGTCCTGGTGAGGTGGTACTTAACGCACCAGGACGTACATTTACGTCCTAAGCATAACCGCGGGCATCGGAGCGATGCCCGTGTCATGTGCGGCTGATCCCGGCTGCTGATCGCAGCCAGGGACCCGCCGGCAATGGCCGACGCCCGCGATCTCACGGGCGTCCGCCATTAACCCCTCAGGTGCCGGGATCAATACAGATCCCGGCATCTGCGGCAGTTCGCGATTAAAATGAACGATCGGATCGCCCGCAGCGCTGCTGCGGGGATCCGATCATTCATAACGCCGCACGGAGGTCCCCTCACCTTCCTCCGTGCGGCTCCCGGCGTCTCGTGCTCTGGTCTGTGATCGAGCAGACCAGAGCAGAAGATCACCGAAAACACTGATCTGTTCTATGTCCTATACATAGAACAGATCAGTACTAGCAATCATGGTATTGCTATGAATAGTCCCCTATGGGGACTATTCAAGTGTAAAAAAAAATGTAAAAAAATGTAAAAGTAAAAGTAAAAAAAAAAGTGAAAAATCCCCTCCCCCAATAAAAAAGTAAAACGTCCATTTTTTCCTATTTTACCCCCAAAAAGCGTAAAAAACATTTTTTTATAGACATATTTGGTATCGCCGCGTGCGTAAATGTCCGAACTATTAAAATAAAATGTTAATGATCCCGTACGGTGAACGGCGTGAACGAAAAAATTTTTAAAAAAGTCCAAAATTCCTACTTTTTTAATACATTTTATTAAAAAAAAAATTATAAAAAATGTATTAAAAGTTTTTTATATACAAATGTGGTATCAAAAAAAAGTATAGATCATGGCGCAAAAAATGAGCACCCATACCGCCGCTTATACGGAAAAATAAAAAAGTTATAGGTCATCAAAATAAAGGGATTATAAACGTACTAATTTGGTTAAAAAGTTTGTGATTTTTTTTAAGCGCAACAATAATATAAAAGTATATAATAATGGGTATCATTTTAATCGTATTGACCCTCAGAATAAAGAACACGTCATTTTTACCAGAAATTGTACGGCGTGAAAACAAAACCTTCCAAAATTAGCAAAATTGCGTTTTTCGTTTTAATTTCCCCACAAAAATAGTGTTTTTTGGTTGCGCCATACATTTTATGATATAATGAGTGATGTCATTACAAAGGGCAACTGGTCGCGCAAAAAACAAGCCCTCATACTAGTCTGTGGATGAAAATATAAAAGAGTTATGATTTTTAGAAGGCGAGGAGGAAAAAATGAAAACGTAAAATTTAAATTGTCTGAGTCCTTAAGGCCAAAATGGGCTGAGTCCTTAACGGGTTAAAAAGGGTAATAGCAGAAAATACCCCCCAAAATTTGAAAAACACCCCATATGGGGGTGAAAAGTGCTATGCTGGCGCACTACAGGTCTCAGAAGAGGAGTAGTCACATTTGGCTTATGGAAATTTTGCTCTGGGGGCATGCCGCATTTAGGAAGCTCCTATGGTGCCAGGACAGCAACAAAAAAAAAAACACATGGCATACTATTTTGGAAACTAGACCCCTCGGGGAACGTAACAAGGGGTTAAGTGAACCTTTATACCCCACAGGTGTTTCACGACTTTTGCATATATAAAAAAAAATTTATTTTTTTTACCTAAAATGCTTGTTTTCCCAAAAATTTTACATTTTTAAAAAGGGTAAAAGCTGAAAATACCCCCCCAAAATTTGTAACACAATTTCTCCCGAGCACGGCAATACCCCATATGTGACCCTAAACTGTTGCCTTGAAATACGACAGGGATCCAAAGTGAGCGTGCCATGCCCATTTGAGGCCTAAATTAGGGACTTGCATAGGGGTGGACATGAGGTATTCTACGCCAGTGATTCCCAAACAGGGTGCCTCCAGCTTTTGTAAAACTCCCAGCATGCCTGGATAGTCAGTGGCTGTCTGGTAATACTGGGAGTAGTTGTTTTGCAACAGCTGGAGGCTCCGTTTTGGAAACAGTGGCGTACCAGACGTTTTTCATTTTTATTCGGGAGGCGGGCTGTGTAGGGGTATGTGTATATGTAGTGTTTTTTACTTTTTATTTTATTTTGTGGTAGTGTAGTGTTTTTAGGGTACAGCTGCACAGGCGGGGGTTCACAGTTGTTTCTCACTGGCAGTTTGAGCTGCAGCAGAAAATTTGCCACAGCTCAAACTTGAAGCCAAATACTTACTGTAAACCTCCGCCCATGTGAGTGTACCCTGTACGTTCACATTGGGGGGGGGGGGGGAACATCCAGCTGTTGCAAAACTACAACTCCCAGCATGTGCTGACAGACTGTACATGCTGAGAGTTATAGTTTTGCAACAGCCGTAGGCACACTGGTTATGTATCACTGAGTTTGTGACCTAACTCAGTGTTTCACAACCAGTGTGCCTTCAGCTGTTGCAAAACTACAACTTTCAGCAGTCACCGACAGCCAACTGGCATGCTGGGAGTTGTAGTTATTCAACCAGCAGATGCACCACTACAACTCCCAGCATGCACTTTAGCTGTTTGTGCAAGCTGGGAGTTGTAGTTATACAACAGCTGAAGGTACACTTTTCCATAGAAAAAATGTGCCTCCAGCTGTTGCAAAACTATAAGTCCCAGCATGCCCATAAGGGGATGCTGGGAGTTGTGGTGGTCTGCCTCCTGCTGTTGCATAACTACAGCTCCCAGCATGCCCTTTTTGCATGCTGGGAGCTGTTGCTAAGCAATAGCAGGAGGCTGTCAATCCCCTCCAACTGCTGCTCCCCAGGTCAGTCCCTCGCCGCCGCTCCTGGGGCCCCGATCCCAACAGGGACACCGGGGATCGGGGTCCATGTCCCGCACCCGCTCACATCCTCCGGAAGAGGGGCGGAGCGGGTTGCGGGAGTGACACCCGCAGCAGGTGCCCTGATTGGTCGGCCGGTATACCGGCCGACGAATCAGGGCGATAGTGAGGTGGCTCCAGTGCCACCTCACCCCTGCTGGCTATGGCTGTTCGGGGCCGTCTCTGACGGGCCCCGGTCAGCCAGTAATTCCGGGTCACCGGGTCACTGGAGACCCGATTGACCCGGAAACGCCGCAGATTGCTGGACTGAATTGTCCAGCGATCTGCGGCCATCGCCGACATGGGGGGATATAATGACCCCCCTGAACGATTGCAGCAGGCATCCGGCTCCGGTCCCCAACCGGCTAGCGGTGAGGACCGGAATTCCCACGGGCGTATGGATATGCCCTGCATCCTTAAGGACTCGGAATGCAGGGCATATCTATACGCCCTGCGTCCTGAAGAGGTTAAAAGTTTAAATCACCCCCCCTTTTCCCAAATTCCATATAAAAATATATAAACATAATAAAAAAAACATATATGGTATCGCCGTGTGCGTAAATGTCGGAACTATAAAAATATATCGTAAATTAAACCACACGGTCAATTGCCCCCCCATACCACCCCGTACGCGGAAAAATAAAAAAAGTTTTAGGGGTCAGAAGTGGACAATTTTAAATTTTTGTGCATGTAATTATGATTTTTTCCAAAAGTAAGACAAAATCAAACCTATATAAGTAGGGTATCATTTTAATCGTATGGACCTACAGAATAAAGATAAGGTGTAATTTTTACCGAAAAATTTACGGAGTAGAAACAGATGCCCCCAAAATTTACAAAATGGTGTTTTTTCTTCAATTTTGTCGCACAATGTTTTTTTTTTTCCGTTTCGCCGTAGATTTTTGGGTAAAATTACTGATGTCATTATAAAGTAGAATTGGTGGCACAAAAAATAAGCCATCATATGGATGTTTAGGTGCAAATTGAAAGGGGTATGATTTTTAAAAAGTAAGGAGGAAAAAACAAAAGTGCAAAAACAGAAAACGCTTGGTCCTTAAGGGGTTATCCATCATAAGGTGACTTTAGTGCGCACTTGCCAGACAGTAATAGCCATGCTTGGAAAGGCTCTGCACTTGTCTTGGGGGTAAAGGGCTATGTTGTGAGATTACCATAAAGCTGAGACTATTTCCTATTGAATTTGTTCCCTTAACCCCTTAAGGCCAAGCGCATTTTAACCTTAAGGACCAGGCCAATTTTATTTTTGCATTTTCGTTTTTTCCTCCTCGCCTTCTAAAATCCATAACTCTTTTATATTTCCATCTACAGACCCATATAAGGGCTTGTTTTTTGCGTCACCAATTGTACTTTGTAATGAAACCTCTCATTTTACCATAAGATGACGGCCGGCTCCTTACATGACCGTGCGCTCAGCCTATCACCGGCCGAGGCGGGACATCACTGTGGCCGGTGATACGCTGCCGGCTCTGTGACGTTCCCGTCCCCAGGAAGCAGCATGAAGATTGTAAAGATGTGATTGCAAAAAAAATATTTGGGTATAGAGAGATGGCATATCGTGGATATGTTCATAAATGTTTATTATGTGGAAATATGTTCAAACATTATTTGTATATATACATGGTGATCAAGATAGTAATAAATGATGTAAGGATGTCAAAAAATTATAAATATATTTTATAATCATGCGTATGTAGAAATGTTTGTGATAATAAGATAATAGGTTGATATCATATATATTGATTCATAATCGGAATGGTAATTTATTATACTGAGTTGGTGTTACGTTGTATTGAGACTATTGTATGCAGACACGTATTGCAGAAGTGTGATGTTTGAGCTATGTGTCCTACTGGTAATGGGAGTAATCCGGATATCACAATGCATTTATGAGTAGAAAAAAATCTATGTAGAAGAATATGTATACAAATATAAAGGATATATATCTTTCTGTACAAAAAAAACTTTTAAAATTATAGAAAGAATTATAGAAAATATTTTTGGGTAAAAAAATCAAAAAAAGTGTATACATAAATAGAAACAGATAAAATATGCAGTTCGGAAAGAAAATGTATGGATCTAAATTGGGATACTACAGCTGTACGGTGGAAAGATGACGATATAAAGTACCGTATTTATCGGCGTATAACACGCACTTTTTAGGCAAAAATTTTTAGCCTACAGTCTATGTGCGTGTTATACGCCGATACACCCCCAGGAAAGGCAGGGGGAGAGAGGCCGTCGCTGCCCGCTTCTCTCCCCCTGCCTTTCCTGGGGTCTAGAGCCCCGCTGCCGGCCCTTCTCTCCCCCTGGCTATCTGCGCCGCTGCCCGTTCTGTCCCCCTGACTATCGGTGCCGGCGCCCCATTGCTTGCGCCGACAGCCAGGGGGAGAGAAGAGGCAGCGGCACCAATTGCCGGCGCCGCTGCCCCGTTGCCTCCCCCCATCCCCGGTGGCATAATTACCTGTTGCCGGGGTCAGGTCCGCGCTGCTGCAGGCCTCCAGCGTGCATCCCCTGCGTCGTTGCTATGCGCTGCACGGGGCGGCGCATGACGTCAACGGGGCAGCGGCGCCGGCAATGGGTGCCGCTGCCTCTTCTCTCCCCCTGGCTGTCAGCGCCGCTTCTCTCCCCCTGGCTATCGGCGCCGGCAATGGGGCGCCGGCACCGATAGTCAGGGGGACAGAACGGGCAGCGGCGCTGATAGCCAGGGGGAGAGAAGGGCCGGCATTATACCCCAGGAAAGGCAGGGGGAGAGAAGCGGGCAGCGACGGCCTCTCTCCCCCTGCCTTTCCTGGGGGTGTATCGGGGTATACACGCGCACACACGCACCCTCATTTTACCATGGATATTTGGGTAAAAAACTTTTTTTACCCAAATATCCTTGGTAAAATGAGGGTGCGTTTTATAGGCCGGTGCGTGGTATACCCCGATAAATACGGTAATGATGTAGAAAGAAGTGAAAGGATGATGGGTTGTAGAATCAGAGAAGTCAGGAAACTAGATTCCTCATGTCATCCTAGTGTAGTCTCTATCTCGATGAATTCGAAAATTTCCAGTTCGGCATTTAAGCCTTTAGGGGCCAAAGTTTCCATCTCGTATATATATCTGGACTCTATACTTGACATGTTTGAAATAAAATTGCCGCCTCTCCAGTCGGGTTGAACCGACTGTGGGGCTGCGCACTGTGTGCCTCTAATGTGACAGTTGTATGTTTCCTTGTAGTGGGCAGAGAAGTGTGTGTTTCTCGTATCCTCTTTTTATATTATAAAAATGTTCAGCTATCCTCTTTTTAAGTGTATGTGCGACCTATATATTGTTTATTGCAGGGGCATTTGATAATATAAATGATGTTTTTAGTGTTGCAAGTTAGTTCTTTTATTGGATGTGTTTTATGGTTCGTGGTAGATGTTATTATGTCAGTTTTTTGGGGGAACTCTGTAACTTTGCAATTGTTGCACTCAGGGGCAGACAAATCACATGTGCAGCATGTTCAGCTGCACAGGGGCCCGCCACTACACATGGGCCCTCAGGCACTGGCCTCTCTTGAGAGAGAGGTGCAGCTGGTGAGGATCCAGGACAGTTGTCCCGATCCCCACGCTTTACAATCCCTGCCCTGCTCCTGCTCCGTTATCATTAGGGAGACAGGCAGTAGCGCAGGGATGAAGGTACCTGATTCATGGCTCCGCCCCCATCACAGGAAGAGGACGGAGGGCGAGAGCTGACAGGCCTCCCAGGAGCACAGCGGCTGTGAGGGGAAGTTATGTCCCCTGTCCTGCCTCTCTTCTCACTAGCAGTATAACCTGGGGCTGGGGGGTAGCAGCCCAGTGGGGTCACTTTCCCTGCTCCGGTGTCCACAGTTCACCTACAGGTCACATTACAAGAATAATTTTTGGGAAAAATTGCGGCAAAAATGGTGCGGTTTTTACCGCGATTTCGAAAAATCGCGGTAAAACTGTGCCATTTTTGCCGCGATTTTTCAAAAAAAATTCTTGTAATGTGACCTGTAGGTGACCTGTGGACCCTGGAGGAGGGAAAGTGGCCACAAAATGTGGACACACTGTTTGTTTGTTTATCATTAATCCATTAAGGCAGTGTTTCCCAACCAGGGAGCCTCCAGCTGTTGCAAAACTACAACTTCCGGACAGCTAAAGACTGTCCGGGCATTCTGGGAGTTGTAGTTTTGCAACAACTGGAGGCACACTGGTTGGTAAACACTGAGACAGATAGATTGACTGGGCATAGATCAGTGTTTTCCTACCATGGTGCCTCCAGCTGTTGCAAAACTACAGTCCAGGCATGCTGGGAGTTGTAGTTTTGCAACAGCTGGAGACACCCTGGTTGGAAAACACTATATCTACCTATCGATCTATCCATCCCACAGGGTGCCTCCAGCTGTTGCAAAACTACAACTCCCAGCATACCTCAACAGCCAAAGGCCCAGGAGTTGTAGTTTTTTTTAGTTTTGCAACATCTGGAGGCACCCTGGTTGGTAAAAAGATATCCATGTCCTATCATCCATCTATCTATCTACCTACCTACTGTATCTATCTTATATCTATCATCTATCTATCCATCTAATATCTATCTATCTCACATCTATCTATATATCTATCGGTCTATCTATCTCATATCCATCTATCTCTCTATCTATCTCATATCCATCTCATATGTATCTGTCTATCTATCTCATATCTACTTGAAAATGACTAGGTGAGCTAGTCGAAACGTTGCCTCACGTTTGTATACAATAAACCTCACTTTATTCATCCATTGGAGTGCCGCTGTCTTTTGGATTGCTACTATTGAGGGTCCTGACCCGACCGGACACAGCAGGCACCCGGACACAAGTTTTTTGTTGGGACATGCAGCCTCTTTGCTTGGACTATCTCATATCTATCTCATATCCATCTCATCTCATATCTATCTATTTATCTCATATCTATCTCATCTCATATCTATCTATATCCATCTCATATCTATCTATCTATCTATCTCATATCTATCTATCTATAAAGTCCATACGAAGCAGCACATCCAGTTTAGGTGAGGTGGGTGCAGGCACAATTGAACCTCGGTGCTCTGGTTCCTCTTGATAGATAAAGTATAACGGCAGCACACCAAAGTAGTGAATCAATATAGTGTTATTTTATTCCAGGGATATAGAGACAACGTTTCAGCGGTCTCTCACCGCCATTTTCAAGTGAATACAAGTGATACACAGGGGTTTAAATACACACTCCCCTCAATTAGTGACATCATCAAATATTAGCATAATTAGTGACATCATATATATAAAACATTGTAAACAAAGTAAAAAATATTATATAGTGATAATCATATTGATAATCAATGTACATAACGTGATAAACATGTTACTACTATATTCAAGATACATGATCAGCGAAGCCGATCGCATGTGCATTACGGATAGTGCAATATAACATTATCATCATCTATGAATTAATGGTTATCTTATGATATGTTCTGAGGGCAGCCCTGGTCCAATATGGCGCCCTGTGACTCCTTAGCACAAACAGACATGCGCACTAAGTCACAGCTCGAACTGCTGTGCGGCGCGATATGCAGTTCCTATGTTGATACATTGGTTACTGAGTTACGATGACGCCACACTGTGATTGGCTAGGATCTCCCCATACCCGGAAGCCAACGCCGGCAGTGTTAGCCGGGCTCCCGTAGGTGCGGAGGATGGCGTGCTTTACCACGAGGTTAGTTGTTTTGCTGATACCATGTGCTTTATTGTTTTTATCTTTTTGCACCTGTGCACTGGCACTATGAACACTGTTATATTGCACTATCCGTAATGCACATGCGATCGGCTTTGCTGATAATGTATCTTGAATATAGTAGTAACATGTTTATCACGTTATGTACATTGATTATCAATATGATTATCACTATATAATATTTTTTACTTTGTTTACAATGTTTTATATATATGATGTCACTAATTATGCTAATATTTGATGATGTCACTAATTGAGTGTATTTAAACCCCTGTGTATCACTTGTATTCACTTGAAAATGGCGGTGAGAGACCGCTGAAACGTTGTCTCTATATCCCTGGAATAAAATAACACTATATTGATTCACTACTTTGGTGTGCTGCCGTTATACTTTATCTATCTATCTCATATCTATCTATCTCATATCTATCTAGCTAGCTCATATTTATCTCCTACACCTGAACAATTGATGTATGGGGGGGGGGGGGGGGGGGGCCCAGGCACGTTCTTTGCACAGGAGCCCTATGCCGTCTGTGTCCGCCCCTGGTTGCACTGATTGCATCTGTAAAATCCTGTTAATCCAGGAAGGGTCGGTTGTATTTTTTTATGTGATAATGGTCTGGTCTGTTTAGTGGTGGGTGCAATTTTTTATCCTAAATTTGGTGCTTTTGTAAATATGACTGGAGCTTTTGACGGTAGAGACAGGCCAATGGTTTTGTCTGACTATAATAGGTGCCAGTGTTTGTTGACAATCTTTTTAATCTGTTGATGTGATGTATTGAATGTTATTATTAGTTTAGCTTGGCGTGTAGTGTCTTCTTGTTTTATTGGGGGGGTTGTTGAAAAATTGTGTTCTATCTTGTGTTCTAGCTTGTGTAATGAGTCTTGTAGGAGTGTATTAGGGTATTGTTTTTGTTGGAACTGTTTAGTTATGGTCTGTGCTTCCTCCTCAAATTTATTGATGTTTGTGCAATGTTGTCTGATCCATCGATATTGTCCATAGGGTATATGGATGAGCCATTGGGGTAGATGGCAACTGTCGAATCTGATGTAACTATTTTTAGATGTTGGTTTATGGTATGTACTGCATATGGCTTGGTTGTTATGGATTGTTATCTGGAGGTCTAGGAATTCAATTGTGTCTGTACTGATGTTGGGTGTGAATTTGAGGTTATATGTATTATTGTTCAATTGTTCTGTAAATTGGTGTAATTGTTGAGGGGTGCCTTTCCATACTATCAAAATGTCGTCTATATAGCATTTCCAGGGGACCAGGTTTGCATAGAGTTCTGAGGTGAGTGTGCGGTCCTCCCAATAGGCCATGAAGAGGTTTGCGAAACTGTGCAAACCTGATCCCCATTGCTGTTCCAATCAACTGTAAAAAGAACTGGCCAATGAAAAAGAAGAATAGTGTGAAAGGATATTTTGGATGCCTTCTAATATAAATTGAACCTGATTTTGGGGTATGTCGCCATTTTGAAGAAAATGGTTTATTGCTGTGATGCTGGTGATCTATACAGGTATATAACGAACTGACGTCTAGGGTGGCTATGCACCAATCGGATTGCCAGTTTAAAGATTCTATAATTTGGATGATCTGAGTTGTGTCTTTATGTATGATTTGGTTTGTTTGACAAAAGGCTGTAAAATAATATCTATGTACTCTGACAGATGTGAAGTTATGTATCGTATTCCTGAAATAAGGGGCCTACCTGGAGGTTTAATTGGATTTTTATGGATTTGGGGATACAGTAAAAAATGGGTATGGTTTCAGTATGGATGATATATTCGTATTCTTGTTTGGTGAGTATATGTTGTTGCAAGGCTCTATTGCATATTGATTGTAGACTGGTGTGGAAAGTTTCAGTCGGGTTGTGAGGTAGGGTTTGGTAGGTGTTTGTATCAGATAATTGACTATTGCATTCTGTGTTCTACATGTCCATTATAACAATGCCCCCACCCTTGTCTGTGGGGCGTATGGTGATGTTGTTATCTTTTTGTAGGTCTTTTCATATCTTATATTTCTATTTTGGTGAGGTTTTGTTTGTTGTTAACCTTCAATTTTTTATGTTGTTTTCTATATTAAGTTTAAATGTTGTCATGGGGTCACTCATTTCTTGTTTGGGATAGGCTTTTGATTTTTGTTTTAGGTTGGTATGGGTGTAATGTTGGGTTGAAATGGTGTATTCTATAGGGTTTTTCTGATAGTATTTTTTTGAGACGTAATTTTCGCATATATTTTTCTAACCCTATATAGACTTTAAATTTGTCTACTGGTTCACTTGGGGAAAATTTTAGACCTTTGTTTAGTAGAGAGATATGTTGGGGGTAATGTTTTGTCACTCAAGTTAATTATGGATGAGTCTGTATCTAGTGTAACTTGTCTACTTTTGTTTTTAGTCTTACATCGGGTTCTATTTCTTCTTCGTATGTTCTCTGGTGTAGCTTTGAGGGATATCTCTCATAGTGGTGGATGTACTTGCACTATTGTGGTTTGGTGATTGGGAGGAAGGTTGTGTATCTGTGTTTCTGTTTGTTTTGGGATCTCCTGACGTTTGTGTTGTGGTAATGGTGTGGGCAATAATGGTTGTCTCTGTGCATAGTAGTCGCGTGTTCTGTTGTGTGCATCTGTTCTGGTGTATTGATTGTGATTGGGTTGTTTGGTGGTGTAGCGATGTGGTGGCAGATAGTGGTTGTGTGGAATGTGATAATTGTGGTATTGTTGTGGCCTGTGTCTCCAGTTGTGAGATTGCTGGTAGTGTTTGGTTCTTCTTGGTGTATAGTGTGAGGTGGGGTGGTGTTGGGATAAAAAAGGAGTCTCTGTTAGGGGTTGATACCTATTGGAAGTTGGCATATTGTATGTACTTTTATTTTCAATTTGTGTGTTTTGATTGTCCTTTGAAAATTTATGTTGGGGGGTGTTATTAGGATAATCTCTCCCAAATTTTCTGGATTTCCTATCTATTATGTCTTTTTCTACTTTGTCTAGTTTTTTTGCAAAGGCATTCCTGCTATTTTAACCCCTTCATGACCCAGCCCATTTTCACCTTCATGACCTGGGCATTTTTTGAAAATCTGACCACTGTCACTTTAAACATTAATAACTCTGGAATGCTTTTACTTATCATTCTGATTCCGAGATTGTTTTTTCGTGACATATTCTACTTTATGTTATTGGTAAAATTTCACTGATATTTGCATCCTTTCTTGGTAAAAAATCTAAAAATTTCATGAAAATTTTGAAAATTTAGCATTTTTCTAACTTTGAAAGTCTCTGCTTGAAAGGAAAATGGATATTCCAAATAAATTACATATTGATTCACATATACAATATGTCTACTTTGTGTTTGCATAAAAAAATTGACAAGTTTTTACTTTTGAAAGACACCAGAGGGCTTCAAAGTTCCGCAGCAATTTTCCAATTTTTCTCAGGATTTTCAAAATCGTAATTTTTCAGGGCCCAGTTCAGGTTGGAAATGGATTTTAAGGGTCTTCATATTAGAAATACCCCATAAATGACCCCATTATAAAAACTGCACCCCCCAAATTATTCAAAATGACATTCAGTAAGTGTTTTAACCCTTTAGGTGTTTCACAGGAATAGCAGCAAAGTGAAGGAGAAAATTCTAAATCTTCATTTTTTACACTCGCATTTTCTTGTAGACCCAATTTTTGAATTTTTACAAGGGGTAAAAGGAGAGAAATCACCCTAAAATTTGTAACCCAATTTCTCTCGAGTAAGGAAATACCTCATATGCGTATGTAAAGTGTTCGGCGGGCGCAGTAGAGGGCTCAGAAGGGAAGGAGCGACAATGGGATTTTGGAGAGTGAGTTTTTCTGAAAGGGTTTTTGGGGGGCATGTCCCATTTAGGAAGCCCCTATGGTGCCAGAACAGTGGACCCCCCCCCCCCCACATGTGACCCCATTTTGGAAACTATACCCCTCATGGAATTTAATAAGGGGTGCAGTGAGCATTTACACCCCACTGGCGTTTGACAGATATTTGAAACAGTGGACTGTGCAAATCAAAAATTTTATTTTTCATTTTCACAGACCACTGTTCCAAAAATCTGTCATACACCAGTGGGGTGTAAATGCTCACTGCACCCCTTATTACATTCCGTGAGGGGTGTAGTTTCCAAAATGGGGTCACATATGGATATTTATTGTTTTGCGTTTGTCAGAACTGCTGTAACAATCAGCCACCCCTGTGCAAATCACCTCAAATGTACATGGCGCACTCTCCCTTCTGAGCCTTGTTGTGCGCCCCCAGAGCACTTTGCGCCCACATATGGGGTATCTCCGTACTTAGGAGAAATTGCGTTACAAATTTAGAGGGTCTTTTTTCCCTTTTACCTCTTGTGAAAATGAAAAGTATAGGGCAACACCAGCATGTCAGTGTAAAAAATAAATTTTTTTACACTAACATGCTGGTGTAGACCCCAACTTCACCTTTTCATAAGGGGTTAAAGAAGAAAAAGCCCCCCAAAATTTGTAAGGCAATTTCTCCCAAGTACGGCAATACCCCATATGTGTCCCAAAACTGTTGCCCTGAAATACGACAGGGCTCCAAAGTGAGAGAGCGCCATGCGCATTTGAGGCCTGAATTAGGGATTTGCATAGGGGTGGACATAGGGGTATTCTATGCCAATGATTCCCAAACAGGGTGCCTCCAGCTTGTATTTTGCAACAGCTGGAGGCTCCGTTTTGGAAACAGTAGCGTACCAGACGTTTTTCATTTTTTGGGGGGAGGGGGGCTGTGTAGGGGTAGGTGTATATGTAGTGTTTTTTACTTTTTATTTTAGGTTAGTGGTAGTGTAGTGTAGTGTTTTTAGGGTACAGTCACATGGGCAGAGGTTCACAGCAAGTTTGCCGCTGGAAGTTTGAGCTGCAGCGCAAAATTTGCGCCATCTCAAACTTGCAGCACTCACTGTAAACCTCCGCCCATGTGAGTGTACCCTGTACATTCACATTGGGGGGAGGGGGCAAACATCCAGCTGTTGCAAACTCCGAGCATGCCCTTTGGCTGTCCGTGCATGCTGGGAGTTGTAGTTTTGCAACAGCTGGAGGAACACTGGTTTGGAAACACTAAGTTAAGTAATAAACTTTCAAGTGTTTTGCAACCAAACTTAGTGTTTCCAAACCAGTGTGCCTCCAGCTGTTGCAAAACTACAACTCCCAGCATGCATGGTCTGTCAGTGCATGCTGGGAGTTATAGTTTTGCAACAATTGCAACAGCTGGAGGCACTGAGGTAGGAAACGGACAATGTTTCCCAACTAGTGTGCCTCCAGTTGTTGCAAAACTACAACTCCCAGCATGCCCAGACTGCCCAGGCATGCTGGAAGTTGTAGTTCGGCAATATCTGAAGGATCAGATGTTGCCGAACTACAACTTCCAGCATGCTTGGGCAGTCTGGGCATGCTGGGAGTTGTAGTTTTGCAACATCTGGAGGTCCACAGTTTGGAGACCACTGTATAATGGTCCCCAATCTGTGCTCTTCCAGATGTTAGAGAACTACAACTCCCAGCATGCCTGGACAGACTGAGCATGCTGAGATTTGTAGTTTTGCAACATCTGGAAGAGCACAGATTGGAGACCATTATACAGTGGTCTCCAAACTGTGCGCCTCCAGATGTTGCAAAACTACAACTCCCAGCATGCCCAGAAAGCCAAAGGCTGTCTGGGCATGCTGGGAGTTGCAGTTTTGAAACTCTCAGAGGCAGCAGTGAGATCGCTTTACGGCGATCTCACTGCTGCCAATGAAGATGCCGCACTGCTGCTGCAAACTCACCGCCGGGACGCAGCGCAGCCGGGACCGCATGGAGGACGCCGGGACCGCTCGGGACACCGCTCTTACGGGTAAGTGACGCCGGGGGACGGATCAGGGACACTTAGCAGAGCGGTGTGTGTCCCGATCCCCGTGATCGGGACTCACACACCGCGCTGCTATCAGCTAGTCAGATTTGACCAGCTGATAGCAGCGATCGCTGGGGGTGGGTGGGGGATGAAACCCCCCCGTGGTCGCATGGTAAGATGGCTGGCTATCAGTGATAGCCACCATCTTTCCGGGAACTGCGGGATGCCGCGAGTAACGGCAGTAATGTTCATGACGTACCTGTATGTCATGGGTCGGGAACACCTTGCCACCCATGACGTACAGGTATGTCATAGGTCGGGAAGGGGTTAAATATTTGTCATTTTGTGGAAATTTTTCAAGCTCTTTTTTCATCTGGTCTTGTTTTTGTTCTAAGTCCTCTAAAAGTTATTTCCGTCTCTTGATAACTAATTTAAATATTGCTATGGATTGTTGTTGAAAATGGTCTTGCCCTTCTTTATCGAAGATTTCTCCATGTAAATCTTCTGCTGGGTTTTTAAACACTCAGTCCTTTCGGGGCAAAACCTAACTCAATGCATTGTTATAGCGATCTGATCTCCCACTGTTGTTTACATTTTTTGACTAAAATGAGTTCTAAGGATCTAAATGTTTGATAAATTTTTATCTACTGTTTGCGTTTTAGATTCCTGTGTGGTTTTGGATTGTGTTGAGTTGAATGTGTATGTTTCTACGTGTTTCTGTTTTTGTTTCACATATTGCCATATGTCCATTGTGTCACTTATTGTGTAGGGAGCTTACCTTGGGATACTAAATAAATATAGCTAAAAACATGTATAAGTAGCTGCAACTTAACAATAGGGACAATAGTATTACTGCCAAACGAGTACTAATGTGAAAAAGGTTGTGTATCCCATAGAACTTGCAAACAATGTATAAAGTGGGGGTACACTTTCCTCAAGTCTGCACACTGCCACAGATACTGTGATCTGTACTGATCACTGCATCTGAGGGGTTAATGGCGGACATCCGCGCGATCGCGGATGTCAGCCCTTACCGACAGTTTTCCCCGCTGCTGCTAGCAGCCAGAACCTGCCATGTATGGCGCAAGTACCACTCCAATGCTCGCGGTCATACACAGGACATAAATGTACATCCTGGTGCGCTAAGTATCACCACACCAGGACGTACATTTAAGTCTGTGGTCGTTAAGCGGTTAAACTACAAATCCCGCAATTCCTTGTTTGTAAGTGTGAGGTCACCTTTCTCACTCCCACACATCAGCCACCCTACCCATTGAAACACACCTGTGATCCCTTTAATGCAATAGACCTATGTTTTCTGACCAGGGTGCCTCCAGCTGTTGCAAAAACATAATGATCTTCCTCCCTCACAACCTAGGAAAACCTGAGACACTGATTTTATATGCTGTTAAAAATAAGCCTTGGGCCAAAAATCACAGAAGAATTGCGAGACCACCAAGAAACATAGGTACAGACACTATAATGTTAACTACACTAATGTTGCAGCACCTGTGGCATAGTCAAATAAAAAAAAATCCCGGAATACCCCTTTAATCCCTTGGGAACAGAACATTTTTTGCAAATCTGACCTCTATCACTTTATGCATTAATAAGGGTGGGTTCACACCACGTTTCTCAAGTACAATTCCCGTATACTTTTTCATTATAGAAAACTAATGGAAGCGTCTTGAAAACCGTATGCACCCGGTTGCGTATGGTTTTCTTGCAATAAATTTTTTTCCCGCACGGTTTTGTCCCTGGGTTAAAAACCGTATTGCACCCGCATACTTTTTTTTTTTTTTTTTTTTTAACATGGACGTCAATGGGAAACGCACATGTATACGGTTCCATACGGGTGTCCGTATACGGTTTTTACTTTGCACATGTGTATTTGCATCCTGAAGTTAATATTTCAAAAAATGTGCTTATTTTAACCCCTTAAGGACACATGACGTACTGGAACGTCATGTGTCTACTCCCGATCTATAACGCGGGGCCACGGCGGATCGGGCCCGGCCTCTAACAACGGCCGGGACCCGTGGCTAATAGTGCGCGGCATTGATTACTGTGCCGCGCGCTATTAACCCTTTAGAAGCGGCGTTCAAAGTTGAACGCCGCGTCTAAAGTGAAACCGAAAGCATGCCGGTTAGCTCAGTGGGCTGTTCGGGATAGCCGCGGCAAAATCGCGGTATCCCGAACAGCTTACAGGACAGCGGGAGGGCCCCTACCTGCCTCCTCGCTGTCCGATCGCCGAATGACTGCTCAGTGCCTGAGATCCAGGCATGAGCAGTAATGCGGCAGAATCATCAATCACTGGTTTCCTATGAGAAACCAGTGATCAATGATAAAGATCAGTGTGTGCAGTGTTATAGGTCCCTATGGGAGCTATAACAGTGAAAAAAAAAAATGAAAGGGACCCCCAAAATGTGTAACCCTTGAATAAGGAAATACTTCATATGTGGATGTAAAGTGTGGGTGCACTAGAGGGCTCAGAAGGGAAGGAGAGAGATTAGGCTTTTGGAGAGCGAATTTTGCTGAAATGGTTTTTGGGTGGCATGTTGCATTTAGGAAGCCCCCATGGTGCCAGAACAGCAATACCTCCCCACATGGCACACTATTTAGGAAACTACACCCCTCAAGGAACGTAGCCTTAATACCTCCACAGGTGGCTAAAGAACTTTCATCAAAGTGGGATTTGAAAATTAAAAATATTATTTTTTCCACTAAAATGCTGGTGTTTCCCCAAATTTTTCATTTTCACAAGGGGTAATAGTAGAAAAAGCCCCCCAAAATTTGTTATCCCATTTCTTCTGAGTATGGAAATACCCCATATGTGGATATAAATTGCTCTGTGAGCACACTACAGGGCTCAGAATAGAAGGAGCGCCATTGGGCTTTTAAAGAGAGAATTTGTTTGGAATGGAAGTCGGGGGCCATGTGTGTTTACAAAGCCAACATGGTGCCAGAACAGTGGACCCCCCCACATGTGACCCCATTTTGGAAACTACACCCCTCACAGAATGTAATAAGGGGTACAGTGAGCATTTACAGCCCACTGGCGTTTGACAGATCTTTGGAACAATGGGCTGTGCAAATGAAAAATTACATTTTTACATTTTCAAGGACCACTGTTCCAAAAATCTGTCAGACACCTGTGGGGTGTAAATGCTCACTGTACCCTTTATTACATTACATGAGGGGTGTAGTTTCCAAAATGGGGTCACATGTTCACTATTCTGGCAGCCTGGGGAAAGTAATTGGTTAACATATCTACAAGCCTAAACTTCAGATATAATTTAATAAGATAAAGCTATTAGTTGGCTCTACTTTCCTTAACCCCTTAAGGATGCAGCGTTTTTCCGTTTTCATTTTTTCCTCATCACCTTCTAAAAATCATAACTCTTTCAATTTTGCACCTAAAATTCCATATTCTGGCTTATTTTTTTGCGCCACCAATTCTACTTTGCAGTGACATTAGTAATTTTACAAAAAAATCCATGGCAAAATGGAAACAAAATTAATTGTGCAACAAAATTGAGGAAAAATACAGTTTTGTAAGTTTGGGGGCTTCCGTTTCTACTCAGTGCATTTGTCGGTAAAAATGACACCTTATCTTTATTCTGTAGTTCCATATGGTTAAAATGATACCCTACTTATATAGGTTTGATTTTGTATTACTTATGAAAAAAATCATAACTACATGCAGGAAAATGTATACGTTTAAAATTGTCATCTTCTGACCCCTATAACTTTATTTTTCCGCATATGGGCCGGTATGAGGGCTCATTATTTGTGCCGTGATCTGAAGTTTTTATCGGTACCATTTTTTGTATTGATCAGAGTTTTTGATCGCTTTTTATACATTTTTTTCATGATATAAAAAGTGACCAAAAATACGCTATTTTGGACTTTGGAATTTTTTTGCACATACGCCATTGACCGTGCTGTTTAATTAATGATATATTTTTATAGTTCGGACATTTCCGCATGCGGCGATACCCCATATGTTTTTATTTACACAGTTGTTTTTTTTTTATGGGAAAAGGGGGGCGATTCTTACTTTTTTTAGGGAAGGGGTTAAATGATCTTTAACTTTATTTTTTTTACACTTTATTTTTATTTTTTTTGCAGTGTTATAGCCCTCCCTTGTGGCTAATACACTGCACATACCGATCTCATACACAGATCATTGCCGTGCATTGACACGGCAAAGATCAGTGTTATCGGCGGTCAATTGCTCAAACCTGGATTTCAGGCTTAGAGCAATCAATCGCCGATCAGACGCGACAGAGGCAGGTAAGAGACCCTTCTGCTGCGTCCCAGCTGATCCGGACATTGCGATTTCACTGCGATGGTCCCGATCAGCCCGGCTGAGCTGCCTGGAAGCTTTCAATTTCATTTGAGACGTGGCGATCAACTTTGAACGCCGGGTCTAAAGAGTTAATAGCACGCAGCACAATGATCGGTGCCGCACGCTATTAGCCCAGGGTCCCGGCTTTCACAGCGTGACCCCGCGTTATATACCGGGACCGGATGCAGGGTGTACAGGTACGCCCTGCATTTTAAGAGGTTAAATGTGCATTGTCAGATACAAAAACTGTGTGTATGTTGTGCATCTTGGCAAAACATTAGCCTTTCTAATATACTTCATAAGAAAATGTTATTTCCTTTTTATAGAAATCCTGGCTTATAAAATTATTCCTTTGTGCAAGCTGAAGCACAGGCATGCAGTGGCATCAGACAGGAGAGAGCACAGAGGAGTACTATCTGATAGGACTCCTCTGTGCTCTCTCCTGTAGGATAGGACTCCTCTGTGCTCTCTCCTGTCTGATAGTACTCCTCTGTGCTCTGTCCTGTCTGATAGGACTCCTCTGTGCTCTTTACTGTCTGATAGGACTCCTCTGTGCTCTCTCCTGTCTGATAGGAAAGGAATGAGCAAAGAGAAGTACTATTACACAAGACAGAGCACAGAGGAGTCCTATCCTACAGGAGAGGAGTGCTATCAGACAGGAGAGCACAGAGCAGTGCTAGCCCACCCTCACTTACTGGACTTTGTCCAAGCCTGTGCTTCAGCTTAGATAAATACATGATTTTATAAGCCATTATTTCTATAAAAAGGAAATAACATTTTCTTATGATGTATATTAAAAAGGTTAAAAAAAAAATTCCCCAAGATGCACAACATATACAAAGTTTTTGTATCTGACACTGCCCATTTAACCTAAACAGTTACCGGATTACAAATAAATGTGTTCTATACTCCATAATCTTCATTGGATATGCTAGAATGCAATCTTGGTAAAAGTTATAATTGGTGAAAGTTATAGACAAATTGATCACTGTGTCTAAAATGAAAGAAAATGCTTCTCGGCAGCTCAGTCGGGCTGATCGGGATAACCACGGTGTCCCGATGAGTTGAGAGGACGCGAGGAGGGTCTCCACCTTCCTCTTCACTGTCAGATTAGCGATCTATTGCTCCATGCCTGAGATCCAGGCTGGAGCAGCAGAGCAACGATAACACTGATCAATGCTATGCTATGGCATAGCAGTGATCAGTGTCTGCAATCAGAGCATTACATGTTCTAGTTCCCTATTGGGGAAAAAAGAATCACGCCCCTTTTCCCATACAAAAAAAAAAGTAAAAAAATATGTAAACAAAAACATATGTTGTATCGCCACGTTCATAAATGTCCGAACTATAAAAATATGTTAATTAAACCGCACGGTCAGTGGCGTACTCGTAAAAAAAAAAAAACAGGTCCAAAAAGGAGATTTTTTTAACACTTACCGTAAAATCTCTTTCTCGAAGGATCCATTGGGGACACAGACAGTGGTGTATCTTGCTGTCTCTAGGAGGTGTGACACTATGGTGATAAAAAAGTCAGCTCCTCCCAGCAGGATACACCCGCCTTCAGGCTCTGAGCTAGTCAGTTTAAGTTCCAGAGCAATAGGAGGAGACCAATAGGTCAAGGAAAAACCCAAAACTGTCCGAGAACCAGAAGAAAAAACATAACTGAACACACCCTCGGAGAGAGAACCAAAGGAAAAACCCAAAAAGGGCAGGAGCTTTCCCCCCCAATGGATCCTTCGAGAAAGAGGTTTTACGGTAAGTGTGCTGCCTTCGCAATGTATTTTACATGCTTGGCACTCAGCAGGGTCTGTTCCTTTAAGACCCTCCATTTTCTTGAAGCCTAGAGGCGGGCCTTCTCTCTAAAGCATAGGGCTAGCTCCGGCACGTCTTATTCATTCCAGCTCCAGCCACCACAGTGACCAGATCCACAGGACTTCTTAAAGCTAATACAGACTGCAAATCTGATAAATACCAAAGCCTGTGAGTACGGAATTGTTAGTTAGCTTGTGTAGAGAGATGCTCAGCATTTGTAGATAGATAATGTGTGTTTTCAGTGTGTAGTAAGTGAGCACATGTTAGACTATCTATGTATTAGCTATGCATAATGTAAGGCACTTGAATAGCCATGCTTATATTTGTCTTTCATATGTTTGTTTTACAGTTTTACCGCGTGTGTTCATTATATCTCAGTAAAGATTACATCAGTTAAGCAAACCAGCGTGTCTTTCCTTGAGATTCGGTATAAACTTGATGTGAAGCTGTGTCCACGAGACAGCGGAGACATTATAGTAAGTGTTAAAAAATCTTTTCTCTATCGGCTCCATTGGGGGACACAGACAGTGGGACGTACCAAAGCTGTCCCTTGGGTGGGCAGATAAGTAATCAGGCAGACGGCTGATCCACTGCTGCCTGCAACACCTTACGCCCCAGGGAAGCATCAGCCGATGCGAAAGTATGAACCCGATAAAACCTTGAGAAAGCCTTGTGCAAAGACGACCAGGTAGCCGCCTTGCAAATCTGCGAGGCCGAAGCTCTATTCTGGAGAGCCCAGGATGCCCCAACAGAACGAGTGGAATGAGCCACAACCCTGAAAGAAGGAATCTTCCTTTTACAGCGATAGGCTTCCGAAATGGCAGACCGAATCCACCTAGAAATGGTGGCCTTGGAAGCAGGTTGTCCCTTGCGACGACCCTCCGTCAGGACGAAAAAGGAATCACACTGACGAAAGGAAGAAGTGATGGAGAGATAAGACCGAACAGCCCGAACCAAGTCTAGCTTGTGCAGTAAGCGCTCCCTAGAATGAGAAGGAGCCGGGCAAAATGACGGGAGGACAATATCCTAATTGAGATGAAAGGCCGAGACCACCTTAGGTAAAAAGGAAGGGTCTGGCCGGAAAAAGACCTTGTCCTGGTGAATCCCCAGAAACGGAGAAGGGCAGGAAAGGGCTGCCAATTCAGAAACCCTCCGGATGGAGGTGATAGCCACCAGAAACACCACCTTCCAAGAAAGGAGGTGGAGAGACACCTCTCTAAGGGGCTCAAAGGGTGCACCCTGGAGGGCACTCAGAACCAAATTCAAGTCCCAAGGGGGAGAAGGTAACCGATAAGGAAGAACGGCGTGCGCCACACCTTGCAGAAAGGTCTGGCCATGAGGATTAGAAGCCAAGAACAGTAAGTGCCGAAACCTGACCCTTAAGAGAACTGAGAGACAACCCCAGTTCCAACCCCGACTGCAAAAAGGCGAGAAGACGGGGAACAGAGAAGGTCACCGGGGAGAAGTCTTGTACTTCACACTAACGAAAATAAGACCTCCAAGTATGGTGGTAAATCCTTGCAGAGGAGGGCTTACGAGCCTTGAGCATGGTGCGACTTGGGAAGAGAACCCGTGGGCCCTCAAAACCGCGGTCTCAACCGCCACGTCGTCAAATGCAGCGACTGTAAATTGGGGTGGCAAAGAGGACCCCGAAAGTCGCAGTGGAGCGTCATCCAGGAGCCTGACTATCGGCATACCACGACCTTCGGGGCCAATCTGGAGCTACCAGATTGGCGGGGACGCCCTCTGCCTTGAGCTTCCTCAGCATCCTGGGAAGAAGCGGAAGAGGAGGGAACAGATAGGGTAGGGCAAACCCCTCCCAAGGAATCACTAGGGCGTCCACGGCCAGAGCCTGAGGGTCCCGGGACTTGGACACAAACAGAAGGATCTTCCGATTGTGCTGGGACGTGAATAGGTCCACGTCCGGAATGCCCCAGAGGTCGCAGAGGTGCGCAAAGACCTCTGGATGTAGAGACCACTCACCGGGGTCGGGTGAGGACCGACTGAGGAAGTCCGCTTCCCAGTTGAGCACCCCCGGGATGGGAATCGCCGAAATGGCCGGAACCTTGCTCTCCGCCCAGGTGAGAATCTTGGTCACCTTGGCCATGGCTGCCGAGCTGCGAGTGCCGCCCTGACGATTTATGTACGCCACTGTCATGGCATTGTCCGACTGAACGCGGACAGGACGGGACTGAAGATGGGACTCCCAATGAAGAAGACAGAGAAAAAAATCGCCCGTAATTCCAATATGTTTATCGGAAGAAGGGTCTCCTGGGGAGACCAGAGTCCCTGAACCGTCCAATCTCTGAACACGCCGCCCCAGCCCGACAGGCTGGCATCCGTTGTAACAACCTGCCAGTGAAGGGGAAGAAACAACCGCCCTTGGAGAAGAAGGGGGGAGCGGAGCCACCAGAGCAGAGACTGACGGACCCTGAGAGGGAGAACAATCTGACGATCGAGGGAAAGAGGAGACCTGTTCCACCGAGAGAGAATCGCCAGTTGGAGGGGAAGGTAATGAAACTGGGCAAAAGGTACGGCCTCCATAGTTGCCACCATCCGAACCAGGACTTCCATACAAGTGCGGATGGAGACTGATACCTGGGTCCGACAGGAGCGGACCCCCGACCGGAGCGCCAGACGTTTGTCCGGCAGAAGACAAATTCGAGCAGAGGCCGTGTCGAAAAGGAGTCCCAGAAAAGTTAGAGACTGGGTAGGACGGAGGACTGACTTGTCCTGGTTGACTATCCACCCAAAGTGAGTAAGAGTTTGGAGAGTGATGTCCAGATTCTCCAGAGTCTGGGCCCTGGTTGGAGCCTTGATGAGAAGGTCATCCAGATAGGGTATCACTGAGATTCCCCTCGTCGTAACAAGTCCATCACTGGCGCAAGCACCTTTGTAAAGACCCGAGGAGCCGTGGCAAGACCGAAGGGGAGGGCTACAAATTGAAAGTGCCCCTCCGGAACCGCAAAGCGGAGGTACTGATGATAGCCCGGAAATATTGGCACATGGAGGTAGGCATCCTTGATGTCCACCGATGAAAGGAGCTATCCTTGTTCCAGGGACGCCACTACCGAACGGAGAGATTTCATTCGGAAGTGGCAGATGAGAAGATGATGGTTGAGACGCCTAAGGTCCAAAATTGGATGAACAGAACCGTCCTTCTTGGGGACCACAAAAAGATTTGAATAGAAACCCCGAAAATGTTCCCCTGAAGGAACAGGAACGATAACCCCCTGGAGAAACAGAGACTGGAGAACCACTCGAAACTGCTTCGCCAGAGGAGGAGACCGGGGGGCCCGGGATCGAAAAAAGCGATCCCTCGGAAGAGATGCAAATTCGATTCGGTAACCGTTGGACACCACGTCCCTGACCCAAGAGTCTTGAATGTGAGAGGTCCAAATGTCTCGAAAAAGTAAGAGACAACCTCCCACCCGAGAAGAAACTGCGGGTGAAGGCCTCACTTCATGCAGAAGTGGGTTTGCGGTTGCCTGATTTGGGCGCAAAACGGCTGGACCGTTTGGAGTCCGACTTCCAAGACGGGCGAGCCCGGAACGAGGGAGCCTTCTTGTCCCGCGAGGGCACCTGCCCGGATCCCTTGTTGGAGCTTGAGGTCCGAAAGGAAAAGGCCTTCCTTTGGGAAGTAGGGCGAGCCTTATTTTGAGGTAACAAGGAACTCTTACCTCCCGTTGCCTTGGGAGATAATCTCATCAAGGCGTTTGCCAAAAAGACGGCCACCCGTAAAGGGAAGCTCAGTAAGAGATCTTTTGGAAGTGGCATCCGCATTCCAAGCCTTAAGCCACATAGAGCGGCGGAGAGTCGCTAGAAGACCCACAGCATAGGCACAACAACGGGCTACCTGCATGGAAGCTGCGCACAGAAAATCCCCGGCTTTAGAGCATTGGAGAGCCAAAGCAGATAGATCCTCCGGGGGGGATCCTTGAAGGCAGAGGCAGTGTAGTCGCCTTATTGATCCGGGAAACTGGTGGGTCCACTGAGGGAGGAGAAACCACCTTAGTGACAAAGACCTTGTCAAATGGATAACGATCTTGAATTGTCTTGATTCCCGGGAACCTCTTGTCTGGATGTTTCCATGCGGTCTCCAGAATGTTGTCAAAGTCAGCATGAGAGCTGAACTTCTGAGGTGCTGGCTTAGCACGCTGAAAGGATACTCCTGGATTGACATCCGAAGATCCTGGGTCCTCTAAGTGAAAGGTGTCTCTCAGGGCTGTAACCAAAGAGTTAACCGTTGCAACGGAGTCCGGGCGGTCCTCAGAGTCAGATGCTGGCTTGGAAGCCTCATCCACCAGTTCGCCAGGGGAATGAGAATGGGTAGAGGCAGTCCTGGAGGGGGGCGACTCTGACCGAGAACGCGGCTCTGGCGTGGCAGAGCGGCGACTCCGAGAACGTTCTCTGTAGGAGCGACGTTTATGCCCAGATGACAGGGGGGGGCGGGACCCATGAGGGGAACGCTCACGTCTACTTGAAGACTCATTGGAAGAGTCAGACGAGGCACCCCTAGGACCCTTGTGAGAGCATGAGGAATGTGAAGACGAGGAGCGAGCCCTTCCAGAGGTCCTGCGCAGGGAAGGCCCCTTCAAGGCGAACACCACTTCCCGGAGGCCTCAGTCACCGAGCGGGAGACTTTGTTCACGTCAGCCATATACTGGGTCAGGGACGAAACCCAGGCTGGGGGAGCGGCAGGATCCACCGGGACCGAAGGGGCATCAGGGGGTCTGGGGGAGCAGTGGCGCAGGCAGGACAAGTGGGCTCAGCAGAGCCAGACATTTTGGTATTACAGTGCTTACAGAGATAGTAAGTCACTGAAGTTCCAGGTTTCTGATTAGAGGGAGGAACAGCTCTGGGTACGGACATAATGAGGGAAAAGAAGGGAGATAGGAACTTTCTCACCCTAGTCTGTGTCCCCTGTCAGCTGCAGTGAGGAGACTCGCTCTGTGCAGCTAGAGAGAGAGAAAAAGGCCAGCCAATAGGAAGAGAGGGGCGTGCCTGAAGCAAGGCACTAAGTAAATGCCCCCTTCCTACTGAAATTTGCGCCCTTGGCACTGATTGAAGGCAGCTTCGCGCCTCTGAGCTCTCCTAGCCCCGTGGGCGGAGCCACAGACCGGCCGGGAGAACTGTCATGGCACCCGCTCCTTGCCCCGAGCGCACCTGTCGCTCGTTTGTGCGCTCGGGGGAATAGGGTGGGTGGCCAGCGCCGGCAGAGACTGCCGGTGAAAAGAAGTAAGCCGGCGCAGAAGCGCCCGGCTACTCGCAGCGCCGAGGCTGTCAGCCGATTATAAGGCGCTGCCGACAAAGTGAAACTAAGCCGGCGCTGAGAGCGCCCGGCCCGGGACAGCGCCCGGCCCGGGACAGCGCCACGGCGACAGCCGCGTATAAGGCGCTGTGAGACAAGTTAAACACACGCACACAAGTGAAGTGACGGAATAAGGCGCTATGGACGTGACACCCAAGCACACACACACACACAAGTGAAGTGCCCCCTATATAAAGCCCCTTCAGGTGCCACTGCTCCCCCAAAAATAAAGTGCAGCCTGTAATAAAGTGCAGCCCCTGTAAGTTAGCCCCAAAAAACTAAAGGGTGGGCCAAAACAGGGGGTCTCCAGCTGCTGCGAGTCCGTACCTGTGGAGAAAAAGGGGGAACTACTTGCCTCAGTCAGAAGAACTCACCTACTGGAGTCTTCAGTGAAGTCTTCAGTCAGCATTAGTTAACTGCATCACGCCTGGCTGCTATGCGCGAGCGAGGCGAGCAGAGAAATAGGGGGACCCGGACCCGTGAGGTACTACCCAAGCGCTGACCGTTAGCGAGGGGGGGGTTAACAGCGCATATACGCAATGTCTGTGCCCCCTTACTCGCAATGGGGAAACGGGGAACCGCAGTCCCTGAGTCCTCACCTGAAAACAGAAAAGAAAAGGAATAAAAAACTAACATGTCCCTAACTAGGAAAACAAAAAAATTAGAAGACCTGGTCTGGAGCAAACCAGACCATGTCCACCTCCTTCAGACACTAAGCTTAAACTGACTAGCTCAGAGCCTGAAGGTGGTTGTATCCTGCTGGGAGGAGCTGACTTTTTTTTTATCACCATAGTGTCACACCTCCTAGAGACAGCAAGATACACCACTGTCTGTGTCCCCCAATGGAGCCGATAGAGAAATTACGTATTTTTGGTCACTTTGTATAACCTAAAAAAAAAATTAATAAAAAGAGATCAAAAAGTCCCATCAAAACAAAAATGGTACTGCTAAAAAGTTCAGATCACAGCTCAGAAAATGAGCTCTCATACCGCCCCGTATGCGGAAAAATAAAGTTATAGGAGTCAGAATATGACATTTTTAAACGTACAAATTTTCATGCAAAAAGTTATAATTTAACAGTAGTAAAACAAAATCAAACCTATATAAGTTGGGTATCATTTTAATTGTATGAATTAATTATAAATATAAAGTGTCATTTTACCAAAAAATGCACTGATTACAAACGGAAGCCCCAAAAAGTTACAAAATGGCGTTTTTTTAAATCAATTTTGTCCCACAAATAATTTTTGGGGGTTTTGCCGTTGAGTTTTCTGGTAAAATGACTGATGTTATTACAAAGTAAAAATTGGGACCATTAAACAAGCCCACATATGGTTCTGTAGGTGGAAAACTTAAAGCGTTATGATTTTTAAAAGGCGAGGAGGAAAAATGAAAGTGGAAAAACAAATACATTTGGCAAATGAGAATCTGTGAAATATAGATTGTGTGTACATATTAAAAATGTGTTGTTAAATATTTAATTTACAATTATGAATGTACAATAAAAAAATATATATATATATACTAAAAAGGTACAAAAATAATACAAACAGGATATAAAAGAGGTATAAAAACAAAGGCATCATTTAAGTGTCTGAACTCAATTCAAGCTTGGATTTTTATCCTCTTCTCCATGTCTGGGTAGTCGTCTTCTGGGACAAATATGGATTCTAAAAAAATAAATGAAACCGCAGTCCATAAGAAACCAACAAGTATGACAAGAAAATCTTTCCATGTCCAACAATTCAATGTGGTATGCCAGCTCCACTAAGTGAGAGAATAGGACTAAGAAAAAGTAGAGAAGGTAGTGGAACTTACCCAAGAGCTGTAGGGTAAAATGCAACAAATGTATTTCTTTAAAAGGCCTAGCGTCATGCAAAGACCTGCTGTTTTAATTGCATAAAAAGGTTAATGGATTTTACCCTACAGTGCATGGGTTAGTGCTCGTTTATCTCTGGTGCTCCCATAGAAATTGCATGGAGGGAGCGCGTCAACCACTCGGATCAAGTGCTCACCCCCCCATCCTTTGGAGCGGGTTTAAGATTTTTTTTTTTTTAGAATGCACAATGTTTTCGATCCATAGTTATGTGAAAAACGTAATACCTTCACTGTGATCTAGGTCTGGACGGCATGATAAAAAGAGCCAGGCTAGGCCAACCAGCAGAGTTACAACCAAATTGATAACAACCCAAGGTTGAATGATCTGACTCTCTGTAGCTTCTTGCCTGGAAATATGGAAAAAAAACAACAAAAAAAAACAAGAAGTAAGACATTCATTGTTTCTTTTGTAACCAGGGTCAATTGTATTAAGACTATATTAAAGAAGAGACGCCTGCAATCATAAAAATGAATTGGGAGAGGTGTGGCTGTGTACTGCTCTCCCCATCTTACTACAGAATCTGTCTCCATCAGCGAGACAAGGAGAGCAGCATGCCAGGGGAAAAAGCACTTAGCTCAGCTCATTCTTGGGGGTCTGAACACCCAGTCCCTGATCAAAGCTCTGTGACATGTCAGATGATTTTTTTAAATGATGGACACTTTCAAAGATTCTTTAAAACATCTAGCCCTTGGGTAGAAGACTATGTTGTAAAACTTAAACATTAAGGAAATCCATGTATGATTTTTATTTATTTTTTTTAAATATAGGAACACTTGTCTGTAAACTGACATATACAAAAATATATTTTCCAAAATATAAACATTTTACCATGGATGGAGTTGTGGAACCACTGAAGCTGCATTGAGGCCCTTAAAGTGTACTTGTCATTAGCAAAAACTTTTTATATAATGTAGAAGATATTATATGTAATATACAGGGTGGGCTATTTATATGGATACACCTTAATAAAATGGGAATGGTTGGTGATATTAACTTCCTGTTTGTGGCACATTAGTATATGTGAGGGGGTAAACTTTTCAAGATGGGTGGTGACCATGGCGGCCATTATGAAATAGGAAGAGGGTCATGTGACACATCAAACTTATTGGTTTTAGTAACTTTATTCTTTCATGAGTTATTTACAAGTTTCTGACCACTTATAAAATGTGTTCAATGTGCTGCCCATTGTGTTGGATTGTCAATGCAACCCTCTTCTACCACTCTTCACACACTGATAGCAACACCGCAGGAGAAATGCTAGCACAGGCTTCCAGTATCCGTAGTTTCAGGTGCTGCAGAATGGTCAAAACAAAAATTGGAACAGGACCCTCAGTTTACGCAGAAGATTTTGTTCAGTGATGAGGCAAACTTTTATGTGAATGGTTAAGTTAACAAACAAAACCACCGCTATTGGTCTGACACTAACCCACATTGGATAGATCCCTCCAAGACTGTTGGAACACAAAAATTTATGGTATGGTGTGGTATATGGGGTACAAAGATAGTGAGGCCACTGGATATGCAAAATTGCTACATGATTATGTGTTTCCCTCTTTATGCACTGAAGCTGGCACGTTCCCTGAGTTTTTCCAGCAAGATGGTGCACCACCACATTATGGGTGTCAGGTCCGAGCATTCCTAGATGAACAGTTTCCTGGAAAGTGGATTGGTCATCGTGGGCCAGTTGAATGGCCCCCCAAGGTCTCCCGATCTGACCCCCTTAGACTTTTATCTTTGGGGTCATCTGAAGGCAATTGTCTATGCTGTGAAGATACGAGATGTGCAGCACCTGAAACTACGGATACTGGAAGCCTGTGCTAGCATTTCTCCTGCGGTGTTGCTATCAGTGTGTGAAGAGTGGGAGAAGAGGGTTGCATTGACAATCCAACACAATGGGCAGCACATTGAACACATTTTTTAAGTGGTCAGAAACTTGTAAATAACTCATGAAAGAATAAAGTTTTCTTAAAACCAAGCACATCATTGTTTTTCTTGTGAAAACTAAAGTTGGATTCAAAATGGCCGACTTCAAAATGGCCACCATGGTCACCACCCATCTTGAAAAGTTTACCCCCCCCCCCTCACATATACTAATGTGCCACAAACAGGGAGTTAATATCACGAACCATTCCCATTTTATTAAGGTGTATCCATATAAATGGCCCACCCTGTGCATTGGTTAAAAAATGTGTATATTTTTCTCCCTGCAGCTATAGCCTGTGTGTCTCTGTGAGGATTCCAAATACAGGAAGTGTGGGTGGACAAGCATGAGGCTCTGTGACATGCCCCCGGCTCACACAGCAGGCTGATTGACAAGCCAGTAGCTTGCACAGATCCCTGCTTCTTCCACCTTTACTTTCTATTGATAGATGATAGGGGTGCTGATGGAAAGGGAATAAGATGTCTAGGGGTGGAGTACCCCTTTAAGGTCACCTAGACCAAAACGAGTCAGATCCTGTGCATTCGGTGCCTGCACGTTGGTGGATTACTGACTTTATGCTTCTCTTCAATAAAAGTCAAGTTTTACCAAGACCTTTGAGCTGGACCTCTCCTTTTAATTTCTGCAAGTGTTCAGCCCCACTCTGTTTGTCCGTGTTGAAGTGTCTGGTCATAATCAAGAGGTGAGAGCTGGTTGTGGTGTGTACTGTTATGCATTGGAATGTTTGGGATTTGAAAAGTCTACATTTCATTTTTTTTTTTCACATTGTGTTATGTTAAAACCTTGTGCTATCAAAAATTGTTTAGTTTTCTGCTAATAATCTGCACTTAATAGCCCATAATTAGGATGTGAAAATAACATTTAAAGGGGCAGTCACGCCCACTCCCATAGACTTGCATTGAGGGGGCGTCACACGGAGGCGGAGTAGTGACATACAATACTCCGGCCCCCTGGTCGTCACGCTGCACACTCGGAGCCGCCAGTGCTGCGGAGAGCTCGCAAAGGTGGGTGCTAAATGAGAGTGCGGGGTTCCCAGCGGCGAGACCCCAGCGATCAGACATCTTATGTATTAGTGCCGGAGTACCCTTTAAGAAATTTTTGCTAATTTATTTAAAAATGAAAAAGCTAAAATTTTGCATGGACATAGGTATTCAGTCCCTTTGATATGACACTTGAAATTTAGCTCTGACTCCTCCCATTTAATCTTTGAGCTGTTTCTACACCTTGACTGTAGTCACCTGTGCTAAATTCAGTCAATTGGACATGATTTGAAAAAATACAGCCCTATCTATATAGTTGACAATGCATATCAGAGCAAAAAAAAAAACAAGCCACGAGGTAGAAAGAACTGCCTGTGGAGCTCCAAGAGAGGATTGTGTGGAGGTACAGATCTAGAGAATTGTACAAAATATATTCTACAGCACTGAAAGTTCCCAAAAGCAAAGTGGTCTCTCTAACTCTTAAAAGAAAAGTATTTTGGATCAACCAGGACTCTTCCTAAAACTGCCCACCCCAAAAAACTAAGTTATCAGGGGAGAAAGACCTTAGTAAGAGAGGTGATCAAGAACCCAATGATCACTGTGGATGAGCTCCAACAATGTTGTGTGCCAATGGGTGAAACTTCTAAAAGTTAATTCATCACTGCAGCACCTCACCAATATATGCTTTTGGCAGAGTGGCAAGAAAGAAGCCTATTCTCCATAAAAAGATATATGAAAACCAATTTGGAATTTGAAATAAAAACAAAAAAACAGCTCAAGGATTCTCGGACTGCAGAATGAATGAAACCAAGATTGAACTTTTTGGCTTCAACTCTCAGCCTCATGTCTGAAGGAAACCAGGCACTGCTCATGAACTTCATCCCCAACAGGTCATGTTTTCAGGATTTCCTTAGGTCTTTCATCAGTGATATAAATATGGTCAGTGCATCTGTGAATGACTAAGGAAATCCTGAAAACATGACTTGTTGGGGATACTTGAGGACTGTACTGGGAAACACTGTGCTATATATAACGCCTGGTCCTTATCCAACATACAATCCCTCCTTCTTGGGCTGCAGTAACCCCCAAGTCTTTAGCTAGGCTGCTAAGATAGATTTACAAAAAAAATGTAGTTATTAGGCCATAGGACCAGGAATAGCCAGGGCTCTTTCAGCTCCAATTATAATCCCGGTCTAAAGACACTTGGGGAGATTTATCAAAACCTGTGCAGAGGAAAAGTTGACAATATGAACCAGTCAGTTTGCTTCATTCATTTTTCGGTTTAAAAATAAAAGAAGCAATCTGGTTGTTTTGGGCAACTGGTCAACTTCTCCACGGCACAGGTTTTGATACATTTCCCCAACTAAAGTATTTGTTCTTTTTTTTCCGCTCAGTATTTTACCCAAAACCAGGAGTGGAACCAAAACAATATCTGAACCAAAATGATTTAACCTTTTGGAACCACTCCAAGTTTTGTTGAAAATAATGATCACGATGAGGGCTAAAATACTGGCCCATATCTATCAAGAACAGTCTGATTTGTCCATAGAAACCAATCACAGCTCTGCTTTTATTTTACCAAAACAATTTGAGAAATAAAAGCTGAGCAGTGATGGGTTACTATGAGCAAAGCAGAACGTTTTTGTGTCACATTGATAAGTCTTCCGATATCAGTTTTTAGGCTGTCTGATTCCATAAGTGGACCTAAACCTCACTAATAATTCATCTTTAGGGTAAATGCACGCATAGAAGATTTACTAGGAATTATCTGCACAAGGAAAAAGCCTCAGTGAAGTAGAGTATGAGCTAAACAGTTGTGAATTTTAAAAATTGCACACAGCAAAAATATTCTGTGCAAAATTTGACCTGTGTTGTGTGTTTTTCACTCCGCTGCATGACAGTTTATGCTGCAAAATAGTTTTTTTTTTTTTAGTTTCCCCATTAACTTTAGTGGAGAAGTCAAAATATGCAATAAAATTGCAAATAACCCTATTGCTGTGGGTTTTGATCCAGATTACCCACGCATCTGCAGTAAAATCTGCAATGTCCATTTAAATTAATGTTTGTTAGTTTTTTCAACAATTTGGTGCAGATTTGTCTTGCAGATTTCAATGTGGAAAATATCTGCAGTAAATCTGCCTAATGGGCATTTATCCTAAGGTTCACTTGTTATCAGAGTGACAAAGATCTTACCACAAGCTGCCATTCTGTGTTGGAGGTGTGTAGAAGTTTATCCTGTCACTTGTCATTTGCTGACTCAGTGCAAGAAAGAGAGCGACAAAATACACTGAAAAGAGAGAATGTATATTTAGGATGAAACAACAAGCGCAATCACCATTGTATAGTCTTCTCAAAGGATAGTCCACAATAGTCCTTTTTTAATCCCGTATTTTCCCGTAATCCCGTTTTTGTAAACAATAGGTTTATAAATAAATACTGGGGGGGGGGGGGGAAAGACTACAAATAAGAATAGCAATAAAACAATAACTATAACAACTAAAGATGATTACTGAAGACAAAATTTGCTACAGTCATTTAGTCTGAATACTGCACAGTGGGCTATTCTTTTAAGATGGCCATACAAGAGTAGGGGTCTTATACTAATGAAATATTAGGTCTGCATATGATCTGGCATATCTAGAGCACCAGGATGCCAAGTATTGATATGATCAATGTTTATATTAATGAAGTTCTATTCAGGAGAGAAAAAAAAGAACACTTTGTTTTTTGTAAGGAATATACTAAATTAACAAGCTACTACTATAGAGATTTCTACTTACATAAAGACGCCACAGCAGATGGATCCAATGTCACAAGACCACGAAAGGCATTTGACACACTGGCCAGGTCAGTTCTAGTAATAAGGGAAACTACTGAATTATTTGCAGTATTAAGAAAGGTGAACTAAAAGTAAGTAAGTAACGGTAACCGAGAATGATCCAATCAATAAAGTACCTGTCAAACGCAGAAACTGTGCTGAGCGCCAACAGAAAATACAAGAAGCACTGAGATGGATATGCCAGATCTTTGTAAATTGCAAGTAGTGTCGATAGATTAGAAAACTGACTACCAGCAATAACATAAATGACCACAATGTTCCATACTGTGTACCCAGACAGGAATCCACTGCAGAACAGCCCAATCATCCTGAAAAGACGTAAGATTATTAGAAATTAAAGGATTGTACACATGAAACAACATCTTGTCATCAGAAGTGTGTATGCATACCTAAAGCTTCGGTGCACAGTGAGTGATACATCCATACTGCTCCACAAAGGTTTAATATCCAAGAAATCATCCACATGTTCTGTGGTTTTGATGATGCCAGAACGATCTGCAGCTTGAAATTTCCCTAGAATATAAAATAAAATAGAAAAAAAGCCTTTAGAAATAGGTAATATTCACAACATCATTCACTAGTCATGGGCACCATGCCCCTCTTGGCTTATACAATCATGGCAGTAAATGTTGGCACCCCTGACATTTTTCAAGAAAATGAAGTATTTCTCACAGAAAAGGATTGCAGTAACACATGTTTTGCTATACACATATTTATTCCCTTTGTGTGCATTTGGACTAAACCAAAAAAGGGAGAAAAAAAGCAAATTGGACATAATGTCACACCAAACTCCAAAAATGGTCTGGACAAAATTATTTGCACCCTCAACTTAATATTTGGTTGCACATACTTTAGAAAAGCTTCTTACACCTCTCAGCAAACTGCTCCAGGTCTCTCTTATTGGAAGGGCGCCTTTTCCCAACAGCAATTTTAAAATCTCTCCACAGGTGTTCAATGGGATTTAGATCTGGACTCTTTAGAACTCTCCAGCGCTTTGTTGCCATCCATTTCTGGGTGCTTTTTGACTTATGTTTGGGTTAATTATCCTGCTGGAAGACCCAAGATCTCGGACGCAAACCCAGCTTTCTGACACTGGGCTGTACAGTGCGACCCAAAATCCATTGGTAATCCTCAGATTTCATGATGCCTTATACACATTCAAGGCAGCCAGTGCCAGAGGCAGCAAAACAACCCCAAAACATCATTAAACCTCCACCATATTTCACTGTAGGTACTGTGTTCTTATCTTTGTAGGCCTCATTCCGTTTTCGGTAAACAGTAGAATGATGTGCTTTACCAAAAAGCTCTATCTTTTTAGGTCTCTGTGTCAGCAGTGGGGTCCTCCTGGGTCTCCTTAAATATCGACCGATAGTTTGCACTGACACTGATGCTCCCTGAGCCTGCAGGACAGCTTGAATATCTTTGGAACTTGTTTGGGGCTGCTTATCCACCATCCAAACTATCCTGCGTTGACACCTTTTGTAAATTTTTCTCTTCCATCCTCGCCCAGGGAGATTAGCTACAGTGCCATAGGTTGCAAACTTCTTGATAATGTTGCACACTGTGGACAAAGGCAAATCTAGATCTCTGGAGATGGACTTGTCAACTTGAGATTAGTGATATTTTTCCACAATTATGGTTCTTAAGTCCTCAGACAGTTCTCTTCTCCTCTTTCTGTAGTCCATGCTTAGTGTGGCACACACAGACACACAACGCAAAGACTAAGTCAACTTCTCTCCTTTTTATCTGTTTTCAGGTGTGATTTTTATACTGCCCACACCTGTTACTTGCCCCAGGTGAGTTTAAAGGAGCATCACATGCTTGAAACAATCTTATTTTATCACAATGTTGAAAGGGTGCCAATAACTTTGTCCAGCCCACTTTTGGAGTTTGGTGTGACATTATGTCCAATTTGCTTTTTTCCTCCCTTGTTTGGTTTAGTTCCAAAATTTAAGGGGTGCCAACATTTACGGCCATGCCTGTAACTGTGCTGCCGCTGCAAGCACTTCGTATATTCCCAGCTGCCTACTCTTGTGTCCTGCCCTCACCTGTAGTTTGGGGAATGAGCATGGCTTAAAGGAAGTTTACCACCATTTATACACGTATCAAACCGCCCGCAGTGCATTATAGAAGATATTACTGTGTAAATAATTACTGTGTCCCAAAAAATGTTTACCCCATAGGCAAATAAGGTATTTTGTGCACTGAAGGAGTGTTGTTACAGATGTTGGAGTATCACTAAGGCCATCCTGACATCTCCCCTCTCCTCTTTCCGCCAAGCCTATTATAGAAGAATGAGTCTCTCCCCTCAGTGCAGATGTCAGGACAGTGTGAAATACTGCACATGTGCAGAGTGGAATGCAGGGATGATAGTTACTGCACAAGTGCAAGAATTCTCATCCGACTCTTCTGACATCAGTGCTAAGGAGTGGCTTGTTCTTCTATAGCAGGCTCGGTCGTAAGATGTAGAGGGGGAAAGGTCTGTGCATCCATAGCAGGGCTCCAGTCAGAACATCGATGCAGAACAACTCACTAATAAAAGGTATGAATCCTTACACAGTATCAAAACAGTGCAAGCATTGTGATATGTGCAGAAATCGTTCTAGGCTCAAAGAAAAAAAATTGCTACGGCACCCCAGACACACCAATAATTAAAACTGATACAGTTATCTTGTAGACATTATGGGAGCACCATTACTTATAGCGGGAAATAGCTACAAATAAGTCATGGCAGGAAGAAGCGTTCATTCCCCTCAGTGTGTTCAATTTTGTGTCAAGCGGAACTCATGACCCTCAGGACACCACCACTCAATGCGACACTTGCCCAGATAATCCGGGCCTCTGCATAGGCTGCTTCAGGGAGTATCACACTTCCATGGAGTACTAAATTTACCATCCTGTGCCCTAATTTTCATTCCCCACAATTCGACTCCAATGTACCAGTCCAGGGTACATTGTCTTCCAAATTTTATACCAACACCCCCACACAAAAAAAAAAACTTTTTCCCAATACCCCCAATATCTTCCCCCCCCCCCTAAAAAATGGGTCATGGGACACAGAGTCAACAGCATTGGAGGTTTGCAGTTGCCTCAAATGCGCAACGCTCTCTCTCCCCACCTGAGCAGGTGCGCATTTGAGGTAACAGAATAGGGACGGCCCCACAAATCCCCTTCCCAGAATGATGATTCAGAGTATAGGGTTTGGGGCGGGCATCATTTTTACTTTTGGCTGTACTCTGGGTCATCATTCTGGGAAAATAATTGGCATATCAGTACTAAAATTGCAATTTTCTTTCCCCCCATAGTACACTTCATCCATTCCTGGAAAATAAATGAAGGGAACACCCGTCTGTTCCAAATCTCCACTTCACCCTATACACCTTCCCTAGGGGGTGCACTGTTTGTAATAGGCTCACATGTGGGTGTTCCTTTCTTGTATTTTCCTCTGAATGTATGTAACTGTTAGGTCCGTAACAAACATCCGCCTCAAATGCAAAGAGTTCTCGCTGAGCTCTGTCATATTTCCAGGCGACAATTCGGAGTCACATAGTTGTTCCCAGAAAGATGAAGCAGAGCATAGGTTGAAAATTGCAATTTTCAAAAGCTACCCTTCATCCATTCCTGGAAAATAAATTTAGGAAACACCCGTGCGTTCAAAATGTCCTCTTTACCCCTATACCCATTCCTCAGGGTGGGTACTTTCTGTAATGGTGTCACATGTGGGTATTTCATTTTTGTATTTTCCTCGGAATGTATGTAACAGTCAGCTACTGATATGCCATAGGCCACAAATACAAACTGACCTCTATGACTTCTGAGCCTTGTTGTGCGCCCGCCCAGCAAGTTACCCCATATGTGGATGTATTGTCATAGTCAGGGGAAAAAGCCCTCCAAAATTTGTAACCCAATTCCTCATATTACCCCTTGTGAAAATGTTAAAAATTGGGTAACCCCAGCATTTTAGTGTATAAAAAATAAAATTTTTCAATTTATGGCCCACTTTTCAAAAAACCTGTGAGGTATTATTTCCCACTGTACCCCTTGTTACGTTCATTGAGGGGTGTAGTTTCTAAAATGGTGTCACATGTGTTTTTTTATTTATTTTTTTTGCTGTTGGGGGCTTTATAAATGCACATGACCCCCGACTTCAATTTCAACAAAATTTTCACTCCTTCCATTCTGAGCATTGCAGTGCGTCCACAGAGCAATTTACATCCACATATGGGGTATTTTTTTCTCAGACAAAATTGTTTTACAAATTTTGGGGGCATTTTGCCCTATTACCCAATGTGAAAATGAAAATTTGGGGTAACACTATCAATATAGTGCAAAAAAAAAATCAAATTTTTTACTTTTATGGCCCACTGTTCAGAAAACCTGTGAGGTCTCTGATTGCACACATGCTAACTGCAGCTAAGGCATTAGTTCCACTTCATTGGTTAGATGAAACACCTCCTACAGTTCAACAGTGGATTTCTAAGGTCTCCCAGTTGTGTAGAATGGAGGAGCTCTCCAGTTGGAGTGATCGCTCTCATGACAGATACTGGAGTATATGGGCTCCTTGGCTGGACTTTCGTGATGCTGACACTGCTCCCCCTCTCTCGCACCAGACATCGCAACTGGGTTCCAGCCAATGACCCCATGGACAATTCCCCCCCTCTTTCCCAACCCACCCCCCCCTTCCCCCTTTCCACATCCTCACCCACGACCAAAAATCTTGTATCTATTCCACTCGTCTCTCTCTCTTCCTATTTTCTCTTTCCTCTGCCTCCCACCTTGGAGAAATCCTTCACCTTTTCATTTCTCCTCTTTCTTTTTTCTCCTTCAGTACTCTGGCACATTTGTGCTCATGTTCATTGACCCTATTATGTTCAGTACCATACTCCTATTACAGTTTCACCTAATTAAATGGGCTCCTAGGTGAAATCACCTCGTACTTATAAGATGCTTATAGGCATGTCTGACCTTCTGCTTTATGTACAGCTTAAATAGATGTTTGCCAATACTTCTCTTGATTGAGTTGTTTTATTGATTTTACAATAATGCATCAACACAGGAGCTCACTGGTCTTCTTAAATGTTGCCTGGGGCCTAGCCCACACACCCTCTTTTATATTGCTTTTCTCTCTTTTTCTTCCTTCTTGATCAGCATTATGTAATGTACTTCATATTACACTTGTATGTTCTGTTGTATTGCAAAATTCGAAAATAAAGAATTGGAAAAAAAAAACAAAAAACATGTGAGGTGTAAGTACTCACAGTAATACTGTTACGTTCCCCGAGGGGTCTAGTTTCCAAAATGTAATGCCATGTGGGTTTTTTTTTTTTTTGCTGTCCTGGCACCATAGGGCCTTCCTAAATGCGGCATGCCCCCAGAGCAAAATTTGCTTCCAAAAAGCCAAAATGTGACTCCTTCTCTTCTGAGACCTGTAGTGCGCCAGCAGAGCACTTTTCACCCCCATATGGGGTGTTTTCTGAATTGGGAGAAATTGGGCTTCAAATTTTGGGGGGTATTTTCTGCTTTAACCCTTTGTAAAAATGTAAAATTTTTGGGAAACCAAGCATTTTAGGTAAAATTATTATTATTTTTTTTACATATGCAAAAGTCGTGAAACCCCTGTGGGGTATTAAGGTTCACTTTACCCCTTGTTACGTTCCCCAAGGGGTCTAGTTTCCAAAATGGTATGCCATGTGGGTTTTTTTTTGCTGTCCTGGCACCATAGGGGCATGCCCCCAGAGCAAAATTTGCTTCCAAAAAGACAATTGGGCTTCAAATTTTGGGGGGTATTTTCTGCTATTACCCTTTTTAAAAATGTAAAATTTTTGGGAAAACAAGCATTTTAGGTAAAAATTATTATAATTTTTTTTTACAATTGCAAAAGTCATGAAACACCTGTGGGGTATTAAGGCTCACTTTATCCCATGTTACATTTCCCGAGGGGTCTAGTTTCCAAAATGGTATGCCATGTGTTTTTTTTTTTTGCTGTTTTGATACCCTACGGGATTCCTAAAGGTGACATGCCCCCCAAGAACCATTTCAGAAAAATGTTCTCTCCAAAATCCCCTTGTCGCTCCTTCCCTTCTGAGCCCTCTCAGGCCATTTTTGGAGGTTGATGTGACATTATGTCCAATTTGCTTTTTTTTCCTCCCTTTTTTGGATTAGTTCCAATACACACAAAGGGAATAAACATGTGTATGGCAAAACATGTGTTACTGCAATCCTTTTCTCTTAGAAATACTTCATTTTCTAGAAAAATTTCAGGGGTGCCAACATTTACGGCCATGACTGTATTTGATCACCCAAGGTTTTAGCTCTCTTTGGTACAATTATGCACCCATTAGATAACATCCTGGACAGAGAGGGATCATACCTCAATAGATTTAAGTGTTTTCTAATAATATTCTGGGCAGTAATAAAATAAGGTGAATAAGTGAGAGCTAATACAGGCTTACTATTAATGTTATTTTTATTAGTATTAGATAATAACTCTGTTCTACTTTTCTTACTGACAATATGATCTGCACATATTAATTGTTGGAATAGCCACATAGGTTGAGGTGGTGCATCAAATCTATTTTCTGTGTGTTAAATGTTGCTGGGGTCGTGTTATTTATTTTTAACCTTGTCACTTTCCCAATGGGAATTGCTCTCATGGTGTGTTTCGAATTAGCTCACAATAACCTATTGGCCGAAATGGGTTTTCTGTAAGTGGTAGATTGTATAGATTGGCCTACTTCTGCAGTCAGGGTTAAATCCAAAAACGAAACAGTATTAAGGCTCGTTCACACAAGCGGAATTTACATAGTAACATAGTTCATAAGGTTGAAAAAAGACCAGAGTCCATCAAGTTCAACCTATAACCCTAATAAGTCCCTATTGAGTTGAGCTGATCCAGAGGAAGGCAAAAAACCCTCATACTAGAGGTAAAAATTCCTTCCCGACTCCAAATATGGCAGTCAGAATAAATTCCTGGATCAACCTTCTGTCCCTATAGAACTAGTATACATAACCAGCAATGTTCTTACTCTCAAAAAATACATCCAGACCCTTTTTGAACTGTTTTACAGAGTTCACCATGACCACCTCCTCCGGGAGAGAATTCCACAGTCTCACTGCTCTTACAGTAAAGAAACCCCATCTGTGCTGGTGTAGAAACCTTCTTTCCTCTATATGTAGAGGATGCCCCTTGTTATTGATACAGTCCTGGGTATAAATAGATCATGGGGGAGATCTCTGTACTGTCCCCTGATATATTTATACATAGTTATTAGGTCTCCCCTAAGCCTTCTTTTTTCTAAACTAAATAACCCCAATTCTGATAATCTTTCTGGGTACTGTAGTCCTCCCATTCCCCGTATTACTCTCATTGAACCCTCTCCAGCGCCACTATATCTTTCTTGTATACTGGTGCCCAGTATTGTACACAGTATTCTATGTGTGGTCTGACTAGTGATTTGTACAGCGGTAGAATTATCTCCTTGTCGTGGGCATCTATGCCCCTATTGATGCACCCCATGATTTTATTAGCCTTGGCAGCATCTGCCCGACACTGGTCACTACAGCTAAATTTACTGTTAACTAAGACTCACTCCTAAGTCCTTTTCCATGTCCGTCGTCCCAAGTGTTCTCCCATTTAATACATAATCCCAGCCCAGATTATTCTTCCCCATGTGCATTTCCTTACATTTATCAGTGTTGAACCTCATCTGCCACTTCCCAGCCCAAACCTCCAACCTATCCAGATCCATTTGTAACAGTTCACTGTCCTCTAATGTGTTTACCGCTTTACAGAGTTTAGTATCATCTGCAAAGATTGCTACTTTACTATTCAACCCCTCTGCAAGGTCATTAATGAATATATTAAATGGGACAGGACCCAAGACGGACCCCTGTGGTACCCCACTAGTAACAGTCACCCAATCAGATTAAGTACCATTAATAACCACCCTCTGTTTCCTATCATTGAGCCAGTTACTTACCCACTTGCACACATTCTCCCCCAGCCCAAACCTTCTCATTTTATACACCAACCTTTTATGTGGAACCGTATCAAATGCTTTGGAAAAATCCAGATATACGACATCCAGCAATTGCCCCAGATCCAGTCTGGAGCTCACCTCCTCGTAAAAGCTGATCAGGTTAGTTTGACAGGACCGATCCATCATAAATCCATGCTGATACGGGGTCATACATTTATTTTTATCAAGATATTCCAAAATAGCATCTCTTAGGAAACCCTCAAACAATTTACATACAACCGAGGTTAAACTAACAGGTCTATAATTCCCGGGGTCACCTTTTGACCCCTTCTTAACCCCTTAAGGAATGAGCGATTTCACGTTTCTGCATTTTCGTTTTTTCCTCCTTGCCTTTAAAAAATCATAACCCTTTCAATTTTGCACCTAAAAATCTGTATTATGGCTTATTTTTTGCGCCAATTCTACTTTAGAGTGACATTAGTCATTTCACCGAAAAATACACGGCGAAATGGAAAAAAAAATTCATTGTGCGACAAACTTGAAGAAAAAAGGGCATTTTGTCAATTTTGGGGGCTTCCGTTTCTATGCAGTAAATTTTTCGGTAAAAATTACACCTTATCTTTATTCTGTAGGTCCATACGGTTAAAATGATACCCTACTTGTATAGGTTTGATTTTGTATTACTTCAGAAAAAAATCATAAATACATGCAGGAAAATTTATACGTTTAAAATTGTCATTTTCTGAGCCCTATAACTTTTTAATTTTTCTGTGTTCAGGGCGCTATGAGGGCTCATTTTTTGCGCCGTGATCTGAAGTTTTTAGCAGTATCCTTTTTGTTCTGATCAGACTTTTTTTTATCATGTTTTATTCACTTTTTTGTGGTATAAAAAGTTATCTAAAATGCGCTATTTTGGACTTATGAATTTTTTTTGCGCGTACGCCACTGAACGTGCGGTTTTAAAAGCGGTATATTTTTATAATTCGGACATTTCTGCATGTGTTGATACCACATATGTTTATTTTTATTTACACTGTTATTTTGTTACTAGGAAATGCCGGGTGATTTAAACTTTTAAATTCAGAAGGGAATACCTGAAAGGGTTAACTTTTTTTTTTTTTTTTTTTTGCAAGCTCATAGTTCCTATAGGGACCTATGAGCTTGCAATGGCTGATTGCATACACAGATTGTTGCCTTGCCGTTGCATGGCAACAAGCTGTGTAATCGGCGGTTGATTGCTCCAGCCTGTAACTCAGGCATGGAGCAATCAATCGGAGCCCGGACACCGACGGAAGAAGGTAGGGACCTTCTTCTCTCCGGGTAGCTGATCAAGGCATCGCGATTTTATCGTAATGACCCCGATCAGCCCGACTGAGCAGCCGGGAAGCATTTACTTTCACTTTCGATGCGGGGCTCAGCTTTGAGCGCCGCATCGGAAGAGTTAATAGCGCGTGCCCGAACGATCGCGGCCGCGCGCTATTAGCCGAGGGTCCCGGCTGTGAATAGGCGCCGGGACCAACCCGCTATGACGCAGGGCCCGCTTTATAGACAGGGACCGGACTTAGGACGTACTCATATGTCCTAACTCCTTAAGGGGTTAAATATTGGCACCACATTTGCCATGCGCCAGTCCTGGGGAACAGTCCCTGTCAATATAGAGTCCCTGAATATTAATAGGGGTCGGTCTATTACATTACTTAATTTCTTTAGAACAAGGGGGTGAATGCCATCTGGACCTGGTGATTTGTCTATTTTGATTTTTTGTAGGCAGCACTGTACTTCTTCCTGGGTTAGACAGGTGACCTGTACTGGGGAGTTTACCTTATCACACTGTATTTCACCTGGCATTTCATTTTCCTCAGTGAATACAGTGGAGAAGAATTTGTTCAATATATTTGCTTTTTCCTGATCCCCGTTTATAATTTCTTCCTCATCATTTTTTAAAGGGGCTACACTTTCATTTTTGACCGTTTTGCTATTTCTATAGTTAAAGAACATTTTGGGGGTAGTTTTACTCTCTTTGGCAATGAGTCTGTCTCTATTTTTGCAGTTTTTATCTGTTTTTTATATATTTTACATTTTTCTTTATAGCTTTTTAATGCTTCTTCACTGCTGTCCTGTTTTAGTAATTAAAATTCTTTATTTTAGTAATTTATTGCCCCCTTAAAGGGGTTCTCCCTTGTTTATACTGTTTTTTGTTATTATGTTTGTTATGTGTGTATAAGTATGTGTTTTTTTTTATGTGTGTTGTGATTATGTATATATGTATTTTCTTACCTTTTGTGAAGATCTGGAAGCTGTCCCCTTTTTCTTCCAGCGGCTTGCTGTGTAACCTCGGCCTCCGCCATGTTGTGTTCGGTAAGTGGGATGTCAGGGGGGTGTGTTCTTGCTTCTGTCCTTCCTATCTTCTGACGTCCGAGGTGAATCTTTTCTTCCTGTTTCCTCCGTGGCTCAGCGACGAATCTGCGGCCTCTTCTGGCGCATGCGCAGGTAGTTTTTTTTTTTTTTTTTTTACAAATAAAGTTTTCTTTGTCTAATTGACAAACTGTCTGCGCATGCGCGAGTACGCAAGTGCTACGCTAACAGCGTAGAGTACGTTAGGTCTACGCTAATAGCGTAGCTTCGCACAAGCGCAGACAGTTTGTCAATTAGACAAAAAATTTTTTTTGGTAAAAAATAAAATAAACTACCTGCGCATGCGCCGGAAGCGGCCGCAGATTCGTCGCTGAGCCACACCCCCCGACATCCCACTTACCGAACACAACATGGCGGAGGCCGAGGTTACACAGTAAGCCGCTGGAAGAAAAAGGGGCCAGCTTCCGGATCTTCACAAAAGGTAAGAAAATACATATATACATAATCACAACACACATATAAAAACACATGCTTATACACATATAACACACAAACATAATAAAAAAATAAAATAAAACAGTATAAACAAGGGAGAACCCCTTTAACATTTTTATTCATCCATATTGGTTTTCTTTTATTTCTGACCCTTTTATTCCCATAAGGTATATACATCTTACAGTGAAAATGTAAGATATTTTTAAAAGTCTCCCATTTAGTGTCAGTATTGTCCTTTTGAGGACATTATCCCATTTTATATTGTTAAGGGCTTCTCTGAGTTGATCGAACTTTGCCTTCCGAAAGTTCATTGTTTTTGTGGCCCCTCGAGAGATTCCCTTATTGAAGAACAAAATATAATGTATTATATTATGATCACTATTTCCTAGGTGTCCATCTACTTGCACATTAATTACTCTGTCAGGTACGTTGGTTAATATTAAGTCTAATAGGGTGCCCCCTCTGGTCGGGCCCTGCACCATTTGGGACAGATAATTGTCTTTAGCTATAGTCAGAAACCTGTTTCCTTTATGAGATACACAGGTCTCAGTCTCCCAGTTTATATCAGGATAGTTACAGTCCCCCATTATTATCACCTCATTCTGATTTGCTGCCTTGTTTATTTGCCTCAATAATTGATCTTCTGGCTCTTCCATTATGTTTGGTGGCTTATAGCAAACCGCTATCAGAATTTTTTTTTTTTTATCTCCATATATTTCTACCCATAATGACTCTACATTATCGTTTCCCTCCCAAATATCCTCCAGCAGTGCGGCCTTCAAATTGGACGTTACATAAAGACAGACTCCTCCCCCTTTCCGTTTTGTCCGATCCTTCCTGAATAGACTATAACCCTGTATGTTGACTGCCCAGTCACAGGTATCATCCAACCAAGTCTCTGTTATACCTACTATGTCATAATCCTCCTCAGAAATTTTCAACTCCAGTTCGTCAGTTTTATTGGACAGACTTCTGGCATTTGCTGCAGATTTTAGTGCAGATTTTCAGCTGCTTATTTTCCTACAGCTTTTTTCAGCAGAAAATAAAAAGCAGCAGATAAGCTGCAGAAAATCAGATTCAAGAAATTGATAAAATCTGGTACGGAAGATATGACTCGCCAAATGAGTAGCAAGTCATCGATATACCTGGATACTGTAAGAAAAAGGATTGGAAACAGAAAACAAGGTGTGGTATTCCCAATACAAAAGGTGAGTGCCTGGCAACCATTGAAACACTGCTCACTTGATGAAAAAAATTCTGCTTAAAAATGAAAGAATTGTGAGACATCAGAAAATATGTAACTTGCATAATGAAGTCACAAAGATCGAATGAATATTTACTGTACTTAGAGAGACTGAATTTAAAGGGGTACTCCAGTGGAAAACTTTTTTTTTTTTTTTTAAATCAACTGGTGCCAAAGTTAAACAAATTTGTAAATTACTTCTATAAAAAAATATTTATTCTTCCAGTACTTATTAACTGCTGAATACTACAGAGGAAATTATTTTCTTTTTGGAACACAGTGCTCTCTGCTGACATCTGTAGTAGATATGGATATTGCATGCCAGCAATAAAAAATATAGGGACTTTATCCAGGCGCTTCCCCTCAAATTGGAAATCGTAGGAACAACCAGTTGCTTTTAAAATATGGATATTTTTATTTTTGTGCAACATAAAAGTTTCGAGACCTAGGACAGACTCTTCATCAGGCATCATACAAACAAGTGACAATGTGATCTTAAAAAGACCGGGAAGGCTATACCACCGTGTCAAGGGTCATCGGACATCACACCCAGAAAATCAATAAATATGCATAAAACGTCCAAAAGTTACAAAAGTTGACTCAAAACCCCCAAACCATAAATAGGCACTTAGTAAAATATGAGGTTTCTATAAAAAATTGTAAAATTAATATAATTCATAGTTGTGACAAACATATACTGTATATTACAAAAAAGAGAAAGGGAGAATAGTATACATGGTAAAGTTGCCATACCGAGTGCGTTCATTAGTACTGAGATCGCTGTCTAAACGATACGAGAAGGTGCTTTATGCAGCTCTGGAGGTACTCGATCTAGAGACCGCGCTGTAAGGATCCAAAATGAAGCTGTGACCGGCCGTGACAGTATCCTCGTAATGAATGAAACTCAGATCGAGGCAATGAACGGCCGTGAACCTACAAGCGTAGTAAACCTGTTGGCATAGTTACTATGACAGCTTGTTAACGTCATTTTAGAGGGAGACACCAATAGATCTTCTCTTGCGGAGTATGGTAAGTGTCTTTCTGGTCTCCAAGGCATGTTAATTTGTGTTTAGCGAGTAAAGTTATACTATATTTTTGCGTAGTGATTCATTTATGATTATAATTATATTTATTTATATTTGTTTTATACTTTATCATTTATATTTATATTATCATTATCAACAGTTTTAGTTACATTTAATCATCATATTTACTATACACATCACTATTAGTATAACTTTACTCGCTAAACACAAATTAACATGCCTTGGAGACCAGAAAGACACTTACCATACTCCGCAAGAGAAGATCTATTGGGGTCTCCCTCTAAAATGACGTTAACAAGCTGACATAGTAACTATGCCAACAGGTTTACTACGCTTGTAGGTTCACGGCCGTTCATTGCCTCGATCTGAGTTTCATTCATTACGAGGATACGGTCACAGCCTCATTTTGGATCCTTACAGCAGGGATCTAACGGCGCGGTCTCTAGATCGAGTACCTCCAGCGCTGCATAAAGCACCTTCTCGTATAGTACTATCTCAGTACTAATGAACGCACTCGGTATGGCAACTTTACCAGGTATACTATTCTCCCTTTCTCTTTTTTGTAATATACAGTATATGTTTGTCACAACTATGAATTATATGAATTTTACCGTTTTTTATTGAAACCTCATATATTACTAAGTCCCTATTTATGGTTTGGGGGTTTTGAGTCAACTTTTGTACGTTTTATGCATACTTATTGATTTTCTGTGTGTGACGTCCGATGACCCTTGACCCGGTGGTATAGCCCTCCCGGTCTTTTTGAGATCACATTGTCACTTGTTTGTATGATGCCTGATGAAGAGTCCGTCCTAGGTCTCGAAACTTTTATGTTGCACAAAAATAAAAATAACCATGTTTTAAAAGCAACTGGTTGTTCCTACGATTTCCAATTTGAGGGGAAGCACCTGGATAAAGTCCCTATATTTTTTATTGCTGGCACGCAATATCCATATATCCTACACAAGTTTTTGGTCTGAAAACTGTCGCCCAAAAGGGACTCTGGAGCAACTGACCTCGACATCAGAGTGAGTCTTCATGCCTGCAGAGGTGCTGTGCTCTTAGAGCAACTCTTTCTGGTAAGCCTGAATTTACCTTTTTGGGGCCAAATTCTAGCTAACAATATTGCACTAGGAGCGCACCTGTTTTTTTTTTTCTTTTCTTTTCTCTTCTCTGCTGACATCTGTCCATTTTAGGAACTGTCCAGAGAACATTGTGCTCGTGATTTAGCAGAGAGCTCTGTGTTCCAAAAAAGAAAAGAATTTCCTCTGTAGTATTCAGCAGCTAAGAAGTACTGGAGGAATTAAGATAAAAAATAAAAAAAAACTGTTGATTTAAAAAATTCAATTCATTTTGTAATTCTACTGGGGACAGACATTTCAATATTAAAATTTTAAACAGTTTCTCAATTTTTGTACAACTAATGCGAATTATGTAATTGAGTGTACTATTGGAAATCTGAAATTCGTTGGTTGTATAAAACGCAAGCTTAAAATTAGAATTTTGGAGCATCTCAGTGACATAAATCACAACTCTTCTCGATCCAGAATGGCTGCCTCGATGCATTTTGCAGACACACACAATTGTTCAGTGTGTTTGCAGTATATACAATTGAAAAGATATTACAGGGAAAACAAGGAGGTAATCTGCACAGAAAACTTCTCAACAAAGACATTCTGGCAATTCACCCTCAACACAATAGAACCATTGGGTTTAAATATACGGAAAAAAATATTGTTGCATTTCTAACCTACAGATTCTCATTACGTGCTGTGGTTTTTCTCATTCATCTATACCATTATACATGTAAGCTTTTTGTAAGAGTTTATTTACTGCATTATTTGTTAGATTAACACAGGTTTACTTTCTGAAACATAAGTTACAAACTCTGGATGTGTCGACATTTATGCATAAGTTTCTGTTTTACATAGTCCTCATGTAATGGTAATTCGTTGTAGATATGCTATGTAGTTTTAACCCAGGACACTGTTCACACTCAGTTAGCTGCAATGCTGGTGAATAGTTTGTTGCTTTTATTTATATCTTATGGATTGCTCTTGTATTTAGTGACATACTATTCCCTCACTCACTTTTCCTCCTCCCCTTTCTTGTTTTTTTTTTGCTTATATAAGAGGAATCCGAGCATTATCATGTTATCTGTGATAAAGAATGGGTGTCCGTTCAAAACGCATCCAGATGCTTGTCCCCCCCCCCTTTGGACATTGATATGAACCACTTTAAAACATTGAAAATGAAGCTGGAACTTTTATCTACCTGCTGGCTCAACTTGCTTTCTTCTTGCCTGACTATACATAGTGACCCTTTGCTTTGAATAGACCAGCCCCTAAAAAGAACACTTTTTATAAAAATTAGGAAGATATGCTCCTTCCTATCCATGTCTAAATGCCCCACTGAAACTATGGAAACTTTGTTTAAACCAGCCTCCCTTTGAACTCAATGGGATTCTGCTAGTTAGTTTACACGTCAGAAGTTCCATAGCAGAACTTCGGATGATGAATTTTTTTGGGCAGAATATGCCAGAGAAATGTATTTATTTATTTATTCATTTTTTCCTCCAAGTCCACTTCAGAGCATGTAGTGTTGGACAAGTATGTCCAGTAAAGTCCAGCATCATCTGTAAGATGTCCCTATCCTCTGTAACTTCCCTCCCTGAACATCCCTCAGACAACCAATGTACGTAACCCCCTGTTGAGCCCAAGCAATAGAGGCCAACAGTTTTCCTGTGCCCTAACCACATTCAAAATAGCGCTGTTTAGTAAACATCAGCGCCCAAACATTCCCCCTTTTCTCTAGTAAAGGATTTATGGATATTGATGTCTTGTATAAAAAGGCCACGTAAGAACGCCCTATGGGAGTCCCAAATTGTGGAGACCAAAGCCGAACATTGTTAAGCTCAAAATTTCTGAATTCCACACATACAATCTCTGCCGTCGTCAACAATTGTAGTCAGAATGAATTCAGCCTCCACAGCGGGCACTACCCCCCCAACATTCCAAGCCACCTGCAGTTTCAAACGGATCGGAGAATGATCAGATACACCCCGCGCCAAAATATTCATCCTCCTGCACCAGACCCACCATGCCCACATCTCCTATGACAAGATCAATTCTGGAAAGGGTCCCATGGGTGGCAGAGTAGCAAGAATATTGTTTACAGTCTAGCAAGGCCAGTAGGCCCAGAAGCCCCCAAAATCTGTCCAGGTAAGCATCAAACACATGCTTAAAATCCCAACAAAGAAGGAGAGGAGCAGCAGGGAACCCAGAAACTATAGATAAAATACGATGTAACACTGCGCCACTATACGGGGGGGGGGGGGGGGGTAATATATACGCCCACAATAATAAGTGTTCGGTGAGAAACTTCCCAAACCAAGCATACAAAATCGCCCATCTGGAACAATGACAGATGAGACTGCTTTAAAGGGAATGGATTTATGTACTAGTATACTAACTCACCTGGCATGAGAAGAGTAGGTAGAATGATAAGAATAATCAACCCAAGCTCTATGGAGGACCACAGTAGTGTCTGCTGTCAAATGGGTCTCAGTAGGACAGAGTATAGCAGGTTGGAACTGTCTCCCAGAATTGAATATGGCATAAAGTTTAGTTACATCCCCGGGTCCCCTGACATTCCACCTCACAACGTTAAACACCGCCATCATGCATGAAAATCCAGAAATGAACACATGGGACCATAAAGCCCCAGAGGAGGACAGCAAACACCCACAGTCAATCGAGACAAGCAACATACTAGGAAGGAGGAATAGACAGAAAACAAACCAGACAAACACCCCAAAACAAAAAACAAAACACTCACAACACCGCGGCGTGCGGTACCAGGGGGTGCCAATATGTTCACACCAAATAGCATCACATTCCAGAACACACTGGAACAGCCATCCCATAACACAGAATACAACAAGAAAAGTGCAGAACAGAGTGAAAACATACAGCAAGAATGCAGTCAACCAGCTAAACATAACAAAGTAAGCAGGAGAAACACTTCTGCAAGAAAGTATTAGAATACCCAGCATTGAAATAAAACCGTTATACAATCCCCAGAAAACAACTAGTAAACCCACCCCCCGCCATGAAAATATAGGTAGACAACAGTACCCAACGCAGCCGCTTCCACCCCCTTAACCCCTTAAGGACTCAGGGTTTTTCCGTTTTTGCACTTTCGTTTTTTCCTCCTTACCTTTTAAAAATCATAACCCTTTCAATTTTCCACCTAAAAATCCATATTATGGCTTATTTTTTGCGTTGCCAATTCTACTTTGCAGTGACATTAGTCATTTTACCCAAAAATGCACGGCGAAACAGAAAAAAAAATCATTGTGCGACAAAATCGAAAAAAAAAAAAACACCATTTTGTAACTTTTGGGGGCTTCCGTTTCTACGCAGTGCATATTTCGGTAAAAATTACACCTTATCATTATTCTGTAGGTCCATACGGTTAAAATGGTACCCTACTTATATAGGTTTGATTTTGTCGCACTTCTGGAAAAAATCATAACTACATGCAGGAAAATGTATACGTTTAAAAATGTCATCTTCTGACCCCTATAACTTTTTTATTTTTCCACGTACAGGGTGGTATGAGGACTCATTTTTTGCGCCGTGATCTGAAGTTTTTATCGGTATGATTTTTGTTTTGATCGGACTTTTTGATCACTTTTTATTCATTTTTTAATGGTATAAAAAGTTTGGAATTTTTTTGCGCGTACGCCATTGACCGTACGGTTTAATTAATGATATATTTTTATAGTTCGGACATTTACGCACGCGGCGATACCACATATGTTTTTTTTTTTTTTTTTTACACGGTTTTATTTTTTTTATGGGAAAAGGGGGGTGATTCAAACTTTTATTAGGGAAGGGGTTAAATTACCTTTATTTAACACTTTTTTTTTACATTTTTTTTGCAGTGTTATAGGTCCCATAGGGACCTATAACACTGCACACACTGATCTCTCATCCTGATCACAGACGTGTATTAACACGCCTGTGATCAGTGTTATCGGCGCTTGACTGCTCCTGCCTGGATCTCAGGCACGGAGCAGTCATTCGCCGATCGGACACCGAGGAAGCAGGTAAGGGCTCTCCCGGTGTCCGGTCAGCTGCGATTTGACCGCGGCGGTCCCGAACAGCCCGACTGAGCAGCCGGGTCACTTTCGAAGCGGCGGTCAGCTTTGACCGCCGCTTCTAAAGGGTTAATACCGCACATCGCCGCGATCGGGGATGTGTGGTATTAGCCGCGGGTCCCGGCCGTTGATGAGCGCCGGGACCGAAGCGATATGATGCGGGATCGCGGCGCGATCCCGCTTCATATGGCGGGAGCCGGCGCAGGACGTAAATATACGTCCTGCGTCATTAAGGGGTTAAAGAAGTGGGTAGTACCCATAGCCACCACACGAAGTCTAGCCTGATACAACATAGAGTACTGGACCTCAAAGGCACGCAGTCGTTTCTTGACATTAATAAATGAGGAACGTTTCTTCTGCACCTCCGCTGAGAAATCGGGGAAGAAGGAAATAACATGTCTGTCCACATTGATGGCTGTTTCTCCCTGGCAAGCCTCAGAACCAAGTCCCAATCCCGATAATGTAGGAGTTTCACAAGCATAGACCGGGGCGGAAGGGTCTAGTAAGGACTCGGCAGTCTACACGCTCCACAGCAAAGAGAGGAGTCAGGAGGTCAGTCCCAAAAACATCTTTGAGCCAGGATTCCATATATTCTGTGGGATACCGCCCCTCACATTTTTCTGGAAGGCCCACAATACGCCCATTAATTCTGCGTAACCTGTTTTCCAGGTCATCAGCTTTAGCTTTTAGGAATGCAATGTCCTGACTGTGTCTAGTAGAATTTCGCACCAGAGGGACAACCGCATCCTCCACATCACTTATCTTGCCCTCTGCAGCAGAGGTGTGATCCGTTACTTTCTGCAAGTCATGGCGGATGAGAGAGATGTCAGACTGCACAGTTCCCAATTGAGTAGTCAGTTGAGAGGGTCATGTTACACCTTTGTATCTCAGCAAAGACAGCAGCCAGAGTAGGTGCAGCAGGAGGCCGAGGTGAGGCAGACGCCACAGGCAGTGCAGGTGGAGTGCCGGGTAGGGAAACATGCAAATCCGAAACAGAGGCTTGTAAGAAGGCATCATAGTCCTCCAGAGGGTCTGGTGGAGCCCCAACATCGGCCAAAGGGAGAGGAGCTCCCCTGCAATCAGGAGAATCCAGGGATGGGGGCCGCAATGCAAACTTCACCAGCTTAGCCGCCGCCTACACAAAATTAGCAGACATGCCAGCTCCCTGTTGCGAGGAGCCAGCCCCTTCCTTGTTCTTTTTCCACTTGTTAGCAGCCATGTAGTGTAATAGAAAATGCACACAGCAGGAGATAATGGAGGAGACACAGCATTTATGCAGGCACAAACAGCACTAGCACAGACCAGTAGGCAAGCAACAGTGCACCACAGCAGGGGGGACTTCACAGTGGCAGATAGGGGATGAGATACTGAATCCCTGGCAATGAGGAGACCGAGAACTAGTAGGTCCTCAGATGTGGGAGGGAGAGCAGGAGCAAGGGGTCACCAGGGTAATAGAGAAATGTCCAGCACACGTCCAACACCCCACCAATGCAAGGGGTACACTGAGAAACAGTTCATTCCTACTTCACCCCAATACAGCACTCCCCAGGTAAGCTCTCCCTTTATGCAGGCTACCCGAGGGGACAAATAGGCAGCCCTGGTGCTCTAAAATGGCAGCCAACACCGCAGCTGTGTCACAGCCTCACCTTCACCACCGCTCCGAGTCTGCCCGGCAGGATGTGTCAGCACCCGCCGGCAATCTCACAATGGCGCAAATGTTCCGGTCTGTCGCCTCTGCCGGAGACACCGAGATCTCTGCCGGATTCCCAAGATGGCGGTGGGACTGAGGAAGCCGCTACAAAAAGGTTTGTTAACCCTTTAGGTGTTTCACAGGAATAGCAGCAAATTGAAGGAGAAAATTCAAAATCTTCATTTTTTACACTGGCATGTTCTAGTAGACCCAGTTATTGAATTTTTACAAGGGGTAAAAGGAGAGAAATCTTCCTAAAATGTGTAACCCAATTTCTCTCGAGTAAGAAAATACCTCATATGTGTATGTCAAGTGTTCGGCGGGCCCAGTAGAGGGCTCGGAAGGGAAGGAGCGACAGTGGGATTTTGGAGAGTGAGTTTTTTTTTAAATGGTTTTTGGGGGACATGTCACATTTAGGAAGTCCCTATGGTGCCAGAACAGCAAAAAAAAAAAAAAACATGGCATACTATTTTGGAAATTACACCCCTCAAGGCACGTAACAAGGGGTCCAGTGAGCCTTAACACCCCACAGGTGTTTGATGACTTTTTGTGAAAGTTGGATTTGTATATGATTTTTTTTTTTCCACTAACATGCTAGTTTTCCCTCAAATGTAAAATTTTTACAAGGGGTAATAGGACAAAATGCCCCTCAAAATTTGAATCCTTCTGAGTATGGAAATACCCCATGTGTGGACGTAAAGTGCTCTGCTGGTGCACTACAATGCTCAGAAGAGAAGGAGCGCCATTGAGCTTTTGGGAAAAAATTGTTTGGAATGGAAGTCAGGGGCCATGTGCGTTTACAAAGCCCCCTGTGGTGCCAGAACAGTGGACCCCCCACATGTGACCCTATTTTGGAAACTACACCCCTCACAGAATTTAATAAGGGGTGCAGTGAGTATTTACACCCCACTGGCGTTTGACAGATCTCTGGAACAGTGGGCTGTGCAAATGAAAAATTCCATTTTTCATTTTCACGGACCACTGTTCCAAAAATCTGTCAGATACGCTCACTGTACCCCATATTACATTACTTGAGGGGGTGTAGTTTCCAAAATGGGGTCACATGTGTGTGGGGGGGGTCCATTGTTCTGGCACTATGGGGGCTTTGTAAACACACATGGCCTTCAATTCCGGACAAATTCTCTTCAAAAGCCCAATGGCGCTCCTTCTCTTCTGAGCATTGTAGTGCGCCAGCAGAGCACTTTACATCCACATAGGGGGTATGTTCTTACTCAGAAGAAATGGGGTTACAAATTTTGGGGGGGCTTTTTTCCTATTTTCTTTTGTGAAAATGAAAAATGTAGGGTAACACCAGCATTTTAGAGAAAAAAAATTATCTTTTTCATTTTTCCATCCAACTTTGAAGAATTTTCATTAAACACCTGTGGGATGTTAAGGCGCACTATACCCCTTGTTACGTTCCGTGAGGGGTGTTGTTTGCAAAATGAGGTCACATGTGGGTGTTTCTTTTTTTGCGTTTATGTCAGAACCGCTGTAAAATCAGCTACTCCTGTGCAAATCACCAATTTAGGCCTCAAATGTACATAGTGCGCTCTCACTTCTCACTCCTGAGCCTTGTTGTGCGTCCTCAGAGCATTTTACGCCCACATATGGGGTATTTCCGTACTCAGGAGAAATTGCGTTACAAATTTTGGGGGTCTTTTTTTCCTTTTAACGCTTGTGAAAATAAAAAGTATGGGGCAACACCAGCATGTGTAAAAAATTTTTTTTTTTTTTACACTAACAAGCTGGTGTAACCCCCAACTTTTCCTTTTCATAAGGGGTAAAAGGAGAAAAAGCCCCCCAAAATTTGTGGTACAATTTCTCCCGAGTACGGAAATACCCCATGTGTGGCCCTAAACTGTTTCCTCGAAATACAACAGGGCTCCAAAGTGAGAGAGCGCCATGCACATTTGAGGACTAAATTAGGGATTGCATAGGGGTGGACATAGGGGTATTCTACCCCAGTGATTCCCAAACAGGGTGCCTCCAGCTGTTGCTAAATTCCCAGAATGCCTGGACAGTCAGTGGCTGTCCGGAAATACTGGGAGTTGCTGTTTTGCAACAGCTGGAGGCTCCGTTTTGGAAACACTGCCATACAATACGTTTTTCATTTTTATTGGGGGGGGGACAGTAAGGGGTGTATATGTAGTGTGTTACTCTTTATTACGTTAGTGTAGTGTTTTTAGGGTACATTCGCACTGGCGTGTTACAGTGAGTTTCCCGCTAGGAGTTTGCGCAGCGGCGAAAAATTTGCCGCAGCCCAAACTTGAAGCAGGAAACTTACTGTAAACCTGCCCGTGTGAATGTACCCTGTATGTTCACATTTGGTGGCAAACCTCCAGCTGTTTCAAAACTACAACTCCCAGCATGCACTGATCGCCGAAGGGCATGCTGGGAGATGTAGTTATGCAATAGCTGGAGGTACACAACTACAACTCCCAGCATGCCGAGACAGCTGTTTGAGCATGCTGGGATTTGCAGTTTTGCAACATCTGGAGGGCTACATTTTTAGAGAACACTGCAAAGTGATCTCCAAACTGTGGTCCTCCAGCTGTTGCAAAACTACAAATCCCAGCATGCCCATACAGCAAACAGCTGTTTGGGCATGCTAGGAGTTGTAGTTTTGCAAGATCTGGAGGGCTACAGTTTAGGGACCACTATATAGTGGTCTCAAACTGTAGCCCTCCAGCTGTTGCAAAACTACATATTCCAGCATGTCCAAACAGCTGTCTGGGCATGCTGGGAGTTGTAGTTTTGCAAAATCTGGAGGGCTACAGTTAGAGACCACTGTACAGTTAGAGACCACTGTCTCAGTCGTCCGCAGCCTCCATCGCCCGCCCGGATGGGTAAGTGGATCTTCGGCACCGGTCCCCGTCGTTTCCCCGTCCTGCCCCGCCTATTGTGGCTGGGCAGGATGGGGAAAACAAAAGTTAACCCCCCCCCCCCGCCCCCTATCTGCTATTGGTTGTCGCTTCTGGCGACCAATAGCAGGGATAGGAGGGGTGGCACCACTGCCACCTCACTCCTATCCCTTCAGGGGGATCGTGGGTGTCTTGGACAACGGCGATCCCCCTTATATTCCGGGTCACCATAGACCTGTAATGACCCGGAATTGAGCAAATCGCAAGTGTGAATTAACTTGCGATTTGCCGCGATCGCCGACATGGGGGGGGGGGGGGGTCTGGTGACCCCTCCCTGGGTGTTTGCATGGGATGCCTGCTGAATGATTTCAGCAGGCATCCCAGTCTGATCCCTGCCCGGCAAGCAGCGGGGGCCGGAATTCTCCATGACGTACGCGTACGTCATGGGTCCTTAAGTACCAGGGTGTCATGACGTATGCGTACGTCAAGGGTCCTTAAGGGGTTAATTGATCCAATGTGATATGCATCAATTCACAACATGTAGCAAGCAGGAGAGAGAGACACAGAGGAAGAAACGCCTGTGGTAACTGACAGTCTGTTTCCTACCACTCAGATACTTCTTCTGACCACCTATTATACACTGCTCAAAAAAATAAAGGGAACACTAAGATAACACTAGATCTGAATGAACTAATCGTATGAAATACTTTAGTCTTTACATAGTTGAATGTGCTGACAACAAAATCACACAAAAATTATCAATGGAAATCTAATTTATCAATCCATGGAGGTCTGGATATGGAGTCACACTCAAAATCAAAGGGGAAAACCAAACTATAGGCTGATCCAACTCTGATGTAATGTCCTTAAAACAAGTCAAAATGAGGCTCAGTAGTGTGTGTGGCCTCCATGTGCCCGTATGACCTCCCTACAATGCCTGGGCATGCTTTAGATGAGGTAGCGGAAGGTCTCCTGAGGGATGTCCTCCCTGACCTGGACTAAAGCATCCACCAACTCCTGGACAGTCTGTGGTGCAGTGTGGCGTTGATGGATGGAGCGAGACATGATGTCCCAGATGTGCTCAATCGGATTCAGGTCTGGGGAACGGGCGGGCCAGTCCATAGCATCAATGCCTTCCTCTTGCAGGAACTGCTGACACACTCCAGTCACATGAGGTCTAGCATTGTCTTGCATTAGGAGGAACCCAGGGTCAACCGCACCAGCATGTGGTCTCATAAGGGGTCTGAGGATCTCATCTCAGTCAGGCTACCTCTGGCAAGCACATGGAGGGTTGTTCGCCCCCCCCTCAAAGAAATGCCAGCCCCCACCATTACTGACCCACCGCCAAACCGGTCACGCTGGAGGATATTGCAAGCAGCAGAACGTTCTCCACGGCATCACCAGACTCAGACTCACATGTGCTCAGTGTGAACCTACTTTCATCAGTGTAGAGCACAGGGCCCCAGTGGCGAATTTGCCAATCTTGATGTTCTCTGGCAAATGCCAAATGTCCTGCACGGTGTTGGACAGTAAGCAGAACCCTCACCTGTGGACGTCGGGCACTCATATCACCCTCATTGAGTCCGTTTCTGACCATTTAAGTGGACATATGCACATTTGTGGCCTGCTGGAGGTTATTTTGCAGGGCTCTGGCAGTGATCCTCCTTGCACAAACAAGGAGGTAGCGGTCCTTCTGCTGGGTTGTTGCCCTCCTACACGTCTCCTGATGTACTGGCCTGTCTCCTGGTAGCGCCTCCATGCTCTCGACACTACGCTGAAAGACACAGCAAACCTTCTTGCCACAGCTCGCATTAATGTGCCATCCTGGATGAGCTGCACTACCTGAGCCACTTGTGTGGATTGTAGACTCCATCTCATGCTACCACTAGAGTGAAAGCACCGCCAGCATTCAAAAGGGACCAAAACATCAGCCAGGAAGCTTAGGAACTGAGAAGTGGTCTGTGGTCACCACCAGCAGAACTTTATTGGGGTTGTCTTGCTAATTGCCTATAATTTCCACCTGTTGTCTGTCCCATTTGCACAACAACATGTGAAATTGATTGTCAATCAGTGTTTCTTCCTGAGTGGACAGTGTGATTTCACAGAAGTGTGATTGACATGGAGTTACATTGTGTTAAGTGTTCCCTTAATTTTTTTTGAGCAGTGTACATACATATATATAAAAAAATATATTTGCACAGACTCAGACACAGACCTGAGACTAAGCTGGGGACCTCTGAGGCAACAGTCAACCAAACAGCGTGTTCATGGTAGCTAAAGGCCACCATGATCCAGGACACCACATGAAGGCAAGAGGGTGGTTGTATCATTTAACTTGACCCTTTAGAAAAAAAAAAATGAAAATAAGAAACAGAGGAGGTGGGCATAGCTATAGCCAGCTGGCTGGCAGGCTGACTGGATGGAGCAAAAGTCAGAAGTGGATCCAGTAGAAGTATAAGTCCTTCTTTTATATTTCCCATTCCTTTGGAATACACTTCTGAATTTGGCTCAAAAACTGCAGTGGCACTTTTCCAAACAAAGCCAGGGAAAACTAGCCTTTAACCCCTTAAGGACCAAGGACGTACCGGTACGTCCTTGGTCCTGCTCTTCTGATATAACGCGGGGTTACACAGTAACCCCGCGACATATCGCGGCGGGCCCGGCGTCATAGTGACGCCGGGACCCGCCTCTAATAGCGTGCAGCGCCAATCGCGGCGCCGCGCGCTATTAACCCTTTAGCTGCGCGCTCAGAGCTGAGCCGCGCGGCTAAAAGTGAAAATGAAAGTTCCCGGTTAGCTCAGTCGGGCTGTTCGGGATAGCCGCGGCTAATCGCGGCATCCCGAACAGCTGACAGGACAGCGGGAGGGCCCCTTCCTGCCTCCTCGCTGTCCGATCGCCGAATGACTGCTCAGTGCCTGAGATCCAGGCATGAGCAGTCATGCGGCAAAATCGTTGATCACTGGTTTCTTATGAGAAACCAGTGATCAACATAGAAGATCAGTGTGTGCAGTGTTATAGGTCCCTATGGGACCTATAACACTGCAAAAAAAAAGTGAATAAAGATCATTTAACTCCTCCCCTATTAAAAGTTTGAATCACCCCCCTTTTCCAATAAAAAAAAAAAAAAACAGTGTAAATAAAAATAAAAATAAACATATATGGTATCACCGCGTGCGGAAATGTCCGAATTATAAAAATTCCAAAGTCCAAAATAGTGCATTTTTGGTCACTTTTTATATCATTTAAAAATGAATAAAACACGATCAATAAGTCCTATCAATGCAAAAATGGTACCGTTAAAAACTTCAGATCACGGCGCAAAATATGAGCCCTCATACCGCTCCATACACGGAAAAATAAAAAAGTTATAGGGGTCAGAAGATGACAATTTTAAACGTATTAATTTTCCTGCATGTAGTTATGATTTTTTTCCAGAAGTCCGAAAAAATCAAACCTATATAAGTAGGATATCATTTTAATCGTATGGACCTACAGAATAAATATCAGGTGTCATTTTTACCGAAAAATTTACTACGTAGAAACGGAAGCCCCCAAAAGTTACAAAACAGCGGTTTTTTTTTTCAATTTTGTCGCACAATGATTTTTTTTCCCGCTTCACCGTAGATTTTTGGGCAAAATGACTGACATCATTACAAAGTAGAATTGGTGGCGCAAAAAATAAGCCATCATATGGATTTTTAGGTGCAAATTTGAAAGAGTTATGATTTTTTAAAGGCAAGGAGCAAAAAACGAAAATGCAAAAACGGAAAAACCCCCGGTCCTTAAGGGGTATAGGGGTCCTCCAGTGGAATTTTTTTTTTTTTTTTTTTATCAACTGGTGCCAGGAAGTTAAACAGATTTGTAATTTAAAAATCTTAATCCTTCCAGTACTTATCAGCTGCTGTATACTACAGAGGAAGCTATTTTCTATTTATATTCTGTCTGATCACACTGCCCCCTGCTGACACCTCTGTCCATGTCAAGAACTGTCCAGAGCAGGATAGGTTTTCTATGGGGATTTGCTGCTTCTCTAGCCAGTTCCTGATGCAACCTATGGACAGAGAGCACTGTGGTCAGACAGAAAAGAAATTAAAAAAGAAAATAACTTTCTGTGGAGCACACAGCAGCTGATAAGTACTGGAAAGATTTTTAATAGAAGTAATTTGTAGTAATTTTTAAGAAAAGTAAGTAGAAGTAATTTGTGATTGACTTGGAGTTACATAGTGTTGTTAAAGTGTTCCCTTTATTTTTTGAGCAGTGTATATAACTAAAACATTTGCACAGGGACCCTCAGTTGTTGTCTTCCCCTGAGTAAGTTACTATGATGTGTTCCTGTCAACAAAACAGTTTTGAGGGCAACAAATCCTTTACTTTAGACAAAGATATCAGTCTATGCTCACATACCCCCATGGAAGATGGGTTCTAGCATCTCACACTGATACATCAGAAGATTTAGGGATATTTCACATTAGGAATATTATTGTTGTAATGTTACCACTTTTCCTGTTTCTTTAATACATATTCTCAAAGAAATGCACTTATAAATGTAACTTACTATTCTTTTCCACAAATAATTTGCCTACAGGTTGGCTTGTCAAGGAGGGAACAATGAAAGCAGGATGCTGTTCCTGGAGTTTTATCTGTCCATCTGGAATGATGTCCTCTTCTTCTACCCCCAAGTCATTAGGAAACCCAGGTTCTGCAGGCCTGTTTTTTCTAGTAGAAAAGATACATAGATACATTTATGGAGAAGAATGCAAATTAGTCTAGAATCTAGATTAGTCTAGAATGTATTTATTAGTGCAGCAGATTAGTCTAGAATGTATTTTTTAGTGCAGCAGTGTAAATGGATCTGCTAAATATGGTGCTTATGAGAAAGAGGATTTTTTTTTTAACTATAAGCCCACCTAAACTGTATTTGTGTGTAGCCACAAACTACATTACACTACAGTGAACCTTACTTTGCTCTTCTGCGTGGTTTGCGGACAACTCCTTCTTCAGAAGGCTGGGAGTCTACATCATTACCATTCTGGATAACTGAAGTATTAAGGTTATGTTGAATGAAAGAGGTTTCAGCTTCTACAATAAAAATAAAAAAAATCCTTAAAAAACATCTTTAAAAAAAAAATCAGCATTACAGAAACAAGTTTAACAAAATTACAATGGGATGATAAAGCACATAAGGCAGTGGACCCCAACCAGTGGCCCAAAAGCCACATGTTGCTTGCAACACCGGTTGTTTTTTGATTTACCATAAACAAATTATTTTTTTAGCCAATTATGGTTAAAAAAAAACTGCTTCATTTATGATGTGTGAACATGCTATGAAGGTAGTTTTTCTGCATGAGAGAACTACCAGAATGTAAATAACCAAGGCATGCAATATACTATTTATTTCTCATTGCTTATATGCAACAAGTTTAACAGTACTACACAAAGACTGTTAACAGATTAGTCCCTTTCCCCAAAGTTCCCAGTAGGGTAGAAGGACCAATTTCAAAGAGAGCCAATAAACTAATGTTTATTTCAGGTGTGGGATGAAACCTAGAGTAAATCCACACAAAAAGGAAGAAAACATATAAACTCCATTGGTAGGATTTAACCCGTTAACGACCAAGGACGAGTATAGACGTCCTGTTTGGCGGCCGCTCCGGCACCTGTACGTCTATACTCGTCCTTGGTTCTCGTGGGTGCTGCCCAGTGCACCCACGAGATCGCGGTGGGGACTCTGCTGTAACACACAGCCGGGACCCTGCAGCACTGCCGGGAACGAAGTAAACTTCGGTCCCGGCAGTTTAACCCTTACAGCCGCGGTCGGAAGTGACCGCGGGCTGTAACTGTTATGACAGAGGGAGGGAGCTCCCTCTGTCACCCCTGCAGCACCCCGCAGCGCGATCGCGGGGTGCTGTGTGTGTAATCCCCGGTGGGCGGGGACATGCGTTATTGCCTGGGGTCTTTACTAGGACCCCAAGGTCTGCCCCGGTTATTGCCTGTGAGGATGTGCCAGAGGCAAGTTCTCATATGCTGCCTGCTAGTGTAAAACTAGCAGGCCGCATATATCTGCAATGCTTTAGAATACTAAGTATTCCAAAGCATTACAAAAAGTGAAAAAAATATTAAATAAATCAAAGTGTAACAACAATAAGTATAAAAAAAAGTGTAAAAAAAAAAAAGGGTAAAAAAATACATTAATTAAATAAATATAATGAAAAATAAAAATGTATAATGTGCATATTACGTGCATATTACGTGCTGCAGATGCCCGCCAACAGTCACAATAATGAGCTCCCTGCTGCGGCTGGGTAGCTTTGTGTGTCCACTAATAGCGTTGGATTTCCTGCCGGAAGTCATGAGCGGACACACTGAGCTACCCAGCCACAGCAGTGATCTTACCCTTGTGACTGCTGGGGGGCATCCGCGGTGTGAAATATCCTGCGGATGCACTCTATGTGACCATACACTGCGTCCCATTCATACTGCGTTTCCGCAGTGTTAGAGGTATCCATCAGCATCATGTCAAAAAGAGTGATGCTGACGTATACTGTAGCAGCTCCATTCATTTCTGAATGAGACGGTACAATATACATTGGCATCCCTTTTTTGACATGACAACGGACACTTATACTGCAGAAATACAGTATGAATGTGGACTATTCATATAATGATGCCCTGAAAGCCAAAGGGGGCTCCTCTCCTTTGGGGTCCTACCACGCGGCCAAGGAACCAAATATGGCCTAAGTGGGGGTATTTCCAAACACGGGCCGAGCAGCTTAATAAAATATAGGGTGCATTTCTTGCAATATCAGAAGTGATGTACAAAAAATATGCCCCCCAAATGATGCATTTGTGAAAAATTGCAAATTTCGAATTTTTAACACTGACATTGTAATAATTCCTGCCAAAAAACTATGGTGTTAAAATACTCACTGTACCCCCTAGCGAATACCTTGAGGGGTCTAGTTTTTAAAATGGGGTCATTTGGGGGGGGGGGGGGGGGTTCCTATGTTCTACCACCTTCAAATTGCTGCAAACCTTGCATAGCACATAAAAAAAAAGATGTACTTTTCAAATTTTCTAAATTTCAAGTTAAATTGTTAGGCTTCTAATTAATTTAAAGTGTTAATTAAAAACAAAAAAAAATGCTGTGAAAATAAAGTAGACATCTGAAAGTATAAGTTTCATAAACTATTTGGTCAGGAAGTATTAATATATGCAACCTATAAGTGTTAAAATAGCAAAAATCTTAATTTTTTTAAAAATTTCCAGATTTTTTGCATTGTAAAAAAATAAATAAAATACATGTATATGAAGGGCAACTTGTGACAAAAAAACAATGTCAGAATTATCGTGATTGGCAAAACGTTACCAGAGTTATTCTCTAATAAAGACAGACATCCCCGATTTGAAAAAACAGGCCTGGTCTTTCAGGGGCGTACAAGTTTATTTGTATTGGTCCTTAAGGGGTTAAACTCAAGACCCCAGCGCTGCAAGCCAACACTGCTATCCATTGAGCCACCATGTACAAATCCCGGCTATGACTTTGGATCAGAACTCATAAAATAAAGCAAAGTAATATAGTTACAAACCATTTGATGTGTATTTTATTTAGATCTAAATAGTAAAATGGTATTCGGGGATGGAATCACACATATTTGAACACATCAGTAACTTTATATTGTCCAATTTACCTGCAGACCTCTTTTTTTTCCTTTTTCGCCTTTCTGGTGAAAGAGGTTCTTTACTTTCTAAGTTTTTAAAAACGGTGTCCTGTAAAATATCCTCTGCAAAAAAGAAAGAAAAAAAATTGTCAACACGTATATCTCATAGCCAAAAACACTTATCTATGCTCTTATTATCCAGGTGTATATACAAAGCTAAATTACAACTGTCCATTCCCTCTGTCAATGCCAGTGAATATACCTGGTGGTTAGGAACAGTAATAATCACTAAGCGTAGATATGTTAGGTCCCACCGTCAGACCGCCCTTTAGCGCTATTCCACCCAGCATTCAGATATATCAAAAGAACAAAATTATAAAAGAGTGTTCAGGGTAGTCCCTAAAAAGTAACTTTTATTTGGATCATTAAAAATCACCCAAAAACGTGTTTAATTCCAAACACCATTAAAATAAATATATACAGACCACCGGGAGCAGAATCCTTCTTGGAACAAAGGAAATGCTCAACCTGTGCCACAGATAATTTGCAACTTTTTGTTACCAAAGTTGAGTAGCAATGTGTCATACCATTAATATATTATACCACCGACGCGTTTCTGCCATATGTTTAAATGGCGTCCTCAGGGAGGCATATAATATGTACAAAATCGGTATGTCAGATCAATACAAAAGATATTATATGTACAAAATCGGTATATCAGATCAATACAAGAGATATTATATAGGTCCTTGGCATGGGTGACAGGTCATACAGCTGCAAAAAGAGATTCTCCTATCCCTATGTATCCTGTAGGGAAAAGCAGCAGATATACATAAATGGTAATACGCTGTCCCTATATTGTATGCCAGGACTCTGTCCGTTGGTCCACAGAACCCTGGTTAACGGGGCGGGCGCGACAACCTGCTGTGGCGCAGGGAGCTGACAGACGCCGACAGTTCACACACCGGAGTGAATAGAGCTGGACAGAGCCAGCTCCCTGCGCCACAGCAGGTTGTCGAGCCCGCCCCATTAACCAGGTCTCTGTGGACCAAAGGACAGAGTCCTGGCATACAATATAGGGACAGCATATTACCATTTATGTATATCTGCTGCTTTTCCCAACAGGATACATAGGGATAGGAGAATCTCTTTTTGCAGCTGTATGACCTGTCACCCATGCCAAGGACCTATATAATATCTCTTGTATTGATCTGATATACCGATTTTGTACATATAATATCTTTTGTATTGATCTGACATACCGATTTTGTACATATTATATGCCTCCCTGAGGACGCCATTTAAACATATGGCAGAAACGCGTCGGTGGTATAATATATTAGTGGTATGACACATTGCTACTCAACTTTGGTAACAAACAGTTGCAAATTAAGGATTCTGCTCCCGGTGGTCTGTATACATTTATTTTAGTGGTGTTGGAATTAAACACATTTTTGGGTGATTTTTAATGATCCAAATAAAAGTTAGTTTTTAGGCACTACCCTGGTTAGGAACAGTGAATCTTTTTATTTATTTATTTTTTTGCACCTAACAGACCCTGAGCACAACGTGTAACATCGGGTCCCGACGGATCCCATGACTTTGGATGGGGTCTGTCGGGTGTCTTATTTTAGGGGAGCAGAGTAAAATACTGGACATGCAGTACTTTTTTTTTCAGCACCCAACTCCCGTCTTTTTAGCAGAGCACAGCGGTGATTTGAACGAGGCCTAAACTGTTTGCTATGGCAAATAAATCTTTAAATGTCATTATGCTTTTGCCCAGCTGCTCAGTAAACTTCCCCCTCCAGCTGCCCATGTATGGGCTACGTAAACACTACAGAGCCATGGACTCTGTCTTTGAGACATAAGATGGTGGCGGTCCTGATTTACCCATGTGACTACTTTCTCAGCTGTCCCTGGCTGCATCCGCAAGATTAATGCATTATAACAGGTATATATAACAATAGTAATGTCTATTCTATAGCGGGTTTATTGTGGTTGTCAAGAGAGCTGTGAGTAATTTAAATGGGACTTCTTGTAGGCAATTTTCCCCAACCCAAGGTTCTGCATCGGTTGCAAAACTACAACTCCCATCATGCCCCGACAGCCTTTGGCTGTCGGGGCATGATGGGAGTTGTAGTTTTGCAACTGATGCAGAACCACAGGTTGGAGAAAATTGATTTGAGTGTTACTAATATAAGGTTTGAAGATTTCACTGACCTTGTATGTGCTCCTCTTTGTTCTGTAGAATTGATATGTGTATTCACTGAAAACGTTAAAGGGGTATTCCATGAAAAAACTTTATTTTATATATCAACTGGCTCCAGAAAGTTAAACAGATTTATAAATTACTTCTATTAAATCTTAATCCTTTCAATAATTATCAACTGCTGAAGTTGAGTTGTTGTTTTCTGTCAGGCAACAGTGTGCAGTTCCCGAGACGAGCAGAGATGTCAGCAGAGAGCAGAGTAGAAGAGGTTTGCTATGGGGATTTGCTTCTAAACTGGGCGGTTCCCGAGACACGTGTCATCAGAGAGCACTTAGACAGAAAAAAACAGCTCAACTTCAGCAGCTCATAAGTACTGAAATGATTAAGATTTTTTAATAGAAGTCATACAAATCTGTTTAACTTTCTGGAGCCAGTTGATATATAAAAATTTTTTTTTTCCTGGATAACCCCTTTAAGCACATGTACAGATATTGTACAGGAGCAGAATCTCCTGGAGAAAGGTATATTGACATTTACAGATTGATGTGCCTGAACAAACAGTTTACGACCCAAGACTTTGTGGCATGTAAATACATATACATAGTTATACTAGGTAGGAATAGAACATAACTCTTACCTAATGCACTACTTGATGGTTTGGACTTTTTCTTTTTTGGACGGCTGATGGGAATTTCATCCTCTTAACATAAAAAAATTAAAAATTCAAAAACAGATTTGGAGAAGACACAAAAAACTTTTTAAAAATTATTCCACAATGCTATATCTAAATTCAATGAAAGGAAAAAAGATAATCTACATACCTTGATATGTGCTTGAACACCAAAAAGATGTCGAAGCAAACATAAAAAAAACAAACAGATAAATAAAGTCAAACACAATCAGGGACAATAAATTAAGTGAGCATTAAAAAAAAAACATAAACTTCCCTTTACCTTGGCATTGGTGGGAGGGCACGTGGTGGTGCCTGGAGTAGGCAAAAAAAAAAAAAAAAAAGAAAAATAAATATTAGGAGAAAGCATATTACTTGTATTTATAAATGTAGCTTTAAATGAAGAATACTGACATGGCTTCCACACTGTACATACAGTTACTTGAGGGGATTAAAAGGGCAGTGAAAGATCACCAGTTGTTTGTATCTGCCCTGAACACAAAGGGATTTCTTATTGTCTCTACAATATAGCCAGTGTAATCTGCCATTGAATGTAAATACATCAACCACTGACATCTAGTGTAAGGACACGACGACAAAAACCAATGCAATACTGGACAGGAAATTTCTTTGTAGTCACATTATATGTACAATACCTGCCTTATCACACAACACTGTCGGTCTGTGACAATGAAAAGATTTACATATATACCTATTATTTCACAACATAAAAGGGAAGAGAAAGCAATATCAGGAAAATGGTTGTGCTGTTACATAGCTGCCACATCTGCGGCAATGTGAAATCTAGAAAACAACATACAGGTACCTACCACTTGCCGCTTTGCCATCGTCAAAAGTCAGTATTCATGTAGGATGCAGGACAGGTCCTTTACACAACACTGGTAACGCAGATCTTCTTAACCCCCCCCCCCCCCCCAGAAATATCCTCCAGATAAACTCCCGGATTATAAAGGTTAGAACCTTCTGTCCTTTATGAACAGGTCACAGCTTTTATACAACGCAGAGTAGACTGCTAGGATAACAATGGGTGACACACATCATACAGACTGTATCAAACTGTAAGGGTATGGCACACAAAAGTGAACTAGTATGTATCTCCAATGAGGCATGATGAATGTACAATGCAAAGTGATATATAGTGCTGTGTATATGAGGTAATAAACACAATCTCTATGAGCCTTCTAGCTTTATAACAAAAGGGCTGTTAAAGGGCTGGGGGCAGTCTAACCACTTCACTACTACATGGATTGCTCCAAAGGGAATTGCTGGTAATGTACATACAGAGTGAAGCACACTATAACACACTTTTCCCAGCAATATCTAGAGTTGGTCGGGGTCTGAACAGTCAGATCCTGAGCGATCAAAACTTTTGACGTCTCTGTCTGACACGTTAAATGTTCTTCTAAATTACAGGGACACTGTAAGACACTGTAAGGCTGTTGGCTGTCCGGGCATGCTGGGAGTTGAAGTTTTGCAACATCTGGAGGGCCAAAGTTTGAGACCATTGCTTTAAGGGATTTTAACCCATTATAAATGCGGATGCTAATGAACCAAGGCCATATATAGTAGAGAGATTAATAGGGCTGCCCTCCTCCACTTATTTATTAATGAGCACTCTTCCTCTCATCCTTGCACATATAGCTAGAGATGAGCGACGTTACAGCAATTCGATTCGTCACGAACCTCATGGCTCGGCAGTTTCTGACTTTAGCCTGTATAAATTAGTTCAGCTTTCAGGTGCTCCAGTGGGATGGTAAAGGTGGATACAGTCCTAGGAGAGAGTCTTCTAGGACTGTATCCACCTTTTCCAGCCCACCTGAGCACCTGAAAGTTAAGCTAATTCATGCAGGCTAAAGTCAGCAACCGCCGATCCATGAGGTTGCATATACAACCTGAATTCGGACTGATCCCGGCCAGGCATAGTCCGAATTCTGTCAGCCTGCACTCGCCCCCTAGCTGTCAATCAGACAGGCGGGAGCGCTATGAACGCCGGGGCTGCGCGCATTGGCCCCCTGGCCTCGCGCCGACCCCGCCTTCTGGCATATAAGTGCGGCAGCGCGCACTGAATCTCAGTGCTGTGCTGCTGCTGCCTCAGAACGCATGTGTCCTGTACTTGGGTATGTCTAATCTGAGGTCTTATATGAAAGAAAATTTCAAGTAAAACAATATAATGGCTGCATGGGAGTGGGGGGGGGGGGGGGGGAGTTGTTTCGGGGGGAGGTGGCGGCCGTAACAAAGATATATTGTTTACAACACAGGGTGCCTCCAGTTGTTTCACCACTACAACTCCCAGCATGCCCTGACAGCCAATAGATTTCAGGGCATGCTGGAGTTGTAATTGTGAAAAAGCTGGAGGTACACAGTTAGGAAAACAATCACGGCCTGTATAGATAAGCTAAGGGCAGAAGTCGGCCCCCAGCAGGCATCAGTGACGTCAAAGTCTGCCTGGTAAGTGAGCACACTACCAGGTAGAGAAAAAGCCATTTCTAAGATAGTAAAAAAAAAATTTAAAGGCAGGGAAGGGGGGGATGGTTTAGGGATCAGGGATGTGGAATTCCTATCGCCCAATGCCCGAGACATGCAGTTCCGGGCGCCGGACAGGTGAATTTTTCAGGAAGGCTTATCTCTGATTCCCTGGTGTCCATGGCTCTGTCATTGATAGAGCCTGGCTGGACTAGGCTCTATCAATGGATCGCAGAGCAAACAAATCAATGGAGTTCAATAGAACTCTATAGATCTGTATGAGGAATCCTAATGATTCCTCCTAAAAGTCCCCTAAAGGACTACTAAAGTGTAAAAAAAAAAAAAAAAGGTTTAAATAAAAGTTTAAAAAAGACACACATTAACTTCTTCCATATTAAAAGTTCAAATCACCACCTTTTCCTATATTAAAGGGAACCAATCATCAGATTTTACCCTATATAACGCTTGGCAAAGCGTTATATAGGGTAAAATCTTTATTTTCACCATTCCCGGGGGACGCTCCTGCCCCCAGGGATGGTGAAGATATGAAGTTATAAACTAGTCACCGCCGCAAGTAGTCACCTGGGCGGGGGGCTCTTCTCATCTGCTCCCGTTCTTCGGCCGGCAGCGACGCCCTCTCCGCTTGATTGACGGGTCGCGTCATCATTCCGCTCACTGAACAGATGGAGCAGAGTGATGACGCGGCCCGTCAATCAAGCGGAGGGGGCGTCGCTGCCGGACGAAGAACGGGAGCAGATGAGAAGAGCTCCCCGCCCAGGTGACTACTTACGGCGGCGACTAGTTTATAACTTCATATCTTCACCATCCCTGGGGGCAGGAGCATTCCCCGGGAATGGTGAAAATAAAGATTTTACCCTATATAACGCTTTGCCAAGCGTTATATAGGGTAAAATCTGATGATTGGTTCCCTTTAAAACATGTAAACATAATAAAAATAAATATTTGGTATCGCTGTGTGCGCAATTGTACGAAATTTTAAAATATTATGTATCCCGTACGGAAAATTACGTAAATAAAAAAAACAAAAACACAGAATTACAATTTTTATAATATCCCAGAAAAAAAGTTAAAAGCGATTAAAAATTCAGGTCAATACCAAAATGGTACCAATACAAAAAACAGATTATGGTGCAAAAAATTTGCCCTCATACAGCCTCGAAAAAAATAAGCTACAGGGGTCAGAAAATGGCCCATTTTAGCCTTAAGGACCAGACCAATTTTATTTTTGCATTTTAGTTTTTTCCTCCTCGCCTTCTAAAAATCATAACTCTCTTATATTTCCATCCACTGACCCATATGAGGGCTTGTTTTTTGCGTTACCAATTTTACTTTGTAATGACATCACTTATTTTACCATAAAATGTATGGCGCAACCAAACAAATATTATTTATGTGGGAAAATTGAAAAGAAAACTGAAATTTAGCAAATTTTTGAAGGTTTTGTTTTCACGCGGTACACTTTCCAGGAAAAATTTAAGGTTTTCGTTATTCTGTGGGTCAATACGATTAAAATGATACCCATCATTATATGCTTTTCTATAATTGTACCGCTTAAAAAAAATCTCAAACCATTTTAACAAAATTAGTATGTTTGAAATTGCCCTATTTTGACCACCCATAAATTTCAAATTTTTCTGTATATGGGGCGATATGAGGGCTCATTTTTTGCGCCATGATCTGTAGTTTTTATCAGTACCACTTTGATTAGGTTTTACTTTTTATAAATTTTTGGGGAATAAAATGTGACAAAAAAGCAGCAATTTTGGACTTCTTTTCATTTTTTTACATTTATGCCGTTCACCGTATGGGATAATTAACGATATATTTTAATAGTTCAGACTTTTAAGCATGCAGCGATACCAAATATGTGTATTAAATTTTATTTTTATGCTTTTTTGGGGGTAAAATGGGAAAAACGGACGTTTTACTTTTTTATTGGGGGAGGGGATTTTTCACATTTTTTTTTACTTTTTTATTTTACATTTTTTTACTTTTTATGTCCCCATAGGGATTCATTGCAATCAGTTGATTGCTAATACTGTGCAGTGCTATGTATAGGACATCTTATAGTGTATTATAGGTCATCTTCTGCTCTGGTCTGCTCGATCGCAGACCAGAGCAGAAGACCCCGGGAGACGGCCGGAGCCAGGTGAGGGGACCTCCGGCCGTCATGCTGGATGATCGGATCCCTGCGGCAGCGCTGCGGGCGATCCGATCATCCGTGCAAAGTACCGCACAGCTGCATATGCTGTGATCTGTATTGATCACGGCATCGGAGGGGTTAATGGCGGACATCCGCGCGTTTATGTAGTAGTTAGTTTATGTAGTAGTTAGTTATGGCTATTATAGGGCAAGGAGGAAAAAACCGAGTGTAAAAGCGAAAATTGCCCAGGACAAGTAGATCTTCATGAGGGACAAGTAGATTTTGCTCCTTTCCCGTAGAAAAGTAGCTTTTTAATTAAATTTCCACACCCCTGGGGATAGATGGGCAATAGGCAGGGACAGGGGAAAAAATAAATAAAAAATAAAGGATGGTGGGAGCTACTCTTTAAGCAACATACAGACTTATACAAGGCTACCAATGATTCTACATCTGTACAGTGTGATATATTGTTCTCAAACCAAGTTCATCTCCTTCCATTCCTTTCCTAAAACAATCCAATCTGACAGCTGTACTTCCTGGTAAGAAACGCAGACATTATCGGACACCAATGGATAGCTGTTAGGGAATAAAAGCAATCTGCACTCTTTCTGGAGCTTATGGTGGTTGCCAAAATTTTAAAATCAAGAAAGTTGCTGAGTGGTCCCCGCAACAGATGATTATGAGTAGACTGTATTCTTCATAAGGTATTATTCACCAAATGGCAATATTTAATAGCTTCAATCAAAAATACAAAACAGAGCAACCACCGAAAAAATGCATTGATAACATGTTTCTGATCACGATCCTTAAAGTGTACCTGTCAGATTTCACAAAAAAAAAGTTACTCAGTACCTAATTCTGACCATGTATAACCTGTCACCTATATTTATGATAAAAATCCCTCTTTTCCTAAGCTCACAGTGTTAGAAATCCTCTCTGGGGAAGGGGGCGTGTCCCTTTCTTGTGGTGGTGGAAGATGATTGGTGCATCTGCTCCTGCAGCCTTGTCCATCAGTCATCTCTTGTCCATGACTCATAGACAAGCATGATGCTGCTGCAGGACTACTTAGTGTCCCAGTAGGTATGCAAGGGTATGTTCACACAGCCGAATGTCCATGCGGAGTTTCGCCTGAATATTCCGCGCAGACATTCAGCTGTAGCAGAGTCCCCTTAATTTCAGTGGGGTTCTGCTGCCCTGTTCACACGGTGGAGTTACCCCTTCCAGTCCTTTTCTGTTTCAAGAAAAGCTGTGTAAAAACTATACCAATGATTCCCAACCAGGATGCCTCCAGCTGTTGCAAAACTACAACTCCCAGCATGCCCGGGCAGCCTTAGGCTGGGGGTTATAGTTTTGCAACTGTTGGAGTCACCCAGTTTGGGAAACACTTCACTAGATCCATACACTTCTATGAAATGATATAGCTCAGTCAATCATCCCATCATCCCACACTGCTGTTTAGTATGTCCCCTCAGCACTGGAAGCACCAAACCATCATGGGAACATGCATATTACCATTATCTCCCTGTTACTAAACATTCACATTTCCACTGTGCAAACAGTTCTAGATTCTCACCCAACTTTCCCATAAACAGATGTCACTAGGAAACACCTGAACCGAATTCATAATGACTCTTATTGTGAAGAAAGGACTGTATCCATTCACTGTGAATGTTGTATCCTGCTACTACGTGCACATCATGTAACACAATAACAGTATTCTCTGCTGGACTCATGCGTCTAGTACAGTGTTTCCCAACCAGGGTGCCTCCAGCTGTTGCAAAACTACCAACGGCTGTCCGGGCATGCTTTGAGTTGTAGTTTTGCAACAGCTGGAGGCACCCTGGTTGGGAAACACTGGTCTAGTATGATGGATATAAGGGCAGACATAGCGCTCACCCGGGTCCTGTCCATAGTACGACGTCTGCCTTATACCGCGATCACAAGCTGCAGCATAAGAGCTTCTACTCCGTTGCCATGAGAACCCAGGCACGGTAACTACTTCCGGTGTCACCTACAACTTCCGCTTTTTGCTCCCATTGGGCTGCAGAATGCTGATGTGTGATTAGTCAGCAGAAGCTGTTTCCATTGGCTGTTATCATCACGTGCCGCACTGTTGGGGCAAGGTTGTGTCTAGAGGAAAGATGGTCTAGGTGGGTTCTTTCTACAGCATCACGAGGCTGGAGTTGGTTTCTTATTCGAGTATTGTCTTATAGATGACTAATAAACCTTTTCTCCTCTTACTTCTCAGCAGTAAATCTGTTTTTTATACATAAATGTTGAATATTATTTGGGAACAATCAAATTCAGAAAAAAAAAATCCGGATTGTTTGTGTTTTTGCTGAAAAAAAAACAATGCACTTTTTTTCAGTGTTAACTTTCCAGTAGTGTGTTGTGTTTAGCCAAATTAATTGGTTCCAGGACGACCATTGTATGTTGAAACTAGAGATGAGCGAACTTACAGTAAATTCGATTCGTCACGAAAACTTATCCTGCGTAAATTAGTTCGGCCTTCAGGTGCTCCGGAGGGCTGGAAAAGGTGGATACATTCCTAGGAAAGAGTCTCTTAGGACTGTATCCACCTTTTCCAGAGCACCTGAAAGCTGAACTAATTTATGCAGGGAAAGTATCAACTGCCGAGCCGAGAAGTTTGTGACGAATCGAATTTACTGTAAATTCGCTCATCTCTAGTTTTATCCATTGTATGTTGAGACCATAACTCTATGGAAACCTGGTAATTGGTACTGAAGCCACCAAAATGTCGTCAAAAATGAAAAGGTGAGGGCTAAAGAAAAATAAATAGATAACTAATAGAGATAAAGCAAATCCTTACATATAAAAGTAAGAAAGATCTGCTGGGAGCTGTAAATCACTGTCTATGTCAGTGTTTCCCAACCAGGGTGCCTCCAGCTGTTGCAAAACTACAACTCCCAGCATGCCTGGACAGCCAACGGCTGTCCGGGCATGCTGGGAGTTGTAGTTTTGCAACAGCTGGAGGCACCCTGGTTGGGAAACAATGGTTTATGAAGAGGACAGGAGCTTCTTCAGGTTCCTATACAGGTTCCTAGGAAAGAGTCTTCTAGGACTGTATCCACCTTTTCCAGCCCATGGGAGCACCTGAAAGCTGAACTAATGTATGCAGGATAAGTCATCAACTGCCGAGCCGAGAAGTTCGTGACAAATCGAATTTACTGTAAGTTCGCTCATCTCAACTTACTTTGTGTTCAAAGGAGCAGCTCATTCTCTGGCACAGGTAAGGAGTAGTACAGGATTTGTAGTTCCTCCCTGTACTGTAGGGGGCGCTACCAGACAGCCGGTCAGTGCATGCACTTTAGTAATACAGGGGTTTTACCAGTAAAATGCCCATTCTGATTGGTCAGTTCCTCCAGTTGTGAAATGTCTCACAGATCTCGACTGTCTGTAGCATTGTATGTTGAGTCTGGTTTCAAGTTACAATGGTCCAGAAAAGAACATTGTATGTTGAAACTATTGTATGTTGAGGCCATTGTAAGTTGAGGGATCACTGTATAGAGATCGCTGCCTTACTGCGATGGGCAAGAGGTATACAAGGTAAGACCTACATAGCTCAGTTCTACTAGGAACAGGGATTCTGGTCAGTATAGTGACAGGCACTGGGCACCACGGTAAACTGTACGGCTGGCGAAGGTAAGTAGTGATGCTGCCACTTAAACTAACATAATGTTTTTCTTGCTTTTTTTTCCCCCCTCCCATAGACTTTCTTGCAAAAACACACCATAGTCTCAGCATGCTGCAACTATGAGAAACTACCGGTGAGAGCAGGGAAAAAAATGCCAAAATCAAAAACACAAAGTGGGTTTGGCCTTTTTAGAATTTCCTATTGACTCCCTTGACAACATCTGACCGCAGCATTTCTTCCGCAAAAAAAAAAGTGCAGTGCAGCAATTGTGGCATACTTTTGCGTTTTAGCCTAATAAACCATGTATGTTTTTCTAAATGACATTTCCAGATAAGCATAATATGGCCGCACGTCTTAGCCCGACTGTGGGTCTAATTGCCCAAACAGAAAGCATCATTGCTCCCTATGTTGCGGTTACTTCATTAGACCTGCGGCAGGCCTGGGACTTGCCCGGGAAATGCATCTATACTATGCTCGGCTGTAACTTGCCTAAGCATCAAGAGATTTTCCAGGTGTTCTGATTAAAAAGGGGCCACTGTGCTGGAAGCCCCCTGTTCAGATATGTGCGGTCTGGAAGCATGACAAGGCATTCTATGCATTCAATAACATTTCCTGCTATAAATCACTTATATCTTCACATATAAAAATATTATGGACACATGATAAATTTTTCAAATGTTTTATTCATCACTGGCATGATAGGAAACCAAATATTTTTTAGATAGTAATATGAAATAAGACAACTGCATTATCACAATTGGCCAGAAGGTGGCACACAAAGTTCTAATATGTATACTTTAGAGTCTTAAAGGGGTATTCCAGGGGGGGAAAAAATGGATTTTTTTTTGTATCAACTGGCTCCAGAAAGTTAAACAGATTTGTAAATTACTTCTATTCAAATAATCTTAATTCTTCCAATAATTATCAGCTGCTGAAGGTGAGTTGTTCTTTTCTGTCTGGCAACAGTGCTCTCTGCTGACATCTCTGCTTGTCTCGGGAACTGCACAGAGTAGAAGAGGTTTGCTATGGGGATTTGCTTCTCCTCTGGACAGTTCCCGAGACACATGTCATCAGAGATCACTTAGACTGAAAAGAATAATTCAACTTCAGCAGCTCATAAGTACTGAAAGGGTTAAGATTTTTCAATAGAAGTAATTTACAAATCTGTTTAACTTACTGGAGTCGGTAGATGCACAAATTCAGGCTTAATATACAGCAAAAAAAAAAAAAAAAAAACTGGCATACATGCTTTGAGATACATATTTTATGTGTTTTAGGTTGGTCTCACACATAGCATTTTTTTTGTTTAAAAAAAACCCACCAAATTTATGGGCCGTTTTAAAAATCCATCCACTGGACTCCTAAGAATAGAAGGAACAGGAATTTATTTCTTAAATGACAGGTTATATTAAATCTTTTTCCATAACTATACATATCTGCTCGGCTCTTCCTGCTATACATGATGGCAATAGACTATATAGCCCAGTCTTTTCCAAACAGTTGGGGAGATATATCAAAACCTGTGCAGAGAAAAGCAATCTGATTGGTTGCTATATGCAACTGGTCAACTTTTCCTCTGCACAGGTTTTGATACCCCGCCCCCCCCCCCCCCCCCGTGTGTCTCCATCTGTTGCAAAACCACAACTCCCAGCAACTCCACTCTTGTCCCGAGTTTGTGTGTGGTATTAGGCTAAGGTTACCACTTGTTTTTTTTTTTAAATACCAGCAAAAACACCAGAAAAACTGACAGCTTTTTCCAGCGTTTTGGCAGTTTTTCTGGCGTTTTTGATGGTGTTAGTGTTTTTTTCTGCCTTCATGGTATTACTCCATGAGTCTGATGCAGAGCTCCCGGCCCACAGAGTCTAAAGGAGGTAAAGACTGATACACAGCATCACTACTCAATGATACACAGCATTACTGCCAGCCGTATAGTATACATTGGTGCATATTGCACCCATGTGTACTATACAGGAGCTGGGTTCAGGGCTGGCATTATGGGGGGGGGGGGGGGATGGGGCTGAAAAGCTTTAGGTCTATACTAACACCGCTGCATTTTGACGGTATTTGCCTAAAGCTGTCCAGGCTGCTGCAATTTGACGCTATAGGCCTAAAGCTGTCCAGTCTGCAGAGAGCCCATATATATCACACACAGACTTACTATGGACCATAGTATCATTTACTAACAGGATTCCAACTCTTTTTGTCGGGTTTTGCGCCTAAATTCTGTCGCATGGAACGTGAACCTCCTTTGGCAGCAATGACTTCAACCAAACGTTTCCTGTAGTTGCAGATCAGATGTGCCCAACGGTCCGGAGTAATTCTTCACCATTCCTCTTTACAGAACAGTTTCAGTTCAGCAATATTCTTGGGATGTCTGGTGTGAATCGCTTTCTTGAGGTCATGCCACAATATCTCAATCGGGTTGAGGTCAGGACTCTGACTGGGCCAATCCAGAAGGCGTATTTTCTTCTGTTTAACCTCTTAAGGACCCTTGACGTACGCGTACGTCATGACACCCTGGTACTTAAGGACCCATGACGTCCGTGTACGTCATGGAGAATTCCGGCCCCCGCGGGGGCGGGGATCGGACCAGGATGCCTGCTGAAATCATTCAGCAGGCATCCCGTGCAAATGCCCCATGTCGGCAATCGCGGCAAATCGCAAGTGAATTCACAATTGCGATTTGCGCGATTACGGGTCTATGGTGACCCGGAATATAAGGGGGATCGCGGTTGTCTAAGACACCCACGGTCCCCCTGAAGGGATAGGAGTGAGGTGGCAGGGATGCCACCCCTCCTATCCCTGCTATTGGTCGCCAGAAGCGACGGCCAATAGCAGATCGGGGGCGGGGGTTGTAGCTTTGCAACAGCTGGAGGCACACTGGTTGGAAAATACTGAGTTAGGTAACGAAACCTAACTGAAGGTTTTCCAATCAGTGTGCCTCCAGTTGTGGCAAACTCCCAGCATGCACGGTCTGTCAGTACATGCTGGTAGTTGTATTTATGAAACAGCTGGAGGTTTGCCCTCCCCATGTGAACGTACAAGGTACATTCACACAGCCAGGTTTACAGTAAGTTCAAGTTTGGGCTGCGGCAAATTTTTTACCTCAGCGCAAACTCCTAGCGGGAAACTCACCGTAACACGCCAGTGCGAATGTACCCACTACAAAACACTACACGAACACATAATAAAGAGTAAAACACTACATATACATCCCCTTACACTGTCCCCCCCCCCCCCCCAATAAAAATGAAAAACATATTGTATGGCAGTGTTTCCAAAACGGAGCCTCCAGCTGTTGCAAAAAAACAACTCCCGGCATTTCCGGACAGCCACTGACTGTCCAGGCATGCTGGGAATTTAACAACAGCTGGAGGCACCCTGTTTGGGAATCACTGGCGTAAAATACCCCTATGCGATCCCTAATTTAGTCCTCAAATGCGCATGGCGCTCTCTCACTTCGGAGCCCTGTCATATTTCAAGGAAACAGTTTAGGGCCACATATGGGGTATTTCCGTACTCGGGAGCAATTGCACTACAAATTTTGGGGGGCTTTTTCTCCTTTTACCCCTGATAAAAAGGAAAAGTTGGGGGCTACACCAGCTTGTTAGTGTAAAAAAAGAAAAAAAATTACACTAACATGCTGGTGTTGCCCCATACTTTTTATTTTCACAAGCATTAAAAGGAAAAAAAAGACCCCCAAAATTTGTAAAGCAATTTCTCCTGAGTACGGAAATATCCCATATGTGGGTGTAAAATGCTCTGCGGGCGCACAACAAGGGTCAGGAGAGTGCACTATGTACATTTGAGGCCTAAATTGGTGATTTGCACAGGGGTGGCAGATTTTACAGCGGTTCTGACATAAACGAAAAAAAAAGAAATACCCACATGTGACCCCATTTTGGAAACTACACCCTCACGGAACGTAACAAGGGGTATAGTGAGCCTTAACACCCTACAGGTGTTTAATGAAAATTCTTCAAAGTGGTCTTTCGGGCCTTCTATAGTAGTCTCTATGCCTCCTGTTTATCAGCAGTTCCTGAGGCCCTAACCCCATTTCTGCAGGAACTTCCCATTAAAGCGTTAACTGGGGTACAGGCATCTCTCTTAGATGCCCCCTTTTCCACTGATTAGGTTTCTTAAGCTATTGCTTCAATGCAGTCAGGGAAAACTCCGGGTTTGGATGGTATGGTTGGGGACTGGTACGGGGTGAATGAGAAGCGTCTGGTCCCTCTCCTGCAAAGCATTGCTGCGGAGACTGGGAGGCTTCCGGACTCCATGCAAGAGGCCCTCATAGTAGTTCTCCCCAAGCCAGGAAAGCATCTGACTTATTTCTCCTGTATGTTTGTGCTTCTGTATGTCCCACCTGACATGATTTTCTCTCAAAGCTGCTGTGCAATGAACGCTGACATGAAGACCACTGTAAAAACCCCATGCATCTCTGCTTCCCTGCTGGAGTTGTACCAACCAATTTCTCTCCTCAATGTTGATATTAAACTTTTGCTAAGATTTTGGCTAATCGGTTGAGGGAGGTCATGGCGTCAATCGTTCACCCTGATCAAACTGGGTTCATGCCAGGGAGGGCTACAGACATTAATGTTAAACGTCTACAGCTTAATATAGCTGCGGCAGAGAGGGACTCTTCCCTAGGCTATGTGGTCAGTCTTGATGTATACAAGGCTTTTGATTCGGTGGAGTGGCATTATCTTTGGACTGTCCCCCCCCCCCCTCAAAGATTTTTTGTAAAGCTGGGTGGTATCCTGAGATCCTTCTATTGGCAAGATAAACCTCCAAGACTGGGTCAGGCGCTGCTCCAGGCGTCAAAGAAGAGGGGTGGTGCTGCTGCCCCTGACATGCATAATTACTTTCTAGAATCTCAGCTTGTGTACACAGCCTGGTGGATCAACCTGGATCTTGTGAATACAGCTACGGCACTGGCCGGAGCCTTTATGGGTTCGTATGAGACTCTCACTAACACCCTGTATAGATCCACTCCTTCTTCTAGGTTACCATCTCTTATCAAAACGGTGGCGGAGGTGTGGGCGGTTGTCTCCAGGCACTTCCCATTGCCAGCCTTGTCTCCCATAGAACCCCTGTGGGGTAACCTTCACTTTGAGCACCTTCAGGAGTTGGAGGCGGCTGGCTTCTGGAGCGATCATGGGATCAAGTTTGCTATACATTTATTTGGGGAATTTCAGTCTTTCCCTTCCTTTCATGAATTGTGTGAGCTTTCATGTTCCACAGAGTGCACATTATCGGTATCTCCAGTTGAGACATGCAATTGTGGCGCAATTTGGCTCTCTTGATGTGACTCCAGCCTTTTCCGAAGTGGAGCTGCTGTTGGGTACCAAAAACCTCGCCAAACCCCTGATGCAGGCTTATGAGCTTTTACAGTCAGTGGGTCCTGATCCCTTTGCTTTAGCGTTTGTAAAGTGGGTGGGTGATATCCCGGAGTTGACAGAGGACCAATGGGAGGTTGAAACATATTATCCTACTGTGGTAAGTGCCAGGGATATGCTTACACAGACTAGGCTGATACTTCGTCTATGCTATACTCCTGTTAAATTATTTCGTATAGTGGTCTCCTCTTCTGATACTTGTTTCCACTGTCAGTCAGAAGTAGGCTCCTTTCTTCATGCTGTGTGGAGTTGTCAGTGTGTTGAACCCTTCTGGAGAGCTGTTATGCAGTTCCTGTCTGATCAGTTAGATTTCCCATACGTGCTTTCCCCGGTAGTTTGTTTGTTGGGAGTTATCAATGACCTGGAATTGGGTTCCCACAGATGCATGCTGATTTGTTTCCTATTGTTCTGTGCACAAAACAGTTGTAATCATGGCATGGAAGTGCACTAACAGCCCCCCTATTTCTAGGTGGTTTAACATGGTTACTAAATATATCCCCCTGTATAGACTGTTATATCAGTCGAGGGTGCCCGAAGAAATTTGATAAAGTGTGGATGCCGTGGCTGATTTTGGGTGAGTAACTGGTCCCTCAGGAGTGTGTTAGTTCTCCACAGTAATACATTTTATCCTTAAGAGGAAGGGTGAGGGTGGGGGTGCTTCTCTGGGTGTGTGAGAGGAGAGTGTATGGGTGTTTGTTTGTTTTGGTACGGTGCAACCTAGTTATAGGCCTCAAGGATGGATCGTTCTTTTATTTGCTGGTTTTATACGGTCGCAAGGGCCGGAGGAACTCTGTACTAGAGCGGTACTGTTTTTTTTGTCGGTTATTGTTATTTGAAAGTTTTAAATAAATACTTTCAAAAAAAGAACATGACAACACAAAAAAAGGGAAAAAAAAAGGATTTTGTTGAGAAAAGGAAAAAGAACATAAAAAGCTATATAGATTGGGTATCGCCATAATCATACCAACCCCCATAATAAAAATAACATAATTTTTACCATACAGCAAATGCAATAAAAAAAAAATGGCAGAAATGTTCCAGTTTTTCACAACATTTTGGACTTTTTCACAAAAAATGCTGCATGAATCAACAAAGATCTATCACTAATATAAAGTACAATATGTACGAAAAAACTTTCTCAGAATCGCGTTGCTAAGTAAAAGTATGTCAAAGTTATTACCACTTAAAGAGACACAGGACAGATTTGAAAAATTGGGCTTGGTCATTAACCCCTTAACTACTTTGGACGTAAATGTACATCCTGGTGCGGTGGTACTTAACGCACTAGGACGTACATTTACGTCATACACATGACGCAAGCACCGGATCATGCTCGTATCATGCACGGCAGGTCGCGGCTGCTATCAGTAGCCAGGGAGCTGCTGGCAATGGCAGACATTAGCGATCGCGCTGATGTCTGCCATTAACCCCTCAGATCCCGTGATCAATACGGATCACGGCATCTGCGGCACTTTGAACGGGTAGGGGATAAGATGTATTAGGGTCAGAGTACCCCTTTAACCCCTTAAGGACACCGGGCGTATCCATATGCCCCCGTTTTAAAGTCCTTAAAGGGGTACTCCAGTAGGAAACTTTTTTTTTTTTTTTTTTATCAACTGGTGCCAGAAATCGCCGGTCAATTCACACCGGCGATTTGCGGCGATTCCGGGTCAATCGGGTCTCTGGTGACCCAGAAAAAAAAGAGTGAATGGGGCTGTCTGAGACAGCCCCATTCACCCTTACCCAGCAAATCACAAACCTGATGGGTGGTGATCGGGACGGCTATCATGGCAGCGATCAGGGCTGGCGGGGCTCTCCTACCTTGCCCTGGTCCGGCAGGGTCCCCTCGTGTGCGGTGGTGGTGACAGGAGCAGCAGGATCAGTGGCAGCAGCGGCGGCAGTCCTGGTGGCAGGATGCGGCAGGAGGTGAGCCCTGTTCACCTCCTGATGTTGCTTAGCAACAACTTGCAACATGCAAAGCCAAAGGGCATGCTGGGAGTTGTAGTTTTGCAACAGCTGGAGTTCCAACTACAACTCCCAGCATGCCCTTTGTTAGTCTGTGCATGCTGGGGGTTGTAGTTATGCAACAGCTGGAGGCACATTTTTTCTATGAAAAAGTGTGCGTCCAGCTGTTGCATAACTACAACTCCCAACATGCACAGAATAGCAAACGGCATGCTGGGAATTGTAGCAGTGTGGCTCCAGCTGTTGCAAAATTACAACTCTCAGCATGCCCTTCGACTGTCAATGCATGCTGATTGTTGCAGTTTTGCAACAGCTGGAGACACATTGGTTGTGGAACCAAGTTTGTTACCTAACTCAGTGTTTCGTAACCAGTGTGCCTCCAGCTGTTGCAAAAATACAACTCCCAGCATGCACTGAGAGACTGTAAATGCTGGGATTTGTAGTTTTGCAACAGCTGGAGGCACACTGGTTGTGAAACACTGAGTTAAGTAACAAACTCCCAGTGTTTTGCAACCAATGTGCCTCCAGCTGTTGCATAACTACAACTCCCAGCATGCATGTTCTGTCAATGCATGCTGGGAGTTATAGTTTTGCAACAGCTGGAGGTTTGCCCCCTCCCCATGTGAATGTACAGGGTACATTCACACAGGCGGGTCTACAGCGAGTTTTCTGCTGCAAGTTTGAGATGCGGCAAATTTTCTGTAAACCCGCCCATGTGAATGTACCCTAAAAACATTACACTACACTACACCTACACAAAATAAAAAGTAAAACACTACATATACACATACCCCTACACAGTCCCCCCCCCTCATAAAAAAAAACATCGTGTATGGCACTGTTTTCAAAATGGAGCCTCCAGCTGTTGAAAAACAACAACTCCCAGTATTGCCGGACAGCCACTGACTGTCCAGGCATGCTGGGAGTTTTGCAACAGCTGGACACACCCCATTTGGGAAACACTGCCGTAGGGTATTTTTGTGGCGGATTCAAATCTCCAATTCAGGCCTCAAATGCGCATGGAGCTCTCTGTCATATTTCAAGGAAACCGTTTAGGGCCACATATGGGGTATCGGGAGAAATTGAGTTACAAATTTTGGGGGGCTTTTTCTCCTTTTACCCCTTATGAAAAGGTAAAGTTGGGGTCTACACCAGCATGTTAGTGTAAAAAAAAAATAATTTTTACACTAACGTGCTGGTGTTGCCCCATACTTTTAATTTTCACAAGCGGTAAAAGGAAAAAAATTAAAAAATTTGTAACGCAATTTCTACTGAGTACAGAACTATATAGAGCCTGGGTTCTCAACCTGGGGTACGCGTACCCCTAGGGGTACGTCAGGGGTTGCTTGGGGGTACGCGAAAGCGCTGACAAATACCTGCCATGCATTGGCCAGTATTTGCCAGCGCATAGCCGCGGCAGCACACTGTACAGTAGCGCGGCCAGAGCTGCGACCGCGGCTACTGTAAGTGAGCTACGTGGTTGCCGGGGAGACGTGTGACCTCCCCTGACATTGTGCGGAGTTGCCGCACAGCGCAGGAGGACATCACACGTCAGTGTGGCCCCACCGAACGGGATGCGCTGCGTGAAGGAACACCTAACAGGTGACCGCAGGACGCCAGGTAAAAAAAAAAAAAATTTAAAACAACTGTATGGGACGGAGGGGGGACTGTATGGGACTGAGCACAACACATTAAGATGGAGGGGGAGAGGGATAATGTCGGAGGGGGAATGGGGAGTAATAAAGCACTTGTACTTTATTACTCCCCATCCCCCCCTCATTATCCATTATCCCTCTCCCCTTCCATCTTAATCCCCTTGCACCATTCCCCCTCCCTCTCATCCCCTTTTGCCATATTGCATAATAATGGCACAAGAGGATTAAGATGGAGGGGGGAAAAATGGCAAAAGGGGATCAGAGGGAGGTGGGAATAATGACACAAGGGGATTAAAAATGGAGGGGGTTGATTATCCCCCCTCCATCTTAATCCCCTTGTGCTATTATTTCCCCTCCATCGTAATCCCCTTGTGCCATTATTCCCCCCTCCCTCTGATCCCCTTTTGCCATTTTTCCCCCCTCCAACTTAATCCCCTTGTGCTATTATTATCAGATATGGCAAAAGGGGATCAGAGGAAGGGGGAAAAATGGCACAAGGGGATTAAGATGGAGGAGGGAATAATGGCAAAGGGGGATCAGAGGGAGGGGGAATTATCAACCCCCCCCCCCCCCTCCATATGAATCCCCTTGTGCCATTATTCTCCCCTCCTCCATATTAATCCCCTTGTGTGATTTTTCCTCCCTCCCTCTGATCCCCTTTTGCCATCCCCCCCCCCCTCCATCTTAATCCCCTTGTGCCATTATTATCAGATATGGCAAAAGGGTTATCAGAGGAAGGGGGACTGGTGCAAGGGGATTAAAATGGAAGGGGGAATAATGGCACAAGGGGATTAAGATGGAGGTGGGAAAATGGTGCAAGGGGATCAGAGGGAAGGAGGAATAATGGCACAAGAGATTAAGATGGAGGGGGGGGGTTGATTATCCCCCCCCCTCCATCTTAATCCCTTTGTGCTATTATTCCCCCACCATTTTAATCCCCTTGTGCCATTATTCCCCCCTCCATCTTAATCCCTTTTTGCCATATTGGATAATAATGGCACAATGGGATTAAAATGGAGGGGGAATAATGGCAAAAGTGGATCAGAGGGAGGGGAGAATAGTGGGACAGGGGGATTAAGACAGAGGGGGAATAATGACACAAGGGGATTAAGATGGAGGGGGGAATAATAGCACAAGGGGATTAAGATAGAGGGGGTATACTAGGACAAGGGGATTAAGATGGAGGGGGGATGCATTAGTATAAAGGTAAGAACACGCCTTTTGTCCGCAGGTACCCCTCACGGCAAGTTCCGCGTGAGGGGGTACCCGCGGACATACCTTCAGGCCTTGGGGGTACGGTCGCCGAAAAGGTTGAGAACCACTGATATAGAGTACATATGTGGGCGTAAAGTGCTCTGCAGGCGCACAACATGGCTCAGAAGTGAGAGCGTGCCATATACATTTGAGGTCTAAATGGGTGATATGCATAGGGGTGGCTGAGTTTACAGCGGTTCTGACATAAACGCAAAACAATAAATACCCAGATGTAAGCCCATTTTGAAAACTACACCCCTCACGGAATTTAACAAGGGGTATATTGAGTCTTAACACCCCACAGGTGTTTGAGGAATTTTCGTTAAAGTTGGATGTGAAAATGGAAGAAAAAAAAATTTCCACTAAAATACTTGTGTTACCGTACAGGAGAATAGGAAAAAAAAGCCCCCCAAAATTTGTAACCCCATTTGTAACCTCATCCAAAATTGAAGGCCATGTGTGTTTACAAAGCCCCGATAGTGCCAGAACAGTGGACCCCCCACACATGTGACCCCATTTTGGAAACTACACCCCTCACGTAATGTAATAAGGGGTACAGTGAGCATTTACACCCCACAGGTGTCTGACAGATTTTTGGAACAGTGGTCCGTGAAAATAAAAAAAATTATTTTTCATTTGCACAGCCCACTGTTCCAAAGATCTGTCAAAGGCCAGTGGGGTGTAAATGTTCACTACACCTCTTATTAAATTCTGTAAGGGGTGTAGTTTCCAAAATGGGGTCACATGTGGGGGGGTCCACTGTTCTGGCACCACAGGGGGCTTTGTAAACGCACATTGCCTCCCACTTCTATTCCAACCAAATTTTCTCACCAAAAGCTCAATGGCGCTCCTTCTCTTATGAGCATTGTAGTTCGCCCACAGAGCACTTTACATCCACATATGGGGTATTTCCATACTCATAAGAAATGGGTTTACAAATTTTTGCCGGCTTTTTCTCCAATAACCCCTTGTGAAAATGGAAAATTTGGGGTAACACCAGCATTTTAGTGAAAAAAAATCTAATTTTTAATTTCCAACTTTAGCGGAAATTTGTCAAGCACCTTTGGGTTGTTAAGGCTCACTGTACCCCTTGTTACGTTCCTTGAGGGGTGTAGTTTCCAAAATAGTATGCCATGTGTTTTTTTTTTTTTTTGCTGTTCTGGCACCATAGGGGCTTCCTAAATGTAACATGCCCTCCCAAAAACCATTTCAGCAAAATTTGCTTTTCAAAAGCAACTCCTTCTTTTCTAAGCATTGTAGTGCGCCCGCAGTGCACTTGACGTCCACACATGGGGTATTTCCATACTCCGAAGAGATGGGGTTACAAATTTTGGGGAGCATTTTCTCCTATAACCCCTTGTAAAAATGTAAAATTTGGGGGAAAACCAGCATTTTAGTGAAAAAAATATACATTCATTTACAAATCCGACTTTAACGAAAAGTCGTCAAACACCATTGGGGTGTTAAGGCTCACTGGACCCCTTGTTACATTCCTTGAGGGGTGTAGTTTCCAAAATAGTATGCCATGTTCTGGCACCATAGGGGCTTTCTAAATGTGACATGCCCCCCAAAAACCATTTCAGAAAAACTCACTCTCCAAAATCCAATTGTCGCTCCTTCCCTTCTGATCCTTGTAGTGCAACCACAGAGCACTTGACATCCACACATGAGGTATTTCCTTACTCGAGAAAAATTGGGTTACAAATTTTGGTGGGCTTTTTCTCCTTTTACCCCTTGTAAAATTTCTAAAACTGGGTCTACAAGAACATGCGAGTGTAAGAAATGAAGATTTTGAATTTTCTCCTTCACCTTGCTGCTATTCCTGTGAAACACCTAAAGGGTTAATACACTTTCTCAATGTCATTTTGAATACTTTGGGGGGTGCAGTTTTTATATTGGGGTAATTTATGGGATATTTCTAATAGGGATCGACCGATATCGTTTTTTTTTGCTTTAGGACCGATACCGATACTCTGTGGAGGTTAGCCGATAGCCGATAACTTATACCGATATTCCGGTATAGGTTAACGGCTATTTATCCCCCCCCCCCCCCCCCGGCGACACCGCTGCAGATCATTGATTTAAAGTGGGCGCTTTAAATCAATGATCTGCAGCGGCTTTTGCGGTGCCAGAGACCGCCGCTGCCACCTGCTTCTCTCCCCCTGCCTGTCCTGGGGTCCTGAGTCCTATCACCGCCACCGCATCTGCAAGGTAATTGCTGATGCCGATAACTTCCAAAATTGTGAATATTGGCCGAGAAGTAAAAACATGTAAACTTTATGATGCAAATATAAAGTAGACATATTGTATATGTGAATCAATATATAATTTATTTGGAATATCCATTTTCCTTACAAGCAGAGAGTTTAAAAATGCAAAATTTGCATGAAATTTTGGTATCTTTTACCAAGAAAAAATTTACCACTGTGTTAAAGTAGAATATGTCACGAAAAAACATTCTCGGAATCAGAATAATCGGTAAACGCATCCGTGACAGTGCATAAAGTGACAGTGGTCAGAATTGCAAAAAAAGGGCTCAGTCCTTAACCTCTTTAGGACACAGGGTGTATGGATACGCCCTGCATTCCGAGTCCTTATGGACCGAGGGCGTATCCATACGCCCGTGGGAAATTCGTTCCCCACCGCTAGCCAGTTGGGGACCGGAGCCGGATGCCTGCTGAAATCATTCAGCAGGCACCCCGGCACATCGCCCAGGGGGGTCCTGAGACCCCCCCATGTCGGCGATCGGAGAAAATAGCATGTCAATTCAGACATGCGATTTTCTCCAATTCCGGGCTGATCGGGTCTCTGGTGACCCGATCACCCAGAAAATAGGGCTGATCGGAATTGTCAGCAACAGCCCTGATCAGCCACGGCAACCCCCCTTTCTGCCCGCCCCTGGATGTCGAGGGGACCTGGGAAGAAGATAGAGGCCGTACCTGCAGGAGAAGATGCCTGGGGACCTGGGATCTTCGCTGGAGCCTGCTGGATCCTTGCTCAGGTAGGGAATCGGGGGGGGGGGGGGGGGGCTAGAATGATCTTTACTGTGGCAACCACTAGGAAGGCCAAACTGCAACTCCCAGCATGCCCAGACAGCCAAAGTTTTGCAACATCTGGAGGGTCACAGTTTGGAGACCACTGTTACAGTGGTGCCCAAACGGTAGCCCTCAAGATGTTGCCAAACTACAACTCTCAGCATGCCTCGACTGCCCAGGCATGCTGGGAGTTGTAGTTCTGTAACATCTGTCCCTTCAGATTTAGCAATTTTCATGAAATTTTGGAAAATTGCTGCTCTACTTTGAAGCCCTCTAGTTTTTTCAAAAAGCAAAAATATCTCCATTTTATGATGCCAACATAAAGTGGACATATCGTATTTGTGAAGAAAAATAAAATGGATTGTGAATATCCATTTTCCTTACAAGTAGAGAGCTTCAAAGTTAGAAAAATGCAAAATTTTCTAAATTTTCATGAAATTTGGGGATTTTTCACCAAAAAAGGATGCAATTAACGCCGAAAATTTACCACCGAAATAAATTAGAATATGTCACGAAAAAACAATCTCAGAATCAGAATATTCGGTAAAAGCATTTTCGGCAGATCCGCAGCATAAAATACGCTGTGGATCTGCCCATGTGAATGAGCCCTAAAGGTTTGTTTTCACAGTGTTTACCATGAAGTATTAGGTACTTCACACGCTATTACTAGCAGGGGGTTTCCCGCTGCGGGAATCCCACTGTGAGTTACGCCACCATTGATTTAAATGGGTCCACAGACAGTCTGCAAGTGTCAGATTTGGGGACTGTCCGCGGATCCATTCAAATGAATGGTAGCGTAACTTGCAGTGGGTTTACCGCAGTGGGAAACCCACTGCTCGTTACTAGCGTGTGAATGCACCCTTAGGCTAGGTTTCCACACAGGTTTCTTTCTGACATTTTTTGGAAAACTGCCACTGCAGTTTTTGAGCCAACGTCAGAAGTGGATCCAGTAGAAAGAAGTCCTCCCTAAAGGCCGCCCTTTTAATTTCTTATTTTATTTGAATACACTTGTAGCTTTGGCTCAAAAAAAAAAAAAAATGCCCGAAAAAAACCTGTGTGGAAACCTAGCCTAATACTTCATGGTAAACACTCTAAAAACAAACCTTGTGTTACCAAATTTAAAGTACAGTTTTGTTTTAAGTTTTATTACTTTTGTGTGACAAAACTCTTTAAAAATCATTTGTTTTTGCTATATTCTGAGAAAGATGACTTTTTGTCAGCAAAGCTGTATTAGGGCTTGTTTTGTGGGGGATATTATGCTGGCGCCGCAGTCTCTGGGATGTCCTCATGGAGATTTTCCGTGCGGACATTCTGATGTGTGAACATGGCCTAAAGCCAAACTGGGGAAGACATTCCACACACTTGAATAAGGCCACGTTCACACGGACGGACCTGCAGTGTATTTTACGCTGCGGATCCGCCGACGATGGACCCCTACATTGTGCCTCCAACTGTGCCTGCTCATAGTGGCAATCCGCCTCTACGAGCAGACATGCTGCGATGTGCAAGTCACCACACTATGAGCAGCCACAGATGGAGGCACAATGTAGGGGTCCATCGTCGGCAGATCCGCAGCGTAAAATACGCTGCAGATCTGTCCGTGAGAACGCGTCCTAATCCAGCATCTGCTAGGATCTAGGACTGCCTTTTCACAGACGGCAATGCATTTCCGAGCAAAATCTGCATAATAGACAAGTCTGATCTTTTTGCAGACAACAGAATCGGGACATGTTTCTGTTGTGGACATTTCATCATGTGCAAAATGCAGCACAATCCCATTGAAATCAATGCAGCAGAATGTCTGTGCAGAATATTTCGGTGGAATAACGCACAGACCCAAGGTTAGGTTTCCACACAGGTTTTTTCGAATGTTTTTTGGAAAACTGCCACTGCAGTTTTTGAGCCAAAGTCAGAAGTGGATACAGTAATAGTGAGAAATATAAGTCTTTCTGTTATATTTGCCATTACTTTTGAATATGCGTCTCACTTTGGATAGGATATTCATTCTAAATAACTGGAAAACCACGTAGCAGGTGCTGCATACAGATGTAATGCATCAGATTGGTTTGGTGTGCAAATAAAGTGATACAAGCAATTTAGTCATTGCATTGCTTACATCACTTATCTCCACACCAAGTTACGATGAAAACTTCTTATGATACATTACATTCCTCACAATTTTTTCTTCTATATCAAATCACTATGTAATGTATCAGCCCATGATGTCATTGTGAATTGCCACATGACTGCTGCTCTGTCTTTGTGAGTTACAGAGGAGTCGGAGAGGGCTAATAGTACTAGTTGGTAACAGTAAGGCCTTGCTTGCACTACAGAATTCTGCTTACAGCAGCCTCCACTGGATCAGCGCTTACGGCAATCTGCAATAAGCGTTTAGCCAATAGCACGAGTGGGTCCAAAACACAGAAAAAAGTGCAAAATGTTCCATTATAGTTTTTCTCTGTCAGTTTAACTCCTGATTTAGGCTAAAAACAAATACTGACCATAATACTACTTTTAAACCCACTAGGTTTACACTACAGAATTTGAGTGGAATTTTGTTTTGGGGGAATTCATGCGAAAGACATTGCTGTCCACATGGTCGTATCGTCGGGCGCACTCAAAATCTCTAGACAGAATTTTTCCTGCCGCAATTCCTCTTATTATAGTGGGTAAGGGAGGCGCAGATCAGCCAATCAAGAACTAAAGGGGGAATGTACTAAGAATGGCGTTTCATACACCAGTTTTAAGTAAACCACTGCCAGTGTATGATTGCACTAGATTTATCAAGAGACGTCCTCTTCTTGATAAATCCAGGCATATCTGAGGCTGCTCCTGCAGCAGCACTAGAAATCTAGCATGGAGCTGGCACAACCTAGCACACTTCCTCATTTATCTTTACCTCCTACTCCATTTTTTCCCAACCAGGGTGCCACATGTTGCAAAACTATAAGGCTAGGTTCACACTGGGGAATTTCTGGGCAGAATTTCTGCTGGAGATCGAGCCGGCGGCGCTAGGGCCGAGCAGACTGCATTGCTGCTCCCATATACTGCAATGCATTTCTGGGTGGATCTTTTGGGAGATCTGTTCAGAAATGCGTTGCCATCTATGGGGACGGCAATGTAGTTCACATGGTCCTGGTGCCGCCGGCTCGATCTCGAGAAGAAATTCTGATCAGAAATAACACAGTGTGAACCTAGCCTAACTCCCAGCATGCCTGGGAGTTATTTTGCAACAGCTGGAGTCACCCTGGTTGGGAAACCCTGTCCTAGACCTTTTTTGACTGATGGCACACGGCTCTGCATGTCAAGAAGGGGACTGGGTGATAAGGATGAGCAAGGAGGCATGCAAGACTGTGGCACTTCAGCAACTTAGCTCCACCTCCTTGACAAATGGCGGAGAAATAAAAAGAAAATGTTATAACATTGCCAACCAGCATCAGCTTTTTAGTCCTAACAGCTATCAAATGCTTTCAGCAGTTATTAGCAGCAAATAGACCGGACCCAGATCCCCTTTACAAAGCTTTGGTTTGTAGCAATTCCTCTGTATGGCTCAATGTATATAGGGTGACTGTAGCTAGTATAGTTTATAGGAAAACTTTGGCACGGTGTATAGCAGCATTTCCCAATCTGTGGCTCTCCAGCTGTTGCAAAATTTCAACTCCCATAAGTCCCTAACAGGACAATTTTGTTAGCAGCTGAAGAGCCACAGGTTGGGGAACACTCTTTTATAGTAACTGTTCTTGCTTATAGGGGAACTCTAGCACATTATACGGTTTATAGAAGGAAGAACTAGAACTGTCTAACAATAAACTGTCTATCCTGCCCATTGTATCCAATCCCAGCTCAGCTTTCATTTCTCAAACTGTGGACAGGAGTGGCGTTGTTTTTGTAAGAAAGAGCCCGTGTTTTTCTAATCCTGGAATCCCCTTTATAGAGCTGAGTTATGACTAGTAACTATGGGCAACAAAGACACATTTGGTACCTATGTATGGACACTCCTGATGGCGCTGTTATAGCGTGAACTATGGCTGGCGGTATTTAGGAAGCTCTGGCTTCTGTATGTAGGCAAGATGAGCCATAACACACATTTTCGTGCAAACAAACAGCTTTGTGAAATCGCCCTCAGACACCCGCTCCAGCTGACAGCATTATCCTGGTTGCTATGGACTACAATTCAGACACTTCCTGTTATTGGACGGTGGCCGACTGGGAACTGTGGCGCATGCGCCCTCGGCCGCCCAGCGCTCGCCTTCGTCCCGTTAGTCTGCTCCTGGACCGGCGGGTCTTATCGGAGGAGCGCAGACTCTCCCGCCTGGAGACATCCCTGGTAAGATCCCTCTCGTCTTCTACTTTGAACCATTCAATGCTGGCATTGCGCTACGAACCATTTCCTTGGCTGATTCCCGGGATGGTTGTCATGGCAACTGATGAGAGATGCCGGCTGGTGATGGAGGAAGGGTTCCCTTCCCCCCCCCCAGTCACCTTTATAACTAAACATATAATCCCACTGCTTCCTATAGTCAGGAAACCTTGGACAGATACTAACATATGCAGGGCTCGTGGTAGACATGGGCCCAGATTTATCAAACTGTGTGAAAGAAAAAAATGGAGAGATTTTCCTACATCAACCAATCACAGATCAGCTAATGAGCTCTGGTAAAGTGAAAGCTGAGCTGTGATTGGCTGCTGTGGTAAAATCTCTCCATTTCTTTTCTCTCACACAGTTTGATAAATCTGAGCTATGGACTTTATCTATGGAGATGGCAACATATCCCTCACAAAGCAAAGCATGGATGTGCTACTAGGATGAAAAATGAGTGGCGTGCCCGCCCCCAAAAAATAGGTGCAGACATTCTGCATGTTTGAAGAACTGACAGGTGCTAGGACCGCTTGGAAATGCATTTCCTTGTGGGCTCTGCTGAAAGAATAGACTTGACAATTTTTTCTGCTGATGCCGAAATCTAAATTTCCGTGCCATAAACATTTGGCCTAAATATTCTTCCATGTGAACAGTGCAGCAGAATTACGTTGAAATCAAAAGGATGCTGCTGCTGCGGAATGTCTGTGCAGAATATTCATGTGGAATTCCGCATAGACATTCTGCCATGTGAACCCTTAGGCTATGTTCACACCTCTGAATGTCCGCAAGGAAAATCTCCGGCATAACATGCTTGTGCTAAGACCCCACGGGAATGTACATGGACAGGTTAATTCTGTCTGCAAACACCTAAATCAGAATTTCTGTGCTAGAAAGTCTGGCACGAAAATTCGGCAATGTGCACAGCACAGCAGAATTCACTTGAAATTAACAGGACCTGCTGCAGCGGAATCTCCCTGCAGATTTTCAATGCTGAATACCACATGGAAATTCTGACATGAAAATGGCCTTACAGGTGGTGCCCTATTTTACTAAACATGTCAGACTAGCACCTGAGGGTCCAAGCATTAGGCCCTATTGGTGCCCCCATGCTTCAGGACGCTAAGGGGAGAAATCCTCTGTACTTTGGCACTGTTATTACATTTGACTTCCTTTGACTATAAAACCTCTTTTGAATTGGAAAACACGGGGGGGGGGGGGTAGGGGGGTACAGTATGGTATTATAGATCTTAGTTTTTTTTAGGATTTCCTTTAAAGCAGTATTTTCCAAACAGCGTGCCTCTAGCTGTTGCAAAAGTACAACTCCCAGGCTGTCCAGGCATGCTGGGAGTTGAAGTTTTGTAACAGCTGGAGGCATCCATCAAAAAAAGTATGACAGTGTGCCCTCAGTGCCCCGTTTCCGCCACAACGTAATCCGGGAGAAAAATTCTGCTCAAAAATTCCGCCCATATCTGCTCGTAAATGTATTGCCATCTATGGAGACGGTGCATTTCAGAGGGGTCTCAGCACCAGCATATTCTGCCAGCACCACTATTTGCAGAATGTCTGTACGTGTTTTTGGGTGGACATTCCGCAAAATTTCTACAGTATGAACATAGCCATAAAGGGGAAGTCTAACAGTGAAAACGTATCCCCTATCCACAGGGTAGGGGATATGTTTTAAAATGCCTGGGTCCGACCACTGGGACCCCCAGCGATCTCCTGTACGGGGTCCCGGCTTTCAGCTCGTCTTAACCCCTGCCCGAAGAGGGGGCCACGACGCCTCCTTTATATATCTATATTGGAGAACTGCTATCTTTGGCTCTTCCATAGAGATATATGGAGCGGGTATAGCGGCCCCCACTTCAGACAGGGGTTGTGAAGCGCCGCTACCTGGGAGAGCCGGGGCCCTGTACGGGAGATCACAGGGGAGCCTGTGGAAAGGGGATACACTTTTCACTATTAGACGTCTCCTTTAACCCCTTCCCTCTTTGGCGATTTTTAATTTTTGCACTTTTGTTTTTTCCTCCTCGCCTTCTAAAAATCATAACACTTTCAATTTTCCACCACGAAATCCATATGAGGTCTTTTTCTTTGCGTGAACAATTTTACTTTGTAATACCATTAATAATTTCACTACAAAATCTACAGAGAAACCAGAACAAAATTATTTTTGCAGCTTCCGTTTCTACACAGTGCAGTTTTAGGTAAAAATTGCTCCTTATATTTATTTTGTAGGTCCATACGGTTGCAAAGGTTACCCAATTTATATAGGTTTGATTTTATTTTAGTACTAAAAAAAATAACTGCATGCACCAAAATTAATACGTTAAAAAATATCCTATTCTGACCCCTATAAATTTTGAATTTTTTTTCGTATAAGTGGCGGTATGGGGACAAATTTTTTGTGCCGTGATCTGAAGTTTTTATCTGTACCATTTTTGTTTTGATCGGACTTTTTGATCACTTTTTATAAAGAAAAATTTTATGGTATAAAAAGTGACCAAAACACGCTATTTTGGACTTTGAAATTTTTTACGAGTACGCCATTTGCTGTGTGGTTTAATTAAGATATATTTTTATAGTTTGAACATTTACGCATGCAGCGATACCACATTGTAGAAATAAAAATAAATGTTTTTTTTTTTTTTTATGGGAAAAGGGGGGTGATTAATACTTTTATTAGGGAAGGGGTTAAATCACATTTATTAACACTTAACTTTTTTTTCTTTTTGCAATATTATAGCCCCCATAGGGATTTCCTACATTGATCACTGCCATGCAATCACATCACATTGCATTGATCAGTGTTATCGCCACTCGAATGCTGCCTGGATCTCCGGCACGGAGCAGTCATTCGGTGATGAGACAGCGAGGAGGCAGATAGGGATCATCCTTGCTTCCTGCAAGCTCTTTGGGTACGCCGTGATTTCACTGTGTCGGTCCCGAACAGCACCACTGAGCTAACCGGCAATGTTTACTTTTAATTTAAATCCGGCGATTGAGTTTGATCGCCGTGTCTAAACTTAATATCTTCACCATCCCTGAGGGCACAAACGTCCCCCGGGGATGGTGAAGATAACGATTTTAGCATATATAACGCATTGCCAATTGTTATATATGCTAAAATCTACTGATTGGTTCCCTTTAAGCTACAAAAGAAACCATTGTATCTTTACAAGTGTACAGGTTTTGGGCTAATGACCTTTTATTTTGTTTTGTTTTTTTAATTCGTTTTATTGAACAGGAAATAAAGATAACAAAACAGAAAACCAAAACATATGGCTCCGCACAAGCCATGCTTACACACGACAAAATTCCCACGCAGGGGAGACATTGATGTACCGGGATAAAAGCATAGTACAGCGGTCAGGTGCAGTGTAAATAAGACGTAGGAGTGCTCCGTGACATAATAAAACCAATGTATCGTATATATCAGATGGAAATAACTATGGGCACTATCCGCAAGCCACTGCCACTGTGAAAACAAAGAGAAATGGGGGGGGGGGGGGGGGGTGGACGGGAGGAGTAAGGAAAACGAAAGAATCAGTTAGCGCAGAACTAAACAAAACAAAAAGAAGGGGTAAACAGGGAGGGCCAAAGGGAGGAAGGGGAAAGCACTAAAAAGGAAAAATAGAACGAAGAGGGGAAGGAAGAGAGGGGGGGATCAAAGGGAGGGTCCCCAGGTAGACAACAATTAACAATTGTCTCAGGGTGGAGTGCGAGGCAGCAATGCGTCCCTAGATGTATAGTAGTCGTGGGCTGTAAACAGAGTATCAGTAGAAGCGCACCACACACCCCACACCTTATCAAACTTTGCTTCGCATTTCCTATGTTTATATACCAAGCGTTCAAATGGTAATACATTGTTTATCAATCTCTTCCACATAGACACATTAGGAGGTCTAGGATCCATCCACCTTAAAGCTATGGCCTTACGGGCCAGGAACAGTGATTCTCTTAGCAAAACTCTAGTGAAATAAGGCCAACTGTCTTCATCAATAATACCAAACAGACAAAACAGGGGTATACGAGGGACAGTTCTACCTAATAAAGAGGAGAGAAAGGATGTGACCTCCTTCCAAAAATAGCACACATATGGGCAAGACCAAATAAGGTGCCAAAAATCTGCCCTGGGAGAGCTACACCTGTGGCACTGGTCACTCTGAGTCCTACCCATTCGATGCAGTCTAATCGGTGTGAGATAGCAACTATGAATAATGTAGAGTTGGGTAATCTTATTATTCGCAGCGGGGGACACCAGTGTGTGAGACTATTGAACCTCCCTCCACTGTTCCTCAGTCAAACCAGGGATATGGGATCTCCAGTATGCTTCCGCAGGGAGAGGTGTCCGAGCATGCTTAATTTCAATAATATGAGCGTAAAGAACAGAAACTAACCCCCAGGACCTTGAGACCTGATAACTCCTATCAGTGGGTAATCAGACATTTTAGTGGTGGATGGGGGGAATTGAGTCAATAAGGCATGGCGCAACTGCAGGTATTTATAAAAAGCCGTTCTAGGTAGGTCGAATTTTCCTTGTAGCTGGGTAAAGGAAGAAAGAATATTATCCGAGTACAGGTGAGACAATTCTCTAATGCCATGGGATTTCCAAAAGGTCGGGTCTAAGTCAGCCGTCAAGTGCGTCAGATATGGGGCATCCCAAAGCGGAAGGTCAGTCGCTACGTCCGTAAAGTCATGAAGCTTCTTGACCGTTGTCCACACCTGCGAGGCCAGGCGATGTAAAGGTAAGAGTCTACCGCTCCCAGAGGAAGGCCTGTCCAACCAGGCCCTTAAATGGGTCTGATGAGCATAATGGGCAAGGTGGTGTTCCGAGTTGGGTAGTGGCTCCGCCCTGACCCATGAGCGAAGTAGCCTCAATTGTCCAGCCAAGTAGTACGCCTGGAAGTCCGGGAGGGCATAACCCGCCCGGGCCTTCATGCGCTGCAAGGTTACCAACTTCAATTTAGACCGGGAATTGCCCCAGATAAAAGAAGGTAAAAGCGAGTGGAGGGACTTAAAGAAGGACATGGGCACGGGAGTAGCAGCATGCTCCAGAATGTAGAGACATTTAGGCAAAATGATCATTTTGATCAAGTTTATCCGGCCCGGGACAGACAGAGGCAAAGTACCCCAGATCTTAAATTTGTCTTTAATCAAGGAGAGGAGTGGGAGGGCGTTTCATGCAAAGTCATTAGACATATCTCTATGGACCAGGATACCCAGATACTTAAACTGTTCGACCACCTGGAGGCCCGCAAAAACAGCGGGCCACCCAGAAGGCCGAAGAGGAAGTAAAAAGGACTTGGACCAGTTAATAACAAGACCAGAGTACACACCAAATCTATCTATCGTAGATATGACTAGAGGGAGTGAGGACCGCGGGTTACTCAAGAACAAGACCATGTCATCAGCGTATAAACCGATTCGGTCCTCCCTACCACTATACACTATACCGGAAACATCCCGGTCCTGTCTAATTTGGATAGCCAAGGGCTCCGCCGCAATAGCATACAACAGAGGCGAGAGCGGGCACCCTTGTCTGGTACCCCTCCCAAGACTAAAAAGGGTAGAGCAAATCCCATTAACACATACTTGTGCCCTGGGATTCGTGTAAAGAATACGTTTCCAGCGAATGAACTTAGCTCCAAAGCCAAACTTCTGTAGTACCGCCAGGAGATAAGGCCATTCAACTGAATCAAAGGCCTTGGCCGCGTCAAGCGAGGCCAAAGCCCAGTCCTGTTCCAATGCGGACCCCAATTGCACCGCCGTCTGGACCCTCCTTATATTATCAGTAGTGGATCTGCCCGGCATAAAGCCGGACTGATCTTCATGAATAATGATCCGTATACATTTATTCAGGCGCAATGCTAATATCTTTGTGAGTATTTTGTAGTCGATATTCAGCAACGATATTGGTCTGTACGACCCACAATCCAAGGGGTCCTTATCGGGCTTAAGGAGAACCACTATGGTAGCCTCACATAGAGAAGCCGGTAAGGACCCAGACACAAATGCGTTGCTATACATAGACTGCAAACTGCTGGCCACCTGAGGAAGATACTTAATATAGACCTCCAAAGGAAGCCCATCAGGACCCGCGGCCTTGCCCCCAGTCATCCCAGTCACAGCCTCCTCGATGTCGTCAGTTGTAATGTCCCTGTCCAAGTCCTCCCTATCCACGTCCGAAAGTCTGGGAAATGTAATCCTCGCCAGGTAGTCCAACAGGTCAGAAGTCGAGTACGTCACTCTAGATCTATATAGGTCAATGTAAAAGTCAGCAAATCTATCAGCAATACTGGTAGAGTCCAGTAGAACCGTCCCAGCAGAGGATGAAATGCGGAGAATAGGGGGAGCGGCATTATCCTGTCTCACCAGTTGGGCTAAGAGCTTGCTGGACTGGTTGCCATGCTTGAAGAAGAATTGTTTAGAGAAAAACAACTTACGGTTCATTTTCTCATTTAGATGTTGTAAATATGTCCTACCCATGGCAAGCCAAGCTTCCCTATGAGCGTCTGTAGGATCCTCCGTGTACCTGGCCTCCAATCCAGCACACCGCTCCGCCAGTTCCTCCTCTCTGACTGAGGTTTCCCTCTTCAGATAAGAGATGGATGATCTAAGACAACCTCTCAAGTATGCTTTTAGAGTTTCCCACAGTATACCAGGGTCCGTCTCACAGTCCTGTGTCCCCAGAAATACCTGCAGTTGGTCAGGGATCCTGTCCACCGGATCTAAAAGCTGCAGCCAAAAGGGATGCACCTTCCATCTTCTATGAACAGAAACAGAAGGGACATTAATTGAAAGTAACAGGGGTGAATGGTCAGAAATAGCTCTGGTATGGTAATAAATCTCGGACACCACCCCCGCCAAAGCGGAGGATCCAAAAGCGTGATCTATACGGGATAGAGAGTTATGCCCTAAGTTATAACAGGAATATACTCTTGCACTTGGGTGTCTAACCCTAAATAAATCAATCCAACCCACTTCGAGCATGAGAGCCGCGAAGGGACTGGGGCCCCCGGAAGGGTTACCCAGACCCCCCACATGTCGGTCTATAGACATATTTGGAATCATATTGAAGTCCCCCATACACAGACATTTAACACCCGGGTACGCTGCTGCAAAAGATATTGCTATGTGGAACACCTCTAACGTAGCTGGCGGGGGATTATAAATACCAATCAGGATTAAGGGGTCATTATTCACATAGGCGTGAACCAATATAAAACGACCTAAGGGGTCGACCTTGACAGTAACGGGCTCCCATCTAAGGGATCTATGTATCAACAGGGAGACACCCCGTGAGAAGGACGTGTGGCAGGAGTGAGCTCGCCACTGCACCCACGGCCTCCCCAGGAGGTGACACCGGGATGGGACGAGATGTTTCTCTTGTAGACACACTATCTGTGGTTGAAATTTCCGTATATGAGAAAAGACTAGTACCCTCTTTTTAGGGGACCCCAATCCCCTAACATTCCAGGACATCACTCTATAAGCAGCCATCATTAAAGAAAACAAAAAAGAGCATTAAACAGAAAGTCAAAAACCCCCCCACCTCCCCTCCCTCCCCGAGGCCCCCCCCACCCCCCCCCCCAGAAGCAACACATACCATACATTCCCCAGCAAAAAATCATAAGTGCGGGCCAAAACCATTAACCAATTGAAAACCCAAAAATTGAGATACCGTAGCATCCCACGAAAACACATAGTCAAAAACCCAAGTCCAGTACTCAACCAGCTATAACAAGCTCACCATAGTCTGTAGATGTAATATAGGTGACTTCTATATACGGGGGTGAACCCGGGATGTTATCAATAAAGCGGAGTCCCCCTCCCACCACCGGGAATGGCTTCAACTACCACCCATCAGGGCCAGGGTGCTGTATGACGGGGAGCAAACATGAAAAAAGGGATCAGGACTAGCAGGATCACTCATGCCACCATGCGGGGGGAAGCTCCTCTCCTTCTGCGCAGCCATTCCAACACCTCCGCTGGATCAGTGAAGAAAACCGCTCGATCTCCATCTTGTACCCGCAGGCGGGCAGGATATGCCATTGAGTAAGAAATTTGCAATTCTCGAAGACGTGCCTTCACAGTAGCAAAGGTTGCCCTCTTTTTCTGTAAATCAGCAGAAAAGTCTGGGAAAAAGGATACTTTCACATTATCATAGGTGATGTCCCCTAATTGTCGAGCCTGTCGCAGTAATAAATCACGGTCGTTACAGTTCAGGATACGGGCCAAGAACGGCCTAGGAGGGGCCCCAGGTGGTGGAGCCCGGGCCGGGACCCTATGGGCCCTCTCAACTGTAAACGCCACGGAGAATGGGGCATTGGGGAACAACTCACGGAACCACCGCTCAGCAAACATGGCCGGCGCCTGACCTTCAGCCCGCTCAGGTAGTCCAATGATGCGAACATTATTCCTTCGCAGTCTGTTCTCCAGATCATCCTGCTTCTGTTTGCACATGGACAGCTGCGTTTCCAACGTGGAGATAGTATTCGGCATCGGGGATACCGTATCCTCCAGAGTAGAGACGCGGTCCTCGACCTGCACCAACCGGCCTCGTACATTCTGCAGGTCCTGAGGCAGCAGGCCCATGTCCACCTTCACCTCCTCCAGCTTCCCTGTGAGCGTCGTCTGGCAGGACGAGATCGCTTGGAGTAGTTGTTCTGTCACCTGCTTCAAGGTAAGATCCGAGCCGGGGTCTTCGGGGCTTCCGGACTCAGGAGAATCGTCCTCCACATCCTCCGGGGCCGTGCAGGCCGCGCTGCGGGCGCCATCTTGGACAGGGCCCCGTGCAAACTCCTGCAGCTTTTCCACTGCAGATTTATCTTTGTTCCGGTTCTGGTCAGCCTTATTAGTGCGCCCCATGGTTCCGGTACGTCCAGGTGGTGTCTCGGGAGTCAGGATACTAAACAGGAGAAAGATATCCCAGGTTCGGTGCGGGAGCTACCGCTACATGCGACCGCTCAGACCGCTGCACAAGCCATGCCCCCTTTTATTTTGTTTACATGATATAATTTCTTGTTGAACCAATTCAAGGCAGGGACCCTCTTCCCAGGGATCAGTGGAAATAGTTAAAGAGTACCTGTCATCAACAAAAACTTTTAATATGTTGTTCATAATCATTAATGAAGAGATATTGTAATATATCTTCATTAAAAAATATTAATATTTATACCAGTTTTTTCATTTTATACTTTTGGCCACTAGGGGTCACTCTTCTATGCCTGGTCTGCAAGCAGCATCCTATGCTTTTCATAGTAAGTGTACAGCTTTTAGGACTAATGCTGAAGGGCTCTGGTCCGTCCACCGGAAGTTCAGTACTCTCAGCTCACTGTGAGCTACAAGTCTGCACATGCCTCTCATATAACAGCCAGTCACCTCCCCCTCCCCCCTGCTCTGTGTTCTCCCTGCCCCTCACCACACGTTATCTTATACATTGTATTATCTCACTGCACTCCCTGCTCTGTGCCCCCCCCCCCCCCTGACATTGATCTTAATCACTGCCTCTGTAATTGCTCCCTCAGCCCCTGGTTCTCAGCATTGACATTTTAGTGCAGAGAGACAAAGGAGAGAGAGAAACAGGCTACCGTCCCGGTAGCCCAGGCAACCGGCTGTTGGCTGCCTGGGCATGCTGGAAGTTGTAGTTTTGCAACAGCTGGAGGTGCCCTGGTTGGGAAACACTGCTGCAGAGGGAGAGCAGCATACAGGAAGACTGGCAGAAGCAGAGCCCCAGCCAGGCTTCATGTGACATCATGCCTGTCGGGACCCGCCTCCTTCCACCCCTCAGAAAGACAGTGCTCCTGAGCTAATGAAGAGGGATAAAAAAAGGTATTTCTACAGTGTTTTAAACCTCAATAAACACAGGGATAGGCATAGTTAGAGAAAGGGACAGATGGGAAGGGGGATCAGGGAAATTTTAGATGATGACAGGTACTCTTTAACCTGTTCAGGACCCATGACGTATGCATACGCCATCACACCCTGGGTCTTAAGGACCCATGACGTATGCATACGTCATGTCTTTTCCTGGTCTCCGCCGCTCACCCGGCGGAGATCGGAAGTGGATCCCTGCTGAAATCCTTCAGCAGGGATCCAGGGCAAACGCCGAGGGGGGCCATGTATGCCCCCCATGTCGGCGATCGCCGCAAATCGCAAGGGAAATCGCCCTTGCGATCTGCGGCGATACCGGGCTGATCGGGTCTCTGGGACCCGACCGCCCGGTAATTTCGCATGATCCCGGCTGTCACAGACAGCCAGGACCATGCTAAAGCATAGGAGCGAGGTGGCAAGCCTGCCACCTCCTCCTATACCCTGCGATCTGTCGGTTAGTTAACCGACCAATCGCAGGAGGGGGGGCGGTTACTTCCTCCCGTCCTGCCCGGCCCCTTGAAGTCCGGAGAGGACGGGAGGAAGACCGGAGGATGCGGCGGGGGACGGGGGAGTGCTGGGGACCGGCCCCGGTACTTACCTCGTCCCTGAAGACCCGGATCCCGGCGGGGAAGATGGCGGCGGCGGCGACAGGTGAGTAGATCTTCAGCCGCGGTCGGGCCCTTTACAGCAATGCACGTCGCCGTAAAGCGACATGCATTGCTGTATTGGGACCCTATATACTACAACTCCCAGCATGCCCAGACAGCCCTTGGCGTCTGGGCATGCTGGGAGTTGCAGTTTTGCAACATCTGGAGGACTACAGTTTGGAGACCACTGTGCCCTTCCAGATGTTGCAAAACTACACATCCTCAGCATGCCCTTACTGTCCAGGCATGCTGGGAGTTGTAGTTCTGTAACATCTGGCCCTTCAGATGTTGCAGAACTACAACTCCCAGCATGCCTGGACAGTTTTGGCATACTGGGAGTTGTAGTTTTGCAACATCTGGAAGGGCACAGATTGGGAACCACTGTATTAGTGGTCTGCAAACTGTAGTCCTCCAGATGTTGCAAACTACAACTCCAAGCATGCTGGGAGTTGTAGTTCGGCAACATCTGGCTCTAAAGATGTTGCCGAACTACTACTCCCAGCATGCCTGAGAATGTTTGGGAGTTGTGGTTTTGCAACAACAGGAGGCACACTGGTTGGGAAACATTGTCTGTTTCCTAACTCAGTGTTTCCCAACCCGTGTGCCTCCAGCTGTTGCAAAACTATAACTACCAGCATGCACTGATAGACTGTGCATGCTGGAAGTTGTAGTTTTGCAACAGCTGGAGGTCCCCCCCTGTGAATGTACAGGGTACTTTCACATGGGCAGGGGGCTTACAGTGAGTATCAGGCTGCAAGTTTGCGATGCAGCAAATTTTGCGCGGCAGCTCAAACTCGCAGCGGGAAAATCGCTGTAACCCCCCCTGCCCGTGTGACTGTACCCTAAAAACACTACACTACACTAACACAAAATAAAATAAAAAGTAAAAAACACTACATATACACATACCCCTACACAGCCCCCCTCCCCTCCCCAATAAAAATGAAAAACGTCTGGTACGCCACTGTTTTCAAAATGGAGCCTCCAGCTGTTGCAAAACAACAACTCCCAGTATTGCTGGACAGCCGTTGACTGTCCAGGCATGCTGGGAGTTTTGCAACAGCTGGAGGCACCCTGTTTGGGAATCACTGGCGTAGAATACCCCTAAGTCCACCCCAATGCAAATCCCTAATTCAGGCCTCAAATGCACATGGCGCTCTCACTTCGGAGCCCTGTCGTATTTCAAGGCAACAGTTTAGGGTCACATATGGGGTATCGCCGTACTCGGGAAAAATTGCCTTACAAATTTTGGGGGGCTTTTTCTCCTTTCACCCCTTATGAAAAGGTGAAATTGGGGTCTACACCAGCATGTTAGTGTAAAAAAAAAATTTTTTTTACACTAACATGCTGGTGTTGCCCTATACTTTTCATTTTGACAAGAGGTAAAAGGGAAAAAAGCCCCCCACAATTTGTAATGCAATTTCTCCCGACTACGGAGATACCCCATATGTGGGCGCAAAGTGCTCTGGGGGCGCACAACAAGGCTCAGAAGGGAGAGTGCACCATGTACATTTGAGGTGATTTGCACAGGGGTGGCTGATTGTTACAGCGGTTTTGACAAACGCAAAAAAAAAAAAACCCCATATGTGACCCCATTTCGGAAACTACACCCCTCACGGAATGTAATGAGAGGTGCAGTGAGAATTTACACCCCACTGGTGTCTGACAGATCTTTGGAACAGTGGGCTGCGCAAATTAAAAATTTTGTACAGCCCACTGTTCCAAAGATCTGACAGACACCAGTGGGGGGTAAATGCTCATTGTACCCCTTGTTACGTTCCTCAAGGGGTCTAGTTTCCAAAATGGTATGCCATGTGGGGGTTATTTTGCTGTCCTGGCACCATTTAGGCTTCCTAAATGCGACATGCCCCCGAGCAAAATTTGCTCTCAAAAAGCCAAATATGACTCCTTCTCTTCTGAGCATTGTAGTTCGCCCATAGTGCACTTCATGTCAACTTATGGGGTACCTCCATACTCAGAAGAGATGGGGTTACAAATTTTGGGGGCTATTTTCTGCTATTAACCCTTGCAAAAATGTGAAATTTGGGGGGAAGCACACATTTTATTGAAATTTTTTAAATTTTTTTTTACATATGCAAAAGTCGTGAAAGACCTGTGGGGTATTAAGGCTCACTTTATTCCTTGTTACGTTCCTCAAGGGGTCTAGTTTCCAAAATGGTATGCCATGTGGGTATTTTTTGCTGTTCTGGCACCATAGGGGCTTCCTATATGGGACATGCCCCCCAAAAACCATTTCAGAAAAACGTACGCTCCAAAATCCCCTTGTCGCTCCTTCCCTTCTGAGCCCTCTACTGCGCCCGCCGAACACTTTACATAGACATATGAGGTATGTGCTTAGTCGAGAGAAATTGGGCTACAAATAGAAGTATACATTTTCTCCTTTTACCCCTTGTAAAAATTCAAAAATTGGGTCTACAAGAACATGCGAGTGTAAAAAATGGAAATTGTGAATTTTCTCCTTCACTTTGCTGCTATTCCTGTGAAACACCTAAAGGGTTAAAATGCTGACTGAATGTCATTTTGAATATTTTGGGGGGTGCAGTTTTTATAATGGGGTCATTTGTGGGGTATTTCTAAGATGAAGACCCTTCAAATCCACTTCAAACCTGAACTGGTCCCTGAAAAATTGTGATTTTGGAAATTTTGGGAAAAATTGGAAAATTGCTGCTGAACTTTGAAGCCCTCTGGTGTCTTCCAAAAGTAAAAACTCGTCAATTTTATGATGCAAACATAAAGTAGACATATTGTATATGTGAATAAAATAAAATAATATTTGAAATATCCATTTTTATTACAAGCAGAGAGCTTCAAAGTTAGAAAAATGCAAAATTTTCAAATTTTTCATCAAATTTTGGGATTTTTCACCAAGAAAGGATGCAAGTTACCAAAAATTTTTACCACTAAGTTAAAGTAGAATATGTCATGAAAAAACAATCTCGGAATCAGAATGATAACTTAAAGCATTCCAGAGTTATTAATGTTTAAAGTGACAGTGGTCAGATGTGCAAAAAATGGCCGGGTCCTAAGGTGTAAAATGGCTGGGTCCTTAAGGGGTTAAGGTCAGAACCTTCTGCTATACAGGAAACTATATGGAAACTGTGGGGAATTTGACCTTCCTGCAACTTCCCCACTGGTTAACTTCTCTAGCTTGTATAGGAAACCATTCAGAAGATTGTTATAAAACCGCTTACGTTGAAACCCCTTTTGAAAAATCGCCCAAAAATGCATTCTTTGTGGTCTTCTTTTACTAGGCATAATGTATGGAGTTTACCTTTTTTAAAGAAAATGGGCCCTATGCGTAATGTATGGTGGACTTGTTTCAGTGGTGGAGGTTTCACTGACACAATTTCATAATATTTTAACATTTCTCTACAGGCTTTTTTTGAGCCACATTCCTGGCTTGTTTGGCATACTATCAATGTATAGAATAAAATATGAACGTTAATCTAATAAATAATCTTTTTTTGGGTCTGCAGCACTTTGCGGTCAATACAATAATATCAATTCAAGGACAAGCAAAGAATCAAGGAATGCCAAGAAAAATATAAATTGTCATATCCTTTGTAACGAGATTTGGATTATTTTGAACTTTGGAAATATAGATATAAAAGGTATGTATTTTAAACAATCTCATTTTGTACAGTTTGTACAACATCTATCTCTAGTTTTTTTTTTATGTTCCGAATGCTGACCAGTGGAGTACCCCTTTAATGTTATGGCTGATTGAGAGATATAAATATATATACATGTATTTAAAAACGTAAGGAGCCATAGCCTGTCTGGCTGTAGTTCAAATTTCTTACATTTTTTCTTGCTGCGTGTGTAGCCAGCTGTGTCTACTTGCACCCAACTAGTGCATTAGATATTATAGTGTTAATAAAGGGGTCCCATGAGCATACATCTTGTGTGTATATATAGATAGCAGTTTTCTTCCAGAACATGGCCAGGTCATAATTAAAGAACAGACAGAGAAATATTGGCAGAAAATGGCAAGAATTACAGTGTAAATCTAAATTACATTTCCTGTCTGTAGATGTGCCAAATAATAATAGAAACTCCAGCTCACCAATGCATGTATACTCCCATAGTGCACAAATCTCTGCGCAAGTGATGCACTGGGATATCCAAACAAAGAAAAATAAGGTGATCCAGCATAAGGTGATCCTGACAGGTAAGATTTACATGGCTGAGGATACTGCATATATTACCTTTTTAATATATCTTAACCCCTTTAAGGACATGTGCCGTAAATGTATGGTGCTGCATATAGTTACTTTGTGCACAGCGCTGCACATTTACAGAGTGGCTGTGATGCGAGTGCAGGAGCTGGGGTTGCTTCATTCACAGTGGGTCCCGGCGGCTGTCAGCCGCTGCGGACCCGCCGGTAATGGTGGACATCAGCGATCGTGCTGTTGTCGGCCATTAACCCCTCAGATGCTGTGATCAATACAGATCACGGCAGTGCAGCACTTAAAATGGCTGATCTGATCCCAGTGGCAATGCCACGGCCGATCAGATCAGCCAAGATGGGGGCCGGAGGTCCCCTCACCTGCCTCTGTCCGTCTCTCTGCAATGCTCTGCCTTCCAGCAGACCAGAGCAGAAGATAGCCAATAATACTGATCAGTGCTATGCCCTATGCACAGCACTGAACAGTGTTAGCAACCTAATGATTGCTATAAATAGTCCCCAATGGGGACTAAAAAAGTGTAAAAATAAATGTAAAAAAAAGTTTAACCCCTTAAGGACACAGCCCATTTTGACCTTAAGGACAATTATATTTTTGCATTTTCATTTTTTCCTCCTCGTCTTATAAGGCTACTTTCACACTATAAAGTTGCTCCGTTTTAAAGACCTGTTATAATGTCCCGTTAAGGAAAACCCTTAAAAACGGCCGTTACAAAATCCCATTCAGGTCTATGGGATTTTGTGATTAGCTGTTATCACCCGTTATAGCTCGTTATGGATAACGGACGTTATTTGTGACGGGAGAAAAGTTATTGCATGTAACGTTTTTTTCTCCCCTCACAAATAACATCCGTTAGGAATAACTGGCTATAACTGGTGATAATGGCTAATCACAAAATCCCATAGACCTGAATGGGATTTTGTAACTGAAGTTTTTAAGGGTTTTCCTAAGGGTTCTTTAAAACAGAGCAACTTTATAGTGTGAAGGCAGCCTAAAATCCATAACTTATTTATATTTCCATTCACAGACCCATATGAGGGCTTGTTTTTTGATTTACCAGTTGCACTTTGTAATGACATCACTAATTTTACCCTAAAATGTCTGGTAAACGCCCAAAATTTATTTTTTGTGAAAGGAAATTTTAACGAAAATCATAATTTAGCTAATTTGGGGGGGGGGGGGGGGGAGGGGGTTCGTTTTCACGCTGTACACTTTACGGTAAAAATTACATTTTCTTTTCTGGGTGAATATGAATAAAATGATACCCATGGTTACTTCTGTTAAAAAATCTCAAACTTTTTTTTTTTTTATTATAAAATCAGCACGCTTAAAATTACCCTTTGACCACCTAACTTACTTATTTTTCCGTATTCAGGGATGTGTGGGTGCAAATTTTTTGTGCCATTATCTTTAGTTTTAGTACCATGTTTGCTTATATGGGACTTTTTGATCACTTTTTATAAAAAAAATTGCAGTTTGTGGAAAAAAAAAAGCTGATTTATTTTTTTATTTTTATTTACATTTACGCCGTTCCCTTTGGGGATCATTAACATTATATTTTTATAGATTGGACATTTACGCACGCGACGATACCAAATATGTTTTGTTTGTTGTTTTTTTTACGCTTTTGTGTATTAATATGGGGAAAAGGGGTGATTTCAAACATTATTGGGGAAGGGGCGTTTTCAAATTTTTTTATTTTTATTTATTTTTACATTTATTTTACACTTTTATAGTCCTCATAGGGGACTATTTATAACAATCAATAGATTGCTAATACTGTTCAGTGCTATGCCTAGGGCAGAGCACTGATCAGTATTATCAGCAATCTTCTGCTCTGGTCTGCTGGAAGGCAGATCAGTGCAGAAGACCCTGGGAGACGGATGGAGGCAGGTGAAGGGACCTCCATCCGCCATCATGGCTGATCTGATTAGATCAGCCATTTTAAGTGCCGCACTGCCGCAGATGGCATGATCTGTATTGATCATGGCATCTGAGGGGTTAATGGCAGACAAAAGCGCGATCGCTGATGTCTGCCATTACCGGCGGGTCTGTGGCTGATGACTGCCGCCGGGAATGAAGCAAGCACATATCCTTAAGGGGTTAAAAAAAAAGTGTAAGAGCTCCTCCCCCAATAAAGTAATAATGTTTTAAATCACCCCTTTCCCCCATATTAATACAAAAAATTTAAAAAATAAATAAAAATAAAAAGACAAATAATAAACATATTTGGAATTGTTGCATGTGTAAATGTCCGAACTATAAATATAATGTTAGTGATCCCCCTACGGCAAACAGCGTAAACGTAAAAAAAAAGAGACATCAAACTGCAAATAAAATGTAATAAAAAGCAATCAAAAAGTCACATATACACAAACATGGTACTAAAACAGACTACAGATCATGGCGCAAAAAATTAGCCCACAAACATCCCTGAATACGGAAAAATACGAAAGTTAGCGGTGGTCAAAATAGGGCAATTATAAATGTACTGATTTTGTAAAAAAAATAAGTTTGAGATTTTTTAAAAGCAGTACAATAATAGAAAGTATGTTACCATGGGTATCATTTTAATCGAATTGACCCATAGAATAATGAAAACATGTAATTTTTACCGTAAAGTGTACAGTGTGAACAAATTTGCACAATTATGTTTTTTGTTAACATTTCCTTAATTATAAGCAATTTAAGAATGAGGTAGTCCAGCAGTACCTTTTAAAATGTTGAAACTTTATTCTTTTCTTTAACCCCTTAAGGACTCAGCCCATTTTGGCCTTTTACGTTTTCATTTTTTCCTCCTCGCCTTCTAAAAATCATAACTCTTTTATATTTTCATCCACAGACTAGTATGAGGGCTTGTTTTTTGCGCGACCAGTTGTCCTTTGTAATGACATCACTCATATCATAAAATGTATGGCGCAACCAAAAAACACTATTTTTGTGGGGAAATTAAAACGAAAAACGCAATTTTGCTAATTTTGGAAGGTTTTGTTTTCACGCCGTACAATTTATGGTAAAAATGACGTGTGTTCTTTATTCTGAGGGTCAATACGATCAAAATTATACCCATTATTATATACTTTTATATTATTGTTGCGCTTAAAAAAAATCACAAACTTTTTAACCAAATTAGTACGTTTATAATCCCTTTATTTTGATGACCTCTAACTTTTTTATTTTTCCGTATAAGTGGCGGTATGGGGGCTCATTTTTTGTGCCATGATCTGTACTTTTTTTTTATACCACATTTGCATATAAAAAACTTTTAATACATTTTTTATAATTTTTTTTTTTAATAAAATGTATTAAAAAAGTAGGAATTTTGGACTTTTTTTAATTTTTTTTCGTTCACGCCGTTCACCGTACGGGATCATTAACATTTTATTTCAATAGTTCGGACATTTACGCACGCGGCGATACCAAATATGTCTATAAAAAATGTTTTTTATGCTTTTTGGGGGTAAAATAGGAAAAAACGGACGTTTTACTTTTTTATTGGGGGAGGGGATTTTTCACTTTTTTTTACTTTTACTTTTTTTTACATTTTTTTTTACACTTGAATAGTCCCCATAGGGGACTATTCATAGCAATACCATGATTGCTAAGCAGCGCTGCGGGCGATCCGATCGTTCATTTAAATCGCGAACTGCCGCAGATGCCGGGATCTGTATTGATCCCTGCACCTGAGGGGTTAATGGCGGACGCCCGCGAGATCGCGGGCGTCGGCCATTGCCGGCGGGTCCCTGGCTGCGATCAGGAATGACACGGGCATCGCTCCGATGCCCGCGGTTATGCTTAGGACGTAAATGTACGTCCTGGTGCGTTAAGTACCACCTCACCAGGACGTACATTTACGTCCTGCGTCCTTAAGGGGTTAAAATCCAGAGCACACTCCAAAGACCATCACCATGCCGGCAGGCAACTCACATGGATGCGTTTCGAATGCATGCGCGTTCTTGATCACCGTTTGAAACGCGTCCATGTGAGTTGCCTGCCGGCATGGTGATGGTTAGAGATGAGCGAACTTACAGTAAATTCGATTCGTCACGAACTTCTCGGCTCGGCAGTTGATGGCTTTTCCTGCATAAATTAGTTCAGCTTTACGGTGCTCCGGTGGGCTGGAAAAGGTGGATACAGTCCTAGGAGACTCTTTCCTAGGAATGTATCCACCTTTTCCAGCCCCACCGGAGCACCTAAAGGCTGAACTAATTTACGCAGGAAAAGTCAGCAACCGCCGAGCCGAGAAGTTCGTGACGAATCAAATTTACTGTAAGTTCGCTCATCTCTAGTGATGGGGTTTGGAGTGTGCTCTGGATTTTAAAGAAAATAATACAGTTTCAACATTTTAAAGGTACTGCTGGACTACCTTGTTCTTCAATTGCTTATACGTATGAAGCCAGGCCAGGCTTCAAGTCCATGCAGATCGTGGAGGAGGTGAGCTGAGAACTTTTTCTTTGATTTCATGTATGAACATTTCCTTAAAGTAAAAAAATTTTTTGGGGGGGTTTACCATACATTTTAGGATAAAATGAGTGATGTCATTACAAAGTACAACTGGTCACACAAAACACAAGCCCTCCTATGGGTCTGTGAATGGAAATATAAAAGAGTTATGGATTTTAGAAGGCGAGGAGGAAAAAAAGAAAACGCAAAAATAAAATTGTCCTTAACCCCTTAAGGACTCAGCCCATTTTCATCTTAAGGACGCAGCCAATTTTTATTTTTGCGTTTTTGTTTTTTCCTCCTCGCCTTCTAAAATTCTTAACTCTTTTTTATATTTCCATTCCCAGACTCATATGAGGGCTTGTTTTTTGCGTGACCAGTTGTACTTTGTAATGACATCACTCATTTTACCCTAAAATATTTTTTTTTTTTGTGTAAGGAAATTTAAACAAAAATCATGATTTAGCAAATTTGGGGGGTTTCTTTTTCGCCCTGTACACTTTACAGTAAAAAATAAATGTTTTCTTTATTCTCTGGGTCAATACGATTAAATGGTTACCGGCGAAGGACGAGCCGGCTCGTCCTGAGACGGCAAGCGGTGTATGCTCCCGACTTGAGCCTGCGTCATACCGCGCGGCCCCCAGCTTATTCCTGTAGCTGGGGGCTGGCTTTAATACCAAACATGCGGCGATTTCCGCGGCCGGCTATTTAACCTTTAGATAGCCGCTGTTAAAGATGACAGCGGCGTCTAAAGGGACATTTAAACGCTCCCTGGTGGTCCAGTGGGGTGGATCGCCCCCCCGCAGTGCGATCGCAGGGGAGCGATCCACTTCTTAGGTAGCCGGAGGGCTTACCTCTCCTTCACTGTCGGCTCCTGCGCTCTCAATGATAAAAAAAAAAAAAAAGTCCAATCAATACAAAGATGGTACCGCTAAAAACTTCAGATGACGGCACCAAAAATTAGCCCTCATATTGCCCTGTACACGTAAAAATAAAAAAGTTATAGGGGTCAGAAGATGACAATTTTAAACTTATTAATTTTCGTGCATGTAGTTATGATTTTTTTCCAGAAGTAATACAAAATCAAACCTATATAAGTAGGGTATCATTTTAATCATATGGACCTACAGAATAAAGAGAAGGTTTTATTTTTACCGAAAAATGTACTGCGTAGAAACGGAAGCCCCCCAAACTTACAAAATGTGTTTTTTTTTTTCTTCTTCAATTTTGTCGTATAGGGGACTAATTTATAGCAATCATCAGATTACTAATACTGTTCAGTAGTATCGGCAATCTTCTGCTCTGGTCTGCTGGAAGGCAGATCAGTGCAGAAGATTCCGGGAGACGGACGGAGGCAGGTGAGGGGACCTCCGTTCGCCATCTTGGCTGATCTGATCCCCGTGGCAGTGCCGCGGGCGATCAGATCAGCCATTATAAGTGCTGCACTGCCGCAGATGCCCTGATCTGTATTGATCACGGCACCTGAGGGGTTAATGGCAGACATCAGCGCAATCGCTGATGTCCACCATTACCGGCGGGTCCGCGGCTGCTGACAGCCGCCGGGACCCATCAGGAATGAAGCGAGCGCAACTCTTGCGCTTGTATCACAGCTGCGCCGTAAATGTACGGCGATGTCCTCTAAGAGGTGCTATGCAGTGCTGTACATTTACGGCACATGTCTTTAAGGGGTTAAAGGGGTACTCCGGTGGAAAACATTATTTTTATTTATTTTTTTAATCAACTGGTGCCAGAAAGTTAAACAGATTTGTAAATGACTTATTTTTAAAAATCTTTATCTTTCCAGTGCTTTTTAGCAGCAGTATGTTAGAGGAAATTCTTTTCTTTTTGAATTTCTTTTTTGTCTTGTCCACAGTGCTCTCTGCTGACACCTCTGTCCGTTTCAGGAACTGTCCAGAGCAGCATAGGTATGCAATGGGGATTTTCTCCTGCTCTGGACAGTTCCTGATACGCTCATCAGGTGTCAGCAGAGAGCACTGTGGACAAGACAAAAAAGAAATTCAAAAAGAAAAGAATTTTCTCTGTAGCATACAGCTGCTAAAAACTACTGGAAGGGTAAAGATTTTTTTACAGAAGTCATTTACAAATCTGTTAAACTTTCTGGCACCAGTTGATAAAAAAAGTTTTCCCCCAGAGTACCTCTTTATGGTCAAAATGGGCTGTGTCCTTAAGGGGTTAATAAAGGAAGAATTATCTTACGGACAAAATCGTACTGGATTACCTTATTTTTCTTAGTTTGAAACCTATTAATATGGGTACCCCTTGCTAGTGCCAGGTTGGAACCCTTTTTCTCTTTACACTTTGTAGCATAAAGACACCATTTTCTGTAAACCCTAGAGATGGTTGTGCATGGAGATCCCAGTATATCATCAGTTTCTGAAAGTCAGACCAGCTCTTGTAACAGGTATCAGACGTTCTATAAATCCATATATCGTATGCTTTCCTTGGATATATATGCAGAAACAAAGGGGATATCAGTAGAGGTCTCAGCATCCAGACAACAATGACAACAGTCTAAACAATATGTCAGAATTTGTAAAAAGGTTAGATATAAAGTGTCCCTGTAATTAATAAATAAACTTTTTACATGTCACAGAGATCCGGCAAATGTTTTAACCGGTAGGGTTCTCAGTGTGAGACTCCTTCAATCAGTAGAACAAACAGAAACCTATATTGGGACCACCCATAGCACTTGCACTTGCACTCTGCACCTTCTGATTGGTGGGGCCTCAGCCCTGAAACCCTGACCGATCAAAACTTTTGACATGTCTCTGTGACAGCCAAAGTTTTTTTTTTTTTTTTTTTTTTATAATGACATGGACACTTTTAGTGACTATCACATAAAACAAAGTTACTATATGGTGTATTTATTGTTGCTATAGTACGATTTCTTGACCTGTTTAAAAGCTTGTGTTTCTGAACTTATTAGGTAACTCCATAGGGACTAGTAGTATATCAAATCACAGCCTTCAGTTTATTTTCTTTAAAATATCTTTCCTTTTCTGTCTTCCAGGTCATTGCTAGCTATAATAAATATTTAGCAGAGCTTATTGTGGCTCCTGATCACATTGCATTACACAAGCAAACTGTTTTATTTATTTGCTTCTGACCACAATCTGCTATTTGATAAGGTTTTTAATTATTCATGAAGGTTACTTGGTAACAGCAGACGGACAGAACTGAATGCAGTGTTTAGTGGTTTAATGTAAGCTGAAAGTGATGCCCTGGGGAGGAAGATATAATTCACTCTCTGATTCCTTGCAGCTCTTCCATGTACAACAGCGGGCAGCTATGGGCAGGAGAAGACCGATCAATGGTCAGCCGCATGCAGAAGAAGTTTTGGGAAACAAAACAAGTGTTAATCAAGGTTACAGGGAAGAAAGAGGATGAACATGTGGTTGCATCAGATGCAAAGCTGGATGCTAAGCTTGAGGTAGAAAATAGTTATTGTAACATTATATACTTAATCTATTAATAGGACCACAATGCTTACCAAACTCGCTAAGCTCAAGACATGTGAAAAGCATGAACTCTTTAATGTTAAAGGCTACGTGAATCTTTTAATTTTTGCTTTGTACTTATGTTTTTCTCTATATAGGTTTTTATTTAAAAAAATTGTAGTTTCACTTATACAGGCTGTTTGTTTAGTCATAGTGTGTATCAGCTGTTTGAAACTCCATCAGAGAAGCAGCCCTTATCTGCTCTACCCGAATTGATTGTTTAAGCTTATTTATGACCAGAGGAAAACATAACTTTTGGTCTGGTCATAAATCATCTTACAATTGTTGATAAAGACCTATGGAGAAAATGCCCATACCAGAAAAGCCCTTTTACATAGGCTGATTATCGGACAAATGAACGTTTCTAGGAATGCCCACACAAAATCTGCAGATTATAAACTGTGGATTCGATGCTAGTGTTTTAATCAATAGAAATAATCAATAGAAATCAAATCCTCAGCATAAAACCTGCAGGATGAAATCCAAAATAGATTTTATACATGTTAACCTATCCTTAAGAGAGTAACAAGAAGAGACCTCCTCTGCTCAATGAGGACATCACAAAGGCATATCACCAGACACATACACACAATTAAGAAAGTGTTGTATAATAAAAATTATACAAAAAAAGTCCTCGAAGGTACGTAGAAATAGTAGTAGTGGTAAGAGGAAAGTAGCATATCCAATAGTGATTAAGAGTGCTTATAACAATTTATTATAGGTATATGCATAAATTAGTAGAGATCTAGCGCAGTGCCTTTGCGCAGACTCAACAGTAACAGTAGTAAAAGAAATATATAGATTAAATAAAAAAATTTGGCGGGACACAGAACCTTGGGTGGTAACCAAAAAGTCGTCTCCTCCCTGCAGGATATACCCGCCTTCAGGCCACTGAGCAATTCAGTTTTCTCTATCGGCTCCACTGGGGGACACAGACCGTGGGTGTATGCTGCTGTCTCTAGGAGGTGTGACAGTATGGTAATAAAAAAAATCGGCTCCTCCCAGCAGGATATACCCGCCTTCAGGCCCTGAGCTAATCAGTTTAAGCTTAGTGTCTGAAGGAGGTGGACATGGTCTGGAATTCTCCAGACCAGGTCTTCTGATTTTTTTGTTTTCCTAGTATAGGGACGTGTTAGTTTTTTATTCCTTTTTCTTTCCTGTTTTCAGGTGGGGACTCGGGGACTCCGGTTCCCTGTTTCCCCATTGCGAGTAAGGGGTCACAGACATTGCGTATATGCGCTATTCACCCCTCCTCGCCAACAGTCAGCGCCTGGGTTGGTACCTCATGGGTCCGGGTCCCCCTATTTCCTTGCTCGCGCATAGCAGCCAGGGGTGATGCAGGTAACTAAAGCTGACTGAAGACTTCACTGAAGACTCCATTAGGTAAGTTCTTCTGACTGAGGTAAGTACTTTCCTCCCTTTTCTCCTTGCAACCTCTGGAGAACCCCTGTTTTTGGCCCACCTTTCAGGTTATGGGGCTGGCTTATACAGGGGCTGGACTTTTATTCTGGGGAGCAGTGGCATCTCAGGGGGCATGCAATCTATGTTTTACATTGGGCACTTCACTGTATGTGTGTGTGTTTCTTGCAACTATGTCCACAGCGCCTCATATGCGGCTGTCAGCCGCAGCACTGGTACAGGCCGGGCGCTCTCAGTGCCGGCTTACTCTCACTTCTCCGGCAGTCTCTGCCGGCGTATAGGCCGCCCGCTCTATTTCCCCAAGCGCATATGCGGCTGACGTATGCGCTCAGGACAAGGAGCGGGCGCCATTACAGCTTCTTCTCGGCAGTCTATAGCTCCGCCCACAGGGCGGTCGGAGCTCTTCAGAGCTCTGCTGAGCCCACTTGCCCTGCCTGCTCCACTGCTCCCCCAGACCCCCTGGTACCCCCTGATGCCCTTTCGGTTCCGGTGGATTCCGCCGCTCCACCAGCCTGGGTTTTTTCCCTGACCCAGTATATGGCTGACTTGACCCAAGTCACCCGTTCGGTGGCTGAGGCCTCCCGGGAATTGGTGTCCGCCTTGTGGGGGTCTTCCTTGCGCAGGGCCTCTGAGAGGGCCCGCTCCTCGTCTCCACATACTAGGGGTGCCTCGTCTGACTCTTCCATTGAGTCTTCAGATAGACGTGGGCGTTCCCCTCGTGGGTCCCGCCCCCCCTGTCATCTGGGCACAAACGTCGCTCCTCCGCAGGACATTCTCGGAGTCACCGCTCTGCCACGCCAGAGCCGCGTACCCGGTCAGGGTCTTTATCCCCCCCCCCCCTCCTCCAGGACTGCCTCTATTCGTTCAGATTCTCCTGGTGAACTGGCAGACGAGGCTTCCGAGCCGGCATCTGACTCAGAGGACCGCTCGGATTCAGTTGAAACGGTGAATTCATTGGTGGCAGCCATAAGAGACACCTTTCACTTAGAGGACCCAGGATCTTCAGATGTCACTCCAGGAGTATCCTTTCATCGTGCTAAGCCAGCACCTCAAAGGTTCAGCTCTCACGCTGACTTTGACGACATTCTGGAATCTGCATGGAAACATCTAGACAATAGGTTCCCGGGAATCAAGACGATTCAAGAATGTTATCCATTTGACAAGGACTTTGTCACTAAGGTGGTTTCCCCTCCCTCAGTGGATCCACCAATCTCCCGGATCTCTAAGGCGACTACACTGCCACTGGCAGATGCTGCTGCCTTCAAGGATTCCACAGACAAGAAGGTAGAATCCTTAGCAAAGTTTGCCTCTGAAGCAGCTGGCTCTTCTCTTCTTCCCATCTTAGCCTCTACATGGGTGTCCAAGGCCCTGTCGGAGTGGTGCCAAAAGCTCCATCAGGATATCTTAGCGGGATCCCACCCAGAGGATCTATCTGCTCTGGCTCTCCAATGCTCTAAAGCTGGGGACTTCCTGTGCGCAGCTTCCATGCAGTCAGCCCGTTGTTCTGCCTTTGCTGTGGGTCACCTAGCGGCTCTCCGCCGCTCTATGTGGCTTAAAGCTTGGAATGCGGATGCCGCTTCCAAAAGGTCTCTCACTGAGCTTCCTTATACGGGTGGCCGTCTTTTTGGCAAGCGCCTTGATGAGATTATCTCTGAGGCGACGGGAGGTAAGAGTTCCTTGTTGCCTCACAATAAGTCTCGCCCTACTTCCCAAAGGAAGTCCTCTTCCTTTCGGTCCTTTCGGACCTTTGGCTCCAGCAAAGGGTCAGGCCAGGCGCCTTCGCGGGACAAGAAGGCTCCCACGTTTCGGGCGCGCCCGTCTTGGAAGTCGGACTCCAACCGGTCCGTGCCGTTTTTCGCCCAAATCAGGCAACCGCAAACCCACTTCTGCATGAAGTGAGGCCTCCACCCTTAGTTTTTGCTCGGGTGGGAGGTCGTCTCTTACTTTTTCGAGACCTCTGGACCTCACACATTCAGGACTCTTGGGTCAGGGACGTGGTGTCCATCGGTTACCGAATCGAATTCGCCTCCCTTCCGAGGGATCGCTTTTTTCGATCCCGGGCCCCCTGGTCTCCTTCTCTGGCGAAGCAATTTCGAGAGGCTCTCCAGTCTCTGCTTCTCCAGGGGGTTATAGTTCCCGTTCCTCCAGGGGAATGGTTTCGGGGTTTCTATTCCAATCTTTTTGGTTCTGTGCGACCAATCCTAGACCTCAAGCGTCTCAACCGTCATCTTCTTATCCGCCACTTCCGAATGGAATCTCTCCGTTTGGTGGTGGCGTCCCTGGAACAAGGGGAGTTCTTTCATCGGTGGACATTAAGGATGCCTACCTCCATGTGCCAATATTTCCTGGCCATCATCGGTACCTCCGCTTTGCGGTTCCGGAGGGGCATTTACAATTCGTAGCCCTCCCCTTTTTGGTCTGGCCATGGCTCCTCGGGTCTTTACCAAGATTCTTGCGCCAGTGATGGGCCTGTTACGGTCGAGGGGAGTCTCGGTGATACCCTACCTGGACGACCTTCTCATAAAAGGCTCCAACCAGAGCCCAGATTGTGGACGTCACTCTCCACACTCTGGATCGCTTCGGGTGGATGGTCAACCGGGACAAGTCAGTCCTCTGTTCTACCCAGTCTCTAACCTCTTGGGACTTCGCTTCGAGACGGCCTCTGCCCGAATTTGCCTCCCGCCGGACAAACGTCTGGCGCTTCTGTCGGGGGTCCGCTCCCTTCGGACCCAGGTCTCAGTCCCCATCCGCACTTGTATGGAAGTCCTGGGTCAGATGGTGGCAACTATGGAGGCCGTACCCTTTGCCCAGTTTCATTACCGCCCCCTTCAACTGGCGCTTCTCTCTCGATGGGACAGGTCTCCTCTGTCCCTCGATCATCAGATTGTTCTCCCTCGCAGGGTCCGTCAGTCTCTGCTCTGATGGCTCCGCTCCCCCTTCTTCTCCAAGGGCGGTCATTTCTTCCCCCTCATTGGCAGGTAGTTACAACGGATGCCAGCATGTCGGGCTCGGGCGGCGTGTTCAGGGATTGGACAGTTCAGGGACTCTGGTCTCCCCGAGAGACCCTTCTTCCGATAAACATATTGAAATTACGGGCGATTCTTCTTTGTCTTCTTCATTGGGAGTCACGGCTTCAGTCCCATCCTGTCCGCGTCCAGTCGGACAACGCCACGGCCGTGGCGTACATAAATCGACAAGGTGACCAAGATTCTCATCTGGGCGGAGAGCAAGTCCCGGGACCCTCAGGCTCTGGCCGTGGACGCCCTAGTGATTCCTTGGGCGGGGTTTGTCCTACCCTATCTGTTCCCTCCCCTTCCGCTCATTCCCGGGGTTCTGAGAAAGCTCAAAATAGAGGGCGTCCCCGCCATTCTGGTAGCTCCAGATTGGCCCCAAAGGTCATGGTACGCCGACGTAGTCAGGCTCCTGGACAACGCTCCACTGCGCCTTCCGCTCCGTCCAGACCTGCTCTCTCAGGGTCCTCTTTTCCACCCCAATTTACAGTCGCTGCATTTGACGGTGTGGCGGTTGAGACCGCGGTTTTGAGGGCCCGCGGGTTCTCTTCCCAAGTCATTCACACCATGCTCAGGGCTCGTAAGCCCTCCTCCGCAAGAATTTACCACCGTACTTGGCGGTCTTATTTTCGTTGGTGTGAAGCTCAGGATTTATTACCTGTAACCTTCTCGGTTCCCCGTCTTCTCTCCTTTTTGCAGTTGGGTTTGGAACTGGGGTTGTCTCTCAGTTCCCTTAAAGGTCAGGTTTCGGCCCTTGTTATTCTTTTCCGGCAGCCCCTGGCTTCTGATTCTGCTGTCCGGACCTTCCTTCAAGGAGTGGCGCATGCTGTTCCTCCTTATCGGTCACCCTCTCCCCCTTGGGACTTGAATTTGGTTCTGAGTGCCCTCCAGGGTGCACCCTTTGAGCCCCTTAGAGAGGTGTCTCTCCGCCTCCTTTCTTGGAAAGTGGCGTTTCTTGTGGCTATCACCTCCATCCGGAGGTTGTCTGAATTGGCAGCTCCCTCCTGCCTTTCTCCGTTTCTGGGGATCCACCAGGACAAGGTTGTTTTCCGGCCAGATCCTTCCTTTTTGCTTAAGGTGGTTTCGGCCTTTCATCTCAATGAGGACATTGTCCTCCCGTCTTTTTGTCCTGCTTCTTCTCATCCTAAGGAGCGCTTACTACACAAGCTGGATGTAGTTCGGCTGTTCGGTCTTATCTCTCCATCACTTCTTTGTTTCGTCAGTGTGATTCCTTTTTCGTCCTTACGGAAGGTCGTCGCAAGGGACAACCTGCTTCCAAGGCCACCATTTCTCGATGGATTTGGTCCGCCATTTCGGAAGCCTATCACTGTAAGGGAAAGATTCCTCCTTACATGGTTGTGGCTCATTCCACACGTTCTGTTGGGGCATCCTGGGCTCTCCAGAATAGAGCCTCAGCCTCGCAGATTTGCAAGGCGGCTACCTGGTCATCTTTGCACACTTTCTCGAGGTTTTACCAAGTTCATACTTTCGCATCGGCTGATGCTAGTCTGGGTCGTAAAGTGTTGCAGGCGGCAGTGGTTCGGCCGTCTGCCTGACTGTTTATCTGCCCACCCAAGGGACGGCTTTGGTACGTCCCACAGTCTGTGTCCCCCAATGGAGCCGATAGAGAAAAGGAGATTTTTGTTTACCTACCGTAAAATCTCTTTCTCGGAGGATCCATTGGGGGACACAGCTCCCACCCTTTTTGGGGTTTCCTTTGGTTCTCTGTCCGAGGGTGTGTTCAGTTATGTTTTTTCTTCTGATTCTCGGACAGTTTTGGGTTTTTTCTTTGACCTGTTGGTCTCCTCCTATTGCTTTGGAACTTAAACTGATTAGCTCAGGGCCTGAAGGCGGGTATATCCTGCTGGGAGGAGCCGACTATGGTAAAGTGTCACACCTCCTAGAGACAGCAGCATACACCCACGGTCTGTGTCCCCCAATGGATCCTCCGAGAAAGAGATTTTACGGTAGGTATACAAAAATCTCCTTTTTGCTTAGTGTCTTAAGGAGGTGCACACTGGTCTGGTGTTCTCCAGACCAGGTCTCATATTTTTAAATTTTTTAGGATTAGGGAATGTGTTAGTGCTTTATTCCTTTTTTATTTCTGTTTTCAGGTGGGGACTCAGGAACTACGGTTCACTGTTTCCCCATTGCGAGAGGTGGCAGGCATCTTGGATGTACTGTTAACCCCCTCTCGCCAACGGTCAGTGTTTGGGGTTGTACCTCATGGGTCCGGGTCCCCCTACCTCCCTGTTTGCCTCGCTATGAGCTTTGCTTGCTGCAGGTGAAAACGCTGACTGAAGACTACATTCTGAAGACTTCTTAAGGTAAGTTCTTCAGCATAGGTGAGTATGTTTATTTCCCTAGGTCTTGCAACAGTTTGAGATCCTCTGTTTTTTGGACCTTTCTTATTTAAGCTGGGGCTGGCTGTGGAATTCTTCCCTGCAGGGGGATTCTCTCTTATTATGGGAGAGCAGTTGTGACAAGGGGCAGTGTGTTCACAGTAAGGGGCACTTTATTTGACCTTTGTGTTACTGTATGCGCTGTAGGCTTCTCTCTGCGGGCGGGTGCGCCTTTTACTTTCACTTTCGGCAGCCGCGGTTGCCGACGGCACTTCGCCTGCTCCGTTCCCCGGGCGCATAGGAGCTCCCTAAGGCGGCGCGTGTGCTCTGGGTTCGGAGCGGGCGCCATTTCTAAACTCCGCTGTAATTCTTCGCTGGCCCGCTTGACGTTGGCTCCGTCCACCAGGGTGCATAAGTGTTTCAGCAGCGCGAAATAGCCGCCAATCAGCGCCGTGCGCGCGTTTGGGGCTGTGCAGGCGCCAATCACAGCGTTCTGCCTCTGACCCGGCCTCTTCCTCCTATTGAGCTGCGTCTCTTCTCTCTCCTCACAGCCACAGTGTGGAGTTCTCCTCACAGCAGCTGACTTGGGACAAAGACTTGGGTGAGACTGTTAATTTTTTAGCTATGTCCATGCCCAGAACTGTTCCTCCCTCAAAGCAGATATCGGGAACATTAGTTACCCATTACGCTTGTAGAATTTGCTCTGCAAAAATGCCAGGTTCTGCTGAACCCACTGCCTGCTCCACTGCTCCCCCAGACCCCCCTGCTATTTCTAACCCAGGTGCACCTTCAGACCCAGTGGGTTCGGCCGCCCCTCCAGCCTGGGTTTCCTCCCTCTCCCAGTCTATATCCGACTTGGCACAGGTCTCCCGTTCTGTGGTGACTGCCTTGGAGAGGTCTACCCTTCACCGGCCCTCTAGAAGGTCCCGTTCCCCTTCTCCCTATGCTTCACATAAGTGTAATAGGGGTGTCTCCTCTGACTCATCCCCTGAGTCTTCTGGCAGACACGGGCGTTCCTCTCACAGGTCTCGCCCGACTGTTTCTTCAGGCCACACGCGTCACTTCCAGAGGACGTTCCCGGGGTCACCGCTCTGGCTCTCCTGAGCCATGTATCAGGTCAGATTCTTCCCCTTCTAGGGCCACCTCCACTTGTTCGCACTCTCCTGGAGAGCTGGCGAACAAGGTTTCCATTTCGGCTCCTGACTCAGAGGACCGTTCGGATTCTGTGGATACGGTGAACTCATTGGTTATGACCATAAGAGACACCTTTAACCTAGAGGGCCCATGAACTTCGGACGCAGTTCCAGAAGTATCCTTTCATCGTGCCCGACCGGCACCCAAAGTGTTCAGCTCTCACGCTGAATTTGATGCCATTCTAGAATCTGCCTGGAAGCACCCTGAGAAGAAGTTTCAGGGACTGAAGAAAGTTCAAGTGCGATATCCTTTCGCCAAGGACCTTGTCTCCAAATTTAATTCCTCTCCGTCGGTGGATCCTCCGGTTTCCCGCCTCTCTAAAGCTACCACTTTGCCGCTGGCGGATGCAGCTGCCTTCAAGGATCCGGCAGACAAAAAGGTTGAATCCTTGGTGAAGTATGCCTTTGAAGCAGCGGGTGCCTCCCTGCTTCCTGCCTTCGCCTCCACCTGGGTGTCTAAGGCCCTTTCGGTTTGGCTTTCCCAGCTCCGTCAGGGCATTCTTTCGGGATCTCCCCTGGAAGAACTGTCTGCTCTGGCCCTCCAATGTTCCAAAGCTGGGGACTATGTGTGTTCTGCTTCCTTGCACTCAGCTCACTGCACTGCCTTTGCCACCGGTAATCTAGTGGCCCTCCGTCGTTCCATTTGGCTTAAAACATGGAACGCGGATGCTGCTTCTACAAAGTCTCTCACCGAGATCCCTTTTGCCGGTTCCCGTCTTTTCGGCAAACGCCTGGATGAGATTATCTCTGAGGCGTCAAAACAAGTCTAACGTTTCTTTCCGCAGGAAGTCTCTTTCCTTTCGCACGTCTGGCCCCTCTAAAGGGCCCAGCCAGGCACCTTCACGTGACAGGAAGGCCCCCTTTTTCATGGCGCGTCCTTCTTGAAAGTCGGACACCAACTGTTCCGAACGTTTTGTGGCCAAATCGGGCAACCGCAAACCCACTTCTGCATGAAGGGACGCCCCCACCCGCAGCTTTTTCTCGGGTGGGAGGTCGCCTCTTGCTCTTTCGAGACGTTTGGACCACGCACATTCAGGACTCCTGGGTCAGGGACGTGGTGTCCAACGAATACCAGATAGAATTTGCCTCCTTCCGGGGCTATCGTTTTTTTCAGTCCCGTGCTCCCCAATCTCCCTCGCTTGCGAGGAAATTTCGGGAGGCTCTTCAGTCCCTTCTCAACCATGGTGTCATTGTCCCGGTTCCTCTAAGGGAACGCTTTCGGGGTTTCTATTCCAATCTTTTCTTGGTTCCCAAGAAAAACGACAAATCCTGGATCTCAAACGTCTCAACCAACATCTTCTTCTCCGCCATTTCCGAATGGAATCACTCCGTTCGGTGGTGGCGTCCATGGATCAAGGGGAGTTTCTTTCCTCTGTGGACATCAAGGATGCCTACCTCCACGTTCAAATTTTTCCCGGACACCAGCGGTATCTCTGCTTTGCGGTTCCGGAAGGTCATTATCAATTTGTGGCTCTCCCCTTCGGTCTGGCCACAGCGCCACGAGTTTTTACCAAGATTCTGGTGCCTGTGGTAGCCCTGTTACGGTCAAGAAGGGTATCAGTGATACCCTACTTGGACGACCTCCTCATCAAGGCCTCCTCCAGAGTCCAGGCTCTGGAGAGTGTGAGCCTCACTCCTCAGACCTTATGTCTCTTCGGGTGGATGGTCAACCGAGACAAGTCAGTTCTCTCCCCCACCCAGTCTCTGATCTTCTTGGGGCTTCAGTTCGACTCGGCCTCGGCTCGGATTCGCCTCCCGCCAGACAAACGTCTAGCCCTCTTGTCGGGAGTCCGCTCCCTCCGGATACCATCCGTACTTGCATGGAAGTCCTGGGTCGAATGGTGGCAGCCATGGAGGCCGTACCCTTTGCCCAGTTTCATTACCGTCCTCTTCAACTGGCGATTCTTGCTTGGTGGGACAGGTCTCCTCTCTCGCTCGATCGCAAGATTGTTCTCCCTCTTCGGACCCGTTGGTCTCTGCGCTGGTGGCTCCGCTCCCCCCTTCTTCTTCAGGGGTGTTCGTTCCTTCCCCTCCACTGGCAAGTGGTCACGACAGATGCCAGTCTATCGGGCTGGGGGGGGGGGGTGTTTTCAGGGATCAGACGGTTCAGGGCCTCTGGCCTCCCCAAGAATCCCTTCCTTCCATAAACATCTTGGAACTGAGGGCGGTTTATCTTTGCCTGAGGGCCACCCTGTCCATGTCCAGTCGGACAACGCCACGGCTGTGGCGTACATCAACCGGCAGGCCGGCACTCGCAGCTCAGCAGCCGTGACAAAGATCCTCCTCTGGGCAGAACAAGTTGTTCCAGCCATTTCGGCAATCCACATTCCGGGAGTGCTCAACTGGGAAGCGGGTTTCCTCAGTCGGTCCTCGGCCGATCCCGGAGAGTGGTCCCTTCTGCCGGAGGTGTTCGCACAGATCTGCGACCTCTGGGGGACCCCAGACGTGGATCTCTTCGCGTCTCGACACAACTGGAAAATTCCAACGTTTGTGTCGAAATCCTGGCTCTAGCCGTGGTTGCCCTAGTAATTCCGTGGTCGAGCTTTGTCCTCCCCTACCTGTTCCCTCCTCTCCCCCTGCTTCCCAGGGTTCTGAGGAAGATCAAGGCGGAAGGAGTCCCAGCCATTCTGGTGGCTCCAGACTGGCCTCAAAAGGCATGGTACGCCGAGGTGGTCTGGCTTCTGGACGACGTTCCATTCCGTCTTCCTCTTCATCCAGACCTTCTGTCACAGGGTCCCCTTTACCACCCCAATTTACAGTCGCTGCATTTGACGGCGTGGCGGTTGAGACCGCGGTTCTAAGGGCCCGCGGCTTCTCTTCCCAGGTTATTCGCACCATGCTCAGGGCTCACAAGCGTTCCTCTGCGAAGATTTACCATCGTACTTGGCGGGCTTACTTTCGTTGGTGCAAAGCTAAGACCTTTTCTCCAGTTACCTTCTCCGTTCCCCGTCTCCTCTCCTTTTTGTAGTTGGGGTTGGAACAAGGGCTGGCTCTCAGCTCCCTTAAGGGTCAGGTTTCGGCCCTTTCCATTCTCTTTCAGCATCCTCTGGCTTCCAATTCGCATGTCTGGACCTTTCTGCAGGGTGTGGCACACGCTGTACCCCCTTACCGGACTCCTTCTCCCCCTTGGGATTTGAACTTAGTTCTAGGCGCTCTCCAAGACGCACCTTTTGAACCTCTTAGGGAGGTTCCCCTTCGCCTCCTATCCTGGAAAGTGGCTTTTCTTAGCCATTACTTCCATTAGGAGAGTATCTGAACTGGCAGCTCTCTCCTGCCGTTCTCCTTTCCTGATAGTTCATCAGGACAAGGTTGTTTTCCGGCCAGATCCGTCCTTCTTACCTAAGGTTGTTTCGGTTTTTCATCCTAACGAGGACATAGTCCTCCCGTCCTTTTGTCCCGCTCCTTCTCATCCCAGGGAGCGCTTACTTCACAAATTGGATGTGGTACGAGCTGTTCGGACTTATCTTTCTGTCACCTCTTCCTTTCGTCAGTGCGATTCTTTTTTTTCGTCCTTACGGAAGGTCGTCGAACGGGACAGCCTTCTTCCAAGGCCACCATTTTTCGGTGGATCGGATGTGCTATTTCGGAAGCTTACCGTTGCAAGGGGAAGATTCCACCATTCAGGGTCCTGGCTCATTCCACCCGATCTGTGGGAGCATCCTGGGCTCTTCGAAACAAGGCCTCGGCCTTGCAGATCTGCAAAGCGGCCACCTGGTCGTCCTTGCACACTTTTTCGAGATTCTACCAGGTTCATACTTTCGCATCGGCTGATGCTAGTCTGGGCCATCAAAGTGTTGCAGGCGGCGGTGGTACAGCCGACTGCCTGACCTTTTTTCTCTGCCCACCCAAGGGACGGCTTTGGTACGTCCCAAGGTTCTGTGTCCCCCAATGGAGCCGATAGAGAAAAGGAGATTTTTTAGACTTACCGTAAAATCTCTTTCTCAAAGGATCCATTGGGGGACACAGCTCCCACCCTTTTCTGGTGTTCCTTTTCGGTTATCTGTCCGAGGGTGTGTTCAGTTAATTTTTTCTGGTTCTCGGACAGTTCATGTTTTTTTCCTTTGACTTATCGGTCTCCTCCTATTGCTCTGGGACTAAAACTGAATTGCTCAGTTGCCTGGAGGCAGGTATATCCTGCTGGGAGGAGCCGACTTTTTGGTTACCATAGTGTCAGGCCTCCTAGAGACAGCAGCATATACCCAAGGTTCTGTGTCCCCCAATGGATCCTTCGAGAAAGAGATTTTACGGTAAGTCTAAAAAATCTCCTTATTTTATTATATTTATTTTATCTATATATTTATTTTATTAGTGTTACTGTTAAGTCTGCGCAAGGGCCCTGTGCTAGATCTCTACTTATTTATGCATATACCTATAATAAATTGTTATAAGCACTTTTAGTTATAGATATTATTTTTTGTTAAAGGGGTTATCCACCATAAGGGGATTTTAGTATGTACCTGCCAGACAGTAACGGACATGTTTAGGAAGGGGGCTAAATGGCTATGCTGTGAGATTACCATAACACTGTGTCTTGGGGCTAAATGGCTATGCTGTGAGATTACCATAACACTGTGGCTAGCTTTTTGTGAAATTGTATTTCCTGTTTGAATTTCCTTCTTTTCCTACAAATCCCATAATTCCATTTTCCTCCCTCCTACACATCAGCCACCCCACCCATTGAAACATAAGTGAGCTGCATCCATTCAAAAGACCTGTGGTTTTCAATCAGGGTGCCTACAGCTGTTACATTAATTGCAGATTGATCTCTCTCCCACCAAGCGATCGCTCCACCCATTGAAGCAGACAGGCTCCCTGTCATCAGCTTACTAGTGAGGTCAGGTCTCTGCCGCATTGCAACCTGGGAAAAATCTGAGACAACATTCATTTTGTATGCTGTTAAAAATAAATATAGGGGTGAAAATCACAGAAGAATTGTGAGAAAACCGTCACACACAGGTGCAGACAATATATTTTGAACTACACTAACTTTACAGCCCCTGTAGCAACGTCATGAGCAGTTCTGGTCCCCGCCGTGCGCCGGGCGGGGATCGGACCGGGATGCCTGCTGAAATCATTCAGCAGGCATCCCGTGCAAATGCCCAGGAGGGTCATTAGACCCCCCCATGTCGGCGATCGTCGCAAATCGCATGTGAATTCACAAATGCGATTTGCGGCTATTCCGGCGATGTGGGTCACGTGTGACCCACTGACCCGGAGATACAAGGTGATCGGGGGTGTATGATACACCCCCTATCACCCACTGTATCTATGGGGAGGTGGTGATTTCGCCGATCGTCCAGCCAACAGCAGCCGGCAGGAGAGGAGTTAACAGCATCCTCCTGCAGCTCCTGTGGCTGGCTGGGTTCAGTAAGCGGTCAGAGCTGCTGGAGGAAGCCGGGGACCCCCCCCCCCCCTCTGCCGAGATCGGAGCCCCCAGAGAAGAAAAGAAGCCCCCCATAGATCAGGGAAAGCATACAGCCCAGGGAAAGGTAGGGTAAAAAGTTAAAAATAAAGTTAAAAAAAGTTAAAAAAAAATCCCCAACCCCCTAATAGGTCCCCAAGGGTCTTCTGCAGTTTTTCAGTGTGACCCGGGCCCTATTAGGGGTTCAGGGTGCTGCATTAGCCCCCCCATTTTTTTTTTTGGCTGCAGCATTTACCCCCCCCCCCCATATAACGGTGTGTGATTTCTAATCACACATCGTTATATACAGTATACATCAAGCACACACACAGTACATAACTCCCCCCGTGCGGAAAAACCAGAGAGGCCTCCCTCTAAATTTTGTTAAGACACCTATTCCCAAGGGTGAGTCCCGTACCCTTGCCCATGAAAACCTGTTGTTGGTCAAGTATAAGGATAAGAGGGATGTCCTAATGCTGACCACTATTCATGGCAAAGGCAGCTCACCTGTCCCTGTGCGAGGTACCACAACACCGGTCCTCAAGCCCGATTGTATTCTGGACTACAATCGGTATATGGGGGGAGTTGATCTTTCTGATCAAGTCCTCAAGCCATATAACGCCATGCGGAAAACACGGGTATGGTACAAGAAAGTTGCGGTCTACATGGTACAGGTTGCCATGTACAACTCTTTTGTACTGTCCCAATATGCTGGCAACACAGGGACATTCCTCCAGTTCCAAGAAGAAGTCCTAACGGTCCTGATCTTTGGCGACCGGGAAAGAGCAGCCCGGACTTCCCCAGGAACTGAAGTAATAGGTGCCAGGATCGTCCCAGGCCAACACTTTCCAGGTGAGGTCCCCCACACTGGAAAGAAGGAACGAGCCCAGAAAAGATGCAGAGTGTGTTACAAGAGGGGGATTCGGAAGGACACCACCACTCAATGTGACACTTGCCCAGATAATCCGGGCCTCTGCATTAAGGATTGCTTCAGGGAGTATCACACTTCCATGGAGTTCTAAATTTTCCCTCTTCATTTTAATTTTCCACAATTTGACCCAAATGTACCAAGTCCAGAGTACATTTCAAGTTTTAACCCCATAAAACCACTAAATTGCCCCAAAAAATATTTAATCCCAAAAAAAAAATAAAAAAATAAGACCTCTGGGGGTATTTTTATTTTTTTTTATAAAAAATGGGTCATGGGTCACTATCATCGGGGACTTTTTATGTTGCCTCAAATGCGCAGCGCTCTCTCTCCACCTGAGCGGGGTGCGCATTTGAGGCAACAAGTTAGGGACGGCCACACGTATCACATTCCAGAATGATGATTCAGAGCATAGGGTTTGGGGCAGGCATATTTTTTTATTTTGGCTATGCTCTGGGTCATCATTCTGGGAACATAATCTGTTTTATAATTTTATGTCCCACTGTACCCCATTTTAGTTACTTAGTGTACCCCATTGATTTACCCCAAGTAATGCCTCTTGAGGGGGGGTCCCACTGTTCTGGCTCCATAGGAGAAAGCCAAAGCTCAAGGACCCTGACTGATCTCCGGCACCTCTGAGATCGGTGTGCATGCTGTTTACGCCCAGACATGAGGTATGTCCTTACTCCAAAGAAATGTATTTACACATTTACAATGACATTTTCTCCTTTTACCACTTGTGAAAATGAAAAATTTGGGGTAACCCCAGCATTTTAGTGTAAAAAAATCTAATTTTTCATTTTCACATCCCACTTCATGAACATTTATCAAACACCTGTGGGGTGTTAAGGCTCTATGTACCCCTTGTTATGTTCCTTGAGGGGTGCAGTTTCCAAAATAGTATGCCATGTGTTTTTTTTTGCTGTCCTGGCACCATAGGGGCTTCCTAAATGCGACATGCCCCCCCCATTTCAGCAAAATTTGCAAATGTGACTCCTTTTCTTCTGAGCATTGTAGCGCTCCCGTAGTGCATTTGACGTCCACTTATGGGGTACTTCCATACTCAGAAGAGATGGGGTTACACATTTTGGGGGGGTATTTTCTGCTATTAACCCTTGGAAAAATTTGAAATGTTGGTGGAAACACACATTTTAGAGAAAAAATTTTTTTTTTTATACATATGCAAAAGTCGTGAAACCCCTGTGGGGTATTAAGGCTCACTTAATTCCTTTTTACGTTCCTCAAGGGGTCTAGTTTCCAAAATGGTATGCCATGTGGTTTTTGTTTGCTGTTCTGGCCCCATAGGGGCTTCCTAAATGCGACATGCCCCCCAAAAACCATTTCTGAAAAACGGACTCTCCAAAATCCCCTTGTCGCTTCTGAGCCCTCTACTGTGCCCGCCAAACACTTTACATAGACATATGAGGTATGTGCTTACTCGAGAGAAATTGGGCTACAAATACAAGTATACATTTTCTCCTTTTACCCCTTGTAAAAATTCAAAAATTGGGTCTACAAGAACATGCAAGTGTAAAAAATTAAGATTGTGAATTTTCTCCTTCACTTTGCTGCTATTCCTGTGAAACACCTAAAGGGTTAAAACGCTGACTGAATGTAATTTTGAATACTTTGGGGGATGCAGTTTTTATAATGGGGTATTTCTAATATGAAGACCCTTCAAATCCACTTCAAACCTAAACTGGTCCCTGAAAAATTGTGAGTTTGAAAATTTTGTGAAAAATTGGAAAATTGCTGCTGAACTTTGAAGCCCTCTGGTGTCTTCCAAAAGTAAAAACTTGTTAATTTTATGATGCAAACATAAAGTAGACATATTGTAAATGTGAATAAAAAAATGTATTTGGAATATCCATTTTCCTTACAAGCAGAGAGCTTCAAAATTAGAAAAATGCAAAATTTTCAATTTTTTCATAAAATTTTGGGATTTTTCACCAAGAAATTATGCAAGTTACCACAAAAGATCCCATATACACACTTGAACATCAATTCTATACGCCAGTAATAAACTTTATTGAGAACATCATCAGATAAAAACAATTAAAAAGGGACAGTATAGCCAGACAAAAAAGGAGTTGGTAAGGTAGGTAACATATCATAAATTAGCATAAATGTATAAGTGCAAAACATGACATAGTTATTCCTATCTAAACAGTAGGGCCACCAGTACAACAAAATATAAGTTACACATAACAGTCATGTAGAAAGTGCACAGAAAACAATAGCTAAATAAGGAGGTCACTGAATAGATGGCCTCCAGCGAGTGGTCAGGAGGAAGGGGAAAAGCAAATGATAAGTGTGCAAATAGGAGCTCAAAAGAACTGCGGGATACCAATCAATGCCCGCCAATCTTGAGCACAAAAAGCAGCATTGCCATAAAGCTTCCCCACTCACAGAGCACAAGCTAGGAGACATAGACAGTGTACCTACCCACACAACACCAGCACCCCAACGTCGTTTCGCCGTTTGGCTTCCTCAGGGAATACTCCTCACACGGCTGATGCATCTGCGGCTGGAGTTCCAGTTCCCCACTGCTGTGCGAGGTGTGGAGTGAACCAGCGTGTCCTATGGTCCCTATACAGGGTGACAGGGATACAATCCACGGCTTCTCAGCTTCCCCCGCTCTTCCATGGTGGCGGATAAACTATCCATGGCTTGTAGGCCTCCCCTCCCTCCCACATGCGACAGAGGGGCACAGTAATCGCTTATCATCCCCTTTTCGCCAGCGCCTGGAAGTGTACTTGTTCAGCCAGACTGTTGTCTGCACGGTTTCCGCCGCAGTCGTTCTCCTATCTCAGGACTGCCGCTGGCATGGTCAGGTTCCCCGTACCTCACAGCTGGTGTATGAGGATGAGAATCTGGATGAAGGTCCCTGCAGTAACATGGGACTGATGCCAGTCAGCCAGCCTTTCGTCTGCTGGGTCTCCTACACCACCAGGTTGCCTGTTAGATCGGCCGCACTCCAGTACCCCACTTTCTGTGGGAGGGTTCAAAGGAGTGATCCTGTGCGTTCAGGAATCCTAGCCCAGTCAGCCAGACGGTTGTCTGCATGGTTTACTACTACGTCAGGTCAACTACCATACACTTCTCACACTGTGGATGGGAGTTCATGTAACCCACTACCAAGGTGTAGTTTCGAATAAGTCACTTCATGTTGCTCACTTGCGGTGTACAATGCACCACATACTGGTTCACAGGATTCTCTACTTTACCAAGTCCCTCTCTACATGCCTGCCGCTCTCACGGCTGTCGGCTGGTGACCCACTTTCAGTGTGTGGTTCTGGATGCGGGACCCGGTGTGGCCATGGTCACTATGCCATATAGCCAGACTGTGACTCTCCTTGTGGTGATGGGCGCGTGTGGGATCACAGGCGCGCTTTTAAAGTCCTGTGGCAATAACTTTGCCTCGGGGTAGTGCTGGTGGTTGTAGTGCTTGGGTGATGTCTATTGTCTTAGTCTGCTTGAAGACTAGATGCGTTTCGGACCTCCTGGGTCCGTCCTCAGTAGTCTAATTACATGGTTGCCCTCCTGGGTCTTATATACTATCCAAGAGGAAAAGGAAATGTATGGCAGAGAAGTCCAGGATTGGATCCACCCTAATTAGAAAAATAGGGATGGATCCAGAAGAAAAGAGGAGATGGGTACATGAAAGTGAGGAAGAAAGAGAAAAAGAAGAAAGAGTGGATCCAATCCTGGACTTCTCTGCCATGCATTTCCTTTTCCTCTTGGATAGTATATAAGACCCAGGAGGGCAACCATGTAATTAGACGAATGATAGGTTAGACCTATCTCCGTTCCTCTGACCTCTTCCAGCAATAACTCATAATATAAGTTTATAGCTTTCAATTGTCTGCTAAGATAACCCATAGGTGTAAGAAACTTAAAGTTTTATAATTTGGTTGAAATTAAATAAGTTTTATTTTTTCCTTACCTGTATCGGTGATGTCCCTTCCTGATCACATGATCACTGCTATGCACTATTTCACTAGCACAGTGCAATGATGTAAACGAGGCCGGAAGAAGCGCGTTATTGCGTGAAATCGCCGGCAGTCGCCTCTGAGCGCCCCACGCCAAGCACACCTGCCATGTCATACTCCTGAGATGTGCTTAACACACAGTACCTGGGCAGGATTACCTTTGTTGTATTATCTAGGGGTATGGCTGTGACACACCATTGGGTGCTGAGCCTGTCTTCCTTACTGGATTTTTTGATGTCTGCGGTCTCTTTTGTGTCCGCAGTCTTGGTATCCCACTACTGTCACGAGATAACTGTCTGTGTCCCTACATATGCTAAGGTCCCTCTGCATATGTAGAGACCACTTTTCCTTCTGTTGGTTGGTGTGCCTTTTGCCTTCCTGTGATCTTTGTTTCCACAGTTCTGTGGCGGTTGAGCACCTCTGTTCTGACATGGCGACTGATGGGGCGACACAGTCAGTTTAGCACCCCCCCCCCATGCCTCCAGCTATCTTCCTGGGTTCCTTTGTAGGGTGGCTCAGGCACCGGTTCTGTTGCCTTAGACACAACCGTGATGGCTCTGTTGGCATCCATCTGGTCCAGGGTTTCACCCCGTTGGGGTGTCCCTCTCTACACAGTTGGTTGCTGTGTGTGTGCACTTCTTACTTCATTTGTAGTCATGACTTTGCATCCTTGCCCAGCACCAGTGTCCAGGATTCTGATCTCTCTGGGGACACGCATTGGCTCCTCCGTACCTCAATATGTTGTTGCAGAATTCCTGGGGGCTACGTCCACCCAGTACTTTGTCCCATTGCCATAGGGTGGCATTTCCCTGCTCCTACAGTGCCTGGCGCACTTTGACAATCCCCTTTCCTCAGGGGGCATGGGGATCAGGGAGATTGACATGGTCAGTGCCTTAGTTTCATCTCAACCACGCCTTGTTTTTTCCCCTTCGCTAGGGGGACTATTTCACTGGGCACATTCTACTGCCAATATGGAGCCATCTCTCTTTTCCCACGATATAGTTGGGGTATCTGGCTGGGTCCTTGTGGTGTGTGCTTTTTTATTATTTAGTTATTTATTTATTTTTGCTGGAGCATTCAGAAGAGACTTTCGCGGTCTATTCTTGTGTGCTTACTGCCCATTATCTCAGCCTGGCTCTCTTCCTGTTTCTTGGTTATCTGCTGCTGCTCAGGCAGCCTTGGCACTCTCCTCTGTTGGAGGAGTTTATGCAATCATGTATGGCTCGAGGACATCCTGTCTAGCCACCGTCTGTTGTTTGGGCCCTGCCATTGCTCTTCTCCTTCCTCGGCGCAATCTCCAAGAAAGGGTGTGTTCATCCTTCCCTTTGACAGTGTTAGTTGTATTGCACTGACACCACAGTCTTCTGGCATAACCTTCCTGTGCCCAGAACCTGGGAGTCCCAGCTAGGTTCCCTTTTGTTTCCCCCTTCGTTCCCATCCTGACGGGATGTTACTTCGGAGTGCTCTGGACCGCTGGAGTCCAGGACCAGTTAGTCTCCTTGTCTCAGACACTGTCCTAGGATGCTGCGGTATGCCTTATTTTCTAGGTCGGTCCTCCTGGTTCTTTGGGACTTAGTGATGGTTGAGGTCTCGGGCATGTGTAGCAATCCTGCCCAGACTTCTTCACGATCCCTTTTGTGGGGCGGTCTTTCTGTACCGCACTTTTTCTTGTCTCGACACGGAAGTTTGTCACCCAGAGCGTTTTGCGGACGTTGGGTTTACTTACCCTTCCGGTATAAGTCTTCCAGGAGTCTCAGGAGCCTGCAATTCCCATATCGGTGCCCCCTTTTCAGGGCGTTCTGCTCCTTTTTTGGCAGTTATTACGTTCCATCTTCTCCATTGGGGTCCATGTCCTCTCGAGATGGAGAGTGGTCCGGTCATCCGGATTACACCAGTCGAGCTAATTTCAACTCAAAACAGGAAATACAAGTTCACAAAAAGCTAGCCACAGTGTTATGGTAATCTCACAACATAGCCATTTAGCCCCAAGACAACCGCAGATACTTCCTAAGCATGTCCATTACTGTCTGGCAGGTATGTACTAAAATCACCTTATGGTGGATAACCCCTTTAAAGTCCCATGCAGATCAATGGGAAATGTATGTTCCCACATAACTTTTGTACGGCTGGAGATATTTCAACAATACCTGGTACACATATTACTTATATGTCAAATAAAAAGATATAATTAAATTAACCCTTACCTACACACTTATATAAAAGATAGGTTTTTGTTTCAAGTCCCATGCAAGTACATGGGACTTCCAGTACCTTACTCCACAAGCTCCGCTCTGCATCTTCTGGTGAATGTGTCAATCCAGCTAGCAAGCCACACCCCATCTCACAGACGCCCACATTTTAAGCCCCACCCCTTTTATCTACCCTTTTTGTGCATCGGTCTGGCTTGCAAATCACACCCAGTCCCACAAAGCCAGGTCCTCTTCTATTTTCAGCTTACAATATCTTCATCACAAATCAGTCCCACCTGACGACAATATATGAGGACGGGATATGAATTCAAAAGCTTCCTCCTTTGTTGATTTTCCTCCCCAACAAGGATTAGGAATGAAAAACCAGGCAACGCCGGGTATTCAGCTAGTGCTAAATAAATCTCACCACACTCCGTTTCTGTGTACCAAATGTCTCCTGGTGCTTTTGTCTAATGTAATATAAATGTTGGTTTGTTCATATACTGGTGTTTTGTGTATCTGTGATCTAATATAAGTCTAACAGTCTGCTTTCTTTATTATCTGCAGATCTTTCATTCAATTCAAACAACAGGATCAGAATTGCTTAAAATAATTGAAAAATATCATCAAGCGCTCAATGGTATGTATTGGCAATTTACATAAATATATCGATTTACCATGTATTTATAATGGCTTTATTATTGTTTTAATGCAGAGATGTCATCTGTATATATTTTATACGCACATGGATGCAACTATATTACTTTAAAGGGGTACTCCTTCCCATGACATCTTATCCAGTATCCAAAGGATAGGGAATAAGATGTCTGATCCCGGGGGAGGGCAGCCACTTGAACCCTCCACGATCTCCGGGCGGCACCCTGGTGTTTGGAACATTTTTGTTCAGAAAGCTAGGTTCGGGTGGCCGTGGTCGCAACGTCACGCCACGACCTCTCTCAGAGATCACGGGGGTCCCAGTGGCCGCACTGAGTACCCCTTTTAAAGCTCAGAAAACTTTAATACGGTCTTTCTTTTTCTAGCTTTGTCCTTGGAAGAAAATGATTTTGGTTTGCACTTGAAAGTACATGCCCAACAAAACAGTACCCGAGCTGGAAAAATGATGAAAGTCACTGGTGATGCTTTGTGCTCATCTGCTGGCCAGAGGTATACTATTTTTTTTATTTATTTACTATTTTAGAATACTTTAGATCAGTGGTACTCAACAGGTGGACCACGGTCCAGATCTAAACCGCAGCTACCAATTGTCTGGACCTCCAGACTGTTCTGGGAACAAGCAAGAAAAGGCAAATTCTCTCCCTGCATTAATCTCTCCCCGTCTTTTGTTTTGAATGAGATTGTGCTGCACCATTCACACAATGGAATGTCCGCAGCAGACATTCTGCCACGGAAATTAAGGACCCCAAACTCCTCCGACAGAATTTACATGTTTATTATTTCCGCTGAATTCGCTCAAAAAAATGCATTTCCTCTATGGAGATGGCAAATGGTGCATTTCCAAGCGCTCCTAGTGCCGGCTTGTTTTGCTGGTGCCTGCTACAGATGGAGTCTCTGGGCGGAGATTCTGTAGTGTGAATGATCCCTTATATTTAGGTGACCAGGATGCAGCATTATAATATTCAGGGAAACAGTGTGTGGCAGTATTATACAGTGGGGCAAAAAAGTATTTAGTCAGCCACAAATTGTGCACGTTCTCCCACTTATAAAGATGGGAGGCCTGTAATTTTCATCATGGGTATACCTCAACTATGAGAGACTTAATGAGAAAAAAAAATCTTTAAAATCACATTGTCTGATTTTAAAAGAATGTATTTGCAAATGATGGTGGAAAATATGTATTTGGTCAATAACAAAAGTTCATCTAAATACTTTGTTAAATATCCTTTGTTGGCAATGACAGAAGTCAAATGTTTTCTGTAAGTCTTCACAAGGTTTTCACACACTGTTGCTGGTATTTTGGCCCATTCCTCCATGCAGATCTCCTCTAGAGCAGTGATGTTTTGGGGCTGTCGCTGGGCAACACAGACTTTCAACTCCCTCCAAAGGTTTTTATGAAATGTTTCTTAAAAAGCCACTCCTTCGTTGCCCGGGCAGTGTGTTTGGGATCATTGTCATTCTGAAAGACCCAGCCACGTTTCATCTTCAATGCCCTTGCTGATGGAAGAAGCTTTTCACTCAAAATCTCATGATACATGGCCCCATTCATTCAATCCTTTACACAGTCGTCCTGGTCCCTTATCGTCCTGGTCCCTTATCATAAAAACAGCCTAAAGCATGATCTTTCCACCCCATGCTTCACAGTAGGTATGGTGTTTCTTTGGGTGCAACTCAGCATTCTTTCTCCTCTAAATACGACGAGTTGAGTTTTTACCAAAAAGTTCTATTTTGGTTTCATCTGACCATATGACATTCTCCCAATACTCTTCCGGATCATCCAAGTGCTCTCTAGCAAACTTCAGACGGGCCCGGACATATACTGGCTTAAGCAGGAGGACACGTCTGGCACTGCATGCTTTGAGTCCCTTGCAGTGTAATGTGGTACTGATGGTAGCCTTTGTTTCTTTGGTCCCAGCTCTCTGCAGGTTATTCACTAACCGTGTGGTTCTGGGATTTTTGCTCACCGTTCTTGTGATCATTTTGACACAAGGGGGTGAGATCTTGCTTGGAGCCCCAGATCGAGGGAGATTATCAGTGGTCTTGTATGTCTTCCATTTTCTAATAATTGCTCCCACAGTTGATTTCTTCACACCAAGCTGCTTGCTTATTGCAGATTCAATCTTCCCAGCTGGTACAGGTCTACAATTTTGTTTCTGGTGTCCTTTGATAGCTCTTTGGTCTTGGCCATAGTGGAGTTTGGAGTGTGACTGTTTGAGGTTTTGGACAGGTGGTGTCTTTTATACTGATAACAAGTTCAAACAGGTGCCATTAATACAGGTAATGAGTGGAGGACAGAGGAGACTCTTAAAGAAGAAGTTAAAGGTCTATAAGAGCCAGAAATCTTGCTTGTTTGTAGGTGACCAAATACTTAATTTCCACCATAATTTGCAAATAAATTCTTTAAAAAATCAGACAATGTGATTTTTATGTTTTTTCTCTCTCGTTATGTCTCTTATAGTTGAGGTATACCTATGATGAAAATTACAGGCCTCTCTCATCTTTTTAAGTGGGAGAACTTGCACAATTGGTGGCTGACTAAATACTTTTTTGCCCCACTGTACTTAGGTGACCAATGTGCAGCAGTAAAATACTCAGGGGAACAGGGTGTGACAGTATTATACTCTGAACACCAAAGAAAAATACCTTACACAGGCATGTGGAATTCCTATCGCCCGACGCCCAGGACATGCAGTTCTGGGCGCCGGGCAGGTGAATTTTTTGTAAGGGCTTCGGGCAAGCAGGACCGGACCTGACCAGCGTGCGGCGCTCTGCAGTCTGTATGGAGCGGGCTCCTGACTCCTGCCCGCTCCATACTCTGCAGCCCCTGGCTGTGGAAACTTGCGTCATCCGAAGCAGAGCAGGGGAGATGAGAAGCTGTCTCTCCCCTGCTCTGCCTTCTTTCTGCCATGCAGACGTGCGAGGGGGAGATGAGGCGGCGTGTATCGTCCATCCCCCCCCCCGACAGCGTGATCGCGAGGGGGCGATCCACTATGGAGGTAGTCGCAGGGCATACCTCTGTTCCTTGCTGTCCCATTGCTCTGTCATTGATAGAGCCTGGCTGGACCAGGCTCTATCAATGGATCACAGAGCACACAGATCAATAGAACTCTATTCATCTGTATGAGGAATCTAATGATTCCTCCTATAAGTCTAATAATGTGTAAAAAAAAAAAAAAAAAAAAAAAAAAACTTTAATAAAAGTTTAAAAAGCACACATTAACCCTTCCATGTTAAAAGTTCAAATCACCCCCTTTTCCTATATAAAAACATAATAAAAATAAACATATTTGGTATCGCTTCGTGCGTAATTGTACGACCTATTAAAATATAACATTATGTACAGTAAATGTAAAAACAAAATACCAAACCACAGAATTGCAATTTTTATAATATCCCAGAAAAAAAAGTTAAAAGGGGATTAACCTCTTCATCCCGAGTCCTTAAGGACGTGGGGCGTATGCATACGTCCGTGGGAATTCCGGTCCCCGCCGCTAGCCGATTGGGGACCGGACTGAGATGCCTGCTGAAATCATTCAGCAGACATCCCGGCACATCGCCCAGGGGGGTCCTGAGACCCCCATGTCGGCGATCGCAAAAAATCGCATGTCAATTCAGACATGCAATTTTCTGCTATTCCGGGCTGATCGGGTCTCTGGTGACCCGATCACCCAGAAAATAGGGATGATCGGAGCTGTCAGTGACAGCCCCGATCATCCTGAGGGCTAGGAGCAAGGTCGCAGTGCTGCGATTTCCTCCTATCCCCTTCCATTGGTCAGAACTGATTCTGACCAATGGCAGCGCAGGACAGTGGGTTGCTATGGCAACCCCCGTTCTGCCCACCCCTGGATGTCGTGGGGAATGTGAGTAGAAGATGGAGGCTGGTACCTGAAGGAGAAGATGCCTGGGGCCCCTGATCGTTGCTGGAGACAGGAGCAGGTAGGGAAACCACGTTTGGGGGGGGGGGGGGGGATAATGAAAGTGAAAGTAAAGCGATCTTTACTGTGGCAACCACTAGGAAGGCCAAACTGCAACTCCGAGCATGCCCAGACAGCCTTTGGAGGGTCACAGTTTGGAGACCACTGTTACAGTGGTGCCCAAACGGTAGCCCTCCAGATGTTGCCAAACTACAACTCTCAGCATGCCTAGACTGCCCAGGCATGCTGGGAGTTGTAGTTTTGTAACATCTGTCCCTTCAGATTTTGCAATTTTCATGAAATTTTTTAAAATTGCTGCTCTACTTTGAAGCCCTCTAATTTTTTCAAAAAGCAAAAATATGTCCATTTATAATGCCAACTTAAAGTGGACATATTGTATTTGTGAATAAAAATAAAATTTATTGGGAATATCCATTTTCCTTACAAGTATAGAGCTTCAAATTGAGTTATTAATTCGTAAAGAGACGGTGGTCAGAATTGCGAAAAAGGGCTCAGTCCTTAAGGTGAAACGGGCTGCGTCCTTAAGGGGTTAAAAAGTCAGATCAATACCAAAATGGTACCGATACAAAAAACTGATTATGGCGCAAAAAATTAGCCCTCATACAGCCTGGTATGCGGAAAAAAAATAAAGCTACGGGGTCAAAAAATGGCAATTAAAAAAATTCTAAAAAGTTCAGAATTTTTTTTAAATTAGTAAAACATGAGGTAAACTATAGAAATCTGGTATTGCTGTAATCAGGCCGGTCTAAAGTATGAAACTAACATGTTATCTCAACCACAAGATAAATGGCGTAGAAAAGAAAAACCACCAAATCTGCAAAATACTCTGTTACTATTTCACTTCACCTAATATATATTTTTTGGTTCAGAGAATGTTATTGAAAATGTTAAAGGTATCATTATAGTAGGTAGTTATGGCTATTATAGGGCGAGGAGGAAAAAAATTAGAGCATAAAAGCGAAAATTGGCCTGGACAAGTGGATCGTCATGAGGGTCAAGTAGATTTTGCTCCATTTTAGTCCCGTGGACAAGTAGTTTTTTTTATAAAATTTCCACACCCCTGCTTACATGTATGGAAGTAGTAGTGCACTCAAAACTTCTGTCACCGACGAGAAAAATAAATCGTGCACAGAGAGAACAATGGTAAAGTTTAAAATGTACAAACTTTATTCGAAAAAAGCATAAAATTACAATAAAAATTGAGTAGAAAATTAAGGCACCAGAATACAACAAACAATAGGTGGGAGAAGGTCCTGGAGATACTAGACATCATAAGACTAACATGGCATAGTATAAATTATAATAATGGCTGATGGGTCAAGCAAAGGCATGAACCATAGGAGGAACAGTTTTAAATAACACTGCCACGGTGGAGGTGCAAAGCACCATAAATGAACAATGGGATGTAAAGGAATATATAAGAGGTGCCAGACCTTACCTTTCACTTCAAATGCTTCCTCAGGGGGCGTGGAGGAAGCATTTGAAGCAAAACGATCATTGGGGTCTGGTGGGTAAGGTCTGGCACCTCTTATTTATTCCTTTTTTTTTTTTTATATATAACTTTTTTTATTAAAGAATTTTTCTTTAAAACAGATATTTGAGAATAAGAAAATAAAAGTACATAGAATAATAAACAGAGTCTTTACATATTAAAAAAGACCAGGTTACAATATGATAACCTAGATCCGGCTGTAAAGATGTTGTAAAGTCCAGATTATTTCAGGTCGGCTCTGTGAGTATCCGGGGAAGACCCCACATCAGAGACATGAAGCTTAGATAAAAGCCATTATCGAACAGATAATAAAGAATGAAGTGAGGATAATATGAAGTGCTATTAGAGCCTTAATATTCTGCTCAGACCTTCACCTGATGGCAGGCCTGAATAAGCAGACCCTTACTAAAAGTAGTTGAGTACGCCTACTTTAGATTTTAAACTGAAATTTCTGTTTAATAAACCACTTAGCACTCACAAGTAAAATCCTGCTGCAGTCTTTGTGAAGCCTTAGAAATGATTCCAATGAGTACAACTTGTGGTGGCTGAAGTTGTGTACAATGTGCTGGTTTGGTGCATCCTTGCTGTAAGATTAACCCCTTCAGGACGGAGCCCATTTTGGCCTTAAGGACCGGAGCGTTTTTTGCACATCTGACCACTGTCACTTTAAACATTAATAACTCTGGAATGCTTTTAGTTATCATTCTGATTCCGAGATAGTTTTTTCGTGACATATTCTACTTTAACATAGTGGTAAATTTTTGTCGATACTTGCATCCTTTCTTGGTGAAAAATCCGTAAATTTGATGAAAAATTTGAAAATTTTGCATTTTTCTAACTTTGAAGCTCTCTGCTTGTAAGGAAAATGGATATTCCGAATACATTTTTTTTTGGTTCACATATACAATATGTCTACTTTATGTTTGCATCATAAAATTGACGTGTTTTTACTTTTGGAAGACACCAGAGGGCTTCAACGGTCAGCAGCAAATTTCCGATTTTTCACAAAATTTTCAAACTCAGTATTTTTCAGGGACCAGTTCAGGTTTGAAGTGGATTTGAAGGGTCTTCATATTAGAAATACCCCATAAATGACCCCATTATAAAAACTACACCCCCAAAGTATTCAAAATGACATTCAGTCAGCGTTTTAACCCTTTAGGTGTTTCACACGAATAGCAGCAAAGTGAAGGAGAAAATTCACAATCTTCATTTTTTACACTCACATGTTCTTGTAGACCCAATTTTAGAATTTTTACAAGGGGTAAAAGGACACAATTTTTACTTGTATTTGTAGCCCAATTTCTCTCGAGTAAGGACATACCTCATATGTCTAGGTAAAGTGTTCGGCGGGCACAGTAGAGGGCTCAGAAGGGAAGGAGCGACAAGGGGATTTTGGAGAGAACGTTTTTCTGAAATGGTTTTTGGGGGGCATGTTACCTTTAGGAAGCCCTTATGGTGCCAGAACAGCAAAAAAAAAAACACATGGCATACCATTTTGGAAACTAGACCCCTCGGGGAATGTAACATGGGATAAAGTGAACCTTAATACCCCACAGGTGTTTCACGACTTTTGCAAATGTAAAAAAAAAATAAAAAATTTTACCTAAAATGCTTGTTTTCCCCAAAAAAATTTATTTTTAAAAAGGGTAATAGCAGAAAATACCCCTAAAAATTTGAAGCCCAATTTCTCCCGATTCAGAAAACACCCCATATGGGGGTGAGAAGTGCTCTGCTGGCGCACTACAGGTCTCGGAAGAGAAGGAGTCACATTTGGCTTTTTGAACGCAAATTTTTCTTTGGGGGCATGCCGCATTTAGGAAGCCCCTATGGTGCCAGGACAGCAAAAAAAAAAACACATGGCATACCATTTTGGAAACTAGACCCCTCGGGGAACGTAACAAGGGGTTAAGTGAACCTTTATACCCCACAGGTGTTTCACGACTTTTGCATATGTTAAACAAATTTTTTTTTTTTTACCTAAAATGCTTGTTTTCCCAAAAACTTTACATTTTTAAAAAGGGTAAAAGCAGAAAATACCCCCCAAAATTTGTAACACAATTTCTCCCGAGTACGGCGATACCCCATATGTGACCCTAAACTGTTGCCTTGAAATACGACAGGGCTCCAAAGTGAGAGCGCCATGCGCATTTGAGGCCTAAATTAGGGATTGCATAGGGGTGGACATAGGGGTATTCTACGCCAGTGATTCCCAAACAGGGTGCCTCCAGCTGTTGCAAAACTCCCAGCATGCCTGGACAGTCAACGGCTGTCCGACAATACTGGGAGTTGTTTTGCAACGGCTGGAGGCTCCGTTCTGGAAACAGTGGCGTACCAGACGTTTTTCATTTTTATTGGGGAGGGGAGGGGGGCTGTGTATGGGTATGTGTATACGTAGTGTTTTTTACTTTTTATTTTATTTTTTGTGTTAGTGTAGTGTAGTGTTTTTAGGGTACAGTCGCACGGGCGGGGGTTCACAGTAGTTTCTCGCTGGCAATTTGAGCTGCAGCAGAAAGTTTGCGGCAGCTCAAATTTGCAGCCAGATACTTACTGTAATCCTCCGCCCATGTGAGTGTACCCTGTACGTTCACATTGGGGGGGACATCCAGCTGTTGCATAACTACAACTCCCAGCATGCCCGTTGGCTGTCGGTGACTGCTGAGAGTTGCAGTTTTGCAACAACTGTAGGCACACTGGTTATGTATCACTGAGTTTGTGACCTAACTCAGTGTTTCACAACCAGTGTGCCTCCAGCTGTTGCAAAACTACAACTCCCAGCATGTACCGTGCATGGTGTACGGTGACTGCTGAGAGTTGTAGTTTGCAACAGCTGGAGGCAAATCGGTCGTGAAACACTGAGTTAGGTAAAAAAAAAACTCTGAGTTTCACAACCAGTGTGCCTTCAGCTGTTGCATAACTACAACTCTCAGCAGTCACCGACAGCCAACGGGCATGCTGGTAGTTGTAGTTATGCAACCAGCAGATGCACCACTACAGCTCCCAGCATGCACTTTAGCTGTTTGTGCAAGCTGGGAGTTGTAGTTATACAACAGCTGAAGGTACACTTTTCCATAGAAAGAATGCGCCTCCAGCTGTTGCAAAACCATAAGTCCCAGCATGCCCATAAGGGAATGCTGGGAGTTGTGGTGGTCTGCCTCCTGCTGTTGCATAACTACAGCTCCCAGCATGCCCTTTTTGCATGCTGGGAGCTGTTGCTAAGCAACAGCAGGAGGCTGTCACTCACCTCCAACGATCCAGACGCTGCAGGTCAGTCCCGCAGCCTCAGCTGCTCCTGGGGCCCCGATCCCAACAGGGGCGCCGGGGATCGGGGTCCCCAGCACCCGGGGTGCACGTCCCGCACCCGCTCGCGTCCTCCAGAAGAGGGGCGGAGCGGGTGCGGGAGTGACACCCGCAGCAGGCGCCCTGATTGGTCGGCCGGTAATCCGGCCGACGAATCAGGGCGATCGTGAGGTGGCACCAGTGCCACCTCACCCCTGCAGGCTCTGGCTGTTCGGGGCCGTCAGAGACGGCCCCGAACAGCCAGTAATTCCGGGTCATCGGGTCACTGGAGACCCGATTGACCCGGAATCGCCGCAGATCGCTGGACTGAATTGTCCAGCGATCTGCGGCGATCGCCGACATGGGGGGGCATAATGACCCCCCTGGGCGATATGCCGGGATGCCTGCTGAACGATTTCAGCAGGCATCCGGCTCCGGTCCCCAACCGGCTAGCGGTGGGGGCCGGAATTCCCACGGGCGTATGGATACGCCCTCGGTCCTTAAGGACTCGGGAGGCAGGGCGTATCCATACGCCCTATGTCCTGAAGAGGTTAGGGGACTATTAAAGCATCTGCACTGAAACAGTGCAAATGTTTAAGATGAAAGTACTATTGGGGAAATTTACTTACTAAACTTGACTTACTAATATATATAAATATATACAATATATACATGTATCTTATGTGTCAGACCACAGGAGGCCACATCCCCTGTAAGTCCTATCCATTTTTAAAATGGTAAGAGCAAAGTAAAAAAGTCACACATATTTGTGTAAGGGTGACATGTAAAAATGTGTAACTTTTGTATAGTCTAATAAATCCCTGATGTATTTTCTATTGTATTACATTTGCTGCTGCTGGTAGGCTTATGTCTTCTTTAGTACTACTTTTATTTTGGCTTTTCAGGTTATCCTTGTGTGCTCCACTTTCACGGCTTCAGCAAGAAATGGCCACCTTTACTAACCGAGCTGTCTCAGATACATTACTGACAATCAACCAAATGGAAAAGGCACGGACTGAATACAGAGGAGCCCTTCTGTGGATGAAGGATGTCTCCCAAGAGTTAGACCCTGACACCTATAAGCAAATGGAGAAATTCAGAAAGGTAAGAAAAGTAGGAAAGTTTTGGATCAAATAAAAAAATAATCACAGGGTTTTTTTTCAACCCAGATTGTAAACCATTTTTAGATAAAATACTTAAGCACAAATAGTGGATCTGTTATTTAACTGGGTTGAGATCTAATACTCACTGTAAGCTCATGCAGACTCTTACTTTGCTTTTAGCTCTCTTCAGTCTCTATTCCCCCTCCACTCCCTCTTGTGCCTTACCCTCTCAATAGATTTTTATGGACAGTATGAAATATGCTATCTCAGTGAGCTAATGGTCTATCTTGTCTTTAGACAGACTTTAGCCCATAAGTGATGACTTTAGGAGGCAGGGGGACTTGAAATGAGACTGATAAGGTGAGAAAGAAGTATTTTTCATTGAAACATTTAAATTTTTTATATCCACATGTATAATTGATGTATGCAAAGTTGTAACCTGTTGTAAGTTACCATCAATACAAATATAGAGTCACTAGGAATCAAAGGGCATATTGAGGATCCTGATAATGCAGGACATGTGGTATCAAAGGTAGATTAAAAAACTAACATTTATAAAGTGAACTCCATGTTTATCACCACTGAAGTTACAGAGGTGCTACAGCTTGGAGCTGCTTGGTCTTGAAGTATAGAAATAGAATTCAAGTATGTCAAAGCTTGTCACAGAATGTTTTAAACATTGTAACATAGGTCATCGTATTGAACTTAAGAAGATCTGATATCATATTGTTGGTCCATTTTCCCAGGTGCAAATTCAAGTAAGAAATACCAAGAGCCATTTCGACAAAACAAAAATGGATGTATGCCAGAAAGTAGACCTTCTCGGAGCTAGCCGATGCAACTTGCTATCACATTCACTTGCCTCCTATCAGGTACAATATGGACCGATTAAAAGAAACAAAACAAAAACAATAGCATTGTAACATGTATTTCGGTGTGCTCTTTTATATACTAGGAGACCTAGATTTTGTCTCTCCCTTTTTCCTCCTCAACTCTAGTGTTAGCGCAGTAAAAAGAAGGGACATATGCTATATCCAAGAACCACCAAGCGCTTATTCACAGCCACCTAGATGTACTCACACAGCCCTTCCCTTATGATGGAAGGGACCAGGAGGATTCAGATCCCGAATATCTCTGCCAGTTTCTCAAGATTTGCTTGATTCATGGCAGGCTGACACATTTTAATTGTTTTCGCTCCCATTCAATCCATTATTGAGTGTCTGAGAAGCTGGTTTGTGCATGTAACACATACATACTATTTTGGGACACCAAAAAATTATTTCAGCCACATTTCCTTATGCAAGATACAATTATAACTTCACTACCTGCAATGTGAGTGATTGGAATATTATTTCAGTGTATCATATAAATTACAGTCTAGCATTTTCAACTCAATACTGATATTAGGATTAGATTTTTGTACATTCGCCTCTGAAAACTCCCCAACTGGCCGGCAGATCTGACCTTTTTGATGCATTGGGTGTGATTGACAGTCAGGGTGGGAGGGGAACGCTGCTGAAACTCGCGGTTGCAGTAGGTCTCAAGGATGAGACCTGGGGCGTTCTCAACCTTTGAGATGTCTGTGCAACATGTCAAATGTTGTTATTGACAGTAACTCTTTTAACTCCAGAAATCATCTAAACATTACAGGGGTGTGTAAATTTTATTTTAAAAAAACACTTGTCCACAGGACTAAAACGGAGCAAAATCTACTTGTTCCTCATGACGATCCACTTGTCCTGGCCAATTTTCGCTTATTCGCTCTCGTTTTTTCCGCATTGCAATATAATAGCCATAACTAACTACTATAATTATACCTTTTAATTTTTCCATAACATATTCTTAAAAACAAAAACACTGGTGAAGTGAAATTAAAATAGTAAAAGATAATTTTGCAGATTTGGTGGTTTTCTTTTCTACGCCATTTACCTTGTGATTGAGATAACAACATGTTATTTGAATACTTTAGATTGGCCTTATTACAGCAATACCAGATGTTTATAGTTTCCGTCATGGTTTACTAATTAAAAAAAATACAAATTCTGAATTTCTCTATCGGCTCCATTGGGGGACACAGACCATGGGTATATGCTGCTGTCACTAGGAGGCTTGACACTATGGCAACAAGAAAAGTTGGCCTCTCCCAGCAGGGTATACCAGCCTACAGGCACCTGAGCTAATCGGTTTTAGCTTAGTGTCTGTAGGGGCCAGACGCTGGTCCCCAGACCTGGTCAAACATTTTTCTCGGTCACTCTTCATTGGGGGACACCTAACTGATGGTTATATGCTCCTGCCACTAGGAGGGGCTGACACTAGGAAAGAAAAAAGTCGACTCCTCCCTGGCAGGATATACCCGCCCACCTGCAGTGAGTCAACCAGTTTTAGCTAGTGTCACTTAGGAGGTAGACACATAGGTCTGGAGCTCTCCAGACCTTGTCTTTTTATTACTTTCTAGTAAGGGCTGTTTAGTTAGGTTCTTTATTCCTTTTTGTTTCCCTTTTTCAGGTAGCGGTTCAGGAGCATGGCGCTACCTGTTCCCCCATATGCGGCTAAGGGGCACGGGACATTGACGAAGATTTCTCAAATTAAAAAAAATTTTTATTGAAAAGTTTTCCAGAAGTGTACAAAACAGAAGGCACAATTATTCAACATAGGTTCAAAGCAATTTATATAAAACAGGGGAAACAAGGGTTTCCCAACAATGTATGCACGTCAGCTGCTTAAAAGGTCAATGACACACCACGTATGTGGCGTGTCGAGTAGTTAAGTTTGCTTAAAGTGAAATGGGCAAAGAGCACAGAACTAAGATCTGCCCAACTATTCTAGTCCGTGGCAAAAGTGGTCAATCAATGTCTGAGGGGGGACCTTACGGAAGAAAAAGAGTATCTGTCATGAAGAACACCGACGGGTCCACCAAGACAGGAGCTAAAGTTGGGTCAGGAAAGGGATAACTACTCAGTGATTGACGAAGATTTCAATGCACCGTCAACCCCTTCCCGCCAACGGCCAGCGCCTGGGGTTGCACCGTGGGTCCAGGTCCCCCTATTTTCCCTGCTCGTCTTGGGCTGTAGCAGCATGACGTGATGCAGGTGACTAAAATGCTGGCTGAAGAAATCTCAGGTGAGTATGTGAAGACAGGTGAGTATGTAAAGATGGTCGGGTAAGTATATTCCCCCCCCCTTCTCCCTTTCCCCTAGCAGTACAAGCAGTTGTGTTCTACTACTTCTGGGGCTGTTTTGAGGAGCCTGGACAGTGAGGGGTTAACCCTCGCTATTTTATTCATGCAGCCTCGACTGCATCTATGGGCTGAGGGGGTGGGGGGGGGGCTGCCTTTTTTGACTTACGGCTCGTCCTGCCGACTGGAGCCGTCCCCCCTCCGTCCGCTATGCGGTTCTGGTGGGGGTGCGTTCCGGGGCACTCGGCTGGCGGGAGTTCGGGGAACCATGGCGGCACATAGTTCAGCTCTTCTTCTTCCCCTGATTCCTGCGCGAGCCGATGGGTTTGACAGTTCCTCCTCTACAAGGGCGCTCTGCGCCCCATACTCCCTTCTAGTGCTCGGAACTACGGTGCCAGCTGAGTTTAGCTCCGCCTCCTCCGCTTTTTCTGGAGGCGGCACCACTTCGTCCACCGGCCTCCCGGAGCTGCGGCCTGGCGGGATCTTCTCCTTTCCGGGCCGTTTTTCGGTCTTAATTTTCCGGCACCACCACCCCCTCCACCTCTTCGGGAGGCGCCGTTGTTTTGTTTCAACAGCCTCCCGAAGCTGCGGCCCGGCGGGAGTTTCTCCTGTCCTGGCCGTTTTCATTTTCAATTATCCGGCACCGGCGGTGCCTTCTAACGGAGTTTAGCTCCGCCCCCTCCACCTCTTCGGGAGGCGGCAGCATTTTGTTTAACCGGCCTCCCGAAGCTGCGGCCCAGCGGGAGCTTCTCCTGTCCGGACCGCTTTCGGTTTCAATTATCCGGCACCGGCGGTGCCTTCCAGCGGAGCTTAGCTCCGCCCCCTCCACCCCTTCAGAGGGGTAAAGCACCAGTTGACACAACTGATATGTTGGAGTCCAAGCATAGTATATAAGCTAAGGGTTCTGCTTCTATTAGCCTCGTAGCTATGCGGCTTAGCAAACACTTCTAAGCGTGCTGCTCCGGCCGCCGCCGCTCCTGAGGCTGCCCGCTGATTGCGGGAGTTAGGAATAAAAAAAAAAATCCTGCAGCTTCTCAGACATTATGGGTGCGAGGTGTCCAATGGACCGATTCACCCATACCTGTGGGCCGGCACAACTGCTGGGTGTGGTATATGAAGGACTGTCCCGATATGTCTTTAGGACCCATATTAGTGCGCCAGTCAGTGGTCTTCATGGTTTTCCTCTGCCGCTTGCCACACATCTCACGGCGGATGTCTCTATTGCTGCAGTTCCGATGCTCCACTGCCGGGTGCGGTATATGAGGAGCTAACCGATGTGTCTTCCGGACTCATACCAGTAAGCCAGACAGTGGTCTGCATGGTTTCCTCTGCCTTTTCTCACACGTCTCATGGCGGAGATGCCTGTGGCAGCAGTTCCGTTACCCCACTGCTGAGTGCGCTATCTGGAGAACTGACCCATGTGTCTTCTGGACTCATACCAGTAAGCCAGACAGTGGTCTGCATGGTTTCCTCTGCCTTTTCTCACACGTCTCATGGCGGAGATGCCTGTGGCTGCAGTCCCGATATCCCACTGCTGTGTGCGGTATATGGAGGTCTCCCCGATGTGTCTTCAGGACTCATACCAGTAAGTCAGACAGTGGTCTGCATGTTTTCCTTCGCCGTTTGTCTATTGTTTCACGGCCCTACGGCTGATTGCGGTATATGGTGAACAGACCCGATGTGCCTTCCGGGCCCATACCAGTAGGCTAGACGGTGGTCTGCATGGTTTCCTTTGCCGTTTATCACAAGTTTTACGGCTGAGGTGTATGGGGCTGCAGTTCCGATACCCATTGCTGGGTGCGGTATAGGGAGAACTGACCCAATGTGCCTTAAGGACCTTAAGGCTCCTTGCGACTTGTGCCTTAACGACCTTAGGGTTCCTTGCGACATCTTCTATGGACCATCCCTGTCAGCCAGGCGGTAGTCCGGATGGTTTCCTACATCACATGATTCACCGCTGGTGCATCTGCGTCTGGTTTCCGGTTCCTCCCTACTGAGCGAGGTACCGATGGTATGTATGGTTGTCTTCCGTGGATCCATGCCAGTAGGCCAGACGACGGTCTGCATAGTTGACTACACCGCCTGTCATACTTCCACCGGCTGCTGTTCTGAGGCTGGTGTTCCAGTCCCTCTCTACCGGGTAGGTACCGATGGGATGCATAATTGTCTTCCTCTACCTGTAGAGGAATTGATGTGGAGGGGACAAGACGAGAAGGGATTTAATGGAGGAGGTGATTAGATGGAAAGAGAAGTTCTCGGTTGAGACCATCCTAAAAATAAAAACAAAGACTAGCATGAAATATAAGAATAAGTAGAATATATAAATAAAGCATTGATTGGAACAGTATATAATAAATACCATTGATGTAAAATGGAATTCACTGACGGTAATAATAAATACTAAAATGCGTAACCAACAACATAACTGCAGGAATTGATAAACATATATATATATATATATATAAAATATATAAATATATATATATATATATATATATATATTCAAATCCGATAACAAAAATCATTATCAATTAAGCATAACTCCCCTATTCCCTTCTATCCCCTATCCTTCCCCCTCCCCTTTTTCTTTTTCCTTCCTCCCCCTCCCCCTCTAGTCTTCCTCCCTCCCCCCTGTACCCCCCCTCCCCCCTCTTCCCCTCCCTCTGTCTATCTTACCATATATTTACTATGTTAAGGGAATAACAGATGAATTCTAAATAAGTACTTTGTTGACATTCTATAAAGAATTACCTATCAAGACAACAGTAAGTGGAACTATAGAAGATATGGAGAAAGGTGCTTTCCTTTTCTTCACCCTTTTCCTTCTTCTTTTCCTCCCCTCTCGTACCCCCCCCCCCCCACCCCCACCGTCCTCACTCTCTTTTATATACATCAAGCAAGCGGAATAATAGATGAACTATAAACGGAAGTTATATTGACATCTTATACAGAATAACTTACTTAGAGATTAATAATAGTAGAAGATAAGGAAAAAACATAAACTACACATGCGCAAGATACCCTTGTGGAATGAGAGAGGCCACGTGATGTAAACAGAACAACACGAGGAGTAGAAGGAAGATCGAGAAGGCGCATGAGCTAGACTCCAATATGGAGCGAGATGCGCGGACGGGATGTAAACAAAACATCACGTGGATTCGCAAGAGGATAGAGAGTGCGCATGCGTGCACCTACCAAGAAACGATCCGCAATTCATATACCCGTATCTAGCAACCCGAGGTCATGTGGCGAATACGTCATTGCGTCACCTGGAGGCAGAAAATACGCGAATTGGAAAGCGTCCGCCAACCGGTGACGCGGCAATTGCCCATTGGTTAGGCGGACACAGACAGCGCATCGGAAATGATGCGCAAATAAGAAGTTATATAAATGCCACCAAACACTGACACGCCATACCCACTGTACTCTTGATAAAGCTAGGTTGTCTAGCGAAACGCTGAGGCCGGGTGTACGGATTTTAGCCAGAAGTGTGAACTAGGACACAAAATGATCTTGCCATACCAATGAGTAACTGGAATATTGAAAATAACCAGCAGCATAGGCTGGAGTTTGTATAACAGTACCACCTAGTGGGCTGAAATTCACAGTGCCCTAACACACTACCTGATAATTTAAATTTTTTCTTTCCTTCTGTGTGTTATATATTTTAGAAATATCAATAAAAGTTATATTTTAGGTGGGTCCTTAGTTTAGGATACTACTCCCCGGAGGGGCAACCCTCCAGAAGGGGATTGGAAATTTTTGGATATTAACCCAGAGATCCACCGTGACAATTTTTTGCATGATTTGAATAATTGTCTTTGGTGACTCCATGCCAGTTAGCCTGACAGTGGGCTGCATGGTTGTATACACCGCCTGTCATACATCCCGTGGCTGTCTCTGTGCCTGGGGTTCCGGTTCCTCACTACTCGGCGAAGTGCCGAGGGTATGACGGTTGTCTGGTCAAGCAGTGATCTGCATGGTTGCTGCACTATCTGTCAATCTTCAGTCGGCTTATGTATCTTATGTATCTGCAGCTTGGGTTCCGGTACCTCATTGCTGGTAAGGTGCCAATGAGATGCATCGTTGTCTATTTTGGACCCATACCAGTATGCCAGACACTCGTCTGCTTGGTTGTCTTCACTGCCTGTCCTGCATCAACCACCTGGTGTCTCTGCCTTTTCGGTTCCCCACTATTGTGTTAGGCGCCTATCGGAGTATTCCTTTCTCTGCTATGGTCCCATACCAGTGAGCCAGGCAGTGGTCTGTATGGTTGACTGCACCGCCTGTCATACATCACATGATGTATCTGAGACGGCAGTTCCGGTGCTTCTCTGCTGAGCGAGGTGCCAATAACATGATTCGTCTTCTTGATCATATACCTGTAGCCAGGTAGTGGTCTGCTTGGTTTCCTGCGCCACTTGTTACACATCACGTCTCCAGTGTTTCTGCAATGGTCTTCTACGACCTCACTACGGTGTGGGGTTTCCGCCGGGACGACTTGCTGTCCCTTGAGGACTCACACCGGTTGGCCAGACAGTTGTCTGCATGTTTTCCACTGCCGAGTGCCCCACGGCGGATGTTTTTTGGCGACTAGTTTTCTTGTACCCCACTGTTGTGCGTGGTATATGTGGACCTGACCCAGCGTGTCCCGTGGACACTATACGGGATATCAGGGATGCATTCCTCAGTCCCTCTGCTTCCCTCTATCTCTCTCCTGGAGGCAGGGTTTATTGGCCTCCCCGCCCTTCCTTCTTTGTCATAGTGCTTGGTTATCTCCGGTGGTCCGGCTGTTCCCTTTCTCAGCCAGACTGCTACCCTGGGTCATCTTTCACCACTGGGTGTCTCCATGTGCGGGACCAGATGTACCCACAGTCTCTTGGCCCCAGAGCCAGACTGTGCCTGCTCGGTGTTATAATTCACCTAGTCACCTCCCACATTCGGCTGCCACTGCAGCTGTTGTCCGATGTCTCTCTCCCGGGTGCAGTCCCGCAGAGCGTGTGCATGTGGGTTCTTAGGACCCTTGCTTCCTATAGGTCACACGGTGTCTGCCTTTTTCCTGCTCCACATTCCTTCTGCATCTCCTGTGTCTGCGGCTGCAGCCTTGGTGTTTGGCACCATTAGGAGATGGGGTGTGGGTCTTTTGTCTGTGGGTTCCAGGGCTTTTCACAGCAACAGCTGCGTCGCTCTGTTCCTCTTTCTTATGTTGCACTGTTGATCTGCTGTGGGCATAACACCTTTCCTGCTGGTCCTTCCTATGTCTGCATTTTTCCCGTGTCCACGGTCTTTGTACGCCACTGTTGTCGTGGAGTCCTACATATGCTAGGATCGCTTTGTAGGTTAGAGCCATCTTCCTTTTGCTCGGTGAGTGCGCCCAGGGACTTTCGGTCCCTGCAGTTCCGTGGCGGCTGAGCACCTCTGTTCTGCCATGCGGCCTGCTGGGATGTCTGTCGGCTCAGCCCCTCCCTGTCCTTCCGAGTGTTCTTGTCTGGGGTGACTCTGGCATCTCCTCGTCACTGTCTGGACTAATCCTCAACAGGTCTTGTATTTTTTGCCTGGCTTCGGGGTACGGGGCTCTGATCTCTCTTGGATCGCCGGTGGCTCCTTCGGGCGGCGAAGGTTGCTGCTGGGGCCTGGGCCAGTATTTGCTTTTCCCTGCTCCTTCTGCGCCTAGCGCGCTTGCCGCTACCCCTTTTCACTTGGGATGCGGGGACCAGGGTGCTTGTCATAGGTCCCTACTTGAGTTGTCGTCTCAACCTCCCTTGGTTTTTCCCTTCTGGAGGGACTATTTGGTTTTTGCTAAGATGCATTCGACAGTGGATTTTACAATCTAGGCTTGTGTGCTTTCTGTCCGCTATCGCCGCCTAGGGCTCTGTATGTCCTTCTACCCCTATTGTCTGGGTCAGTTGTTCTGCATTGACTCCACAGTCTTCTAGAGTACTTCTTTCTATACCGGCCCTTGGGAGTCCGAGCTGGGTTTTTATTGGTTCTCCTCCATTCCCATTCTGACGGGATGTTTTTTGGGGCTGCTCAGGTCTACTCGGACCACTCTGATCTCTCACTGTTGGTCCCCTGGATTTGGACTCTGTCCTGCGATGCTGCGGTGTTCCTTCTTTTCAAGCGGCTCTCCGATTCCTTAAGCCTTGGTGATGGTTCAGTTCTTGGACATTTGTGGTGGCCGGCCCCTGACTCCTCAGCGATCCGTTGATCGGGGTGATATTTCGGTTCTGCTCTCCTTCCCCTCTTTCTGGAATTTTTTCCTGTTTCCTCTTTCCTGTGTTTCCTTGTCTCTCTTTAAGACCCAGGTGCCTTGGGTCTCTGCAGAGGATGGACCTTCCCTTCGGGTTCTGGTCCTTCTCCTTGGAGGGGAGATCTTCCGGGAACTCATTGTTCTGGCCCTAGTATGTCTCCGACCTGGGGACTCGTCTATAGACCTTGTGGGCATGCAAATTCAGTCTTGGACTGTCTCCCCTTCGCTGTGGGTTGTTTTTTTCCCACCCTAGGGGACTGCTTCGGTACGTCCCATCATTTAGGTGTCCCCCAATAAAGAGCGACCGAGAAAAGGAGATTTTTGTACTCACCGTAAAATCTTTTTCTCGTAGTCTTCATTGGGGGACACTGCACCCACCCATTTCTTCCTTTTCCGTTTCTTGGGTTGTTTCCGGGATTCCATCTAGGGTCCTTCGGACGTATTTTCTTTCGGGCTTCTCCTACTGCTTTGTGACAAAACTGGTTGCCTCACTGCAGGTGGGTGGGTATATCCTGCCAGGGAGGAGTCGTCTTTTTTTTCTTTCCTAGTGTCAGCGCCTCCTAGTGGCAGGAGCAAATACCCATCAGTTAGGTGTCCCCCAATGAAGACTACGAGAAAAAGATTTTACGGTGAGTACAAAAATCTCCTTGTTATTTTCAAGTTTAGGGACGTTTAGATTTTTCTCTCCCTTTTCTTTTCTTGTTTTCAGCTGGGGACTCAGGAACATAGCGTTCACTGTATCCCCATTTGCGATGAAGGGGCACAGACTATGTAGATGTACGGTCAGCTCCTGGGGTTGTACCTCACGGTCCAGGTCCCTCTACCTCCCTGCTCGTCTCGCTGTTACAGCCTGGAATGATGCAGGTGACAAAAGCTGACTGAAGACTAAGTTCTTCTGACTAAGGTGAGTATTTTTCCCTCTTTTTCTTTCAGGTTTTAGAGACTTCCATCCTCTGGAGACGCCCTACTTAGAGCCCACTCCTCTTTATTGTTACTAGGCAATCCCTAACAACCCCTGGGGATGTGGGGAATGCTTTTCCTATTGTCAGTGATGTAGGACTGTACCCCTCCTCCCTTGGCGCCTGTCTGTACAGGCGCCGGAACCTCAGGAACGCGGAGTTTACTTTCATTATTCGGCAGCCGCGCGCTGCCAACAGCTCCCTTCCTGCACTCACGGGCAAGCGCTTGTTCGATGAGTACGGAGCACACTTCTTACTTCACGCTCTTACTTCGCCAGCGGCGCTTCTCCACGCTCCCTTCCCTCTCGCAAACGCCATTATAACTCGGACAGTTATCATCTTTTGGCCGCGGGCTCCTGCTGGGTATTAGCCCCGCCCACTTGCGGCCAGCGGGGATCGTGCCCTATGAAGTGCGAGCATGTGAACCAGCCGTTTTTTCTCTGTCAATTAGCGCTGTGCGCGCAGAGGTGTTCTCAGGGCCAATAAGAGGCGTCCTAATCTAGTCCGGCCCCTTTCTTCTCATTGGTCCTGCATTTCTCCCCTCCTGTCTCTCTCTCCTCAGCTGCAGACCAGAGTTCTCCTCACTGCCGCGACCTTTGCTATGGACACAGACGCTGGGTGAGACTGTTTCACTTTTGCTATGTCCGAGCCCAGAACTGTCCCTCCCTCTAGACAGCTAACTAGGGCCCTGGTCACCTATTATACTTGCAAGGGATGCAATTCTAAAATGTCTGGTTCTGCTGAACCCACTTGTTCCACCTGCACCACTGCACTCCCCGACCTTCCTGGTATTTCTACTTAGGATCCCCCTCCATACCCTGTGGGCTCTGCTATCCCTCCAGAATGGGTGTCTTTCCTCTCCCATTCCATTTCCGACTTGGCTCAGGTCTCCCATTCCAAGGTGACTGCCTTGGAGAGGTCCTCCTTTTGCTGACCCTCTAGAGCGACCCCCTCTCCCTATGCTAAGCGCTCTCACAAGCGTACTAGGGGTAGTTCCTCTGACTCCTCTCCGGAGTCTGCTAGCAGACATAGGCGCTCCCCTCATAGGTATCGCCCCTCCGCTCCAGCATTCCATAAGCGCCCGTCTTCTAGGGGACGCTCCCCTCGTCGCCGCTCTGGCTCTCCAGATCCGCGCACCAGGTCAGTTTCACCCTCATCCAAGGCTACCTCCACCCATTCCCACTCTCCTGGGGAACTGGAAGATGAGGCTTCTGGTTCTGCATCTGACTCAGAGGACCAATCAGATATTGCCGGCCTGGTGGACAACTTGGTCTTGGCCATAAGGGACACCTTTCATCTGGAGGACCCATGAACTTTGGACGTAGCTCCAGAAGTTTCCTTTCACCGTTCCCATCCTGCACCCAAAGTTTTCAGCTCTCATGCTGAATTTGAAGCCTTGCTGGAGTCTGGCTGGAAGCATCCTGACAAGTGGTTTCAAGAAACTAAGAAGGTTCAAGCGCAATTTCCCTTCGCCAGGGACAATTTCCTTTTTCAATTTCCATTTCAATTTCATTTCAATTTCCCTTGCTCGTGGACCTCTCCTCCAACAGTGGACCCCTCCTCCAACAGTGGACCCACCGGTCTCCCACCTATCAAAAGCAACTACTCTGCCGTTGGCTGATGCAGCTTCCTTCAAAGATCCGGCGGACAAGAGGGTAGAGACTCTTCCTTTCTGCCTGCATTTGCTTCTGCCTGGGTGTCAAAAGCCCTTTCAATCTGGGCTTCTCAACTTTGCCAAGGTATTCTTTCCGGATCCCCTACGGAGGAATTGGCTGACTCAGCTCTCCAACTCTCTAGGGCTGCAGACTATCTGTGTTCTGCTTCCATGCAGTCCGCCCACTGTGCGGCTTTTGCCACAGGCAACCTGGTGGCTCTTCGTCGTTCTATGTGGCTCAAGGCCTGGAACACGGATGCCGCTTCTAAGAAATCTCTGACGGAGCTTCCTTTTACCAGTTCTTGACTGTTTGGTAAGCGCCTGGATGAGATGATCTCTGAGGCGACTGGTGGTAAAAGTTCCTTGTTACCTCAAAATAGGGCTCACAGTACTACTTCTCCTCCAAAGCCGACCTCCTTTCGGGCGTTTGGTTCTAGTAGAGCGTCCAGACAGGCACCTTCGCGAGACAAGAAGGCTCCCTCCTTCCAGACCCGTCTCTCCTGGAAATCTGATAACCGTTCCGGTCGTTTCACGGCCAAAGCGGGCACCCGCAGGCCTACCTCTGCCTGAAGGGAAGCCCCCCACCCGGGGATTTCTCTCGGGTTGGAGGTCATCTGTTACTCTTCCAGGACGTTTGGTCTGCGCATGTGTAGGACTCCTGGGTCAAGGACGTGGTATCCAACGGGTACCGGATCGAGTTTGCCTCCCTTCCAAGAGATCGCTTTTTTAGTTCCCGGGCCCCCTGGTCCCCCTCTCTGGCAAGGGCCTTTCGGGGCGCGCTCCAGTCCCTTCTTATTCAGGAAGTAATTGTCCCTGTTCCTCCCAAGGAGAGTTTTTTGGGTTTTTATTCCAACCTCTTCGTGGTCCTTAAGAAAGGGGGTTCTGTTCACCCGATCCTTGATCTGAAGCGCCTCAACCAACATCTTCTCCTCCACCATTTCCGCATGGAGTCTCTCCATTCGGTTGTGGCGTCCATGGATCAAGGAGAGCTTCTTTCCTCAGTGGACATCCGGGATGCCTACCTCCACATTCCAATATTTCCAGGACATCAGCGGTATCTCCGCTTTGCAGTTCCAGAAGGCCATTTTCAGTTTGTGGCCCTTCCCATCGGTCTGGCCACTGCTCTGAGGGTCTTCACCAAGGTCCTGGTGCCTGTTATCGCCCTCTTACGGACGAGGGGTGTCTCAGTGATTCCGTACCTGGACAACCTCCTGATCAAGGCTCCAACCAGGATCCAGAATCTGGAAAGTCTCCTTCTCACCCTTCAGGCCTTGTCCCGTTTCGGCTGGTTGGTCAATCAGGACAAGTCCAACCTAACTCCCACCCAGTCTCTAATTTTCCTGGGACTTCAGTTTGACATGGCGTCCGCCGGGATTCTGCTTCCGCCAGACAAGTGGCTGACTCTCTTTTGTCAGGAGTTCGGATGCTCCAGAACCCCGTTTCAGTTTCCATTCGCTTCTGCTTGGAGGTCCTCGCCCGGATGGTGGTGGCCATGGAGGCTGTTCCATTTGCCCAGTTTCATTACCGTCCTCTTCAACTTGCGCTTCTATCCCAGTGGGACAGAACTCTGTTATCTCTCGATCGCAGGATAATTCTTCCTCAGAGGTCTCGCCAATCCCTTCTGTGGTGGCTTCATTCCCCCCCTGCTTTTACAGGGGTGCTCCTTTCTGCCCCTCCATTGGCAAGTCGTCACGACGGATGCCAGTCTTTCGGGCTGTAGAGGTGTTTTCAGGGACCAGACCGTCCAGGGCTTTTGGTCCCCAGAGAAGCCCTTCTCCCCATCAACATATTGGAACTGAGGGCAATCTATCTTTGCCTGTGCCATTGGGAGATCCTTCTTCGGGACCGTCCTGTTTGTGTCCAGTCGGACAACTCCACTGCTGTGACGTATATCAATCGCCAGGGCAGCACTCGCAGCTTGGCGGCGATGGCCAAGGTGTCCAAGATTCTTCTCTGGGCGGAGCTCAGAGTTCCGGCCATCTTAGCAATTCACATTCCGGGAGTGAAAAACTTTCTCAGCCAATCCTCAGCCGACCCCGGTGAGTGGTTTCTTCATCCGGAGTTGTTTGCAGAGATCTGCAACCTCTGGGGAACTCCGGACGTGGACTTATTCGCATCCCGCCACAACCAGAAGGTTCCTCCCTTTGTGGCAAAGTCCTGGGATCCCTTGGCTCTGGCCATGGATGCCCTAGGGATCCCTTGGTCGGATCTTTTCCCACCTCTTCCTCTCCTTCCCAGTGTCCTGAGGAAACTCAAAGCAGAGGGCATTCCCGCCGTTCTTGTGGCTCCGGACTGGCCCAAGAGGGCATGGTACGCCAACGTGGTCCGACTACTGGACGACGTACCGCTGCGCCTCCCTCTTCATCCAGACCTTCTCTCTCAAGGTCCCCTTTGCCACCCCAATTTACTGTCGGTGCATTTGACGGTGTGGCGGTTGAGACCGCGGTTCTGAGGGCTTGAGGTTTCTCTTCCCAAGTGATTCGCACTATGATCAGGGCACGCAAGCCCTCTTCTGCGAAGATTTACCCCTGGACTTGGCGGTCTTATTTTCGCTGGTGTGAATCTCACTCTTTCTCTCTCCCTCAACTTCTATCCTTTTTGCAGTCGGGGCTAGATCAATAGTATGCTCTCAGCTCCCTTAAGAGTCAGGCCTTGGCGCTTTTTCAACGTCCTCTAGCCTCTGATCCCCATATCTGGACTTTCCTTCAGGGAGTGGCCCACACGGCCCCTCCTTACAGATCCCCTACACCCCCTTAGGGACTTGAACTTAGTTCTTGGTGCCCTGCAGGGTGCTCCCTTCGAACCTCTCAGGGAGGTTCCTCTTCGTCTCTTTTCCTGGAAGGGGGCATTCCTTATTGCAATTACCTCTATCAGGAGAGTTTCAGAGCTGGCAGCTCTCTCCTGCCGTTCTCCCTTCCTGGTCATCCACCAGGACAAGGTTGTCTTTTCCTTTTTGTCCGGCTCCATCGCATCCCACAGAACGTTTGCTCCACGAGCTGGATGTTGTGATGGCTGTTCGGACCTACCTCTCAGTCACTTCTTCTTTTCCACAATATGACTCCTTTTTTGTTCTTACGGAAGGTTGCCGTAAAGGACAAGCTGCTTTAAAGGACACCATTTCTTGGTGGATCCGATCTGCTATTTCGGAAGCTTACTGCTGCAAGGGGAAGACCCCACCCTTCAGGTTTTCTGCTCATTCCACTCGTTCTGTCGGGGCATCCTGGGCTCTCCGCAACAGGGCTTCAGCTTTGCAAGTTTGTAAAGCGGCCACATGGTCGTCTTTGCACACCTTTACGAAATTCTACCAGATTCTTACCTTTGCATCCGCTGATGCTTGTCTGGGCCGTAAAGTGTTGCAGGTGGCGGTGGTCCAGCCTTCCACCTGACTGGTTTTCCTTTGCCCACCCTAGGGACAGCTTTGGTAAGTCCCAAGGTCTGGGTCCCCCAATGGAGCCGATAGAGAAAAGGAGATTTTTTTTATGCTTACCTTAAAATCTCTTTCTCAGAGGGTCCATTGGGGAAAAAGCCCTTCTTTTCTCTGGTGTTCCTGGTTCAGTTACCTGTCCGTGGGTGTGTTCAGTTGATTTTTATTCTGTGGTTTTCTCGGACAGTTTGTGGCCTTTTTTCCTGACCTGTCGCTCCTCTCCTACTGCTCTGGGACTAAAACTGATTAGCTCAGGTGCCTGTAGACAGGTATACCCTGCTTGGAGGGGCCGACTTTTCTTGTTACCATAGTGTCAATCCTCCTATTGACAGCAGCATATATATACCCATGGTCTGTGTACCCCAATGGATCCTCTGAGAAAGAGAGATTTTTCGGTAAGCATAAAAAATCTTTATTTTATTTATTTATTTTTATTGCAATTTTCTGACCCCTGTAGCTTTAAAAAAAAAAAAAAAAACTTTTTGCATACTAGGCTGTATGAGGGCTCATTTTTTGCGCCATGATCAGTTTTTTGTATCGGTACCATTTTGGTATTGATCTGACTTTTTAATAGCTTTTAACTTTTTTTCTGGGATATTATAAAAATTGCAATTCTGTGGTTTGGTATTTTTTTTTTCGATTTATGTCATTTACTGTACGGGATACATAATGTTATATTTTAATAGTTTGTACAATTATGCACGCAGCGATACTAAATATGTTTTTTTTTATTATGTTTACATGTTTTTATATAGGAAAATTGTGTGATATGAACTTTTAATATGAAAGGGGTTAATGTGTAACTTTCATTAAACATTTTTTACACTTTATTAGTCCCTTAGGGGACTTTTAGGAGGAACCACTAGATTCCTCATACAGATCAATAGAGTTCTATTGAACTCCATTGATCTGTGTGGTCTGCGATCCATTGATAGAGCCTAGTCCAGCCAGGCTCTATCAAGGACAGTGCCACGGACACCAGGGAAGCAGAGGTAAGCCCTCCGGCTACCTCTATAGTGGTTCACACACACCCCAACCCCCCCCCCCCCCCCCCAGCGTTCACATGTCCCTTTAGACACCGCTGTCACGGCGATCTAAAGGGTTAATAGCCAGCCGCAGCGGCATGCTAGCTATTAGCGGCGGCCCCCAGCTACTGAAATCAGCTTGGGGCTGAAGAGTAGGGAGTGGGCCGGAGTGGGGAGCCTGCTCCATACTCCCCTGTGAGCGCCGCCATGCTTGTCGGGGTCCCGAAGCAGGGCTAAGGACCTGAAAAATTCACCTGCTCGGGGCCCGGAACTGCATGTCCCGAGCATCCAGGTGATACAAATTCCACATCCCTGCATGTACATGGCCTAAAACAACTGTTTTGCGATTGAGTTCTTTGTAATGTGATCATAGCTCATTATATAAACATTTTCTTTTTTTCTTTACAGACAACACTTTTGCACTTTTGGAAGAAGACCGCACATCTAATGTCTGAAATACAGGAGGAATTTCAAGAGCTGCTTCCATATACCCCATCCTGCCTGAAGGTTTATTGTACTGTTTTGTTTTACATATACTCTTACTATTTAAAATTTTACATGATTAGTTCTTAAAGCTAGAACTGAATGAATTGAGAACTGTACAGAGAACATCAGTTCCTTGTGTCTTAAGTCTTATGAAGCTGTGCTACCAATGCCAATATTTACCCTTATTTATTCATAGAATACCAAAGAACTTCAAGTTCAAGAACACCACAAAGAAAATTATAACCATAAAATAATTTTTTATTGAAATACATTAAAAACATGATATTGTGCACAAATGAAGCAAAAAGTGATAGTTGCCAAATGCAACGCAGAGGCTCAACAGTATTTCCAATAAGGATATAGGCCGACATTTATCATTGTCTTTTAGACTGTTTTTTTTTTTTGTTTCTAGGAAAGGCACCTTTTTTTGCGCCTTTTGGTTCACACATTTCTGCTGATTTTGAGTTGCAGTCCACTGATTTTGGCAATACACACTAAATAGAAGGGTTTTATGAACTGCACCTTTTTGTAAAAAGGCGCAAAGCCACTGAAAAGTGTCTAAAACTACACCAGCCCAGACTTAGCTTAGCTTTTGGTGTATGTGAAGAGTGAAATTTCAGAAAATGTCTATTACCTGCACAAAATTTGTCAAATGCTCTGCAACCATTTAATACATTTGGTGCTCCTACACATTACAGGCACACACAAAAAAAAAGTGTAGAAAAATGCTTGACTTACACCTACAATGATAAATGCCGGCCATCGTGCAGTTCTATGTACTAAGGCGATACCTAGCAGAATAAAGCATACTCTTATGCATAATGAGATACAATAATGGTCACATACAAATGTGTCAGTGCATGTCCCAAATAGCAGCTCCTACAAAGTGGCTTATGTGCATATAAACAAAGTAATGTGCATGGATCAGTATAAATATTATTGCACAAGCCCTGTAATCAGCCAACACTACCAGATAGTACTTGCAGCAAATGTCGCGTCAGGTAAAAGTGACCAGTATATAGAAACTGCAACAGTGAGCTAAACAATCTTACCCATGTGGGAATGGAAAACTTCCGCTCGACCTCTACGATCGTTTCAGAACCCTTTCGCAAGAGCCTAACTTAGCTTCCTGCCGCCATGTTCCATGGTCTTATTACAAGTTTTCTCCTTTATTGGTTTAATGGAATCATGTTTGATACCTCAGATGTAATGTCATGATGGCATATGAGTTACAGTATCGCATATCCTTAGGACTTGTGTATTCCTTATTTATTCATATTGGTATTAAAGGCATATTCATCCATATCACTTCCTATGGAAATGCAGGCTATAGTTAAAACCACTGGTAAGACCACTAATAATCCTGTGTTGCAGACATTGCCTGTGGTGGCTTAAGGGTTAGTCATCTTTTAGGTCCCAGTCCTGCAGCAGAGCTGAGATCACTTCACAGGAGTTTTGTATCACTGAAAGCTTAACACGAATTCCTCCTGGGTTCTCAGTGTTCAAGATAATGTCTGCAGTGACTGAGGAGATGGAGAATAGGGCAGACATTATTTGGCATTGTTTTTATTTTCTATGTTTGGCTTAGTGTACAAAAGCAATCCTGCCTGACCAGTAACTTTAGAAAGACTTACCAAAGGTAATGTTGGGTATCCCCATTTTCTTGGTTTGGGGTACTAATCCTAAGAGCAAGGGCATGTGCTATATGTGTTTGGGTTTAAGGACCGTTTACACAGGATGATCAGTCGAACAAATGTCCGTAGGAATGTTTGCTCCTGATATTGCCCCTTGTAAAATGCAAACACATATGTTGGCTGATTGCAAAAAATCATCACATGTGTAAACAGGGAATGTGCTGCCCTCAATAATGAAAGTGTTTTGTGGGTGTTTACTCCAGACAACTGTCTAAATGGTCATTTTATTAAGGGATGACCAACTTGTACATGGTCAATTGGCACTTTTAATGGTCAATAATATGCCTATATTCAATATTTTTGATTGGTGGCCTACCCAAAGGATAACTCATCAATTGCTGATGGGAGCCCCACATTGAAGTGAATAGGAGCCTATCTGCAGTTACCAGCCCATCAGTCAAAAGTTCCTGGAAAACCCCTTTAAGCCCTAGCAGTCTTTTGTTCAGTTACATCAATCTATTGCATAAAAAACACCACAGGTGCTATTTCAGCAGTACTCATAGTGGTTGCTTTAGACCACCATTTCCCTACATGAGCCTAAACTACCTCCTCAAACTCTGCTGGTGCCATTTCTAGATGTGAGCAAAGCACCCTCTGTGCAGCAGTAGGGCAGATGCTGGTGATGTAACTTATTATTGAGTTTTTATGTATGCTTTATTGGTATTTGTTTTTTGCCCAACTTTATATTTATAATGTGTATAAAGCACCATCTCTGTCCAGTCTGGGGGATTGATCAGTTGTTCAAGGTTGTAAAAACATGACTTTCTTACATGGATGTTGCACTTGTCTACAGGTTGTCTGCTGTTTTAGCTGAGCCCCAGTAGAGCAATATGGTGAGATTTTTTGAAGAAAACAGCAATTTTAATGTAAATATTCTTTTGCAGGCTTCGAAGCAAAACTTTCAACAGGATAATGTGGAGAATACAGGCAGCAGTGGGGACGATCAGTTGGTGGATAATCACATGTGAGTACAGAGTAGCCACATGTTAAATGTACACCATTTGCATTACTTAGCTGTATTTTATGTTGAATACATTCATAATGAAATATGTAGAGACATGCTCTTACTTTTTTGATATAATAAAGCTGTCTATACACTTGTTTACCTAAATGTCAGTAAGAATGGCACGTGACCATTGAGGCTAGTGATTGGCTGCAGTTGTCACATGCCAGGATGTAAACTAAAAGAGGTGGAGGGGAAGGACCATCAATTGGCACTGGAGAGGTAGTAGTTTTAAGAGGTACTGTGTGTCACTCCTCTTAACATGACACACTGTCACCACCTTCTGCACATATGCACTTCTGCTTCAAAAATGGACCCTAGGACAGTATTATGGTGCCCAGCAAGCAACAGTTCAGCAGAATTAGGTCATCATTTATCAAAAATTAAGTGGAATAAACTTGCAGCACTAACCACAGTGTAATAAACAGGCATGGTCTGGGACACAGCCTAGCAGAGCAACAACCGCTTTTTATACAATACAACACACTTCCTTACGGGCCAGAGAAGGTGCATTGTATCGCATGAAATGGCTGTTGCGCTGCTAGGCTGTGTCCCAGACCATGTGTATCTAATAAAGAACGCCTGTCTAATACACCAGGTGAGTGCTGCATGTTTATTTTATCAATTTATTTTGGATATACTATATGTGTGTGTTTTTTTTTTTTTGTTACTTTATTATATTCACTACTACTTTTTGTTCTGTTTTTGTTTTAATACTCTAAGACAAGTGCATCAACATGTCCAATTCTTTCATCCTTCAGGAGATAACCTCTGCCTGGGCAATAAAAATGCATGTTTGGAAAATCCAAGGGGAGTCATGGCCACATAACTCCTTTATAGCCACTTTACTGTATTTTGACACTGTCCTTGACTGGGTCATTATATTGAATACTTCTGAAAATATTATAAATAGGAACAATATAAAGTACACTACAAAACACAATTTACTATTACTTTATATTCAGGGTTAAAGTGCCTGTTAAGTCTGTAGAAGCGAAATAACTTATATACATTTTTTTTTTTTTTAAACATCCCTCGGGGTGGCTTTATAGGAGTTACAAACTTTCTGCCCGTTTTGTCAGCATAGACCGTGCAGCAGGGCAGCTGCTTTATGGCAAGTAAATTATAATAAATTGATAGAAAAATGTAATAGATTCACAGTCACCAGGTAATTAGTACAGCTCCTCTCCCAAAGACCAGGGAATTACAGAGATAAATACACAGACTTTAGTGTGTATCCTGCCTTTTATATAGACCTCCAACATAATAAAGCCGCCATTGGGGATGTATTCACAGAATTTTTTATTTATTTTTTATTGCAATTATTAACCCCTTAATGACATGCGCCATAAATCTTAACGCACAGCACCGTACATTTACGGCGTGGTGTTCCGGGATTACAACGTCACTGGACAAGGTGATCGGGCCAGGACGGCTGCTGTTATCGAACAGCAGCCATCCCAGAATATTGCCCAGGGTGGTCAATTCCGGGTCATACGGGTCTCCAGTGACCCGCAAAATAAGGGGGTGTCCAAGACACTCTCCAAGATCCGGGGTGTCCAAGAAACTCACCGTAAACCCGCCAGTGCGAATGTACCCAAAAAACACTACACTACACTAACACATAATAAAGGGTAAAACACTACATATACACCCCCTTACACTGTCCTTCCCAATAAAAATGAAAACGTATTGTACGGCAGTGTTTCCAAAATGGAGCCTCCAGCTGTTTCAAAGCAACAACTTCCAGCATTTCCAGACAGCCACTGACTGTCCAGGCATGCTGGGAGTTTAGCAACAGCTGGAGGCACCCTGTTTGGGAATCACTGGCGTAGAATACCACTATGTCCACCCCTATGCAATCCTTAAAATAGTCCTCAAATGAACATGGTGCTCTCTCACTTCGGAGCCCTGTCGTATTTCAAGGAAACAGTTTAGGGCCACATATGGGGTATCTCCGTACTCAGGAGCAATTTCGTTATGAATTTTGGGGGGCTTTTTCTCCTTTTACCCCATATGAAAAGGAAAAGTTGGGGTCTACACCAGCCTGTTAGTGTAAAAAAATTCTAAATTTTACACTTACATGCTGTGTTTCCCCATACTTTTTATTTTCACAAGAGGTAAAAGGAAAAAAAGACCCCCAAAGTTTGTAACGCAATTTCTCCTAAGTACGGAAATACCCCATATGTGGACATAAAATGTTCTGCGGACACACAACAAGGCTCAGGAGTGAGAGTGCACTATGTACATTTGAGGCCTAAATTGGTGATTTGCACAGGGGTGGCTAATTTTACAGCGATTCTGACACAAACGCAAAAAAATAAATACCCACATATGACCCCATTTTGGAAACTACACCCCTCACAGAACGTAACAAGGGGTATAGTGAGCCTTAACACCCCACAGGTGTTTGACGAATTTTCGTTAAAGTTTGATGGGGAAATTAAGAAAACATTTTTTTATCTAAAATGCTGGTGTTACCCTAAATTTTTTATTTTCACATGGGAAAATTAGAAAAAAAAAGCCCCCCAAAATTTGAAACCCCATTTTTCCTGAGTAAGAACATACCCCATATGTGGATGTAAAGTGCTCTGCAGGTGCACTACAATGCTCAGAAGAGAAGGAGCTCCATTGGGCTTTTAGAGAAAAAATTTGTCCGGAATTGAAGGACACGTGTGTTTACAAAGCCCCCATAGTGCCAGGACAATGGACCCCCACATGTGACCCCCATTTCGGAAACTACACCCCTCACGTAATGTAATATACAGTGAGCATTTACGCCCAACAGGTGTCTGACAGATGTTTGGAACAGTGGTCCGTTACAGTGAAAAGTTTTCATTTGCTCAGCCCACTGTTCCAAAGATCTGTCAAACACCAGTGGGGTGTAAATGCTCACTTCACCCCTTATTAAATTCTGTGAGGGGTGTAGTTTCCAAAATGGGATAACAGGTAGGGGGTCCAATGTTCTGGCACCAAGGGGGCTTTGTAAACGCACATAGCCCCTGACTTCTTTTCCAACCAAATTCTCTCTCCAAAAGCACAATGGCGCTCCTTCTCTTCTGAGCATTGTAGTGCGCCAGCAGAGCACTTGACGTCCACACATGGGGTATTTCCATACAAATTTTGGGGGGCATTTTCTCCTATTACCCCTTGTAAAAATATAGAATTTGGGGGAAAAACTGCATTTTAGTGAGCCGGGAGCTTGTGACTTCATAGCCCTGCCCCCTCATGACATCCCGCCCCCTCAATGCATAGACTTGCACTGAGGGGCTGGGCTATGACATCACGAGCTCCCGGCTCCAGCGTTCGGAACAGTTTGTTCCAAACACTGAGCAGTGGAGTACCCCTTTAAATAGAAAAACAGCAATTACGGTGCCACAGATCAGAAAACGGTAAAGGCCATTGCCATCAATGTCACCTGTCCCACAAGCCTATACCAAAGGTTAGTGAGGGTGATGGTGTTGACAGATTCCCTTTCATATCAAATCACAGTAAAAACACTTCATATGTAAATAAAAGGTCAGATTATAGCAACTGACAGGAAGGGAACACTCTGGGACTACTGGGCAAACCATAAGAGAAAAATGCATCCTGAATAATAATAATAAATGCTGTGCTGCAAAGAACATAAAAGCACCAGGTATATAATCAGAATGTAACTGGTAGACATATTGCACAAAACCCTTAGAACATATATAATAAATTGCAAGTACAAAAACAAACTACACAGAGAAAAAAAGTGCAAATACATTAACAACAATGAAGTGCTGCACTGGAGAGAATCAGGGAGCTGGACCTTCTTCTAGGAGTGGTGTCAGGATCCCGTACCTTTTCAGGCCTTTATAAAATAGTTGTAGATATATTGAAACATGACTCATGTTTTCAGCTTAACCGGAGACGCCTATCTATAGACAGAACCCAGTACTTTATAAGGCATGTAACCTTTTAAAAGTACTTTATTAAAAAAAATATGTGTCTTACTTTCTCCAAAACTGTCAGCAGAATTTGGAGGCATTTATGTATAAATGTTACAGAATGTCAGTGTGATTGGCCTCCTGTACTCTACTGGGTATAGACAGATAATTTTCATCTAATCTATATAATTTTCGTTTTTTATTTCCTTTTGTTTTAACCTCTAGGCTGCTTACATTACAAGGACAAACACTAAACAATTCAGAAGCAATATCTGGTGAGTGTATTTCATTAAACTTTTTATTCCAATCTTTATGGTGTAGGCTGAATGACTTACGAGGTAGTTTCCATAAAAACAGGTTGTAAGGAGTGTATTCACACATTGCTGTCATATTGCTGTTGATTTATGAAATACTTCGTAAATGTAGGAAAACCAGCATTACCAACAGAATCCTATAAAGTAGAACATAGGTTTTCATACAGTACCTTGCATAAGTATTCACCCACTTGGACATTTTGCTATGGTCTCAAACTTCAGTTTTGGTTTTATCTGACCAGAGCACCTTCTTCCATGTTTGCTGTGTCTCCAGCATGGCCTGAGGCAAACTCCAAACATGATTTCCTATGGCTCACTTTGAAGAATGGTTTTCTTCTATCCACTTTTCCATAAAGTCAGATTTGTGGAGTACACAACGTATAGTTGTCCCGTGGACAGATTCTCCCACCTCAGCTGTTGATCGTTGGAGCTCCTCCAGAGTTACCATGGGCCTCTTGGTTGCTTCTTCTATTAATTTTCTCCTTACCCAGCTTGTCATTTTGGGTGGAAGGCCTTGTCTAGCTAGGTTTGTGGTTGGTACCATATTTGTTTCCTTTTTTCCCTTCTATTTTCGGCCTTTGCAATCTCTCAATTACTGCTCAGCCTCACCTGATTAGGCAGAAATACCGGGCAACGCTAGGTACTGTGCTAGTAATAGTTTTTTTAACCGAACACTGCTTTTTACTTCTCCACAACTTTATCTCTGACTGGTTTGGTGAGCTTCTTGGTTTTTATGCTGTTGTTTGTTCAGAACAGGTGTGGTTGTAGTGAGTCTGTGGGGGAGATTTATCAAAACTGTCCAAAGGAAAAGGTGCTGAGTTGCCCATAGCAACCAATCAGATCTCTTCTTTCATTTTTCAGAGGCCTTTTGAAAAATGAAAGAAGCAATCTGATTGGTTGCTATGGGCAACTCAGGAACTTTTCCTCTAGACAGGTTTTGATAAATCTCCCCCCCCCATATTGCAGGTGGACCCTATTCACTAATTATGTGACTTGCAAATGTAACTTTTGAAGGCTATTGGTCACGCCAAATTTTTGTTAGAGGTTTCACAGTAAAAGGGGTGAATACATATGCACTCAAGACGTTTTAGATTTTTATTTGTAAATAACTTTTAAATCCTTGTAATATTTCCCTCCGCTTCCAAACGATGGACAATTTTGTGTTTGTTCATTACATAAAATGGCTATAAAGTAAATTTGAATCTGTGGTTATACCATGACAAAATGTAGAAAAATGCAAGGGGGAGCTGAAGACCTATGCAAAGCTCTGCATTGCTCACAGATCCTATAATAAATGTTTCTTTACAGATAATATGAATAGCAATCTATTTCACTTTGAGGAGCCAGAAAAGGACACTCAAATAGGTAAGTGTATTTATCTGCTGTTAATAATACCATGTGAGTTCTCAGATACATGGTTTGTGAGTGAAGTATAGCAGGTATTCTGTGTGAAGTTTGGAGAAAAGCATGTTAATCTAGGTCCACAACTATGACAGAGGCAGACGGAGCCAGCCTATTGGCTGCAGACAGGACACCAACACAGATCGACAGTCTCATATTACCTTTAATGGGGTCCATCAGGTTTTCTGCTTGTGTCTTTCACTTTAACAAAAGCGTTTCACAGCCGTCATTGTGACTGGGCACAACAGGCAACAGCGGGTCCCGATGGACGCCATTATAGTCAATGGGGTCACTCAGGTGCGGCTTTTTCTCATTGCGGGAGAAAAAGACAGCGCAAACTGTAAATGTTTACTAGGGTTTTACATAAACAAAAAGAGAAATGCAATCAAACAACATGGGAGGGGAACAAGGTTCCCGGTAGGAATAACCATAAAATGGCATTTCTAGGACAAAAGAGCACAATGGATCTAATCTCAATCAAACATGTGAAATCAACGATGACAGAAAGAGTAATACGGATCCAGAGGGGGGGGGGGGGGTAGAGAGAGGGAGCCAGGCTTTTAGCACTTGCAGGGGGCGGTGACAGCTTTCTTCTCGCAACTTAATCGTTTCCAGCGCCGCGGCCGCATCTCATTCATTTAAAGCATGGGCGGCCAGCATCTTAACCATTTATAGTGCCACGGCAGGCATCTTAACCATTTAAAGCACAGCGGCCGGCAACTTAACCATGGCTGGCATCTCAGAGCAGTGCCGGGGTCACACGTGATTGATTCCCCAGGGAGAAGGAGGAGGGAGGGGGGAAATACCGCACAGTACAAAAGCTGTGTGTAGGTTATATAGCCCGGAGTTCATGACAGTTGTGCTTTAAAGCCTGGGATGATCTCTGTGTGAAGGGGGGGGGGGGGGGTTAGGATGGGGAGAAAGAAATACTTCACAGACTGTTGATGATTCCTGTAATGTGCCGTGTATAACTCTGAACGGGCTGTATATATATTAGTGTGCTCTGTATAACGCAGGTTTCCCCGGGCTGCAAGGGGGTGGACGAACTGCACTTGCGGTTTTCTGTTTTTTCATGGGGTGTTCATTAGCCCCCATAAAGAGGACCTAGAAATGATTGAGGTTTGTACAGGACATGAACATCACTGTATGAACCCTGTGCTTTTCTATGTCAGTGTTCCTACAGGGAAGCAGAAATGCACGGAGTTCATACAGGGAAGCAGAAATGCACGGGATCCATACAGGGAAGCAGAAATGCACAGGATCCATACAGGGAAGCAGAAATGCACGGGGTTCATACAGGGAAGCGGAAATGCACGGGGTTCATACAGGGAAGCAGAAATGCACGGGATCCATACAGGGAAGCAGAAATGCACGGGGTTCATACAGGGAAGCGGAAATGCACAGGGTTTGTACAGGGAAGCAGAGATGCATGGGGTTCATACAGGGAAGCAGAGATGCATGGGGTTCATACAGGGGAAAGCAGAGATGCTCGAGGTTCATACAGGGAAGCAGAGATGCTCGAGGTTCATACAGGGAAGCGGAAATGCACGGAGTTCATACAGGGAAGCAGAGATGCACGGGGTTCATACAGGTGAAAGCAGAGATGCTCGAGGTTCATACAGGGAAGCAGAGATGCATGGGGTTCATACAGGAAAGCGGAAATGCACGGGGTTCATACAGGGAAGCGGAAATGCAAGGGGTTCATACAGGGAAGCGGAAATGTACGGGGTTCATACAGGGAAGCGGAAATGCACGGGGTTCATACAGGGAAGCAGAAATGCACGGGATCCATACAGGGAAGCAGAAATGCACGGGGTTCATACAGGGAAGCGGAAATGCACAGGGTTTGTACAGGGAAGCAGAGATGCATGGGGTTCATACAGGGAAGCAGAGATGCACGGGGTTCATACAGGGGGAAGCAGAGATGCTCGAGGTTCATACAGGGAAGCAGAGATGCACGGGGTTCATATAGGGAAGCAGAGATGCACGGGGTCCATACAGGGAAGCGGAAATGCACGGGGTTCATACAGGGAAGCAGAGATGCATCTGGTTAATACAGGGAAGCCGAGTTGCACGGGGTTCATACAGGGAAGCAGAGATGCACGGGGTTCATACAGGGGGAAGCAGAGATGCTCGAGGTTCATACAGGGAAGCAGAAATGCACGGGGTTCATACAGGGAAGCGGAAATGCACAGGGTTCATACAGGGAAGCGGAAATGCATGGGGTTCATACAGGGAAGCAGAGATGCATCTGGTTCATACAGGGAAGCCGAGATGCACGGGGTTCATACAGGGAAGCAGATATGCATCGTGTTTTTACAGTGGTCCTTATGTCACCGTTCATTGTAAAGCAGCTTCAAGAGAAAATCATGTCAGGAGGGACATACAGGAGCACAAACATACAGGAGAAATAACACAGTAGCATGTACATTGTCATCCAGGAGAAATCGAGAAAGAGGAGAAAACGGATGTTGGCGGCGGCCGCCACATGAAATCTACACTTGCAGAATTCTGCGAGTGGAGTTTTAAATTAAATCATTAACCTGACTAGGACCAAGGGTGTACCGGTGACAAGTTGATTAAAATCATTCTGACTGCCGATCAATATATATATATATATATATATATATATATATATATATATATATATATTAATACTTCTATATTTATATTCCATTTCTAATGCTGAAAAAATATATTTGTTACCTACTCTTAACCTATACACCATGTTCCTGATGTCATGTTCCTGATCTTGCTATCTGCTCGTGACTAAGATGAAAACCTTGGAATGACGCCAAAATGAGACATTAGAAGACAAAACATTTGAGGAAGATACAGATTGTATAGAAGGACAAGGATCTGGAATTTTCCAGTATGAGAGCGAGAGAACTTTGGCCAAGAAAGAAATAAAATACTAAATATGCTAATATATACAGAGATAAAGCTCAAATAACCAATCAAAATGTAACATGATTATTTTGACGTCATAACTAAACCTCAAATGTAAAAAAAAATGTACTTCCGTGTAATTAAACAGAAACTCTTTGAGAACTCTCTGGGAACACTCCTGAGGAAAGCGTTTTTATACTAACATCCTGTCTGGTGTGAATTTGCTTATGCCGGCCCTCAGCAATATGCAGCAGTGGTCACTCATTTTAATGCCTCACCTCAAGTCATCCTTGACATCAATATGCCCTTGGCGTTTCCGTTCACCACCTGTAACCGGGCGGTAAACAAAACAGGATGCCTGCTGGAATCATTCAGCAACCATCCCGTGCCAATGCCTGGGGCAGAGGGGATGCTGGGAGTTGTAGTTTTGAAAGATTTGGAGGGCTAAAGTTTAGAGACCACTGCACAGTGGTCTCTAAACTGTGGGCCTCCAGATGTTGCTAGGCAACTACTTGCCTCCTAGCTCCAGTCACCAGCAGGATCTCCTCCAACCACACCTAGAGGAGGATCGCCGCCCGCAATCGGTAAGGTACCTCCGCTCATATCACAGTTCCCCCGCCCTGCCCGGACTACTTTGGGTGGGCAGAGCGGGGGAATCAAACTTTAACCTGGTTACCGGTGGTGAGCGGAAATGCCAATTGCATACCGGTACGCCCTTGGTCCTAGACAGGTTAATGATTTTATCTAAAACTCCACTCACATAATTCTGCAAGTGTAAATTACATGTGGCGGCCGCCGCCAAAATCCGTTTTCTCCTCCTCCTCGATTTCTACTGTGTTATTTCTCCTGTATGTTTGAGCTCCTGTACGTCCCTCCTGACATGATTTTCTCTCAAAGCTGCTGTGCAATACACGCTGACATGAAGACCACTGTAAAAACCCCATGCATCTCTTGTATGGGCCCCTTACATTTCTGCTTCCCTGTATGGACCCTGTGCATTTCTGCTTCCCTGTATGAACCCCGTGCATTTCAGCTTCCCTGTATGGACCCCGTGCATTCCTGATTCCCTGTATGGACCCCGTGCATCTCTACTTCCCTGTATGAACCCCGTGCATTTCAGCTTCCCTGTATGGACCCCGTGCATTTCTGATTCCCTGTATGGACCCCGTGCATTTCTGCTTCCCTGTATGAACCCCGTGCATTTCTGCTTCCCTGTATGGACCCCGTGCATTTCTGCTTCCCTGTATGAACCCCGTGCATTTCTGCTTCCCTGTATGGACCCCGTGCATTTCTGCTTCCCTGTACGAACCCTGTGCATTTCTGCTTCCCTATACAGTGGGGATCAAAAGTTTGGGCACCCCAGGGAAAAAATTGTATTCATGTGCATAAAGAAGCCAAGAAAGATGGAAAAATCTCCAAAAGGCATCAAATTACAGATTAGACATTCTTATAATATGTCAACAAAAGTTAGATTTTATTTCCATCAGTTACACTTTCAAAATAACAGAAAACAAAAAAATGGCGTCTGCAAAAGTTTGGGCACCCTGCAGAATTTATAGCATGCACTGCCCCCTTTGCAAAGCTGAGACCTGCCAGTGTCATGGATTGTTCTCAATCATCATCTGGGAAGACCAGGTGATGTCAATCTCAAAGGTTTTAACCCCTTGGGAACGGAGCCCATTTTTTGCAAATTTGACCACTGTCACTTTAAGCATTAATAACTCTGGGATGCTTTTACTTAGAAATTTGATTCCGAGATTGTTTTTTCGTGACTTTATGGTAGTGGTAAATTTTTGTCGATACTTGCATAATTTCTTGGTGAAAAATTCCAAAATTTTATGAAAAATTTGAAAATTTTGCATTTTTCTAACTTTGAAGCTCTCTGCTTGTAATGAAAATAGACATTACAAATTAATGATATATTGATTCACAAATACAGTATGTCTACTTTATATTTGCAGCATAAAGTTGAGATGTTTTTACTTTTGGAAGAGGGCTTCAAAGTTCAGCAGCAATTTTCCAATTTTTCACAAAATTTTCAAAATCTAAATTTTTCAGGGACCAGTTCAGGTTTGAAGTGGATTTGAAGGGCCTTCCTATTAGAAATACCCCACAAATGACCCAATTATAAAAACTGCACCCCTCAAAGTATCCAAAATGACATTCAGTAAGTTTGTTAACCCTTTAGGTGTTTCACAGGAATAGCAGCAAAGTGAAGGAGAAAATTCAAAATCTTACACTCGCATGTTCTTGTAGACCCAGTTTTTGAATTTTTACAAGTGGTAATAGGAGAAAAAGCCTCCAAAAATTTGTAACCCAGTTTCTCTCGAGTAAGGAAATACCTCATATGTGTATGTCAAGTGTTCGGCGGGCGCAGTAGAGGGCTCAGAATGTAAGGAGCAACAATGGGATTTTGGAGCGTGAATTTTGCTGAAATGGTTTTTGGGGGGCATGTCACATTTAGGAAGCCCCTATGGTGCCAGAACAGCAGAAAACCCCACATGGCATACCATTTTGGAAACTACACCCCTCAAGGCACGTAACAAGGGGTCCAGTGAGCCTTAACACCACGCAGGTTTTTGACGACTTTTCGTTAAAATCTGATGTGTAAATGAAAAAAAAAAAAAATGTTCACTAAAGTGCAGTTTCTTCCCCAAATTTACCATTTTTAGAAAGGGTTATGGGAGAGAATGCCCCCCAAAATTTGTAACCCCTTCTCTTCTGAGTATGGAAATACCCCATGTTAGGACGTAAAATGCTCTGCAGGCGAAATACAATGCTCAGAAGAGGAGGAGCGCCATTGAGCTTTTGGAAAGAGAATTTGTTTGGAATGGTAGTCAGGGGCCATGTGCGTTTACAAAGCCCCCTGTGGTGCCAGAACAGTGGACCCCCCCTACATGTGACCCCATTTTGGAAACTACACCCCTCACAGAATTTAATAAGGGGTACAGTGAGTATTTACACCCCACTGACATTTAACAGATCTTTGGAACAGTGGACTGTGCAAATGAAAAATAACATTTTTCATTTTCACGGACCACTGTTCCAAAAATCTGTCAGACACATGTTGGGCGTAAATGCTCACTGTACCCCTTATTACATTACATGGGGGGTCCATTGTTCTGGCACTATGGGGGCTTTGTAAACTCATGTGGCCTTCAATTCCGGACACATTTTCTCTTCAAAATCCCAATGGCTCTCCTTCTCTTCTGAGCATTGTAGTGCGCCCGCCGAGCACTTTACATCCACATATGGGGTATGTTCTTACTCAAGAGGAAATGGGGTTACAAATTTTGGGGGGCCTTTTTCCCATTTTCCCTTGTGAAAATGAAAAATTTAGGGTAACACCAGCATTTTAGTGAAAACATTTTTTTTTTCATTTTCCCATCCAACTTTAATGAAAATTCGTCAAACACCTGTGGGGTGTAAATGCTCACTATACCAATTGTTACGTTCCGTGGGGGGTGTAGTTTCCAAAATGGGGTCACATGTTGGTATTTTTTTTGCGTTTATGTCAGAACCACTGTAAAATCAGCCACCCCTGTGCAAATCATGGTGCGCTCTCACTCCTGAGCCTTGTTGTACGCCCGCAGAGCGTTTTACGCCCACATATGGGGTACTTCCGTTACCAATTTTGGGGGGCTTTTTTTCCTTTTACTGCTTGTGAAAATAAAAAGTATGGGGCAACACCAGCATGTTAGTGTAAACATTTTTTTTTTTTTTTTACACTAACAGGCTGGTGTAACCCCCAACTTTTCCTTTTCATAAGGGGTAAAAGGAGAAAAAGCCCTGCAAAATTTGTAGTGCAATTTCTCCCGATTACGGAAATACCCCATATGTGGCCCTAAACTGTTTCCTTGAAATACGACAGGGCTCTGAAGTGAGAGAGCGCCATGCGCATTTGAGGACTAAATTAGGAATTACATAGGGGTATTCTACACCAGTGATTCCCAAACAGGGTGCCTCCAGCTGTTGCTTAACTCCTAGAATGCCTGGACAGTCAGTGGCTGTCCGGAAATGCTGAGAGTTGTTTTTTTGCAACAGCTGGAGGCTCCGTTTTGGAAACCCTGCCGTACAATAAGTTTTTCATTTTTATTGGGGGGGGGGGGGGGGGGCAGTGTAAGGGGGTGCATATGTAGTGTTTTACTCTTTATTAGGTGTTAGTGTAGTGTAGTGTTTTTAGGGTACATTCGCACTGGCGTGTTACGGTGAGTTGTACTTTTGCAACAGCTGGAGGCACACTGGTTGGAAAACCTTCTGTTGCCTAACAGTATTTTCCAACCAGTGTGCCTCCAGCTGTTACAAAACTACAACTCCCAGCATGTACTGACATACCGTGCATGCTGGGAGTTGTACTTTTGCAACAGCTGGATGCACACTGGTTGGGAAAACCTTCAGATAGGTTCTGTTACCTAACAGTATTTTCCAACCAGTGTGCCTTCAGCTGTTGCAAAACTACAACTCCCAGCATGTACTAATCGCCGAAGGGCATGCTGGGAGATGTAGTTATGCAACAGCTGGAGGTTACGCAACTACAACTCCCAGCATGCCGAGACAGCTGTTTGCTGTTTCAGCATGCTGGGATTTGCAGTTTTGCAACATCTGGAGGGCTACAGTTCATAGACCACTGCCCAGTGATTTCCAAACTGTGACCCTTCAGATGTTGCAAAACTACAAATCCCAGCATGTCCAGACAGCAAAGAGCTGTTTGAGCATGCTAGGAGTTGTAGTTTTGCAAGATCTGGAGGGATACAGTTTAGAGACCACTATATAGTGGTCTCAAACTGCAGCCCTCCAGCTGTTGCAAAACTACATATTCCAGCATGCCCAAACAGCTGTCTGGACATGCTGGGAGTTGTAGTTTTGCAACATCTGGAGGGCTACAGTCTCAGACTGTAGCCCTCCAGATGTTGCTAGGCAACTTACCGACTTCCGTAGGATCCAGGGAGCCGTCCTCTTCTGCCGCACGCACCGATCTCCGCCGCCGGCCGCCGATCACAGTCGCCTGCAGCCTTGGTCCCCGTCGTTTTCCCCGTCCTGCCCCGCCTATTGTGGGTGGGCAGGACGGGGAAAACGAAAGTAAACCCCTCCGCCCCTGATCTGCTATTAGTCGTCGCGTCTAGACCACCAATAGCAGAGATAGGAGGGGTGGCACCCCTGCCACCTCACTCCTATCGCTGTAGGGGGATCGTAGTTGTCTTAGACAACCGCAATCCCCCTTCTATGCCGGGTCACCATAGACCCGTAATGACCTGGAATCGGCGCAAATCGCAAGTGGGGGGGGGGGGTCTGGGCATTTGCATGGGATGCCTGCTGATATATATCAGCAGTCACCCCGGCCCGGTCCCCGCCGGCGTGCGGCAGGGACCGAATTTCCCATGGGCGTATGGATACGCCCTTCGTCCTTAAGTACCAGGACGCAAGGGCGTATGCATACGCCCTTCGTCCCCCAACAGGTTAAAGGGGTACTACCGTGGAAAACGTTTTTTTTTTTTTTTTTTTTTTTTTAAATCAACTGGTGCCAGAAAGTTAAACAGATTTGTAAATCACTTCTATTAAAAAATCTTAATCCTTCCAGTACTTTTTAGGGGCTATATACTAAAGAGAAATGCAAAAAAGAAATGAATTTCCTCTGATGCCATGAACACAGTGCTCTCTGCTGACCTCTGCTGTCCATTTTATGGAACTGTCCAGAGCAGCATATGTTTGCTATGGGGATTTTCTCCTGTTCTGGACAGTTCCTAAAATGGACACCAGAAGTCAGCAGAGAGCACTGTGGTCATGACATCAGAGGAAATGCATTTCTTTTTTGGATTTCTCTTTAGTATACATCCCCTAAAAAGTACTGGAAGGATTAAGATTTTTTAATAGAAGTGATTTACAAATCTGTTTAACTTTATGGTACCAGTTGATTTAAAAAATAAATAAATAAATAAAAAGGTTTCCACGGGAGTACCCCTTTAAATGCCCAGACTCACCTTGCCCCAACAATCAGCACCATGGGTTCTTCTAAGCAGTTGTCTAGAAATCTGAAACTGAAAATAGTAGACGCTCACAAAGCTGGAGAAGGCTATAAGAAGATAGCAAAATGTTTTCAGATGTCAATATCCTCTGTTCGGAATGTAATTAAGAAATGGCAGTCATCAGGAACAGTGGAAGTTAAAGCAAGATCTGGAAGACCAAGAAAAATATCAGACAGAACAGCTTACAGGATTGTGAGAAAAACTATTCAAAACCCACGTTTGACTGTACAATCCCTCCAGAAAGATCTGGCAGACACTGAAGTTGTGGTACACTATTACACTATATAGAGATACTTGTACAAATATGGTCTTCATGGAAGAGTCATCAGAAGAAAACCTCTTCTATGTCCTCATCACAAAAATCAGCGTTTGAACTTTGCAAATGAACATATAGACAAGCCTGATGCATTTTGGAAACAAGTTCTGTGTACCGATGAGGTTAAAATTGAACTTTTTTGCCGGAATGAGCAAAGGTACGTTTGGAGAAGAAGGAGAACAGAATTTAATGAAAAGAACCTCTGTCCAACTGTTCAGCATGGGGGAGGATCAATCATGCTTTGGGGTTGTACTGCAGCCAGTGGCACAGGGAACATCTCACGAGTAGAAGGAAAAATGGATTCAATAAAATTTCAGCAAATTTTGGATGCTAACTTGATGCCATCTGTGAAAAAGCTGAAGTTAAAGAGAGGATGGCTTCTACAAATGAATAATGATCCTAAACACACCTCGAAATCCACAGGGGGTTAACATCAAGAGGCATAAACTGAAGGTTTTGCTATGGCCTTCACAATCTCCTGACCTCAACATTATTTAAAATCTATGGATAGACTTTAACCCCTTTGCATTTTCGTTTTTTCCTCCTTACCTTTAAAAAATCATAACTCTTTCAATTTTGCACCTAAAAATCCATATGGTGTCTTATTTTTTGCGCCACCAATTATACTTTGTAATGACGTCAGTCATTTCACCCAAAAATGTACGGTGAAACAGAAAAAAAATCATTGAGACAAAATTGAAAAAAACACGCCATTTTGTAACTTTTGGGGGCTTCCGTTTCTACACAGTACATTTTTTGGTAAAAATGACACCTTCACTTTATTCTGTAGGTCCATACGATTAAAATGATACCCTACTTATATAGGTTTGATTTTGTCATACTTCTGGAAAAAATCATAACTACTTGCAGGAAAATTTAGATGTGTAAAATTGTCATTTTCTGACCCCTATAACTTTTTTGTTTTTCTGCGTATGGGGCGGTATGAGGGCTAATTTTTTGCGCCGTGAACTGAAGTTTTTAGCGGTATCATTTTTGCATTGATAGGACTTATTTATTATTTTTTTCATGATATAAAATGTGACCAAAAATGCACTATTTTGGACTTTGGATTTTTTTTGGGCGCATACGCCATTTACCGTGCGGTTTAATTAATGATATATTTTTATAATTCGGACATTTCCGCACGCAGCGATACCACATATGTTTATTTTTATTTACACTTTTTTTTTTTTTTATGGGATAAGGGGGGCTGGTTCAAACTTTTTTTTAGGGGAGGTGTTAACTGATCTTTATTCACTTTTTTTTTCGCTTTTTTTTTTACCATGTTATATGTTATAGGGAGCTATAACACTGCGCACACTGATCTTTTACATTGATCAGTGGTTTCTCATAAGAAACCACTGATCGATGATTCTGCTGCTTGACTGCACATGCCTGGATCTCAGACACTGAGCAGTCATTCCGCGATCGGACAGCATGGAGGCAGGTAGGGATCCTCCCCCTGTCATGTAAGCTGTTCGGGATGCCGCGATTTCGCAGCGGCGATCCCGAACAGCCCCCTGAGCTAACCGGCATGGTTTTACTTTCACTTTAGACGAGGCGTTCAACTTTCAACGCCGCATCTAAAGGGTTAATAGCGCGCGGCACCGCGATCAATGCCGCACGCTATTAGCCACTGGTCCCGGCCGTTGTTAGAGGCCACGCCGTGGCCCCGCGTTATAGATCTGGAGCGGACTCATGACGTACCGGTAGGCCATGGGTCTTTAAGAGGTTAAAAGAGCAGTGTGTGACAGACAGCCCAGAAATCTCAAAGAACTGGAAGACTTTTGTAAGGAAGAATGGGCAAAGATACCTCAAACAAGAATTGAAAGACTCTTGGCTGGCTACAAAAAGCGTTTACAAGCTGTGATACTTGCCAAAGGGGGCAGTACAAGATATTAACTCTGCAGGGTGCCCAAACTTTTGCAGGCGCCATTTTTTTGTTTTCTGTTATTTTGAAAGTGTAAATGATGGAAATAAAATCTAACTTTTGTTGACATATTATAAGAATGTCTAATCTGTAATTTGATGCCTTTTGGAGATTTTTCCATCTTTCCTTGGCTTCTTTATGCATATTAATACAAATTTTTCCCTGGGGTGCCCAAACTTTTGACCCCCACTGTATGAACTAGGGATCGACCGATATCGTTTTTTTAGGGCCGATAATCGGTGGAGGTTAGGGCCGATAGCCGATAACTTATACCGGTATTCCGGTATAAGTTATCGGCTATTTATCCCCCCGCGACACCGCTGCAGATCATTGATTTAAAGCGGGTCACGGTGGGGGCGGTGCGGGGGGCGGGGCATTATCGGTAAGGTAATTGCCGATACCGATAATGCCCAAAATTGGGATTATCGGCCGATAATATCGGCCATACCGATAATCGGTCGATCCCTAGTATGAACCCTGTGCCTTTCTGCTTCCCTGCATGAACCACGTGCATTTCTATGTCCCTGTGTGAACACTGACATAGAAATGAATGGGGTTTGTACAGGACATGAACATGAATGAACCCTTTGCATTTCTATGTCCTCTTTATGGGGCTAATGAACACGCCATGAAAAGGCAGAAAACAGCACGTGTAGTTCGTCCTCCCCCTTGCAGCCTGAGGAAACCTGCGTTATACACAACACACTAATATATATATATATATATATATATATATATATATTGCCCGTGCAGAGTTATACACAGCACACTAATATATATACAGCTTGTCTAGAGTTATACACAGCACATTATAGTAATCATCACCAGTCTGTGAAGTATCCCCACTCCCCTTTTACACATGGAGATCATCCCCAGCTTTAATTCCCAGCCATGAAGTTTATACATCCCCAGCCCGTGCACTTTGTCATCCTCCCGTTCAGAGACCTCCCGTTCATTGTCTCAGGACCCCTGTCACGGGATGCCTGCTGAATAATTTCAGCAGGCATCCCGGTCCCCACCGGAAATACTCAGGGCTTACAGGTACGCCCTGAGTCCTTAAGGATTGGGGATGCAGGGCATATGCATACGCCCTGCGTCCCCAAGAGATTAGAGATGTGAATTTTTTTTCCACATTTTTATTTAGTAAAGCAGATGTATTGTTGAGTAGAAATGGCTGTTTTCTCATTCAGCTCCATTGGGGGACACAGGAACCGTGGGTATATCTTGCTGCCACTAGGAGGCTGACACTAGGCATACAAAAAAGTCGGCCCCTCCCAGCAGGGTATACCCCACCTACTGATCAAGAACGCGTATGCGTTCGAAACGCGTCCATAGGGGAGGTTTGCTGACCAGGTGACGGTTCATGGTGTGTGCTCTGCATTTTTAAAGAAAAGTCTAATAAAGGATCTACGTTTTAAGGCACTGCTGGACTACTCTTTCTTCATTTACGCACAAATACCCCACCTACTGCCTTAGAGACACTCAGTTTTAGCTTAGTGTCATAGGAGGCAACACAGGCCTGGATTGCTCCAGGCCTTGTCTATTTGTTATTTTTTAGAATTAGTGTTTAGATTTTTTTCTTCTTTTTTTGTTTTTTCTAGGTAGGGGCGACAGGAGCATGGCGCTGCCTGTTTCCCCACATGCAACTGAAGGGCACGGTTCCATAGAGTATGGTCCGTTAACCCTTCCTCACCACCGGCCAGCACAGGTTTGTACCTTGGGTCTGGGTCGCCTATTGCCTCTGCTCGCCCCGCTTACAGAAGCCTGGCATGATGCAGAGGGCTTAGTCTGGTGAAGACTTCTGGGGAACAGACTTCTAGAGAGGTAAGTATACCTCCATAGTCAGGTGAGTAGTCCCGGTACCCCCTCACCCCCCCCCCACTCCACCTAACCTAGGGCCTCTCAGGGGTTAATCTTTAATCTTGGGAATCACCTAACCTAGGCCCTCATGGGTTAAGATGGGGGGAATCTTTATTCAGGGTTGGGGAGCTCTTTATGGGGGGATCTGGCCGCATCTGCGGCATACTTCATTCCGGCAGCTGTCCCCACATAAGGTGAGTCAGCTGCCGGCTCCTCCGGGCGACATGTGCGCCCGTCCGGTCTGGGACCTACCCGCTTTCAGTTCCGCGGGCGGTCTCGGCGATCATTATCTCCGGCAGCCGTTCCCGCAGTGGGAGACAGCTACCGGCTTCTCAGCAGCAGGGCGGCATTTCGACCGGGAGCCAGGCCGCTAGTCCGCGGCTTTGGCCTGGTCCCGGACGCGAGTAGCTCCGCCCCTTCATTCACGCTCTCTGCGCTCCCAATCACCGCAGCGCTCGCGCGGGGAGGGCATGTTCGGCCTATCCGGCGGCAGCGCGGGCACGCCATGCCTCTCTCAGCCTCTCCCGTGCTAGCGCGCGTGGGGACTCCTCCCCGTCTGGATCACGTGACTCCACTCCGGGTCCAACACTGCCATCTTCACAGATGCTGCTGCACTCTGCTCCTTTGGGTCTCCCTTCTCGACCACGGCATCTCTGCTTATTCAGCCGGCTGTCCCGTATTCCTGAAGCTGCAGGGACGTCAGTCAGGAACCTGGGTGAGCTTGTTCCAGTTTTTCTTCTGTCACTAGTTAGCTGTACTTGGCAATGTCCACCCCCAGCTTTGAACCCTCTTGCAGACAGGCGGCCCCTGCTTTGGTCATTTACTATGCTTGTACAGGGTGTAAGGTTAAATTGTCGGGGGGTTCGACTGAACCCACTTGTTCTGCCTGCTCTTCCTCACACCCTACTCCCCCTGCCCAAGATGGCCCTTCGGTGTCTGTGGTCCCTGACCCTGCCCCAGTTTGGGTGTCTTCCCTTTCCCAAACTATCTCAGACTTGACACAGGTTTCCAAGGAGGTGGCTACGGCCTTAAAGCAGTCTTCCTTGCGTCCCCCTCGGGAAACAAGTTCGGCGTCTTCGGACCGTTGACGCTCCCACAGGCGCCCTTTTTTTTTTTATCCTGACTCATCTCCTGAAAACAGGCGCCACTCGCGCTCCAGGTCTCCTGCTCCTAGGCAGCATTCACGGTCTTGCGACAGCTCTCCTCGGGACCTTTCTCATTCTCCGAACCGCCCTTCCAGATCCCGGTCACCTAGATCGGGAGCCTCCACTCACCGTTCCCGATCTCCAGGTGAACTAGCGGACTCAGACCCGGCTCCGCATTCGGATTCTGAAGAGCTGTCCTCCATGTCTGACTTAGTGGACACTTTCGTGTCTGCAGTCAGGGACACCTTCCACCTACAGTACCCTGGACCTTCGGACCCTGCTCCTGAAGTTTCCTTTTACACGTACTCATCGCTCTCCCAAGGTTTTCCATCCTCATAAGGAGTTTGATGAGCTTCTGGAGACCGCCTGGAAGCTTCTGGAGAAGCGCTTCAAAGGCACTAAACGGTTAAAGACTTTGTGTCCATTCCCTCAGGTTCTTATCTCTAAATGGACCGTTCCACCATCGTTGGACCCCCCAGTCTCCTGTTTATCCAAATCCACCACTCTACCGTTGGTGGATGCCGCTTCCTTTAAGGATCCCACAGACAAACGGGTCGAGAATTTAGCCAAATACGCGTTTGAGGCAGTGGGATCCTCCCTGCTCCCAGCCTTCTCTTCAACCTGGGTCGCGAAGGCTTTATCGGTGTGGGCTTCTCAGCTTCGTCCGGGGCCTCTCCGGATCATTTGGCTGAGATTGCTCGTCAGGTTTCAAACGCAGGTGAATATTTATGCCAGGTTTCATTGGAGTCTGCTCGCTGTGCGTCCGTCGCATCTGGCAATCTAGTCGCCATTCGTCGCTCTATGTGGCTCAAAGCTTGGAATGCCGATTCGGCTTCCAAGAAGTCTCTGACGGAAATGGCCTTTACTGGCGGTCACCTTTTTGGGAAACGACTAGACGACATAATTTCCGAAGCTACAGGCGGTAAAAGTTCTTTGCTTCCCCAGAACAAGGCGCGCCACCCTGCGGCTCGTGGGGGTTTTCGTAAGTCAACCTCCTTTCGGTCCTTTTGTTCCCAGGGCCATGGGCGCCAGGATAAATCGGGCCCCTGGCAGGGTAGGCAGGGTCCGTCCTTCAAACTTCGCCCCTCATGGAAGCAGGATAGTCGTTCCAACCGATTTCCCGCTAAATCGGGAACCCGCAAACCTTCCTCGACCTGAACGGGCGCCCCAACCCGGGACTCCCTCTCGGGTGGGCGTTCGCTTACTTCTTTTTCGGGACGTCTGTTTGGAGCAAGTCCAGGACTCTTGGGTTCGGGACGTCATCTCCGACGGTTACCGAATAGAGTTTGCTTCTTTTCCCTGGGATCGTTTTTTTCAATCCCGGCCTCCTCGTTCACCTGCTCTAGTGGCAGGTTTTCATTCGGCCATTCGCACTCTGCTGCAACAGGGTGCCATTGTGCCCATCCCATCTCAGAACCGTTTCAAGGGTTTCTATTCAAACCTCTTCGTTGTCCCCAAAAAGGAGGGTTCAGTCCGTCCGATTTTGTACCTAAAACTCCTTAATCGACATCTTCGACTTTGCCACTTCCGCATGGAGTCGCTATGGTCGATCGTGGCATCCATGGATCAGGGCGAATTCCTGTGTTCCGTTTTTTCCTCCTCATCAACGTTTTCTACATTTTTCCGTTCCGCAGGGTCACTTTCAATTTGTGGCTCTGCCCTTCGGCCTGGCCACAGCCCCCAGGGTATTTACCAAGGTCCTGGCGGCTGTCATGGCCATTCTCAGATCCAGGGGGGTGTCTGTCCTTCCTTACCTTGAAGACCTGCTTATCAAGGCTCCGTCCTGAATCCAGAACGAGGAAAGTCTCCACATCACCCTGCTGACCTTAACCAGCTTCGGGTGGCTGATCAACGAGGACAAATCCAACCTTTCTCCCTCCCGGTCTCTGGTCTTTCTGGGCCTCCGGTTCGATACCAGGAGCGCCAGAGTTTTCCTCCCTCTGGACAAGCGGAGTGCTCTGCTGTCCGGCGTTCGTCACTTCAGACGCCCGCTTCTAGTGTCCATTCGTGCCTGCATGGCAGTACTGGGCAGAATGGTGTCGGCCATGACGGCGGTTCCGTTTGCACAGTTCCGTTGCTGTCCGCTTCAGTGGGCCATTCTGTCTCTCTGGGACGGATCCCCCCTGTTCTTGGATCACCGGATCAGTCTGCCCACCTCGACTCGCCAGTCTCTTCTTTGGTGGCTCCACTCTCCCCTCCTTCAGAGCGGCCGCTCGTTTCTACCGTTGAACTGGCTGGTTCTTACAACAGATGCGAGCCTCCTCGGTTGGGGGGGTATTCTCCTGGACCGTACGTCCCCTCAGGAAGCCAGGCTTCCTATCAATGCCCTAGAGATCCGGGCAATCTTTCTTTGTCTCCAGTACTGGGAGTCTCTTCTTCGGGGTTGCCCAGTTCGCATTCAGTCGGACAACGCCACGGCCGTGGCGTATGTAAACCGCCAAGGAGGCACTTGCAGCAGCGTTGCCATGACCGAGGTAGCCAAGATATTGATCTGGGCGAAGCGCATGGTTCCCTCCATATCAGCGATCCACATCCCGGGGGTGGACAACTGGGAAGCGGACTTTCTAAGTCGCTCCTCTCCCGATCCCGGGGAGTGGTTCCTTCACCCGGAGGTGTTCGAGTCCATTTGCAGTCGTTGGGGGACTCCAGACGTGGACCTCTTTGCGTCCCGCCTAAATCGACAGGTCCCAACCTTCGTGGCAAAGTCCAGAGATCCTCTGGCTCTGGCCGCGGTCGCCCTCGTTATTCCCTGGTCTCGGTTTGCTCTCCCGTACCTGTTTCCGCCACTTCCCCCTCCTTCCCCGAGTGCTCAGGAAACTCAAGGCGTATAGGCCATCCTAGTGGCTCCGGATTGGCCCCGCCGATATTGGTACGCCGACGTGGTTCGGCTCGTGGCGGACGTGCCCTTTCGGCTGCCAGATCGCCTCGATCTTCTTTCTCAAGGTCCTCTTTGCCACCCCAATTCCTACCACTGCGTTTGACGGCATGGCGGTTGAAACCACGGTATTGAAGGCTCGCGGTTTCTCTATGCTCAGGGCGCGTAAACCGTCCTCGGCTAGAATCTACCATAGGATTTGGCGGGCTTATTTTCGGTGGTGTGAGGCCCGCTCTCTTTCCCTGGTTCGTTTTTCTCTGCCAAACCTTCTGGCTTTTCTGCAGTCGGGTCTTGGAACGCGTTTGGCTTTTAGTTCTCTCAAGGGCAAAGTGTCGGCGCTGTCTATTCTTTTTCAGCGGCCTCTAGCCTATGACTCATCGGTTCGCACTTTCCTTCAAGGGGTAGCTCATGAGATTCCTCCCTACAGGTCTCCTACCCCACCTGGGGACTTGAATTTGGTCCTGAGTGCCTTGCAATCTGTTCCATTCGAGCCTATCCGCGACATTTCTCTTCGTTTCCTCTCTTGGAAGGTCACCTTTTTGGTAGCTGTGACCTCCTTCCGACTGGTGTCGGAATTGGCAGCTCTCTCTTGTCAACCTCCCTTCCTGATTCTTCATCAAGACAAGGAAGTGCTTCAGCCGATTCCTTCTTTTTAACCGAAGGTGGTTTCGTCTTTTCATCTGAACGAGGATACCATTCTTCCTTCCTTCTGCCCTGCTCCGTCTCATCCTAAGGAGCGTTCTCTCCACAATCTGGATGTGGTCCGGGCCATACGAGTTTACCTTTCGGCCACCTCTTCTGTCCGACGGTCGGAGTCGCTGTTTGTCCTTCCGGAGGGCCGACGCAAGGGTTTGCCGGCTTCTAAGGCCACCATCTCCAGGTGGATCCGGTCCGCCATTTCTGAAGCATATCATTCCAAGGGGAAAGATCCTCCCTTCCGGGTCACGGCTCACTCCACTCGCTCTGTGGGGGCCTCTTGGGAAGTCTTTAACAGGGCTTCGGCCCTCCAGGTGTGTAAAGCGGCTACTTGGTCTTCGGTGCACACTTCTGCTTCCGCCGACGCCTCTTTAGGGCGTAAGGTTTTGCAGGCAGCGGTGGCTCTGCCGTCCGCTTGATTCCGGGTTGCATTGTTTTCCCACCCCGGGGACTGCTTTGGTAAGTCCCACGGTTCCATTGTCCCCCAATGGAGCTGAATTAGAAAAGGAGATTTTTTTACACTTACCGTAAAATCTTTTTCTCAGAAGCTCCATTGGGGGACACAGCTCCCACCCAGTGTTTTTAGTTGTGGTCTGAGAGTCGGTCGCATGTCAGTCTGTTGGTTCATTTGTTTTGACGGGCTCCCTCCGGACTCTGTATTTTTTCGGTTCCTCCTATTGCTTTGGGACTGAAACTGAGTGTCTCTAAGGCAGTAGGTGGGGTATACCCTGCTGGGAGGGGCCAACTTCTTTTTTGTATGCCTAGTGTCAGCCTCCTAGTGGCAGCAAGATATACCCATGGTTCCTGTGTCCCCCAATGGAGCTTCTGAGAAAAAGATTTTACGGTAAGTGTAAAAAATCTCCTTTTTAAGCAGCAATGCCTATTGTAAATGTAAATTGGGTAGTTGCATGATCTATCTACATCAATCATAACAAAGTTTTATCTTTGATCTGTTCCTACATTTACACTGGACAACTGTAGTAACAATTGATAAATAACTGGCCAGTGTCAAGTGATGATCCCTGTTGGTGCATAGTCTTTCTTAAACATTGCATGCCTGAGTGATGCTCTCAGCAACAGCATCTTATGCTAAGAGGAAAGCAATGCCTGACTGATACATCTGGGTTCCACTGAGGGTATTCTCAGCAACAATATGCATTTTGCCTGAACTACAGAAATATATATTATTTGTTGGGGTTGTAATGATAAATAAGTCAGATTGTCACAAATAAATTTTTAATCCACCAATCATTCTTTAGTGGTTAGAAAGTAATTTCATATGAAGGGAGCTGAGATGTACATTTCCATATAATAGTGCTTGTGGGGTAACAGGCAGCTTTTGCTAGAGTCAGATTGTGTAAAACACATGTATCCCATTACAAGTGCATTTGAGTTCCCTGTGGCTATACTGTGTATGTGCCTCCGTACAAGCCAGCCATTAGACTGTATATTTTCTACCAGACCATTTTGTTTTTTTTCCCTTTTAAATTGTAAGAATTTCATTTACTCTGCTGAGAATTCCAAAAACATGTCTTTGTACAGTAATCCCTGTGTTTTTACAGCGAGTGCTTTAACCGATCCTCCAGAATGCCTGCGACCAATTCAAGCATTATTTTCTCTATTAAATTAAGCACCAGACCGATTGCAGACATGGGAATATGAAACCCACTGTAACCACAGCCAGGACCTTGCTAAATTGCTTTCACCACAGTTTTTCTTTAGTTATTACAGAAAATTGGATTCTCACATTGAAGTTTATGTAATGAATAAGTAATTGTCTCTTACATTGCTACATTGTTGGATTGAACAGAATTTATTTAAGGGGTATTCCGGACTTAGACATCTTATGCCCTATATAAAGGATAGGGAATAAGATGTCTGATGGCAGGGGTCCCGCCACTGGGACCCCCGCAATCTCGGTGCAGCCCCAGCATTCTGTGTCGGGCGCTGCTCCCGAGATGTGACGTCATAGCCACACCCTTTCGTGACATCACGCCCACCCCCTCCATTTATGTCTATGGAAGGGGGCAATAGGTAAAATAGCTTGAATATCTTACACAAGCTAACTGTGTGACAGTATAGAGTAATTGCTAGTTTACTTAGTCCTGGGATTACAGCAGCCTCTGCTTAGCTTCACGTGAAGTTCTTTCCTAAGTGTGGAAAAGGGAGAGGTGGGTCTCATCTACAGGCAGCAGATGTTGATGGCTGGAACAGGTAGTATTTATGGATACTTTTAAGTCTAAAAACTGCAGTGATGCTGGGAGGTTATGTTAAAGGTGACTCCATATTCCAATAAATTCTTTATTGTAGCATCCATAAAATAAACAAAAAAGTTAAACAAGAATGGCGATCATTATGTGCTGTGTTTTTTCCGTGTCTGGTAATTCAACATACAGATTACAGAATACAGATTCTTTGTTAACCGATTTAATTCTCAGTCTGCACACGTCTTTATGGAAAGAAGGCAATGTACAGACATTTCTATTTCAGCAAAACAGATAAAGCCCTTAGCCTGTCTGTGGTTGAGCTCAACAGTCACTCGATTCATTCCTTACACATTTTAGACTATTTGCCAGTTGGTGTGTTTAGCCCACAGATGTCTGTGTTACCAGGCAATTGGGGGTATTAAGTTATTGACAAATGTTTCATTGAAGGGGTTTTCTAATTAAGAAACCCCATTCTATATACCCTAGTAGGGAATTCTAAGTTTATAGAGTGGGTCCTCTGTTCAGTAGGACATTGGCCAGAGTGGAGAGTGGTTAATAATAATAATCTTTATTTATGTAGCGCACACAGATTCCGCAGCGCTGAGGTTAGAAAGTGTCTCTTCTGTCCTACATCAAACACATAACTCATTTATGTGAATGGCACAGCGTAAGACTTTATTTTTCCTGTAGTGGCACATCAAGGAATTAGAACACTTTCCCCAAAGATTATAGCTGATAAATTAAGGGCCTGGCATCAGGAGTCCCAGTGGTCTGTTTATGTCTAAGGGCCTTTCAAACTTTCATTTCCCATAGTAAAGAACCCCTTTAATCTTGTGCTATTGCCTGTAAAGAAATCCATCTGTGAAAACATCTATTGTTTTGCTAGCATCACTAAGCCCTGACACAATTCCATTTGCTTGCAAAACACACTGGATTACGTTTTTGTTACTGACTTGTCTTGGTCTACCTGTTGCACTGAGTGGTGCGCCTCTGTAAAGGGGCATGTTTCTATAGATGACCTCAGTGATACTACATGCCGGGGGGGAAGCCAGTCTGAGAGGAAATATCAGTATGGCTATGGAAGCTGTATTCAAGATATGTGCTGGATGGAGTCAGGTGCATGAGGTAAAATACTGTATATGTATGCAGCCCAAGGCTATGTTCACACCATCATTAGGAACATACGTTCTGTTAGATCCGTTATTGTCATCTAACCGACCTTATTCTAAACAGATTTTAACAGATGCCAACAATCTGAAATTATTTCTTGGAAAATTCAATAAAATTTTGGATTGTTGGGGGCATGGCCTGCATGCTGTACTGAGCGGACGTGTGGTCTTTTACACCCTGAGGGTCCGCAACCCACCTGGCCTTGCTAAAGGTGGGCTACCTGCACTGTAGTCCTCGTTTCCCCTGCAACGGCACTCGGAAGTCCGAGATCGCAAACTGAGGTGGTCCTGAAGCGCTGGGAGCTGACAACCGGCAGGTGTGGTGCTGCAGGAGTGTGCTGTAGGGGCCGAAGTGTGGGTGTCTGAAGGCTCTGTACGAGTCCTGGGTGCGCTGGGAGGCCTCCGCCATTACTGCCTTTCGTGGGCAGCTCCTGCCGGCGGGTCTATGAGGCGCGCTGCGCACATCCTGCCCGCATCCCTGTGGACTACAACTGCTGGAGCTACATACTAGCTTTGCTCCTGCTGGAGGCTGCTGAAGGGGGTTTACTGCTGGCCCTTTCTGGTTGCTCTCGGAGGGGGTGAGCTTTTGGCCCCTAGCTTGGACTCTGCTCTGTGCTTATGCTGAGGACCCTGACCTGCTGTGCTCTGCTGGAACTCCATGGTGCTGTGGTTGCTGCACTGTTGCTTTGCTGTTGCACGGCTCTAAAGCCCTGAACTGTGAGTCTTGCTAAGACCTGTTCTCCTTGTTGGTGCTGGACTGCTTTTCTAACTACAGTGGGGGTTCTCCCTGCAGGGTGCAGTGGAAATTGATGAACAGGGAAGCGGTCCTGTTTGAGTTTGAGGATAAAAATGGGAAGTTCTTGGCTTACTTAGCAAAGGAGACGAGGCCAGTGTCATCTATTCCCTGTATCCGTGGGTCAGATGGCACCTTGGTTTGGGATCCAGTGGCTGTTAATGGGGTCTTTTGGGCCTTTTTATAGTGACTTGTATTCTTCCAGTTATTCTAGAGTTCCGGATGGTTTGGGTTCCTTTTTTGGCAGGTCTCCCCCTTGGATTGTTAACATCAGTGTAAATCTGTTCATGTAGCAGTTAATGTTTTTGAACCCTTTTTTAACTATGTACTGGCCTCACATTGTTTTTCTTTTCTGAGCATGCTCCATTGCAATAATGGGTTCTAACAGATGTTAAACCTAATGCATGCCTGGTATTGTACATGGAATCACCCCCCCCCCCCCTTTTGCTGAGTGCTCAGACTTTGGTAAAACTGACAGCTTGGCGGGACTGATGCAGGACAATTTCCTGGCCAATTTATTTTTACATTTTCTATAGTATATAATTTCGCTCTTCATTGGGGGACACAGATACTGATGAGTATATGCTCTCACTAGGAAACAAAGTTGGCTCCTCCCTGGCAGGATATACCCGCCCACTGGAAGTAAGGTAATCAGTTTTAGCTAGTGAAATAGGAGGCAAAACACAGGTCTGGAGTTTTCCAGAATAGAATAAATCCACACTGGAACAATAATGTAGTATTTATTACATGCCTGTTCCATTTGGATTTTATTTATCTTAAATGTTTGTTTTTACTAATGTGAACTATGTCACAGATTTCCAGTGAGAGGTGAGGATATGGGAATTTTTCCCCTCCCCTTGATGAAAGGTATTTAACCTCACCTGGAATTACCTGTGACATCACCGAGAAAGAGCGCATGCGCTCGAAACGCGTCTGATGTATTGGCTGATTTTATCCGAGTGCTGTGTTTCTGAATAAAGCTGCAAAGAATAGTGCTGGATCTCCTGCTTCTTTGTTCTATGGACCATTAACCCCTTCTCGCCAACAGCCTACGCTAGGGTAGTACCTCGGGTCCGGGTCCCCTCTTGCCCCTGCTCGCCCCGCTATGGCAGCCTGGCATAATGCTAGCTTGCCGAAGATTCCATCAAGTGAGTATGAGGGGACATCTTCCCGGTAGGTGAGTATTCCTTCCCTCCCTTCCCAAGCAGCCGGGGACTTTTCTACTGTGCATGAATCAACTGCTTCGGCAATGGGGGTTGTTGCACTTAACCCTGGGCTGCTCTACACCGCTCGACACTTACACTTTGCCACCGGCCATGATGGTCGGGCAGGGAAACAGAGCATGGCTCCGCCCCCCAGTCTCCTCTCCTGCAGTGCTGAGGATTTTATTCCTTCCCCCTGCCACTTACTAAGTAAACCGGCGGCCATTATATCTGAGCCGGGGGAGTCGGGTCTTAGCTACCGCCCTCACTCCCCACTCTTCAGCAGCTGGGGACATTCACTCCCCTTTTTTCACAGGGTCCAGGGTCTCGCCCCTATGAGGTGTTCTCCCAAAGCTGTAGGTTGATGCGTGTGCTTCTTCTCTGCATTTGTAGTCATGTGTCGTATCTTTACCCAGCTCCAGTGTCCAGGATTGAGATCCTTCTGGGGACACAAATGGCTCCTCCATGCCTTGGTATGTTTTCGCAGGGTCCCTGGGGGCCACGTCCACCCAGTACCTAGACTGTTGCCGTGGGGCGATATTTCCCCGCCCCTACAGTACCTGGCACACTTGGGCAATCCGCCTTTCTCAGGGGGGAAGCTGGGCACGGTCTGTACCCGAGTTTCCTCTCCACCACCCCTTGTTTTCCTCTCCACCAGGGGACCTGTTTCACTGAGCACTTTCTTCTGCCAAGAGACAACCATCTCTCTCTCTCTTAACCCTACATGGGTGGGGTTCCTGGCTGGGCCCTTGTTGTTTTGCTACGAACAGTCAGATGAGTTTGTCACCGACTATGCTTGTGTGCTTCCTGCCCACGATTGCAGCCTGGATCTCCTGCTGTTTCTTGGCACTCTCCTCTGTAGGAGGAATTTAGGCACTCGTGTTTGGTTCAGTGACAGCCGGTCTAGCCACCATCTGTAGTTTGGGTCCTGCTATTTGTGCTCCTCCTCCCCTTGCGCAATCTCCCTGGAAGGGGTGTGTTGATCCTTCCCTTTCTCAATGTCAGTTGCGCTACGCTGATGCAACAGTCTTCTGGATTACCTTCTTGTTCCCAGGACCTGGGGGTCCCTGCTGGGTTCCCTTTTGCTCCCCCTCCGTTCCCATCCTAGCAGGATGTTGCTTCAGAGTACTCTGGTCCATTTGGACTGCCGGGGTCCAAGACCGGTTACTCTCCTTGTATTTGGCACTCTCCTAGATTGCTGTGGTGTGCCTTATTTTCTGGGTCAGCCCTCTAGGTTTTTTGGGCCTTAGTGTTGATTGCAGTCTCGAGCGTGTGTGGTGAGCCTGCCCAGACTTCTCTGTGATCCCATTTGCGGGGAGGTCTTTCTGTACCGCTCTTCTTCTTGTCTATGTCTCCCGGAGCATTTTGCGGCTGTTGGGTTGCTTCCCCTACAGGTGTGGAACTTCCAGGTGACTTGGGAGACTGCGGTTCCCATGTCGGCCGCTCTGTTTTTCCTGGCGGCTCCTTCTCAGGGTGTCCCGCTCCTTTTTTTTGTGGGGCCATTTTGTCTCCTTCTTCGGGGCCCATGTACTCCGGAACTGGGGGGCATCCGGTCTTCCAGATTGTGTCAGGCGGGCCAATCTTGCATTGCATGCTGTGGTTTCTTTTCTGCTTTTCAGGCTCTGTGTCATACTGAGTCTGCCCCCCTAACCCCCCCACCCCAGGTTACTCGTGCCGTACCTCTGGGATGGTGGTTTTTGGGAGCCTACAGCTTCTTTGTTTGGTCTTTGATCCTCTGCACCATGCCTCTCCGGAGATGGTTCCTGTCTCTTTCTCTTCTTCCAGAGGTTTCTGGTCTTCATCTTGTGCTCGCCTTTCCACTCAGGCGTCTGCAGCCCTCCCTGGTGTTTTTCTCACCATGTTCTCTGTATGGTGTTCTCTTGTTCTTCCCTTTGCCTTTTTGGTTTGTCGTCAGGGCTCTCCCTCTGTCTGGTTCTGTGCTTCTGGAATTGGTTTCCTACCTCCTTCCAGTTTTGTTACGGCCCATCGGGTCTCCGATGCGCCCCTTTCTTGGCTCTCTATGTGGCCTATTGGTTTTTGGTCTCTGCTACGAACAGGCTCTTCCTTTGGTGTCCTAGTACATCTCCATGGATCTGCTGGATGCTCAGTTCTAGACCTCGGTTGCCTTTTGGCTCAGGATCTTGTCCGTGAGCCATACATCTGACTAGGATTCAGTCTCCAGACTGGCTCCTTTCCTCTGGTGGTTTTTCTTTCCTACCCCAGGGACTGCTTTGGTACGTTACATCATTCTTTGTCCCCCAATGAAGAGCGACCGAGAAAAGGAGATTTTTTTTGTACTCATCGTAAAATCTCTTTCTCGTAGCCTTCATTGGGGGACGCAGCACCCACCCATTTCTTCATTTCTTGTCTGGATGATCTTTTCCAGTTCTTGGGTTTTTATCTGGGATTCCTTTCTAGGGTCCTTCGGACATATCTCTTTGTTGGATTCTCTAATCTTTGTGATTACCTCACTTCCAGTGAGCGGGCATATCCTGCCAGGGAGGAGCCGACTTTTTTTTCCCAGTGTCAGCGCCTCCTAGTGGCAAGAGCATATACCCATCAGTATCTGTGTCCCCCAATGAAGGCTATGAGAAAGAGATTTGACGGTGAGTACAAAAAAAAAATTTTATCTGTATTTCTGTCATCATTTCTTCTTGGGTTTTTTGCCATCCAGTAACTTTGTCTGTTTTATTTTCAGACCCAAAGCACCTTTTATTGGACAATATAGAAGAGGAGGATTTTGATCAGGAATTCTCGTTTCTAAGTTTGCAGCCCCCTATGTCTCCAGAGTTTTCACAGGAAGAACAAGATATTTTTGGTTCTGGTGAATCAAGCTCGTGGACAAAACAGTCGAAGAGTTTGTCTGGATATCTTCCGTCATACCTACTCGATATGGGACTTCAATCTGCCGGGGGACTTAGTAGCAAGTAAAAATGTTGCACTTACATTTAGGGTATTTATTAGGGATCGACCGATTATCGGTATGGCCCATAATCACGATTTTGGGCATTATCGGTATCGGCAATTACCTTGCCGATAAGCAGATAATGCCCTCCTCCCCCTCGACCCACCGCGTCGCACCCGTAGTGATTGGCGGTATACCGGTATGGATTTTTGCCCATACCGCTATACCGGTCGGGCCCCTCCCCCACCCTCCGAGTCAATAAAAAAATAATAATAATAAACTTACACGTAATGGGGGTGGTCTGGGCCATCCATCCTTCCTTCCTGTAGTGTCCGGCGCCATTCCGGGTGGAGGGTGCACCGGTACGGGCTGTCCTTCTCCGGGGGTCCTCTTCTCCACTCCGGGCACGCTCTGGCCGTCAGGGCGTCTATGCACGGGCGTCTATGCAGCGTACTAGGCCGGAGCCTGCCCGGAGTGGAGAAGATGACCGCCGGAGAAGAAGGACAGCCCGGACCGGTTCACCCTCCACCCGGAATGCCGCCGGACACTACAGGAAGGAAGGATGGATGGCCCGGACCACCCTGACAGGTAGTGGAGAGAAGCGGGCGGTGGCGGCGGCGGCCTATGGCACCGCAAAAGCCACTGCAGTGCATTGATTTAAAGCGCCCGCTTTAAATCAATGACCTGCAGCGGTGTCGAGGGGGGATAAATAGCCAATAACTTATACCAGAATATCGGTATAAGTTATCGGCTATCGGCCCTAACCTCCACCGATTATCGGTATCGGCCCTAAAAAAACGATATCGGTCGATCCCTAGTATTTATGCATGATATTTACGAAATATTCCAGGCAGACATTCCGTGTGCAGAAGGCGCTACCATAATGAATTGGCGATATCACTGTGCGGACATTTGTCGACCCCATTGGAGGCAGTTTCACACGTATTCTGCTGAAAGGATGAACTTGTTTATTCTTTTGGTGGAGTCCTGAATTGGAATTTATGCTGCAGAAATTATGCAGTGTGCACAGTGCATCAGAATCCTGTTAAAAACAACGGAAGGCTGCTGCACCGGATGTCCAATAAAATGACACACAGTGGAAAAAGGTGAAAAATTCAAGAAAAAATGATGAAAACATTTAAAAAAATAAAAATAAAAAAAATAAAAGCAGCCATCATAAAGTTTACTAATTCTAAATCCTTTAGACACCGCACATTTAGTATCCACAAAAATTAAAATCCATCTTTAATCACTGTACTGATGATTGTGAAGATATATACTATTCCAAGTCACAGTTCACACAGTGTAGTACCAATTATGTTCACTTCCAAGTCACAGTTCATGCAATTCAGTCATGTTCAAAAGTCTTATTCTTGCTATAAATGTGCTGCTTAATATATAGCCAAGATCGTTATGCATAGAAGTATGAATGTTTCAAACTGTAAGACTTATCCATAATATACTGTATAACGATTTATTACGCAGTATATACTATTCGATGAACTTATAGACTCCATAAGCCGTAATTAGTTTCCTTACTACCACATCTCCCTGCCGCACAAGACTTGATCCAAGCACCAATGCACACTGTGTGATATTTAAACAAATAAAACTAAGAAAAATAATAAGATAAGTGTGACCACAATGCGTTGTGATTGAATATGTGGTTGCGATAACTTCACTTACAAATTCAATATGTATGCATACAAATATTTACAAAGTCTAGCTAAGTGTGATGAAGGCATAGTGAGATGCATTATGGACACACTATAAATGGACTATTAAAGGGAATTTCTATGCGTACCTTATCCACAAAATACTGTGTCCATAACAAGACATTGACAATCTGAATAGTACTGTATATTACCGCACGAATATCTACAGGGTGGGCCATTTATATGGATACACCTTAATAAAATGGGAATGGTTGGTCATATTAAATTCCTGTTTGTGGCACATTAGTACAGTGACCCACCGACCTAGGATGGCCCCGACATAGGATAATTTCAACATGCGATGGCCTCTCAGAGGCCATCGCATGTTGAAGGCAGCATCAACATACAATGCTTTTGTATGTCGGGGCCATCGCATATATGGCTATCCGGCAGCGCAGACTGATTCAACTGCTGCCGGATAGCCGTTTACGGTGCCCCGTGTGCTCCGATGATGGTCTCTTACCTGTCCTCGGGCCTCCGGAGCGTCCTCTTCAGGATCCCTTGCATCGCCGGCGCTCTCCTTCGTCATCATCACGTCGCCGCGCACGCCGTCCCGTCATCAAATAGGAGCGGCGTGCGTAGTGACGTGATGGCGGCGACGGAGAGCGAGGATCCCGGGGAAGCAGAGACGTCCGGAGCGTCGGAGACACCCTGGGGACACGGCGACAGCGATGGAGGGCGACATCCAGGGCAGCGGTGACGAGCGGTGACTGGTCCGGGGCGGTGGGGACAGGTGAGTATAACTTCCTATACTTTTCATTGCACGGATCCCTCAACATACGACGGTTTTAACAAACGATGGTTCATTTGGAACGGATTACCATCGTATGTTGAGGGACCACTGTATATGTGAGCGGGGAAACTTTTCAAGATGGGTGGTGACCATGGTGGCCATTCTGCAAATTCAGTGCGCCGATCTGGGTCATCCTCGTTGAGATGCTGGAGTTTGTAAGGGTGCCATTTTTGAGTAGCTAATATCCGCCGAAGGGATGTTCGACTAATTCCACTCTCCAGTGACATGCGGTGAGTGCTACCCTGTGGGCTCTTGCTGAATGAAGCTAGGACAGCCACTGATGTTTTTTCATTAGTGACAGATTACATGCATCCACATATTGGCAAATCCAACACTGAACCAGTTTCACAAACTTAGCAAGCAGTTTGCTAACTGTAGCATGGGAGATGGGTGGTCTCGTAGGGTATCTTGCATTGAAATCTGCTGCAATGACCCGGTTACTTTGTTCACCAGCCATCAACACAATTTCTATCCGCTCCTTATGTGTTAACCTCGACGATGTCAATGGCTGTAAACAAAGAGAAACTTGTAAATAACTCATGAAAGAATAAGGTTCCGTTAAAACCAAGCACACTAGTGTTTTTCTTGTGAAATTCCCAATAAGTTACATGTGTCACATGACCCTCTTCCTATTGAAAAAACAAAAGTTGGATTCAAAATGGCCAACTTCAAAATGGCCGCCATGGTCACCACCCATCTTGAAAAGTTTCCCCCTTCACATGTACTAATGTGCCACAAACAGGAAGTTAATATCACCAACCATTCCCATTTTATTAAGGTGTATCCATATAAATGGCCCACCCTGTATATCATATCTGCAGAGTGAAATGGACTAGTATCTATTTGAATGTTAAGTCCTAAATGAAGGGACTCTGGCTGATGGCTATATTAACAGAATAAAATCGTTTCCAAAATGGTGAATATACGGCTGAGAATATTTTTGTACATACTGTTACCAGCCTAAGCAGAATCGGTGATCATTGGAAGACATATAATTTTTCTGTAAGTGGTCTAACGCAGAGTGTGTACTGTTGCCCTGACTAAGAATTGTACGGCAGGAATGTATGGCAATTCAAGCTCCCAATTTGCGATATATGGAGCTTTAAGTTCATTATTAAATCTGTATGTAAACTGCAAGTGATTGACAGACTGTTTAAAATATCGCACGGTGTGCATTGGTGCTTGGATCAAGTCTTGTGCGGCAGGGAAATGCGGTAATGTAAGGAAACTAGTTGCGGCTTATGGAGTCTATAAGTTCATCGAATAGTATATACTTGGTAATAAATCGTTATACAGTATATTGTGGATAAGTCTTACAGTTTGAAACATTCATACTTCTATACATAACGATCTTGGCTATATATTAACTCCTTAACGACCACGGACGTAAATGTACGTCCTGGTTCGGCGGGACTTCCCGCACCAGGATGTACATTTACGTCCTGTGTATGACTACGAGCATCGGAAGGGTACTCGCGTCATACACGGCAGGTTCCGGCTGCAAGCAGCAGCTGGGGACCCGCCCGTAATGGCCGACATCCGCCATTAACCCCTCAGATGCCGTGATCAATACAGATCGCGGCATTGCGGTACTTTGATTGGATGATCGGATCTCCCGCAGCGCTGCTGCGGCGATCCGATCATCCAGCATGGCGGACGGAGGTCCCCTCACCTGGCTCCGGCCGTCTCCCGGGGTCTTCTGCTCTGGTCTGAGATCGAGCAGACCAGAGAAGAAGATCACCGATAATACTGAGCAGTGCTGTGTCCTATAGATAGCACTGCACAGTATAAGCAATCAACTGATTGCTATAGATAGTCCTCTATGGGGACATAAAAAGTGTAAAAAAAAAAAAAAGTTGATAAATGTAAAAATAAAAAGTAAAAAAAAAGTGAAAAATCCCCTCCCCCAATAAAAATGAAAATTGTCAGTTTTTACCATTTTACCCCCCAAAAAGCGTAATTTTTTTTAAAAATAAACATATTTTGTATCGCCACGTGCGTAAATGTCCGAACTATCAAAATATAATGTTAATGATCCCGTACAGTGAATGGCGTAAACGTAAAAAATCAAAAAAAGCTTTTTTTGTTACATTTTATTTAAAAAAAAAGAATAAAAAATAATCTAAAAGTTTTATATATACAAATGTGGTATCTAAAAAAAAAAGTACAGATGACGGCACAATAAATGAGCCCCCATACCGCCCTATATACGGAAAAATGAAAAAGTTATAGGTGGTCAAAATAGGGCGATTTTAGATTACTGATTTTGTACAAAAAGTTTTAGATTTTTTTTAAGCGGTACAGAAATATAAAAGTATCTAGCCATGGGTATCATTTTAATCGTATTGACCCACAGAATAAAGAACACATATCATTTTTACCGTAAATTGTACAGTGTGAAAACGAACCCCTCCAAAATGTGCAAAATTTTGGTTTTCATTTAAATTTCCTCCCTAAAGAATTTTTTTTTGGGGTTCGCCGTACATTTTATGGTAAAATGAGAGGTTTCATTACAAAGTGCAATTGGTCACGCAAAAAACAAGCACTTATTTGGGTCTGTAGATGGAAATATAAAAGAGTTATAAAAAAATGAAAACGCAAAAATAAAATTGGCCTGGTCCTTAAGGTGAAAATGGGCTTGGTCATTAAGGGGTTAAGCGGCACATTTATAGCAAGAATAAGACTTGAACATGACTGAATTGAATGAACTGCAACTTGGAAGTGAACATAATTGGTACTACACTGTGTGAACTGTGACTTGAAATAGTATATATCTTCACAACGATTAGTGATTGAAGATGGATTTGAATTTTTGTGGTAACTGAATGTGCGGTGTCTAAAGGATTTAGAATTTGTGAACTTTATGATGGCTGCTTGAGAATAATTATTTTTTTTTTTTTTATGTTTTCATCATTTTTTCCACTGTGTGTCATTTTATTGGACATAATAAAAGTTATATTTTAAACGTTCCCTCTTGGTCAATATTTCTTGTATTTCAATTTGGGAGACCTAACCTTAAATCTAAGTAATCAGTGAATTTACATATACATATATAATATATATTTAACCCCTTAAGGACGCAGGGTTTTTCCGTTTTTGTATTTTAATTTTTCTTATCACCTTCTAAAAATCATAACGCTTAAAATTTTGGCTTATTTTTTGCGCCACCAATTCTACTTTGTAGTGACATTAGTCATTTTACCAAAAATTCCCGGCGAAATGGAAAAAAAATTAATTGTGTGACAAAATTGAAGAAAAAAGGCCATTTTGTAACTTTTGGGGGCTTCTGTTTTTCGGTAAAAATGACACTTTATCTTTATTTTGTAGGTCCATACAGTTAAATTGATACCCTTCTTATATAGGTTTGATTTTGTCGTACTTCTGAAAAAAAAATCATAACTACATGCAGGAAAGTTTATACGTTAAAAATTCTCATCTTCTGACCCCTATAACTTTTTTATTTTTCCGTATATGGGCTGGTATTATGGCTCATTTTTTGCGCCGTAATCTGAAGTTTTTATCGGTACCATTTTTGTATTCATCTGACTTTTTGATCGCTTTTTATAAATTTTTTCATGATGTAAAAAGTGACCAAAAATACGCTATTTTGGACTTTTTGCGCATACACCATTGACCGTGCAGTTTAATTAACAATATATTTTTATAATTCGGACATTTACGCACGTGGCGATACCACATATGTTTATTTTTATTTACTTTTTTTTTATGGGAAAAGGGGGGTGATTCAAACTTTTATTAGGGAAGGGGTTAAATGATCTTTATTCACTTTTTTTTTTTGCAGTGTTATAGCTCCCATAGGGGGCTATAACACTGCACACACTGATCTTTTACACTGATCACTGCAAAGCCATAGCTTTGCATGGATCAGTGTTAAAGGTGGTCGAATGCTCAAGCCTACATCTCAGGCTTGGAGCAATCAATCGCCGTTCGGACACGATGGAGCAAGGTAAGGGGACCTCCGCTCGCGTGCTAGCTGATCAGGACATCGCGATTTTATCGCGATAGTCCCGATCAGCCCGACTGAGCTGCCGGGAAGATTTCACTTTCATTTTAGACGCGGCGATCAACTTTGATAGCCACATCTAAAGGGTTAATAGCATGCGGCACAACGATCAGTGCCGCACGCTTTTAGCGCAGGGTCCCGGCTATCATTAGCCGCCGGGTCCGACCCGGTATGACGCGGGGTCACGGCGTGACCCCGTTTTAAATACCGGGCCCAGACGTATGGCATACAGGTACACCCTACGTCCTTAAAGGGGTTCTCCGGTGCTTAAACATCTTAGCGTGTTCGCTCCGGGACTGATTACTGGCGACTACAGGGCGGGCGGCGTGTGACGTCTCGCCTGCGCCGGCGTGTGACGTCACGCTCCGCCCCGCAATGCAAGCCTACGGGAGGGGGTGTGATAGCTATCACTTGTATTGGGAAATAGATGTGCTTTTTCATTCATTAGTATACTTATCTCTTTAATCTTAGACTGGACAATCCCAGGTTTGTCTTCAAGTGGCAGCAAGTCTGACTATTCTCTACAGAAAACTCCTGATGCTCCAGTCCAAAGTAAGTTCAAGTTTCTATATTCAAAATGTACGTCCATGGAAAAGGATATATTTGCTAAACAAACATTTCAGATTGAGAGACTGACGTAAAAGAAAAACTGCTGAAATAAACAGAAACGATCTGTCCACAAACATTTTGAAAGAGGACCTGTAGTCATTACTAAAAAATACAAGGTAGGGGTAATGTAGATTCCTGGGGGGGTATTCGATAATACTCGGTCACATGTTACTTATATGTCCACTAAAAATATAGGATAGTTAATTTAACCCTAACCTACCCTCATTTGTGAGGGCGAGGGTTTTAAGTCCAATGAAAATCTATGGGAAATGTATGTTCCAGCATAACTTCTGTACGACTGGAGATATTTCGAAAATACTTGGCCACACCCCTTTTATTTTCAGCGTACAATATCTTTACCACAACTAAGCCCCACCTGAGGATGGGATATGAGGATTAGATATGAGGATAGGATATGGGGGATGGCATATTGGGGACGGGATATGGGGAAAAAATATGAGAACAGGATATGAAGTTGGAATATGAGGAGGAGGAATAGGAGGTTAGGATTTAAAGACTGGATATGAGGACAAAAGCTTCCTCCTTTGTTGCTTCTCCTCCCCAACAAAAATAAGGTAGGAAAACTGGGCAGCGCCGGGTACTCAGCTAGTTTTAAATAATTATGATATCTTGCAGTTTCCATTCTAGACATGAAGCCTAAAACTAAGCAGAGACTTTATCCTCTGTACAGACAAGACTGCAGACAAGGAGTACAGTAAAAAGTGACACTAGTAGGTAGATACACCATGCCTAGATTTATCAATCTGTCTGTGACAAAAATGTGCCACATTTTTAGCTTTCACTTCTCAAAATGAGCTGAGATTGTTTGCAACATTTTTGTCTTAGATTGATAAATCTGAGTCAATAGCTTTTGCTCAGAGAACAGCCTCCCCCTCCGTGTAAAATGACCTCCGAAAAGGTCACAAATCATCTGAATGGGACAAGTCCTGTCCATTGTTGCCTATGTCTTGGAAACCTACCATCAAGCATGTAATGCTGTTAAAAACAGCTCAGACAAGATAGCAGCCCCCATAATAATGCAAAAATATATATAATAATGCAAAAAAATTAAATAGAAATAGATTAGAAAAAAATACCATGTTTCAGTATCTGTCCCTAATTTAAAAAAAAATTATAATAATCTAAGTGACAAATTTCCTTTAACCCCTTAAGGACACAGTCCACTTTGGCTGTAAAGAGACAACAATGAAATTTTAGCATTTTCGTTTTTTCCTCCTCGCCTTCTAAGAGGCATAACATTTTAAATTTTCCATCTTCAGACCCATATGAGGGCTTGTTTTTTGCGTGACCAATTGTACTTTGTATTGACACCTTTCATTTTACCATAAAATGTATGGCGCAATAAAAAAAAGTGAGAGAGTGAGAAAATTAAAGAGAAATCCGAAATTTTGCAAATTTTGGGGGGGTTTAATTTTTACGCTGTACATTTTATGGTACAACTGACATGTTCTCTATATTCTTTGGGTCAGTATGATTCAAATGATCCCCATGTTTATACGCTTTTATATTCTTGTACTGCATTTAAAGAAACTCAAACTTTTTTCTACAAAATTAATATGTTAAAAAATGCCCTATAACTCTCTCATTTTCAAGTATACGGGACTGTATGAGGGTATATTTTTTTTGCACCGTAATCTGTAGTTTTTATTGGTGCTACGTGTGTGTGTGTAATATATATTACTAGCTGAGTACCCGGCCTTGCCCGTTTTTTCCTTCCTAATCCTTGTTGTGGTGGAAAATCAACAGAGGAAGCGTTTGACTTCATATCCCGTCCTCATATCCTGACCTCCTATCTCGACCATCACGTCCTCCTATCCCACCCTGTAATATGTGTACCAGGTATTGAAATATCTCCAGCCGTACGAAAGTTATGCAGTAACATATATTTCCCATAGACTTGTATGGGACTTTAAACAAAAACCTTGACCCTGGCAAATGGGGGTGAGTAAGGGTTAAATTACCTATCATATGTTTGTTGTTGACATATAAGTAACGTGTGCCAAGTTCCATGTCAATATCTTTAGCCATTTGGACGTGATTGTGGAACACACATATATTGAGTTTGAGATATATATATATATATATATATATATATATATATATATATATATATATTTATATATATATATCTATATCTCTTTGTGATCACTTATTTATTTTTTTTTTTTTAATGTTTACTCAGTTCACTGTATGGGACCATTAACATTTTATTTTAATAGTTCGGACACTTGGCGATGCCAGCTTAACACTTTGGACTACTGCGATTACACTGTGTGTGTGTGTGCACCTCCGCAATACTTCAGATGCCATGATCAGTATTCATCACAGCAACTGAAGGGTTAATGGCAGACATCAGCAGGATTGTTGATGTCGGCCATTATTCATGAGGTCCCGACTGGTGATAACAGCAGCCAACTGGTTCCAATCGCGGTGTTGGACGACGCGGTGATCGCAGTACCACGTGAAGTACATTTACAGCGCTGTGCACAAAGTCTCAGGGCACAGCCATACATGTAGGTCGCATGTCTTCTAGGGGTTAAACATTGTATAAAGCAGAAATACCCATTTTACACACCAGGACACTAAATATAAATAAACAATATTCATACTTTATTGAAAATACCTGAATAAAAACATTTTAAAAGGGATAGCAACAAACTGAAAATTTTTGACTGCCACATGGACATGGCCTGTGTACAGCAAAAAGAGATGTATATTAAAGTGACATGCTATTTATAAGGCTACCAAAGTGCAGCATGCAATAGATATAGGCAGTATATACACTTCAATATAACAGTACTAAGCTGGCAAAAGCCAGAAAATTGTGCGAATGTAAACAAATGGCAAGAAGACAACAAGAAATCTTCTGGATACTTGATCAACCAGTGAGCTGGGCAATGCTAGGACCTATGGGCATGTATGCAGAAAGCTTAACCTCTTCAGGACACAGGGCGTATGGATAAGCCCTGCATTCCGAGTCCTTAAGGACACAGGGCGTATCCATACGCCCGTGGGAAATCCGGTCCCCACCGCTAGCCGGTTGGGGACCGGAGCCGGATGCCTGCTGAAATCATTCAGCAGGCACCCTGGCACATTGCCCAGGGGGGGTCCTGAGACCCCCCCCATGTCGGCGATCGGAGAAAATCGCATGTCAATTCAGACATGCGATTTTCTCCAATTCCAGGCTGATCGGGTCTCTGGTGACCCGATCACCCAGAAAATAGGGCTGATCGGAAATGTCAGCAACAGCCCCGATCAGCCTAAGAGATAGGAGTGAGGTCTCAGAGCTGCGATCTCCTCCTATCCCCTGCCATTAGTCAGAAGATGGAGGCCGTACCTGCAGGAGAAGATGCCTGGGGACCCGGGATCTTCGCTGGAGCCTGCTGGATACTTGCACAGGTAGGGAATCGACCGGGGGGGGGGGGCGGGTCAATTGAAAGTGAAAGTAAAACGATCTTTACTGTGGCAACCACTAGGAAGGCCAAACAGCAACTCCCAGCATGCCCAGCATGGCTGTCTGGGCATGCTGGGAGTTGTAGTTTTGCAACATCTGGAGGGTGACAGTTTGGAGACCACTGTTACAGTGGTGCCCAAACGGTAGCCCTCCAGATGTTGCCAAACTACAACTCTCAGCATGCCTGGACTGCCCAGGCATGCTGGGAGTTGTAGTTCTGTAACATCTGTCCCTTCAGATTTAGCAATTTTCATGACATTTTTGAAAATTGCTCTACTTTGAAGCCCTCTAATTTTTTCAAAAAGAAAAAATATGTCCATTTTATGATGCCAACATAAAGTGGACATATTGTATTTGTGAAGAAAATAAAATTTATTGTGAATATCCATTTTCCTTACAAGTAGAGAGCTTCAAAGTTAGAAAAATGCTACATTTTCATGAAATTTTGGGATTTTTCACCAAAAAAGGATGCAAGTAACGCCGAAAATTTACCACCAAAATAAAGTAGAATATGTCACGAAAAAACAATCTCAGAATATTCGGTAAAAGCGTTTTCGCGTTATTAATTCGTAAAGTGACGGTGGTCAGAATTGCGAAAAAGGGCTGCGTCTTTAATGGGTTAAACACATCCTAACACAGATCCTCCTGTAAGCAGCAATGTAAAGTAACTCAGTCACAGACTCATACCAAATGCAGCACTTCAGACCCCAATGTCGTTTTGCCGTGAAGGCTTCCTGAGGCTGTGTTAGGATGTGTTTAAGCTTTCTGCATACATGCCCATAGGTCCTAGCATTGCCCAGCTCACTGATTGATCAAGTATCCAGAAGATTTTTTGTTGTCTTATTGCCATTTTTACATTCGCACCATTTTAAGCCAGCTTAGTACTGTTATATTGAAGTGTATATACTGCCTATATCTATTGCATGCTGCACTTTGGTAGCCTTATAGATAGCACATGTCACTTTAATATACATCTTTTTGCTGTACACATACCATGTCCATGTGGCATTCAGAATTTTTATGATTGTTGCTGTCCCTTTTAAAATGTTTTTATCCATGTATTTTCAATTAAGTATGAATATTGTTTATTAATATTTAGTGTCCTGGTGTGTGGGTATTTCTGTCTATAAGATACACACAAGCTGTTGATTTTCTCTTTATATAGCCCAATTTTGGGGATTGTATTGTATAAAAGCAGACCACCTAACACACAATCCATTAAAAACCAGTTGGGAACAAACTGTAAATGAGGGCCATTGTGCGCCATGATTGTGTCTGTCACGAAATATGCACTAAAAAAGCAACCTAACTTCCACACTACAATCACTTAAAAAAAAAAAGAAACATAGCTTCATGATTGTGACCAACCTGGCCAATGTATTTAAAAAAATAAATAAATTAAATAAAATTATATAATTACAAATTTTTTTATTTTTTATTTACCACAAATTCTTTTGAATGGGGTGTTTACAGTATCTCTTTTGTAGGTTATGTATATGTAAGGCCCCTTTCACACTACCGTTATGACCCGTGAATAATGGCCGCCAAATTTTTGATTTTTTTTTTAGTTTGACGGACGTAATTTTGTCAGGTCATAATGGGTCCCAATGGACCCCCTCATAGTCAATGGGGTCCGTCGGTCGCTGCTATTTTCAGAGAGTATAGTGGGAGAAAAAGACGGTGCAAGCACAATTTTTTCTCCAGCTCTCCGTGATTCTAAAATAACGGGCTTCACACTGCCGGATATAGTGTGAATGTAGCCTTACATGGCATAAATTACTTATTTGGACAAGTCCTTTAATTGGTGTTTTAATGTGAACTGCACTACAATCCCCATTTACAACAATGGTGCACTCATTAAATTTGCTTATCTGCAATCATGTTGGCACATGATGCACACCAACAAGTATGTCACAAAACTTAGTGTGAACCTAGCCTTTCAGTTATCATGTTTCCAGTTAAGTGTTTAGAACTTGTCAACATCCTGGTACAGGGTTAGACAGCAGGAAACCAGCAATTGTTTGCTCATTTACGTGCAATTAAGGTTATTTTTATCGTGTTTCTTACAGACCCAAAGGCAGGAAATTCAGACATGTCAGCATGGTTAAACATGTTTGCAGATCTTGACCCGCTCGCAAGCATTGGTGCCACCAGCCCTTCAGACAATGAACTTTTCAGTGCGTGACAGGATAAATGTTGATGCGAAGGGATCGCTGTTGTGGACCCCAGCAATCCAAGATGAGAGAATACCTTTTGAACTGTGCAGGAGATTAACAAATTCTTAAAGAGCTTTCTGTGAAGTTCCCATCTTTCCCCAGTTATCAGTATTGTAGTTTGATTACATCTTCCAAAAAAAGAGGTTTTATTTTACAGGGGAACTTTACATTCAAAGAGTGTTGCTACAGATTTGCAAATTAATTTCACAGAAATGCTTTCTGGAGCAGTCTTTACCATTTCTCTCACATTTGTAGAATTCTCAATCATTCTCCTTCACTTATTTTACATTTGGTAACAGAATGTTTATATGATATTATAGGTAAATGAGAAGAATTCTTGGTAAAAACTAAATCTGGAAGTCATGGGTAATGGGTGATTTCTTTGTCATCACTGCACTTACTGTACCTTTTGTTGTGGTTCTGAGTTTGTAATATTGTTTGCAGCACCATTTGGTGTAATCCCGCCAACTACACCAATTGTTGTGGTTCTGGGTATTAGAGTGCACAGGTCCCAAAATGGCAGCCAAACGTGGAAATCAAGGCTAGAAGCACAAGCTAAATAGAGCCAACATGCTTTTGCACACACATTTCAGTTTTGTACAACTATAAAACATACATACAAACCGCATTGCAATGGTATCAGCTCTGTGTTTAGCAGACTAGCATGAACATACTCCACAGGTAATCCGCCTATGTGAACGTACCCTTAGGCTGCGTTTCCACTGCTGTGGCAGTTTTCCAAAAATCTTCAGGAAAAAAGTGTGGAAATATAGCCTATGTGTCTATTCACATGGCAGAAATTTCACTTGCAGAATTCAGCCTCAAATTAACCCCTTAAGGACTCAGGGTTTTTCCATTTTTGCACTTTCGTTTTTTCCTCCTTACCTTTTAAAAATCATAACCCTTTCAATTTTCCACCTAAAAATCCATATTATGGCTTATTTTTTGCGTCGCCAATTCTACTTTGCAGTGACTTTAGTCATTTTAACCCAAAAATGCACGGCGAAACGGAAAAAAAAAAATCATTGTGCGACAAAATCGAAAAAAAAACGCCATTTTGTAACTTTTGGGGGCTTCCATTTCTACGCAGTGCATATTTCGGTGAAAATTACACCTTATCATTATTCTGTAGGTCCATATGGTTAAAATGATACCCTACTTATATAGGTTTGATTTTGTCGCACTTCTGGAAAAAATCATAACTACATGCAGGAAAATTTATACGTTTAAAAATGTCATCTTCTGACCCCTATAACTTTTTTATTTTTCCACATACAGGGCGGTATGAGAACTCATTTTTTGCGCCGTGATATGAAGTTTTTATCGGTATGATTTTTGTTTTGATCGGACTTTTTGATCACTTTTTATTCATTTTTTTAATGTTATAAAAAGTGACCAAAATACGCTTTTTTGGACTTTGGAATTTTTTTGCGCGTACGCCATTGACCGTGCGGTTTAATTAATGATATATTTTTATAGTTCGGACATTTACGCACGCGGCAATACCACATGTTTTTTTTTTTTTTTACACTTTTTTTTTATGGGAAAAGGGGGTGATTCAAACTTTTATCAGGGAAGGGGTTAAATGACCTTTATTAACACTTTTTTTTTTACATTTTTTTTGCAGTGTTATTGGTTCCATAGGGGCCTATAACACTGCACACACTGATCTCCTATGCTGATCACTGGCGTGTATTAACACGCCTGTGATCAGCATTATCGGCGCTTGACTGCTCTTGCCTGGATCTCAGGCACGGAGCAGTCATTCGTCGATCGGACACCGAGGAGGCAGGTAAGGGCCCTCCCGGTGTCCGATCAGCTGTTCGGGACGCCGCGATTTCACCGCGGCGGTCCCGAACAGCCCGACTGAGCAGCCGGTTCACTTTCAGTTTCACTTTAGAAGCGGCGGTCAGCTTTGACCGCCGCTTCTAAAGGGTTAATACCGCACATCGCCGCGATCGGCGATGTGTGGTATTAGCCGCGGGTCCCAGCCGTTGATGAGCGCCGGGACCGAAGCCATATGATGCAGGATTGCGGCGCGATCCCGCTTCATATCGCAGGAGGCGGCGCAGGATGTAAATATACGTCCTGCGTCGTTAAGGGGTTAAAGCCCAATAGACTTCTATGGGATTCCACACAAAATCCGCCCAAGCTAGAAACCACCCAAGAAGCGGAAGCAGAATTGGTTTGAAAATTCCACCCATGTGAATAGACCCTTGGCACACTGTGGGTGAAACATGACAAGAATCAACAAAACTGACTTTGGATGGCAAAGTGAAACAGGAAAACACAGCAAGGTTTAATTCAGATTTTTGTGGATTTTTTTCTCCCCGCCCCCCCCCCCCTTTAATTGTGGCTTCCATAAACCCACGTGTGCACTACAGAAATAACCTATTCACTTCTAGAGAATAGATGATATGTTGTAGAAATTCTTAATATATATTTAGTGCATGTGAAGGGCATCTGAAGATGCCCAATTAAATCTGCCATTTGATTGGTATAAGCAACATGTCCACAATGTGAATGTTCATGCTGTAAAAACCTGTCCTATCAAGATCCCATAGTTAAAGAATTTTGGGGGAGATTTATCAAAACCTGTCCAGAGGAAAATTGGCAAGTTGCCCTTAGCAACCAGATTGCTTCTTTCATTTTTGATAAGTCCTCTGAAAAAATTAACTTAGTGATCTGATTGGTTGCTATGGGCAACTCAGCAACTTTTACTCTGGATAGGTTTTGATAAATCTCCCCCTTTGTCATTTAACTTTATGGCTGCATGAAGGGAATAAATAGATTTTTCTACTTACTGTAAAATCTGTTTCTCGGAGGATCCATTGGGGGACACAGAAACTTTGGGTATATCTTGCTGACACTAGGAAACAAAAAAAAAAAAAAAAATCCAGCCCCTCCTGACAGGATATACCCCACCTACTACCTCTGAGCTAATCTGTTTAGTCCCAAAGCAGTATGAGAGGACCGAGAGAAAAAAAAAAAAAAAAAGAGGTTGTCCAAGGGATCCAGCAGAAAAAAAAAACTAAAATGATGACAACCAAACCACAGGCAACACCACCAAGGGGATTGGCACTGTGTCCCTGACCCTCCCCCCCCCCCCCCCCCCCCCAATGGATCCTCCGAGAAACAGATTTTACGGTAAGTAGAAAAATCTATTTTTCTCGGTCGGCTCCATTGGAGACACCGGAACAGTGGGACGTACCAAAGCAGTCCACGGGGCGGGATAAAACCCAAACCAGAAGAATCAGGCTGGAGGCTGAGCCTCCACCACCTGCAACACCTTGCGACCCAAACTGGCGTCAGACGATGCAAATGTGTGCACCTGATAGAATTTCATAAACGTGTGCAAAGACGACCAAGTGGCCGTCTTACAGGCTTGTAAGGCCGAAGTCCTGTTACGGAAAGCCCCGGAGGCCCCAACGGAATAAGTGGAATGAGCTGTGACCTGGAAGGGTGGCACCTTCCCCTAACAACGATACGCTTTCGAGATGGCAGACCGGATCCACCCAGAGATGGTCACCCAAGAAGCCCCTTGCGACGACCTTCCGGAAGAACAATAAAGAATCACTCTGGCGGAAGGAGGAGGTGACAAAAGGTAAATCCGAACAGCTCGGACCACATCAAGACACTGGAGAAAGCGTTCTTGAGGGTGGAACAGAGATGGGCAAAAAGAAGGGAGGACGATATCCTTATTCAGATGGAAATTAGTAACTACCTTGGGGAAAAAAGGGACCATTCAAAAGACAACCTTGTCCTGATACAGAAATGGAAACCGGCAGGAGAGAGCAGCCAACTCGGAGACTGGCAGGAGAGAGCAGCCAACTCTGAAACCCTCCGAATGGAAGTGACCGCAATCAGGAAAGCCACTTTCCACGAGAGAATGTGAAGAGAAACATTCCAGAGGAGTTCAAATGGAGCACGCTGCAGGGCAACAAGGTTCCGATCCCAAGGCGGGGTTGGGGACCTGTATGGCGGAGTCGCATGACCCACTCCCTGCAGAAAAGTGCAGACATGAGAGTTGGAAGCCAGGGGTCGCTGAAAGAGGATGGAAAGAGCCAACACCTGGCCCTTGAGGGAACTGAGCACCAAACGCTGGTCCAAACCAGTCTTCAGAAAAGGCAAGAAGGCACAGAAAAGAAAAAAAGCGGAGAGTAAGACTGAGACTATCACCACCTGAAGAAGGCCCTCCAGGTACATTGATAATTTGTAACAGCATGGTTCGGAAAGGCTTGCGAGCTTTGAGCATGGTTCGGATAACTTGGGTAGAAAAACCCAGAGCCCGTAAAACCGCGGTTTCAACCGCCACGCCGTTAAATGCAGTGATAGTAGATTGGGGTGGCAGAGGGGACCCTGAGACAGCAGGTCGGGTCAAACTGGAGGATGCAGTGGTATGTCGGCGACCAGGCGAACTACGTCAACGTATTACGCCCTTCAGAGCCAGTCCGGGGCCACGAGGATCGCCAAGACGCCTTCCGCCTTGAGCTTCCTCACAACCCTGGGAAGGAGGGGAAGCAGAGGAAAGAGATAGGGCGAATGGTGACCAAGGGATCACCAGAGCATCCACGGCAAGCGACAGAGGATCGCGGGACTTTGCAACAAACTTGCCTGTTGTGATGAGACGCAAAGAGATCCACATCCTGGGTTCCCCAATGATTGCAAATCTTTGCGAAGACCTCCGGGTGAAGAGACCCTTCCCCTGGGTTGGCGGAGGAGCGGCTTAGGAAGTCCGCCTCCCAATTGTCCACCCCCGGAATGTAAATTGCTGATATGGACGGGACTCGGGCCTCAGTCCAGTGCAGGCTGTGTCATCCCAGGCTGTGTCAGCAAGACGAGCAGGGACTGTGGGGGACCGGGAACCTAGGTACAACCCCTGGTGCTAGCCATATACGAGAAGGGATTAATGGCACACACTATGTACCATTCCCCTTCATCGCAGAAGGGAGAACAGGTAGCACCATGCTCCTGAGCCCCCACCTGAAAATGGGAAATAAAAGGAAGGAAAAACCTAAACTAAACTTCCCTAGCTAAAAAAATAATAAAAAAGACCAGGTCTGGAGAACTCCAGACCAGTGTCTGCCTCCTACTGATACAAAGCTGATTAGCTCAGTGTTAGTAGGCGGAGTATATCCTGCCAGAAGGGGACATCTTTTTTTTTTATGTTGCATATTGTCAGCCTCCTAGTGGCAGCAAGATATACCCATGGTTCCTGTGTCCCCAATGGAGCTGACCGAGAAATTAGACCTCTATCACAAAACATTTAACAAGACTTAGAAAGCATCCCAAATGTAGTCACTAGGGGGGAGATTTATCAAAACCTGTGCAAAGGAAAAGTTGCCTAGTTGCCCATAACAACCAATCAGATTACTTCTTTCATTTTGCAGAGGCCTTGTCAAATATATAAGAAGGGATCTGATTGGTTACTATGGGAAACTTTTCCTGTGGACAGGTTTTGATAAATCTCCCCCTAGATGACTACGTTCAAGCCAATAAAATGAATTGGGAACACTGCAGTATGCCACACTAGAAGTAGTCAACCCTTTTTCAGCAGGATGCCGACAGCACAGTGTACAACCACCTTTACATGAGGGCACACTTAAGTACCTCCATCCACGTTAGGGATATTTAGCCATAAAATGTGAAAACTATACAATCTCTGATATATACTTAGCTTCGGTTTTTCCATTATTCCTTCTAGCCCTCGGATGAAGCAGCATCTTTTGATCACATACACACATTTTAAATCACAGACACACTTAACAACTACAACTATTATTTGTATGGCCTAAACTTGTAAAATACATACCTTATTAATCCTGCTCCAGCAATGCTAGCAAGTCTTTTCTTTTTATAACTTGCATATTACTTTATACCGTATTTATCGGCGTATAACACGCACTTTTTAGGCTAAAATTATACGCCGATACCCCCCCAGGAAAGGCAGGGGGAGAGAGGCTGTCGCTGCCCGCTTCTCTCCCCCTGCCTTTCCTGGGGTCTAGAGTGCTGCTGTCGGCCCTTTTCACCCCCTGGTTATCGACACCGCTGCCCGTTCTGTCCCCCTGACTATCGGTGCCGGCGCCGATAGCCAGGGGGAGAGAAGCGGCGCCGACAGCCAGGGGGAGAGAAGGGGCAGCGGCACCCATTGCCGGCGCCGCTGCCCCGTTGCCTCCCCCCATCCCCAGTGGCATAATTACCTGAGTCGGGTCCGCGCTGCTCCGCTGCTCCAGGCCTCCGTCGTTGCTATGCGCTGAACGGCACGGCGCATGACGTCAGAGCGCCGCGCCGTTCAGCGCATAGCAACGACGGAGGCCTGGAGCAGCGCGGACCCGACTCAGGCCTGGAGCAGCGGCGCCGGCAATGGGTGCCGCTGCCCCTTCTCTCCCCCTGGCTGTCGGCGCCGGCACCGATAGTCAGGGGGACAGAACGGGCAGCGGCGCCGATAACCAGGGGGTGAAAAGGGCCGACAGCAGCGCTCTAGACCCCAGGAAAGGCAGGGGGAGAGAAGCGGGCAGCGACGGCCTCTCTCCCCCTGCCTTTCCTGGGGGTATATCGGGGTATACACGCGCACACACGCACCCTCATTTTATCATGGATATTTGGGTAAAAAACTTTTTTTTACCCAAATATCCTTGGTAAAATGAGGGTGCGTGTTATAGGCCGGTGCGTGGTATACCCCGATAAATACGGTATGTGTTTTTTTTCCCCTTTTGTATAGAGAGCTACAGTTATCAGGGAATCTTCAATGCTAGTGGCTAGATGTAAACCAGATGTAAGCCAGTAGCACGTGCAAATCCCTGATAACTGCGGTTCTCACCTGGACTTGCTGATGCCGACAGCACCATCTCCAGGTACTAGCTACAATACAGAGACTCATAAGGCAGGCTTTACAGAAGGCTAGAGAGGATTTATCAAGCTCCGTAGATTTTTTTTTTGCGTAAAAAAGTTACATGTGCGACCTTCCTATACATGTAACTTTTTAGATTTTTGCTTATTCTGAAGCACATTTCAAAAATCTGCTCACATAGTAATTTTTTTTTTTTTACTTTGAAGTCTTCATGTATTTCTCAAATGCGATAGTAGCTATTTATGAAGAAAAGTTGCATCTGTATTCCAGGTCCAACCTGGCTTGCAGAAAGTTAACACCCACTTTAACAACTGTTCTTGTTCTGCATCATGAAACAAAGCTACTACATTAATGTTACAGAAAAAATGTATTATATAAGTAATAACTTAATTTTGAGGTTGGAAATACACTGCACACCTTGTTCATTTTAGGACACGTACATGCTGGCGTACCCACTAAATTTTAATATTAATTTTGTATTAAAATAGAATAAGGCACAAAATAATTAAGAATTTTTACAGACTATGTAAATAACCCATATGCGGCACTAAAAAAAAAAAAAAAAAAAAAAAAAATATACATCCATAGTAATACAGCTTCATGCACATTTTGGGGTTGGTAACGTACCGAGCCTTTATTTTTTCTGCCTTCACTATTGTTTGTTTATGTGCCTGTTAGTGCTGCGCTGTCTTCCTTCTTGACGTAAACTCCGGCCTCAGTGCAGCGACGCAAGACTCCGCCCACCAACGTCACAAAATGTGGGCTCAAAATTAAACAAAAAAGCCTCCAGAGTACGGATATTCATGGTGCGGCATAGTATGTTTTCATATTTTTTATTTTATTTCTGAGGAGGGTGGATGGGTTGTTGCGGGATAGTTGGAGTGCAGCTATTTAGTGCCAGGCAGGCCAGTCAGGGTGTCACCCGATGCGGTACGCCCCCCCTCTCTGTCACTCTCTAGCAATGCTACTGGTAATAAAGGGTAGATAAAGAACTTCAGCTATTAACATAAGGGAAAACTTTTCTGCTTTAAAAAACACTTTTGTAAGCGGGCTTCCCGGGTTTTGCTTACGTGCGATTTATCTATCAAGGTCGTGCGACTATTTGATAAATAGAAAGTGAATTCAGGTAGAAAACAGACATGGTGCACGTCTACAATCTCGCACAATGATCTAATTGCTTCTCAGCATAAATTTCAAAAACAGGTTATTAGTATATACGTTTTGATCAAAAAGTACAAGCCCACTCGCCACGTCAAGGCCACCTATTTAGAGTGGGTCCCTAACGTCCCTAGCATAAAATGGCGTAGCACTGGGCAGCGACCACCACCGCCGCGACACCAGTGCCCACAGAGGGAATGACGCACTGGCAGAGCGGCCCCAATGCCACCCAAACCAGTCCATGGGTCGCACCTCCCCGCAGACACGGCAGCAACAGACGCCGCACAGCACCACACCAGTGTGAACAGGATGTTACAGCACACTTACCATGCTCTCCCAGTCAGACTGGGAGGCTGCTCAAAACTTTTCTGCTTTAAAAAACGCTTTTGTAAGCGGGTTTCCCGGGTTTTGCTTATGTGCGATTTATCTATCAAGGTTGTGTGACTATTTGATAAATAGGACGCATATAAGCAAAAGTTTAAAGAAAAAAAAAAAAAAACACATTCTCATATAGAAGCTATGTTTGAAAATAATGATAAATCTCCTTCAGAGAGTTCTGATCCCTTATAAAATATATCATGAAATTAATCAGAACAAAAGTCTGCACCTAAAAGAAAATGGAGCTTATAGTTGGAGTTACACACTATTGTAATAAAAAGGACAGAAACAAGCCATGCTTTCAAGTAGAGTTTTATTAACTGAGCTCTGAAATTCACATTTCACCATGTTTGATACATAGTGACAAACACAAACTGCTCATTCCGTGCTTGGGCTACAGTGTAAAAAGATTACTTTTGTACTGATGATTTAAAGGCTGGTGCAGTTCATTCACTCTTCAATTAAGAGTTATTGCTATAAAATAAATGTAAAGGGCATCATCTGAAGCAGAATCCCAAGTATAGATATAATAATGCATACAAGTTTCCTGATACTTCCTCTTTATCAGGGGAAGTCCTAACCAAAAGTCGTTGTCATGTTAACAGCATGAGCCTGGCATAGGTCTGAAGCAGGCAGATCTTCATCCTGCAAAATAGGCACCGGAAGAACATTTCCACAACTTAATCTTTGGGGCTGGATTGATAAGTCAAACAATTGCAGCAGATTTCAGATTCTCATGTACAGTTCTGACGCCTTTTACATGTGTTCTGAGACTCTACTGCACTTTGGCCTCAAGATCTTTTATGCGATCAGGGTCACATGATAGTGTATGCTATGGTACATAATTTGCATTAACAATCACTGATCTTCCCACCCCTCCCTAACAACTCATTTTGATAATTACTGTTAACATTTTTAACATAGTTTTCGACATCTGACAGTGGTGCAGATCTCTGCTGCTCCACCATTAGAACATGTATGTACCTAAAGAGCAGAAAGAGGATGACAAAATGTTGGCATCCATTTCATATAAGACAGAACACTTGTCGCTGGCAAGCTGAAGAATAAGGTTGATGAAAGCCTGAAGTATAAACCTCCGGCACCCCAGTCACAATGGCTATGAAGCTTAACACATCCTGATGAGCCTGGATAAAGTACAACAACAATACCAAGTAAAATCTGGGGTAATGCTCACAATAGGAGCAGTGATCTACCCACTGACAGCTTAGCAATGCAAATTTAAGTGCGTTTACTGTAGCACTCCTAGAACTGAAGGGTGCTTCTAAACATTATCCATGTAGCATAAAGGTAATGGTGAATCAGCAGCAATCCAGTTACATATTGATATTCAAGTGATTATATTTGTTTGTATAGTTAACTCTGGAAACCGATAGATAATGTTTCCCCTTATAGACCTATGAAAGCTGTTTTTGTAGGTCTAGTTGTATTTTTAATGGAACCATATTGAGTTTCATATGGCGTACTGCCCTCAAAATTTTGTTTCTACAGCATTCACTGTGCGGTATAAATATATATTTTTATTTACTAAATTTAGAGAGCACTGGGAACAGCATGCTACTGCCATACTAAGCTTGCTTCCTTAATAGCTTTAACCCATGCTGGGTAAAGCATGGGGTAAGGTAAATCTATAAAGACACAGTGGGCTGCTAAAGTGCCACAGCCTGGGACACCATGCTTGGCCTTACCTCCCAGTCCCTACTTGACCAACACAGAGTGCTCTGTACCTCAATCAGGAGATGCCAAGAGGTGAGAGCAGGCAAGCTGGTGTGCCAGGCTGCAGCACTTGAGCAGCTCAACACTGCCTCCATGGCACTGGGCTGAGAAATAAACCACCTTCAGCTTTAGGAAAGGTACAGTTTGCTTTTACACCTTAATGGTCTATTCACACGTACAGTATTCTGCGCAGATTTGATGCGCAGGATTTCAAACTGTGTTCAGTCAGTTTACATTAAAATCTGCAGCAGAAAATCCTGCACATCAAATCTTCACAGAAAACTGTACGTGTGAATAGACCCTAAGGATACGTTCACACATACAGGATCCTGCTTAGATTTGATGCACAGGATTTGAAACTGCAGATTAGAAGTTGTGCTCAGTCGTTTAGTTTACAGTGATATCTGCAGCAGAAAATCCTGCGCATCAAATTTGGATACGCGTGAACGTACCCTTACCGCTATCCAAACAAGTCCACAACAAGCACACGAGAATTTTCATGGAAGGTCAAGGATAGAATCATCTGGAACTAAATGATAAAACCACCAGCGAGAAACAGACATGTTTACCAGACTGAAAGAGCCTTTCTTATGGAGACCAGGTTAGTACGAGAAATCGGATTTGTCTCCCAGGATAATGGCAGAGCTTAACTTACTTGTGCCATGTGTTTTATAGGCCCACAACTATAATGTATCATTTATATAGTGCTCAGTTGAAATATTCTCAGGCAGTTGTGTAAAATAAAATGCCAGAACATATAATAGAGACTAGATTGAAAAATCATGGCACTCCAGATATATTCGAAGGCGCTGAGAGTAGGTTCTCAACCCAGATAATAGAACAAACTTTCACGCTTATTTCTCCACTTTGGTGTTCTTCATTTTTGTATAGTTGCAGCAGGTCAGATTTTATTGGACTAATTGACCTTTATCAAAAAGAATGTAGCAGTGCCTTTGGAAATGCAAGGAACTTGCTTGTGTGTATGGTGTGCTAGTTTTGCATGACCACAAGCACAGCAGCTACATACTTCTTTAAGTCTGTTCTAATTCGATGGTCTGAAGTAGCTCAAAAAAGACCTATGATAAATCTGATCTTCTGGAACTACACAAAAATAAGGAATACCAAAGTAGATAAATATTTATTCTATTAGGATAATATAGATTTGCCTGAGGTGCCTGTAATTAAACTAAAGTCTTCTTGGCATAAAAAAAAAAAAAACTGTAAACCTTTAAAGCACCATATTTCAATGAGAGAACTCTTAGGGTTAAAAAAACATAAAAACAACAGTAATAAAACATCAGTGTATGAATATACGTTTCTACACTGATAATGCAGCAGCCACATACAATGCCATATATCACAAATACTAGTTAAAGGCTTTGTCTTTTATTTACACTTTACCTTTCCTAACAGGGAGCATTGAACCTGCTAGAGCTTATACCATGTTTGGTCCCCACAGCTGAAGTGAATAGGAAATACCACAGCCACGAAAACACATCTCCTCACTTTCCTAAAACCTATACCCATGCATGACAGAAAAAGAAACGGCTCTGACTCCAACAGGATGTATTCACCATGACTACAATGATTTGATTTATTTCCCCTACTACTTGGGAGGAGTAGACTCCAACATACCTATCCCCCTTCCAGAGGTACAGCCGGCCTTGTAATATTTGACAATATAGCTGGAAAAGTTATCTGGAATAAATGGGTGGCTGAAGGCTGCTCATCCCTGAACACTTACCCACATTAGCATTACCACAATGGTTAAATAAAAGCCCAATATTTGATTTATAACAGCAAATTGGCCATATATTAGGAATACAGGTATAGTATTCCCATGTAGCTACCCATTTATAACTGCATCAGCAGTTCCATAAATACAGAAGAAAAAGTGTAATGGGCTAAAACAAAGCCCTTTCTAGGATCATCAATTACCGATATCGATACCAACAATGGTAAGGCATGCTGTCCATTTACAGCAGAACAATAATATGGTCAGCTTATGACAATACTGCATCTACAGTCTCTAAATATCAGGTAAGTGCAGATCTCTATGAGAACATTGACACCGGCGTTCAGTCCTCCTCTTCCTCAATCTGCCCAGTGGGATGCAGCAGAGACATCGGAGAGGCCAAAGTATTAGTGCCGCGAGAATTACGTTCTTGTTCTAGGCTTGACGATATGGAGGTCATGCTAAAATTCTGAACTAGTGAGGCAGGGATACCAGAAGGAACAGTCAGGCTGTGGTTGGAGCCTTTAAAAGCTATTTCCTGATTTGGCAGAAGAGGCTTGAGGATGCTGACAAGGCAGAAGGCAGATCCGCTCTTTGGGATAAAGTTCACTTTGTTCTTGTCAGGGCAGTAGAAAGGAGGGATTTCATGTAACGGCTTTGGCCTGCAGTAAAGATTTGCAGATGTTAAAATTAATCTGGATGTACCATTAGCAGGAAGAGAGAACACACTAATCTTTTTTGTCTTTAACATGTTACAAAGCTAAAAAAAAAAAAAAAAAAAATCACCTTTTATTACTTTAAGAGCAATAGATTCATTAACCCCTTAATGATGCAGGGTTATTCCCGTTTTTTGCACTTTTGTTTTCCTCATCACCTTCTAAAAATCATACACTTTCAATTTTGCACACACAGACCCATATTATTTGCGCTACCAATTGTACTTTATAATGACATCAATCATTTCCCCACAAAATTTACAGCAAAATCAAAAAAAAAATTTGTAGGGAAAAATTTGAAAAAAAACAAAACACACCATTTAAGATTTGGGGGGCTTCAGATTCTATGCAGTACACTTTTCGGTAAAAATGACACCATATCTTAATTCTGTAGGTCCATACTGTTACAAAAATACCTAAATAGGTTTTATTTTACTACTTATAAATAATATATATAATTTATAATATATTATATATAATCTCTCTATATCTATACATGCACCAAAATTAGTATGTTTAAAAATTGTCCTCTTACTCCTACCTCTAACTTTTATTTTTCCATGTACGGAGCAGAATGAGGGCTCATTTTTTGCACCGTGATCTGAAGTTTTTATCGGTATTATTGATGGGACTTTTTGATTGCTTTTTATAATTTTTTTAGGGTATACACAGTGGCCAAAAATACACAATTTTGGACTTTGGAATTTTTTTGTGTGTACAGTATTGACCGTGCGGATTACATTTTTATAGTTCGAACACTATGTACGAGGCGAAACCACATGTTTATTTTTATTACCGTATATACTCGAGTATAAGCTGAGTTTTTCAGCAAGATTTTTCGTGCTGAAAACACCCCCCCTCGGCTTATACTCGAGTGAACTCTCCACCCACAGTGGTCTTCAACCTGCGGACCTCCAGAGGTTTCAAAACTACAACTCCCAGCAAGCCCGGGCAGCCATCAGCTGTCCGGGCTTGCTGGGAGTTGTAGTTTTGAAACCTCTGGAGGTCCGCAGGTTGAAGACCACTGTGGCCTTCGACATCATCCAGCCCCCTCTCACCCCCTTTAGTTCTGTACAGTACTCGCCTCCGCTCGGCGCTGGTCCGGTGCTGCAGGACTGTCCGGAGAGGAGGTGGTCCGGTGGGATAGTGGTTCCGGGCTGCTATCTTCACCGGGGAGGCCTCTTCTAAGCGCTTTGGGCCCGGCCCGAGAATAGTCACGTTGCCTTGACGACGACGTAGAGGTGCGTTCATTGCCAACGTCCTTCTGCGTCATCGTCAAGGCAACGCCTCTATTCTGGGCCCGAAGCGCGAAGAAGAGGCGCCCCCGGTGAAGATAGCAGCCCGGAATCACTATCCCACCGGAGGACCTCCCCACCGGACAGCCCTGCAGCACCGGACCAGCGCCGAGCGGAGGCGAGTACTGTACAGAACTAAAGGGGGTGAGAGGGGGCTGGATGATGTCGAAGGCCGCAGTGGTCTTCAACCTGCGGACCTCCTGAGGTTTCAAAACTACAACTCCCAGCAAGCCCGGACAGCCGATGGCTGCCCGGGCTTGCTGGGAGTTGTAGTTTTGAAACCTCTGGAGGTCTGCAGGTTGAAGACCACTGAGGGCGGATAGTTCACAAGAGGATGATGACAAGAGGATGATGAAGGGGGGTGGGGATGATGACAAGGGGATGATGACAAGGTCATGAAGAAGGGGGGTGGGGATGATGACAAGGGCATAATGAAGGGGGGTGTGGGATGATGACAAGGGGATGATGAAGGGGGGTGGGGATGATGACAGGTGATGATGATGAGGGTCTGGATGATGACAGGGTGATAATGATGAGGATGTTAATGACGGGTCTGGATGATGACAGGGGGGGGGGGGGAATGATGTATTTCCCACCCTAGGCTTATACTCGAGTCAATAACTTTTCCTGGGATTTTGGGGTGAAATTAGGGGCCTCGGCTTATACTCTGGTCGGCTTATACTCGAGTATATACGGTATGTTTACATATTTTTTATATGGAATTTGGGAAAAGGGGGGTGATTAAACCTTAATATGAAGACAACATGACAGTTTTGATAAATGAGGCCTACTGTAATGCAGATATAGCAGAGTCCACTTACACGCTTTCTTCAAACACTTTAACCCTTTCACAACCTTCAGGTGGTTCTCGCTTGAACATGTAGCTATTGTTTGGTTTTGGAGATGTAGCATACTTGGGAAATGGAGAGTGGTTTCCATTCTCTGCAGGAATAAATGATTGTTATATTAAGTTTATTTTTCTTTTAAAGTGATCAGTAACAAACAGAGCCAGACAATTCTAGACTTAAATAAATATATCAATGAATGAAAAAATGTATACCATTAAATGTACATTTAGTATGGGCAAGAAATAAAATCTACCTTTATTCTATCCTGTCTCATACTACACTTAAAACCGAAATACATGACTGAGATCAAAAATAAATAAAAAGGAATCTTCTGCATATCTGTTTCACCAGCATTTTGGAGATCCTGCAGACTGACAGTGCAGGCAAGTATATCTCCTTTTTACTTTTATCCTTTATTTTAGGCTTCGTTTTCCTTTACCTTGCACTGAGTGGATGCAACTTTGGAGCCAAATATGGCTTTCTTTTTCACCATCAAACCAATGACTTTCATGCACCAAATATAAACAACTGGTTGGAATTACTATGGACAACAACTCACAGCATGTAATCAGGTTTAAATGGGCACTGTCAGAAACAAACACTTGATATGTAGTAAAGCATTTATAACCAATAGGTTTTGCAATTGCTTTCAATAATCGGTATTTCTTACTGAAAAAGCCAAACAACTGCCCCCCCTGCCTGCTTGTACACATACTATTCCTGCTGTGTCCATGCATCATCACCTATGTCATGGACACACTTCCTTGATTGACAGCTGTGAGCACAGGGCTCACAGCTGGAGGAAAAATCCTCCCACTGTCATCTTGTGTCCCGCTACTGTCAGTGAGGACAAGCTGGGAGTTGGAGTTTTGCTAATGCTAGGGGAGATGTGAGCAGACAGCATACTGAGGGAGGGGGCGGAGACCTGCACAGTGTGGCCACGCCCCCTCCCTTTGAGAGGAATTCAGACTAATGAGCTACATTTAAAAAGTGTAATAAAAAAATAAAGGTGCTAGACAAAAATTAGATGTACATGGTCAGGATTAGGTACTGAGTGATATATTAAAAAAACAAAAAAAAATTCTTGGATCTGACGGGTATACTTTAAGCTACAAAATTATAGTCCCATCTTTATATCAGTCTTCCCTAAGGAAACAAAGCACCTCAAAGTACCAAGATCTATTGTACAAGTAACCTACCAGCATCAACTGAGTGCAATAAAGGCAGAGGTGGTGGAGTAAATACTCCGCATATACTCTGCACTACTTAGGACTACACATAAGCACAAGTGGGGTTCCTAAGCATGCAAAACACACAAAAAAAAGTAGTTTATTATGGAATTCTGGCCCCACATATATGTGTATTACGTGGATCGCCTAATAATTTTAATAAATTGTAATACTGAGCCAAACTACTGATTTTATTCACAGAAAAGAACCAGAGAGATTGACCTGTACTTATTACCCATTCTTTAATTTTAGTTTCTCCCTGAAAACTTTCCATTGGGTCAAGTACCAGCCTGTCTTACTTCATAAAGTCCACAAAGTTACTTTTTTGTCACAAGAATTGCCTTCTGAAGGCCTTAGTGCCTGCCATGATTGATCTGCTTTTTTCAGCCTACCTTAGGTCAGGCCAGCAGATCACAGTGAAATCAATGCAATGGCATTGAATTGAGTAAGCAATCGAATGACTGCATAAAGAAGCCCCCTAAAATATATCGCTCTTAAGAGGAGGGAAAGAAAAATGAAAACAAAAAATGTTTATTTTTTTTATTTACCACATTATTAAAAGGGAAATTGTTAACTGTTTTATGCCGCCCAAACCATGGGCAGCAAAAACAGGTTCCCTATAGGGCAGAGGTCTCAAACTGGTGGCCCTCCAGATGTTGCAAAACTACAACTCCCAGCATGTCTGGACCTTCCTGGACATCCATTGGCTGCAGCTAATGGCAGTTGGGCATGCTGGGAGTTGAAGTTTTGCCACATCTGGAGTGCCACCAGTATTACAGACCCCAGCTTTAGGGTCTATTCACACTTACAGTATTCTGCGCAGATTTGATGCGCAAGATTTTCAGCTGTGTTCATTCATTTAGTTTACACTGAAATCTGCAGCAGAAAATCCTGTGCATCAAATCTGCGCAGAATACTGTATGTGTGAATAGACCATTAAGAGGTTAAACCACTATTCTAAGCGCTTCTTTCATTTCCTGTGGTGGCATTGCAGTGGAGCTAAACCACCCAGTAACCCCATTAATTCTACTTTTACTGTACACTTGAAACATTTTTGTATGCTATAAGATCTGAAATATAGCCAATACTTAGCTTTCATTTCTTGTGATATTTATCCATCTCATACATCAAATGTCCTGTACAGCTTTTAAAGCAGTAAACTAATAGAGCATACAACTAAAAGTAAATCTTATCCTATAAATTAGAATTTGAAAGGACGTGTAATACCTTTGTCCCTGGGATCTGCATGTGTGTCATCAACCGTACAAGGGCTCTCCTCACTACAGTCATTGGAAATGGTTATGAAGGAAGCAGGAGATATAGATTGGGAGCGGCTGCTGTTGTTGCTTCCACGGTCATTCCCTCCAGGCGTCTGTGTATCTACACTCCTTAGAGAAAGAGGTGGGGGAGCACGGTGTCCATCTGGGATATCTTGTGGCTGTAAAATATAAAAACATATAGAAAACAAAAGAAAAAAAAAAAAGGAGAAACATTACGCGGATAATTTTCTTTTCTAAGTAAAAATATTAGCGGGCAGAATATATCTATGAAAAATGACAAGCACTGATTGTGACCGCCATATAATACACCCACTATCTTCTTGTTGGCTCATATTTCACTCATCTACCTGCTCCTATAATGTGGAACAAAGACCATTGCCATAAGCTGGTATAATGTAAAAATTAAGATAACTTACAAAACTGCATCAGTATTTGTGAATTAAAGGGGTACTCCGGGGAACTAAACCCATAGCCTATCCTCTCCCTCTCTCACCAACCTATTTATTTGTCTAAATATCATTCATTAGCTATGTACAGCAGTTTTCCTCTTTAAGTTGTCACTTACATGCAGGGAGTGAGAGAAAGACATCATGATCAGATCCACCTTGTCTTTGTGCAAAGCCCTTACTGAGACTAGCCCCCACCCTCCTGGAAGACAAACTTCATGTGATTTCTGTCTGGTCTAGGGCTCTGGCTTCACAGCAACACCTCCCCTCCCCATGTGAGGATCTTGCCAGAGTCTCCTGTGAAGATTCTCAGCCACAACTATGCACATAATCCTGCTCTTCACCTGTGTTGATCTAATCACTGACTGCTGCCATTCAGAGCATTGCATAATTTATGGTGTGTGTGTGTGTACTAGTTTGAAAGAAAAAAGACTTGTACAGTGTGTACGTACTGCTCACCGTGTTTACAATAACACAGCATGCACACACATAGTAAAAGCTATTGGCTGGCAGCCATTACACAGAGCCGCTTTGACTGTTAGGAGTTGTAGTCTGGGCTGCAGCAGGAAATAATAATTTTCAGGTGACAACAGGGGCCACAGGAGCTGGCAAAATCACAAGGATAACTACAGGGGACATAGAACAAATATTGTGGGGGATTTGGGGCATTTTTATTTTCCTGAACTTCCCTGGAGCACCCCTTTAAAAATAGGAGGGAAATAGTAATGATAGAGTGAAAGATTTGTTCTTCTCCTGTGTTTTGGATCAACTCCTAACTTTTTCTTCTAAATCGTAAAATACTGACCAAAAGACTCAAGGGGGAGCACTGCCACATCATTTATTTATTTTTTGTCCAACTATCACAACTACTTAAAAAAGGGTACTCCGGTGGGAAAAAAAAATGTTTAAATCAACCGGTGCCAAAAAGTTTTACAGATTTAAATTACTTCTATTTAAAAATCTTCATCTTTTTAGTACTTATCAGCTGCTGTATGCTCCAGAGAAAGTTCTTTCCTTTTTGCTGCTGACACCTCTGTCCGTGTCAGGAATTGTCCTGAATAGGAACAAATCTCTCCTGCTCCAGATAGTTCCTGACATGGAAATAGGTGTCAGCAGAGAGCACTGTGGTCAGACAGAAAATAAATTAAAGAAAAGAAATTCCTCTGGAGCATACAGCAGCTGATAAGTACTGGATTAAGATTTTTTAATATAAGTCATTTACAAATCTGTTTAACTTTCTAGCACCAGTTGATTTAAAAAAGTAAAAATATAAAATGTTTTCCACCGGAGAATCCTTTTAATATGTTGCGTTACAGGTCGCATGCATGAGGCTACTCTATTTTTGTGTTCCCATGATAACACTTAAAGGGGTACTCCGCCCCTAGACATCTTATCCCCTATCCAAAGGATAGGGGATAAGATGTCAGATCGCCACGGTCCCGCTGCTGGGGAGCCCTGGGATCCCCGCTGCGGCACCCCGCTCTCATTACAGAACAGAGAGAGTTCATTACGTCATTACGCCCAGAGCGAACTCACTCTGTGCTGTAATGAGAGCGGGGTGCCGCGGCGATCTGACATCTTATCCCCTATCCTTTGGATAGTGGATAAGATGTCTAGGGGCAGAGTACCCCTTTAATAATTGTTCATTAATCTGGCCTGGTTTAGCCTTCCCAAGAAAACATGGATTTGGATGGCGATTTGAAACTACATAATGGCCCAGATTTATCAAACGGTGTGAGAAAAAGTGGAGTGATTTTCCCATAGCAGCCATGGCCGGACGAAGCACGCCAAGCATGCGAAACAAGAGCTCGGTCGCCTTTCACTATCCCCCCCACTACCCTTCTCTTCTGTACCCCATATGTAAGTATGCTTCAATAAAGAAGACTTGCAAGCTGAATTGGTGAGTGCCGATATTTTCTTTTCCTGGATTGATCTGTACACTGCTTGCTTTATCTGAGCACCACCTCCAGCAACATAGCTACACTAGCATCCATCTGCCGTCTCATACCCCAGGACACCACTAGCAGTGCTGCACCACCTCTACTGGGAACTATTAACTTTACTAGAGCTCGTTAGCTGAGCGGTGTGTGATTGGTTGCTGTGGGACTTTTTCCTCACATGGTTTGATAAATCCCAACCAATGTGTTCACCACTGATCTATTTGCTTTGGTAAAATTTGCACTTACAACCAAGATTATGAACTCTTCTATAACTTGTCAGAAGTTCATTAACAGAAACCACCACTGAACAAAGTGGCCTTCTGACCCTAGAATGCACATCGATCAGAAAGGCCCTTTAATACCCAAGTGGTGTGGAACGGATGCACTACAATTTTATAAATCAACAATGCCAAAGTTTACAGATTTTCCATCATGAGTTTATAACTTGTCTGAAGGTTACTTCAACACAGTGGAAAGCACAAAACCTATACTATGCCACAACTAAACGTTGTCTGTGAAGGAAAGCGGTATTGAAGTATAAATAATAATGTAATTATGCATATTGTCAAGCAGAGTTTCGATTGCTCATTTACAGAGAATGTAATAGTCTAATGAATCTACCACCTATGGATAATGCAAGACTATGATAAGAGAGCAACTGCTAAAATACATGATAAAATAACCACTGGGGAAAAGAAAATAGATTAGAAAAAAAGACAAAAAAACTAGAGGATTCTTCCCTAAACATAAAAATGGCCATTATTAGCGAGTCAGAAATTATAGCAGTGGTCGATGTCACCTGTGCAAAAACTGCAACAGGAATAGCAGCCACATTGGGGATTAGCTTTAGAGTTATTGTGCCGGTATGTTCAGTTCTAAGCGATTCGTTTCTGAGAAGCAGAGGTGAAAATTGATCTGGCTGCAACTGCATACAAAACTCCATTATCTCTGTAAATACAAGCAACAAAATTATGAAACTTCTGCTCCAGCTCCAATTTCTGGCTTTCTACTATATGGCCAATCTACGCTCTGGATGAACATCCTCTTTAAAAATGGAATTATTACCCTTCAAAACTTTAACAGCTCAGTTTTGTAACAACTCCAAAAAGGTTTGTTGACATTTTCTATAAACTGGTGAAACAAGATAGTGAACGTTTCCCATAGCAAGCCACTACTTTAAAGGGATTGTCTGGCTGTTGTCAGTGATCACTGTGGCCAGTGATTGGCTACAGCAGTCACATGTTCAAGTTGAGAGGCCTCAGGAATTAGGGACTGGTAATGAAACTTCAACTTTTCCTTTCCACTAGTTTTCATCTTAATTTGTCACAGCAGACATTCTTACAATATGGATATCTCGCTGCTTAAAATGCCTTAATATTGACCTGGAAACCATATCATACTGGACTAAAGTTCAGAAGGTCATCTTGTATAACTAGACCAAGCACCCCCACAAAATCCAAATGAAACTGATGCGTTTCGGTTTATTAATAAACCTTAATCATAGCGATATTCATACGTGGGAGCCTGTCCCTCCTTATGTACCTATAGTGAGTGATGTTAGCAAGGTATAGAGCCCACCCAAATGGAGGGTGGAGAAAGGAATTTGTTTATTAACTCTGTGTGGGAATTCCCACCTGTGTAGAAGATCAGGTATGGGAGAAGAAACAAAACAAATGGAAAAAGTACAAAATAGTATATTACATCACAGCAGTATCAATAGTATAGTCTCCGTTCAAAAAATGTACACAAGATCATTTTTGTAATCGAGTCCTCGGGGGAATCTGGTATCCAGATGGAGGATCCAAAACGCCTCCCGTCCGAATACCATCAACCCCCCCCAGTCACCGCCTCTGTTTGGAGGGGGGAGATGGTATTCGGACAGGAGGCGTTTTGGATCCTCCATCTGGATACCAGATGCCCCCGAGGTCTATTACAAAAATTATCTTATGTACATTTTTTGAACGGAGACTATACTATTGATACTGCTGTGATTGATGTTATATACTATTTTGTACATTTTCCATTTGTTTTGTTTCTTCTCCCTTACCTGATCTTCTACACAGGTGGGAATTCCCACGCAGAGTTAACAAATTCCTTTCTCCACCCTCCATTTGGGTGGGCTCTATACCTTGCTAACATCACTCACTATAGGTACATAAGGAGGGACAGGCTCCCACGTATGAATATCGCTATGATTAAGGTTTATTAATAAACTGAAATGCATCAGCGTTTCATTTGGATTTTATGGGGTCACCTTTATGTTTTCTGCACGTTTTTAAAGGAATGAAATAAAATTACTTTTTTTTTTTTAAAGGAAGCTGGAAACCTACTTTTTTCTTGTATGCATCCAACTGGGATCCGGCTCAGCAATCAACCGTGCTTCCACTGAACTCTATCCTGTGCTTATATCTACTATTGGAAGGGTGAGCTTTTTCTATACAAAAACCCCCACCCCATTAACAGATGCAAAGAATGGCACAGCTTGCGTACTTATGGACAGACTGTTTCCAGACACCACTGGTAGTAATCATTTCTCACAGGACAAAAATTGGGTACTCTCTTCCCACCCAACATCTTAAAGATTTCCACCATACGTTTGGAGTATGTTTGGCCTCACATCCTGCCCCCAAAACAGAGATCCATATTGAGAGAAGTCTGCAATATTCTATAAATCTAAAATGAAAACACTCGTCAATACTGTCCAACTATTAGCCAACCACAGGCCTGGAACATGTTTGTTATCAGACAGCAAAATAGCTTTCCTTAGTTAGTGTTGCATGCAGTAAGGTATAAGCTTTGCATTAGCAGAGAAATCTGTATTTCATAGTAGGCTCTGGATCCCTTTTTCTTTCAATAGCTCTACTTCTGTATAAGCCTTTCTAGGTTTGAAACATTAAAAAGGGGGCAGCAAGAACAGTGGAAAGTATTATTATTGTAAAAAAGCTAAAAAAAAAACCATTTAAATCACAAATAATATGAACAGTAAAAAGCAATGATGAAGCCATTAGTATCCATAACATGGCATCTTAACCTAACTCATCTACTTCAGCATTGATGCAGAGTAAAAGATCAGTCAGCGTCTATTCCTCTGAGTGATTTCCAGGGATCTCACCTCTTCCAAATTTGTGCGTTTTTGCAGCAAGATTTATAACACTGGATAACTAATTCTGAAAGTATATTGCCATACCTTTACTGGGTCAGTTTACATGTGCTGCTCCATAAAGGAAGTTATACAGAAATACAGAAATGTATAAACTTGTGTACACAAAAAGCACTTGCCTTAGAAAACCCCTAGATTGCAGCTGACAGGGAAGCAGTGTAAAACTAATAAAGGTGGGTACCTAATTGATGGCTATAGGTGACTTACTGCAGGAGCCATAAAGGCTATGCAAGCAACACTGTTAAGTAGGTAATAGGAATCCATCATTATGGTTGTGTCCTCAATAAGCTTTGAGACCCTGTTTTAGCTGCTACAACTGAATTGCTATTTGGATTTATTAATGATAACATTTGGCAGCTACTATGTAACACAGGTTATCTAACATTAACACAGCAGGTAAGTAGATTAAGTAAACTACACTGCTGGAACCTCAGGATATCAAAACATCTCAGAAAAATGTTAAGTACATGACAAAGATATCAGAAAAAAAGTGTATCCAATCTAATAAAACAATATAATTAAATGTGTACACATAAAATAAGATACCACACACAACAACAACTTACCTCAGGGTGCAGATGCTGAAAACTCATTGTAATGTTCCCATTGACATCAGGAAGGCCTGAACAGTCTCCATGCTGGGAAACCACAAGGATATATGCTTCAAGATGAATATTGGAGCAACCCACCCTCCTTAATAAACCCATAATATGGAGGGTGAAAACTTAAAAAAATAAAAATGCTTCTTGATTCCATGTGCAGCGGAGAAAAGTGAAAAGAGCCTTCTCAATGGTAAGTCATAAATTACCATCAAGAACCAGTAACTGGGCTATGGCTCCGTAGTGGAAAGGAATATGCACTTACCATGAGTTGCTCTTCCTTCTCTCCAGTTTCCTTAATGATGATTTCAATCTCTTGGTTCAGCCCTTCCACACTGTTCCGAAATCGTGAGCCAGATGATTTGTTCATTGGTATGGTCATTGGAGTAAGTACATTCTTAGACATAGAGGTCTGTAAGGAAAAGGTTTACAGAAAGACCAGTGATTTTTCAGACTGTGCAAAAGGAACAGATGCAAAAGCTTTTGTGAGGTTTACTGGCTACAAAACACTATGGAGGAGACTTCTCAAACCCCGGGCCAAGGAACAGCTGAATAGGTGCCTACTGCCATCAGATTCCAGCTTTCATTTTCAAATCCCTAATATTGAAAGCAGCAACAGGATAGGTTTCTAAGCGCACCAAATTTAGGCTAGGTTTGCACTTATTTTTCTGGTCATGCACATATACAAAACAAAGAAAAAAAAAAATACATGCCTGACCCCAACAGCACCCAATGGACCCTATTGGCTTTAATAGGATCCGTCTGATTTCTGTAATGGTGTCCTTTATCAGGGATGTGGAAATCCTATAGCCCGACGCCCGGGACAAGTAGTTTTGGGCGCCGGGCAGGTGAATTGTTTATGGATTTAGCCCTGTATCGGGCGAGCAGGGACAGACCGACGTCCCCCTTATTTTTCTTTAATATCGGTGTGAGGCGCAGGAGCCGATGGAAGTCTACACCTCACACCGGCGCTCAGAGTGTATGGAAGGGGCGGCCTCCAGCTGACTGCAGAGCCCCCTTATCTCCCCTCCCGGAGGATGGACGCAGCTCAGAAGACACAGCAGGGTGAGAGTGGATGTTGACAGCTCCGTGCACAGCTCCATCCCCCGCACACAGCTTCCCCCTCCCCCTCCCCTGCTCTGTCTAGACAGGACCTAATCCACCACGGGGCGGTTGCTTGTTTGCACGGGGAAAACACAGAGCAGGGGGGGGGGGGGGGTGAGGGGGAGGACGTAAATCTCACCTCACACCGGCCGGGACTACAGCTCTGATGTCCACTCATGGCGGCTCAGGTGAGGGAGTTGTAGTTTTGCAACAGCTGGAGGCACCCTGGTTGGGAAACACTGGTGGATATGTATGGTGTGAGTGTATGTGTGTATGATGTCTAAGTGTGATGTGTATGTAATGTATGATGTGTGTATGATGTCTAAGTGTGATGTGTATGTATGTGATGTATGATGTGTGTATAATGTATTATGTGTGTATAATGTCTATGTGTGATGTGTATGTAATGTATGATGTGTGTATGATGTCTAAGTGTGATGTGTATGTATGTGATGTATGATGTGTGTATAATGTCTATGTGTGATGTGTATGTAATGTATGATGTGTGTATGATGTCTAAGTGTGATGTGTATGTAATGTATGATGTGTGTATGATGTCTAAGTGTGATGTGTATGTATGTGATGTATGATGTGGGGTGGGCAGCGGCAGGTGTATGTATGATATATGTATGGTGTATATGTAGGGTGTGAGTGTATGTAATGTATGATGTGGGGGGGCAGTGGCGGGGGTGTGTGTGTATGATATGGGGGCAGTGGCTGGTGCATGTATGATGTGTGTATATGTATGGTGTGAGTGTATGTGTATATGTAATGTATGATATGGGGGCAGTGGCTGGTGCATGTATGATATGTGTATATGTATGGTGTATATGTATGGTGTGAGTGTATATGTAATGTATGATATGGGGGCAGTGGCTGGTTCATGTATGATATGTGTATGCATGAATGTTTTGTATAGGAGAGGACTGTCACGTCGGGCATTAGGGCAGTTGTGCCATCTAATTTTATTTATTTTTAGTGGCACCCGCACTAAATTGCACCCCCAGAATCCCCCCCTTCATACTCACCCGCCAACCAAGAGCCCCACGGATGCACACAAACACACCCGAACCAAAACTACAACTCCCAGCATGTTGGACCATAACCTAAACTGTAGAACTATAAAGTGTAACATGCTGGGAGTTGTAGTTTTGGTTCGGGTCAGCTGCAGAGCCATAGGCTGCATCAGGGCATGCTGGGTGTTGTAGTTACTATCTGCAATTCCCAGTATTCCTTGACATAGACTATGGCTCTGCAGCTGACACAAACCAAAACTACAACTCCCAGCATGTTACACAATAACCTTAACTGTACTATACAGTGCAACATGCTGCAACACCCACACAACCATAGGCTGTATCAGGGCATGCTGGGAGTTGTAGTTATCTAGTAACTAAATGCAACTTCCAACATTTTCTGACACAAAATGCAGCACATAAACTGGAGAAGCAGAACCCCCCTGCCCAGTAACACAAGTCCCTATTGAGACTGAAAAATAGTGACTAAAACATTTTATAAAGTGCGTATACATGTGAATAAGCCCCTTTCCTAATAAAAGTTTCAAATTTTCTTTAAATAAAAATAATGTACAAAAATAAACATAAGTGGTATCGCTACATGTGGAAATGTCCGGACTATTAAAATATGATGTTAATTAAACTGTACGGTGAACGGTGTAAATGTAAAAGAATAGTCCAGAATTGCTCATTTTTGGTCACTTCATATGAGAAATTTTTTATAAGGTGATCAAAAAGTTATATCTAGATTTTTCTGGGCTTGTCTGGGGTGTAAGAGGAGCTACAGCTCTCCCGCCGCTAATATCCCGACATGCTGCGATCACCTATTAAACCATTAGATCACCGCTGTCAGCAGTGTCTAAAGGATCTTCTATCCATCCCTGGTGGTCTAGTGGGGTGAATCGTACTATTTTGGTTGAAATTATTTTATCTACCAGGACAAGTGGATTTTCTTGAGGGACAAGTAGATTGTGTTCCGCTTTAGTCCCTTGGACAAGTAGTTTTTTTTTTAAAATTTCCACACCCCTGCCTTTATGAGAACGGACAAAAAAAAGATGGTGCTGCAAACAACAAATGGAGCCTCAAATGTGAACCTTGCCTTAGATATCCTTTTTTGCTCATATTTACACAGCTGCTTTTAAAACCCACATATTGGCCAGTGAAGCAAAAAGCTTTCTAGCTGTACCTTAAAATCAGACATGTATTCGTCCTACAATTAAAAGGGTTATTAGGTCTTGTGATAAGCTATCAATAGTAAAGGATAGGCTATACATACTAGATTGGTAGGGGTCTGACTGTGGATACCCCACCAATCAGCTGGATTAGTCAGCCCCACAGACGCAGGGGTGTGGAAATAAAAAAATAAAAATAAATAAACTACTTGTCCAAGGGACTAAAGCGGAACACAATCAACTTGTCCCTCAAGAAAACCCCCTTGTCCTGGTAGAGAAAATAATTTCAACCAAAAAAGTAAATAAGGTCTTGGTATTAGTTTATGCACTTTTGTTTTTCCTCTTCCTATAATAGCCATAACCCTTATTTTTTGATCTACAGCCTCATACGAGTCTTGTTTTTTGCGGCACCAATTGTTCTTTGTAATGACCCCTATAACATTTTTATTTTTCCGTATACTAGGTAGGCTGTATGAGGGCTCTTTTTTGGGGGCCATAATATGCTGTTTGTATTGATCTCACTTTTCAACACTTTTTTTTTTAACTTTATAAACAAACGCAATTCTGTGATTTGGTATTTTTTTTTACGTTAATGCCATTTAGCGTACGGGATATAAAACGTAAATTTTTTTTAAATAGTTTGGACAATTACACATGCACCAATACCAAATATGTTTATTTTTATTATATTTACCAATATTTGTATGGAAAATGGTAAAAGGGGGGCGATATGAACTTTTAATATTTAACCCCTTAAGGACCAAGGACGTACTGGTACGTCCTTGGTCCTGCTCCCCTGATATAACGCGGGGTTACACGGTAACCCCGCATCATATCACGGCGGGCCCGGCGTCATAGTGAAGCCGGGACCCGCCGCTAATAGCGCGCAGCGCCGATCGCGGCGCCGCGCGGCTAAAACCGAAAGTGAAAGCTGCCGGTTAACTCAGTGGGCTGTTCGGGATAGCCGCGGCGAAATTGCGGCATCCCGAACAGCTTACAGGACAGCGGGAGGGTCCCTACCTGCCTCCTCGCTGTCCGATCGCCGTATGACTGCTCAGTGTCTGAGATCCAGGCATGAGCAGTCATGCGGCAGAATCATCGATCACTGGTTTCTTATGAGAAACCAGTGATCAATGATAAAGATCAGTGTGTGCAGTGTTATAGGTCCCTATGGGAGCTAGAACACTGCAAAAAAAAGTGAAAAAAAATAAGTGAATGAAGATCATTTAACACCTCCCCTATTAAAAGTTTGAATCACCCCCTTTTCCGTTAAAAAAAAAAAAAAAAAAAAACAGTGTAAATAAAAATAAACATATGTGGTATCACCGCGTGCGGAAATGTCCGAATTATAAAAATATATCATTAATTAAACCGCTCGGTCAATGGCGTGCGCGCAAAAAAATTCCAAAGTCCAAAATAGTGCATTTTTGGTCACTTTTTATATCATTTAAAAGATGAATAAGTCCTATCAATGCAAAAATGGTACCGTTAAAAACTACAGATCACGGCGCAAAAAATGAGCCCTAATACCGCCCCATACACGGAAAAATTAAAAAGTTATAGGGGTCAGAAGATGACCAATTAAAACGTATTAATTTTTTCCAGAAGTGCGACAAAATCAAACCTATATAAGTAGGCTATCATTTTAACCGTATGGACCTACAGAATAAAGATAAGGTGTCATTTTTACCGAAAAATTAACTACGTAGAAATGGAAGCCCCCAAAAGTTACAAAACTGCTTTTTTTTTCAATTTTGTGGCACAATCTTTTTTTTTTCGTTTCACCGTAGATTTCTGGGCAAAATGACTGACGTCATTACAAAGTAGAATTGGTGGCGGAAAAAAATAAGCCATCATATGGATTTTTAGGTGCAAAATTGAAAGTTATGATTTTTAAAGGCAAGGAGCAAAAAACGGAAAAAAAACCCGGTCCTTAAAGGAGTAGTCCAGTGGTGACTCAGTGGTGAACAACTTATCCCCTATCCTAAGGATAGGGGATAAGTTGCAGATCGCGGGGGGTCCGACCGCTGGGGCCCCCTGTGATCTCCTGTACGGGGCCCCGACAGCGGGTATTGAGGGGGCGTGTCTGCCACCGCTTCGTGCGGGGGTCGATACACGCTATCTGGCCCCAGCGGTCGGACCCCCCGCAATCTCAAACTTATCCCCTATCCTTAGGATAGGGGATAAGTTTTTCACCACCTGACTACCCCTTTAAGGGGTTAAGTAGGGGTTAAAGTAAAAAAAAAAAAAAAAAAAAAAAAAAAAAAAAAGTAAACTTTTTTTTTCATACACTTTATTATTCGATTCCTCATACAGATCAATGCAGTTCTATTGAACTCCATTGATCTGTCTGTGTTCATTTGGTTGAGCCTGCTCAAGGTATGCTCAATTAAATGCAGATCTATTGGGGGCACCCATAGATGAAGAGGTAAGCCCTCCGGCTCATTCCACAGCGGATCGCCCCCCAAAATCGTGCTGCGGAGGGCGATCCACCCCACTAGAACACCAGGGATGGTTATAAGATCCCTTTCGCCACCGCCGTCAACTTTGACAGCGGTGATCAAAAGGGTTACTAGCCACCCGCAGCGATCGCCACATGATGTGTTATTAGCGGTGGCCCCGGGCTACTAAAAATCAGCTGGGGTCCACAGAGTATGGAGCGGGTTAGAGTTGGGAGCCCGCTCCATACACTGAGTGCCGGTGTGAGGTGCAGACTTGTGTCCCATGCAAGTGTGCGCACCTGCGCCTCACACAGGCATTATAAAAAAATATTAAAAAAATAAAGAGGGGGGGGCGGGGGAGGGTTTAGTCTGGCTGGCCCCTGCTTGCCCGATACAGGGCTAAATCTATGAAAAATTCCCCTGCCTGATTGGGTCTAAGAGATATGAAAATCCTATCATGCTATCAATGAAAAAGCAGACATCCCAGGACATCAAATAAGAATCCACATACTAGAAGTGGATTCTTCTGACCATTGGATAGAACCTTCTGAGGGGAAATTAAAAGAACACCAGGGGGTACCATAACAAGTTATGTAATATCAATGTTTACATTCCTTCAGAAAAAGGTTTCTGTTTTGCCTGATCAAACAGAAATAAAGCCTATAATCAGGGGACAACCCCTTTAACCCCTTAACGACGCAGGACGTATATTTTCGTCCTGCGCCAGCTCCCGCGATATGATGCGGGGTCGCGCTGCGACCCTGCATCACATCGTGTCGTCCCGGCACTCACATCGTGTCGTCCCGGCACTCATCATCAGCCGATCGTGGCGATGTGCGGTATTAACCTTTAGAAGCGGCGGTCAAAGCTGACCGCCGCTTCTAAAGCGAAAGTGAAAGTATCCTGGCTAGTCAGTCGGGCTGTTCGGGACCGCCGCGGTGAAATCGCGGCGTCCCGAACAGCTTACAGGGCACCGGGAGGGCCCTTATCTGCCTCCTCTGTGTCCGATCGACGAATGACTGCTCCGTGCCTCAGATCCAGGCAGGAGCAGTCAAGCGCCGATAACACTGATCACAGGTGTGTTAATACACGCCAGTGATCAGCATAGGAGATCAGTGTGTGCAGTGTGTGCAGTGTTATAGGTCCCTATGGGAGCTATAACTCTGCAAAAAAAAATAAAAGTACAAAAAAAAAAAGTGTTAATAAAGGTCATTTAACCCCTTCCCTAATAAAAGTTTGAATCACCCCCCCCTTTTCCCATAAAAAAAATAAAATAACAGTGTAAATAAAAATAAACATATGTGGTATCGCCGCGTGCGTAAATGTCCGAACTATAAAAATATATCGTTCATTAAACCGCACGGTCAATGGCGTACACGCAAAATTCCAAAGTCCAAAAAAGCGTATTTTGGTCACTTTTTATACCATTAAAAAATGAATAAAAAGTGATCAAAAAGTCCGATCAAAACAAAAATCGTACCGATAAAAACTTCAGATCATGGCACACGGAGCCCTCATACCACCCTGTACGTGGAAAAATAAAAAAAGTTATAGGGGTCAGAAGAGAACATTTTTAAACATATACATTTTCCTGCATGTAGTTATGATTTTTTCCAGAAGTGCGACAAAATCAAACCTATATAAGTAGGGTATCATTGTAATCGTATGGACCTACAGAATAAAGATAAGGTGTCATTTTTAATGAAATATGCACTGCGTAGAAACGGAAGCCCCCAAAAGTTACAAAATGGCTTTTTTTTCTTTGATTTTGTCGCACAATGATTTTTTTTTCGTTTCGACGTGAATTTTTGGGTAAAATGACTAATGTCACTGCAAAGTAGAATTGGTGATGCAAAAAATAAGCCATAATATGGAATTTTAGGTGGAAAATTGAAAGAGTAATGATTTTTAAAAGGTAAGGAGGGAAAAACGAAAGTGCAAAAACGGAAACACCCTGAGTCCTTAAGGGGTTAAGAGTTTGGCTGTAACTGTAACAGCAGGGCTCGTACAATGCATAACTCTCTGGTTAGATAAAAAGGTTGCCATGTGTAATTTCTTGGGAATTTTATATAGGATACTAAATAAGTAATTCAAGGTATTTGCAGACAGAGGTTTTAGGAAGGCTGTCTATATGTATTTTTATAGCAAACTCCCGATATGACATCCACATCAAGTCCAGCTACCACCTTCCCCATCGTGACATCCAGCACGGACACGCTCAGAGTCAAGCCCAACAACAGCACACAAAAGGTGGAAGAATTCCAGCTGGGAATGTCGGTAAAAACTGCTTTATAAAAAATATCCAGATCCACCACAGCAGAGGTACATGTGCTCAGGATCTGACACGTTTCAGTAAACACACCTTAGTCACAGATTTGTGACTAAGGTGTGTTTACCGAAACATCAGATCCTAAGCACATGTAGCTCTGATGTGGTGGATTTGGATTTTATTTTATTTTTTCTAACAAAGCAGCTTTTATCTGACATTCCCAGCTGGAGTTCTTCTGCCTTTTTTATGTTTTTGTATTATCAATTCTCAAATGCTTTAATGCATTGACTAACTGATACAGAATGTATGCTAAATGTATAATTGCATGAGAGGTAGAGGTGGGAACATAAGCAGCATGGATGGAGCGACATAGAAGTGTTTGTACAGAAGACTGCGAGTTCAGTGCTCACCATGGGCTAGGTGTGTGGATTTTACCATAAGGCTATGTTCACACGGTGGAATTTCTGCTATTATGTTCAAATTCCACTCAGAAAAGCAGAGTGGAGTGGAATTTTTGTGCTTTCAAAAACACAGATTCCGCTTGACTACAGAGTCCCGTTAACTTCATTGGAATCTAAACGGAATTTCGCTAAATTTAAAGACATGTCTTAAATCTGCAGAATCTGGAATTTCTGTGGCTGAGATTCTGCTGAGTGAATGGGGCAGTGGAATCCCCTTTGAAAATAGGCAGTCAATTCTACTGTAGCGGAATATTTCCACTGGCATTCCGCCATGTGAACATGGCTTTTCATTGCATATTTCAGCAGATAAGGCAGGCTGCTGTTTTAAAAATAGTGGAGAGAGAAGCACGCGGCCTGAGCCTTACATTGTAATTTGTTTTATATTTATTTTTTATTTAAATTATTGGGGCCGCCTTCTTGCCAGATCTGTTTTAGCAGAATTTAGAGATATGCTTTGCAGCAAGAGTTATAGATATAGGCAACAATAGACAGGGCCTGTCCCATTGATATGAATAAGAAAGATGTCTGAGCGTGCTCAGGGACGTTTGCAGAGGTAATTCTGGAGGAAGGGAGAGGCTAAGCTGTGAGCAGCAGCTACTGTATGTACCATTGTAATCTATGTACTAAGGGGCACCTTACACGATAATCCTGTCTGTTAGCTCTGTTTTAGGCCTAGTGGCCAGACTGGGAACTAGCAAAATGGAAAACAATTTGCTTAACTTCAATGGGTAGCAAAATCAGCTGCAGGGGAAAAAAAAAGAAAAAAAAAAAAAACTGCAGCAGATCCTATACGTGTGAACATACCCTAAAGGAGTAATCTTGTGCATGAACACCTATCCCCAAAGGATAGGGTATAAGTGTCTTATAGTGGGTGGTCCGACCGCTGGGACCCCCGCAATCCCATGGAACCCGGCGCATTGCCGTAGAATGAGATTTGCCATAGAATGAGATGGTCCGCCTCCATCACATCCTATTGGCTCACTCTTGTCACGTGACATATTTAAACGTCACGCATCGATGCGCACAGCAGTGTCAGTTTGGCTATCACAGGGAGAGGATCTCCTCTCCCTGTGATAGCTGAAGCTGTACGGAGCTCTCATGGCCTCTGTGGCCCGACAGAAGTTCACACATGTACGCATCTCACACGGCTGCCTCATATACATTTACTGTTGATCCACAGCGCTATCGGGATCCCGATGGCGCTGTCATCAGTGTGCGTCCCCGCGAGCGCCCCACGGCCGCAGCTCTACTCCCCGTCCCCCGCAGCTCTACTTCCCGTCCCGTTAACGCTCAGGGAGCGGGGAACATAAAGTAGAGCATCGGGCGCAGGTTAAGTTATTCGCGTAGTGCTGCGCATGCGCAGTACTACTTTACCTGCGCCCGATGCTCTACTTTCTGTTCCCTGCTCACTAAGCGTTAACGGGAAGGGGAGTAGAGCTGCGGGCGTGGGGCGCTCGCGGGGATGCACACTGATGACAGCGCCATCGGGCATAGGAATCCCCATCCCCCATGTGGATCGCTCCCTGAGCGTTAACAGGCGACGGGGAGTAGAGCTGCGGGGGACGGGGAGTACAGCTCCGGGGGACGGGGAGTAGAGCTACGGCCGTGGGGCGCTCGCGGGGACGCACACTGATGACAGCGCCGATAGCGCTGTGGATCAACAATAAATGTAATAATAGAGTAAGTGTATATGAGGCAGCCGTATGAGCTGCGTACATGTGAACTTCTGTCGGGCCACAGAGGCCATGAGAGCTCCGTGGAGCTTCAGCTATCACAGGGAGAGGAGATCCTCTCCCTGTGATAGCCAAACTGACACTGCTGTGCGCATCGATGCGTGACGTTTAAATATGTCACGTGACAAGAGTGAGCCAATAGGATGTGATGGAGGCGGACCATCTCATTTTATGGCAAATCTCATTCTACGGCAATGCACCGGCAGGTCGACCCTTGCAGGAAGCAGCACCCGACAAGCCCCCTCCTTGTAACTCCATTGGAGAGCAGGAGATTCAGTGTACAGTGGGGTACAGTGGGGCTAAAAAGTATTCAGGTACAGTGGGGCTAAAAAGTATTTAGTCAGCCACCAATTGTGCAGGTTCTCCCACTTAGAAAGATGAGAGGCCTGTAATTTTCATCATAGGTATACCTCAAAGACATAATGAGAAAAAAAATTATCCATAAAATCACATTGTCAGATTTTTTTATAATTTGCAAATTATGGTGGAAAATAAGTATTTGGTCAATAACAAAAGTTCATCTCAATACTTTGTCATATACCCTTTGTTCGCAATGACAAAAGGTCAGACACAAGGTTTTCACACACTGTTGCTGGTATTTTGGCCCATTCCTCCATGCAGATCTGCTCTAGAGCAGGGATGTTATGGGGCTGTCGCTGGGCAACATGGACTTTCAACTCCCTCCAAAAGGTTTTCTATGGGGTTGAGATCTGGAGACTGGCTAGATCACTCCAGGACCTTGAAATGCTTCACAGTAGGTATGGTGTTCTTTGGATGCAACTCAGCATTCTTTCTCCTCCAAACATGACAAATTGAGTTTTTACCAAAAAGTTCTACTTTGGCTTCATCTGACCATATAACATTCTCCCAATACTCTTCTGGATCATTCAAATGCTCTCTAGCAAACTTCAGATGGGCCCAGACATGTTCTGGCTTAACTCCTTGGGGACAGAGGGCGTACCTATACGCCCTCAGCCCGCTCCCTGTCTATAACGCAGGGCCCTGTGTCATAGCGGGTCGGGCCCGGCCTCTAACATTGGCCGGGACCTGTGGCTAATAGCACGCGGCATTGATCGCGGTGCCGCGCTATTAACCCTTTAGACGTGGCGTTCAAAGTTGAACGCCGCGTCTAAAGTGAAAGTAAAGCAGTGCTGGTTAGCTCAGGGTGCTGTTCGGGATCGCCTCAGTGAAATCGCGGCATCCCGAACAGCTGTAAAGACAGCAGGAGGGTCCCTACCTTCCTCCATGCTGTCCACTTGCCGAATGACTGCTCAGTTCCTAAAATCCAGGCATGAGCAGTCAAGAGGCAGAATCATTGATCAATGGTTTCCTATGAGAAACCATTCATAAATGTAAAAGATCAGTGTGTGCAGTGTTATAGCCCCCTATGGGAGCTATAACAGTGCAAAATAAATAAAAAATAAAAATAAATTAAAAAAAGTGATCATTTGACCCCTTCCCTAATAAAAGTTTGAATCACCCCCCTTTTCCCCAATTAAAAAACAAAAAACAAAACCTTTGTAAACAAAAACAAACATATGTGGTATCACCGTGTGCGGAAATGCCCGATTTATAAAAATTGTTAATTAAACCGCACGGTCAATGGCGTACGCGCGAAAAATTCCAAAGTCCAAAATAGCGTATTTTTGGTCACTTTTTATATCATAAAAGCAACGAATAAAGTGTGATCAAAAAGTCAGATAAATACAAAAAATGAGCCCTCATACCAGCCCGTACGGCGAAAAATGAAAAAGTTATAGGGGTCAGAAGATGACGTTTTAAACTTAGAAAATTTTCCTGAATGTAGTTATGACTTTTTCAAGTAGTACGACAAAATCAAACCAATATAAGTAGGGTATCATTTTAACCGTATGGACCTACAGAAGATAAGGTGTAATTTTTACCGAAAAATTTACTGCGTAGAAACGGAAGCCCCCAAAAGTTACAAAATGGCATTTTTTTAAATTTGTCACACAATGATTTGTTTTTCTGTTTCGCCGTAGATTTTTGGGTAAAATGACTGATGTCATTACAAAGTAGAATTGGTGGCGCAAAAAATAAGCCATCATACGGATTTTTAGCTGCAAAATTGAAACTGTTGTTATGATTTTTAAAAGTTAAGGAGGAAAAAAGGAAAGTGCAAAAACTGGAAAACCCTTAAACCCCAAGGGGTTAAGAAGGGGATACGTCTGGCACTACACGTCCTTGGCGGCGTAGTGTTACTGATGGTAGCCTTTGTTACTTTGATCCCAACTCTCTGCAGGTCATTCACTAGGTCCCCCCGTGTGGTTCTGGGATTTTTGCTCACTGCTCGGGTGATCATTTTGACACCACGGGGTGAGATCTTGCTTGGAGCCCCAGATCGAGGGAGATTATCAGTGGTCTTGTATGTCTTCCATTTTCTAATAATTGCTCCCACAGTTGATTTCCCCACACAAAGCTGCTTGCCTATTGCAGATTCAGTCTTCCCAGCCTGGTGCAGGTCTACAATTTTGTTTCTGGTGTCCTTCCACAGCTCTTTGGTCTTGGCCATAGTGGAGTTTGGAGTGTGACTGTGAACTTGTTATCAGTATAAAAGACACCTGTCCACAACCTCAAACAAGTGTCATTAGTACAGGTAACGAGTGGAGGACAGAGGAGACTCTTAAAAGAAGAAGTTAAAGGTCTGTGAGCCGGAAATCTTGCTTGTTTGTAGGTGACCAAATACTTATTTTCCACCATAATTTGCAAATAAATGCTTTAAAAATCAGACTGTGATTTTATGGATTTTTTCTCATTATGTCTCATAGTTGAGGTATACCTATGATGAAAATTACAGGCCTCATCTTTTTTTAGTGGGAGAACTTGCACAATTGGTGGCGGACTAAACTTTTTTTACCCCACTGTATCTTCAGCTCTCCCATAGAGGTACATGGAGGGGACGCTTTGTGCGGAGGTCAACACACTCTTTCTGGGGAGAGCAGAGGTGCCACACAGGAGATCACAGGGGTCCCAGCAGTTAGACCCCCTGCAATCACTTATCCCCTATCCTTTAGATACAGGGTAAGTTTTCCTGCACTGGAGTACTCTTAACACAAAAACTTTAACAATAGGTAATTTTTTTGATGACACATTCCCTTTTAAGAGTGACAGTGGCCATTTAATTGGGGAATGTTCACAAAAAATCTGCAGCAGATACACCATGTCTAAACCCAGCCAAATTCAAACAATTTGAAAATTAGAGAGATAACCTGTCCCCACAAAAACTTTATATTTTGTTAATTTATTAGAAACCACTTTTTAATAACATGTGATTAACAAAAATGTATCTTTATATTTTACTTTTAAAAACTGACCACTAGGGGTCTCCTCACATGTCCCAGCTCATCAGATTTGGACTCATGCCGGCCTGGCATGAGACCGAACTCTCAGTGCAGCCGGGGCACTAAAAAAAGGACAGCACATCTCCCTGCCTGTCAGACAGGCGGGAGCGAGCGATGTGCACGGCAAACCGGATGGCTGCTGTGCCAGGCCGCAGCTTCCGATGCCCTCAGCAAACCTGTGATTACATGTGCTGGCCCGCAGCTCCTGACACCCTCAGCTCTCTTCCCCCCCCCCCCCCCCCAAACCCATCCATCAATACAAGCCGGCCCGCAGCCCCGGCAACACCCAAAGCCAAACTCCCCCCCCCCCCCCCCCCCCCGATTGCAAGCCGGCCCGCAGCGAGGAAGAAGGGCAGAAGCGAGCCAAGGTAGGTTTCAGCTGATGCCACGCCTGCTGGGCCACTCCCCTTTCCTCTCTCACAGATGGCAGGGAACTGAGCAAGGAAGTAGGGACTAATAAAGGTAAGATAAGGGGTTTTAGAAGAAAAAAAAAGTCAGATTAGAGTCAGGGACAGATTGGGGGGTGGGGGGGGGGGGGATTAGGGACAGATGAGTTCACGATAGGTACTCTAACAAACCGTCTAAAGAGAAGATATATAGCAGGACGAGCAGAGGTATGGGGGCAACATAAGCAGTGCTATCTTTCACTGAGGGTCCTACTATTCACCAATCATAAGATCTGGGGTCTTAGGTTTGCCATTTTAATGGGTTGATGGTCAATCAAGCATGGTGTCACTACACTTAATCTCTATTTTTTAGCTTTAATGCAGAATTTACCTAAGGGTGCTGGATGGCATCTTTATGACAAGTTCATATTACAAGGGTATGCAGGAATAATTTTCATGGTAACAAAATCATTTTAGAAAAAGCACTTTTCTGAAATACTTGCCTCAAAATTGTAAGTTTACAATACATACAAATTTGGCTTCACACACACACTCACATTCATCTACATAATTCAGTAAATATTCAAAGCATTGAAAGGGAATACTTCAAGCTCTTGAATGTAACTGGCAAAAAATAAAAAAAAAAGTCCAGGGAAGCAGATTGGGCTTTGCACAAGTGGCAGCTGGTAACCTGCATTTAGGGCTTATGTGTGTAGTAAATCTGTAGCACCCAGCAGGGGGTGCGTGCTCTCAGAATACAAAGCAGAAGGGACAAACCTCTCTAGGGGCCCACTGCCTCTGCTAGGGGAGCAGAAACACACAAAAGGTTAAAATATCTGCATATGGTAAAGCAAATGGACACAGGGGGCATAAAACAAATCTGTGCCTTGGTAAAAAGCAGAATAGAAAATGCCGTACATTGTCTTCTGGGTAGAAGTATGTGTGCATAGTTACAACTTTCTACAACATCTAATCTGAGTGAATTATTCAGGAAGAAAAAAGGTACATCTGGTAATAAACAAACAATCAGATGGACCAAACATAACTACAGTGCAAAAATCTTTGTTACTTGAACATGATCATATAAAAATTACAAGAAAAATACAGGCATCACAGTACACTCAAAGATAAACATGCAGACAAATACAAAATGGCAGATATATCAGGAACAGCCAAAAGGACGAGTGCGGCATAAATAATAAACTGCACAAAAGAATGAGACAAAACTAAGACGGCATGGGAGGAAATAGTGCAGATCAAGAAAATAAATAAGAAAATAAAAGCAGGGAGAACAGACACATCAGAACATAGAGGGAAGGCAGAAAAGAGAGAGACCAGGAGATCGAGCGCCAGGGGAAGAGGAGCGAGAGGGCGAGCAGAACTCCATCCAGGGGAGCCAAATGGCGGTGTAGCGGTCCACCTCCCGCGGGACAGTAGCTAGAAGCTCTTCCAATCGTTGGGTCTGTGCCTCTTCAGAGACCAACACCTGGCATGTGGGGTTTTTCCGGGGAAGGCCAGTGGCGCAGGATGACAGTCTTAGCTGCTTGGAGGAGATGACGCACCAGTGATCTCCTATATTTAGACACGGCCATAGGGACATGAATAATAACAGCGCCCAGGTTACGAGGGATACCGATACCTGTGACCTCAGACACTGTATGAAGGACCACATCCCAAAACGAGGATCAAGCAGGGAAACTCCACCTGATGTGCGACATCGTGCCCTTGAGAGAATTTTATAGCATGTCTCCAGGGCCCTGGTAGCAATTACTGCTTTATTAGTGAGGGTGATGCATCAGGACCATTGCTCAGGAGAGTATCGCTTACCCAACTGTCTCCCACATTGCACAGAAGGGTGGGAGGTAGGGATAGACCGATATCGTTTTGTTTTTTAGGGCCGATATAGATACCAATAATCGGTGCAGGTTAGGGCCGATAGCTGATAACTTATACAGATATTCCGGTATAAGTTATCGGCTATTTATCCCCCCGCGACACCGTTGCAGTTCATTGATTTAAAGTGGGCGCTTTAAATCAATGAACTGCAGTGGCTTTTGTGGTGCCATAGACCACCGCTGCCACCCATTTCTCTCACCCTGCCTGTCCGGGGGTCCTGAGTCCTATCACCGCCACCCCCCCCACCGCCCGGCCCCATTGCCTCCCCCATCCCCGGTTTTCTAATTACCTGTTCACGGGGTCCACTCTATATCTGGCTCCAGTGGCGTCCTACTGAGCTGTCACTGTGCGCACTGACGTCACGTTACTCGTCATTGCGCACAGCGTAACGCAGGACGCAGCAGGAGCCAGAAGCGGGGATGGGGGAGGCAATGGGGCCGAAGCGGTGCGGCGGGTCGGGGTGGTGGTGGGCGGTCGCGAGGCGGGGCATTATCGGCAAGGTAATTGCAGATACCGATAATGCCCAAAATCGTGATTATCGGCCAAACTGATAATCGCTCGATCCCTAGTGGGAGGTTATAAAATCCAGGGGAAAGCAAAAGAGCGTACAGGTGAGAGATGGAATGCCGGGCGGCAGGACGCGGCTGTGCAAAGCTGTTCAAATGGAGTTAGCGAAGGAGGGTGCCCTGAAGGGCAGAGTAGAAATGTCTCAATTGAAGGTATTCAAACAGAGCCCTATGAGTGGTGGGTCAGGAGTCCTGTAAGGCAGTCAGGTGTTTCCGGACACCCCTGTCAAGGACATCACTGAATCTATGTTTGACGTTTTCCATGTTTGGGTGTTTATTGTTCGGCCCAGCAACAAATTTGTGTATTGGTTGCCTTGGCTTGGCGTTCAATATTAAAAATATGCAAATAATCTTATGAACAAACATTATTGACACAGCAGAGCACAGCACAGCAGTTTATGGAGTAAATCTTGCCTCCCACAGCGCTTTTAATATAGATATGGCCCCCTGCTACTCACAATGTTCATTTTAAAAACCCCACTGGGAGCCCTGAATGGCTCCTCGGTACTGACCATTCAGGGCTCCATGCGGGGATTTAAAAATTAGTTAAAACACACTGATACATCGCAAGGTTGCGGAACATGCCGCCCACTCCCCTGCTTAATAACTTCAGATCGCACCGGGTCTCAGAAGTGAAACCCGATGCGATCAATTCCTCAGCCCCTGTACTACAACCCCCCTCATGGAACAGACTCTGTTCCATGATGGGGGTAGTAGTACAAACACTAATGTAGCCTCCCCAACTGTCTGCAGACTCCCGCAGCCAGGGAATTACTACTCCCATCATGGAAACAAGTCTGTTCAATGATGGTAGTAGTAGTAGTAGTCCCTCAGCACTGCAGGAGTCTGCTGATGTCACCTCTTCTGAGCATGCTCAGAAGTAATAACGGATATTATAAACCAGGTGCAGACGGATGACATAGGCTCATCCGTTTGCCATAGACTTCAGTGTTAAAAATAACGGCCGTTAATTTACCCGTTTCTTGTGACAGGCGAAAAATTTGTGCATGTCCCGTTATTTCTAGCGTCACAACTAATGGCCATTATTCATGACGGGCTATAACGATTCATAACGGGTAATAAAAAAAATCCCATAGACTTGAATGGGATTGTTTAACGCCCGTTTAAAGTCTGTTTTCTGACGGACGTTTGTAACAGATACATTTTTATAGTGTGAAAGCAGCCTAACAGATTTAACAATCAAGGCTGATGGGGTGGGAAAAGTCACTGGGGACTGCTCTAATGACTTGCGGTTAAGGCAGCATGAAAGTGATGACCCTTCCAATAGTTGTAGGCCCCACTGGCCAGTCTGTTTACTTGTAAAGGTTTGACTAATATACCTCACTTACACTGCTCAAAAAAATAAAGGGACCACTAAAGATAACACATCCTAGATCTGAATGAATGAACTAGTCGTATGAAATACTTTCGTCTTTACATGGTTGAATGTGCTGACAACAAAATCACACAAAAATTATCAATGGAATTCAAATTTATCAACCCATGGAGGTCTGGATATGGGGTCACACTCAAAATCTAAGTGAAAAACCACACTACAGGCTGATCCAACTTTGATGTAATGTCCTTAAAACCAAGTCAAAATGAGGCTCAGTAGAGTGTGTGTGTGGCCTCCACGTGCCCGTATGACCTCCCTACAATGCCTGGGTATGCTCCTGATGAGGCGTATGATGGTCTCCTGAGGGATGTCCTCCCAGACCTGGACTAAAGCATCCTCCAACTCCTGGACAGTCTGTGGTGCAGTGTGGCGTTGGTGGATGGAGAGAGACATGATCTCCCAGATGTGCTCAATCGGATTCAGGTCTGAGGAACGGGCGGGCCAGTCTATAGCATCAATGCCTTCCTCTTGCAGGAACTGCTGATACACTCCAGCCACAGGAGGTGTAGCATTGTCTTGCATTAGGAGGAACTCAGGGCCAACCGCTCCAGCATATGGTCTCACAAGGGGTCTGAGGATCTCATCTCGGTACTCAATGGCAGTCAGGCTACCTCTGGAAAGCACATGCAGGGCTGAGCAGCCCCTCAAAGAAATGCCACTGCACACCATTACTGACCCACCGCCAAACCGGTCATGCTGGAGGATGTTGCAGGCAGCATAAAGTTCTCCACGGCGTCCACTCTGTCATGTCTGTCACATGTGCTCAGTGTGAACCTGCTTTCATCTGTGAAGAGCACAGGGTGCCAGTGACGAATTTGCCAATCTTTGTGTTCTCTGGCAAATGCCAAACATCCTGCACGGTGTTGGGCTGAAAGCACAACCCCCACCTGTGGATGTCGGGCCCTCATACCACCCTCATGAAGTCTGTCTCTGACCGTTTGGACACATGCACATTTGTGGCCTGCTGGAGGTCATTTTGCAGGGCTCTGGCAATGCTCCTCCTACTCCTCCTTGCACAAAGGCAGAGGTAGCGGTCCTGCTGCTGAGATGTTTCCCTCCTATGGCCTCCTCCATGTCTCCTGATGTACTGGCCTGTCTCCTGGAAGCACCTCCATGTTCTGGATACTATGCTGACAGACTCAGCAAATTATCTTGCCACAGCTCGCATTAATGTGCATACCTGGATGAGCTGCACTACCTGAGCCACTTGTGTGGGTTGTAGACTCCATCTCATGCTACCACTAGAGTGAAAGCACCGCCAGCATTCAAGAGTAACCAAAACATCAGCCAGGAAGCATAAGAACTGAGAAGTGGTCTGTGGTCACCACCTGCAGAACCACTCCTTTACTGAGGGTGTCTTGCTAATTTCCACCTGTTGTCTGTTCCATTTGCACAAAAGCAATTGAAATTGATTGCCAGTGTTGCTTCCTGAGTGGATTGAGTTGGAGTTACATTGTGTTTAAGTGTTCCCTTTATTTTTTTGAGCAGTGTATATATGTGGATATAATTTGTATCATGCACAAGTTCTATGCTGTATGAACAATAGGTAATTGAAAATGTAAAATTACGATTTTTTTCATATCAATTGGCTCCAGAAAGTTAAACAGATTTGTAAATTACTTCTATTAAAATATCTTGATCCTACCAGTACTTATCAGCTGCTGAAGTTGAGCTTTCTTTTCTACCTGATCACAGTGCTCTCTGCTGACACCTCAGTCTGTCTCAGGAACTATCCAAAGTAGAAGCAAATCCCCATAGCAAACGTCTCCAGCTTTGGACAGTTCCTGAGACAGACAGAGGTGTCATCAGAGAGCACTGTTGTCAGACAGAAAAGAACAACTCAACTTCAGCAGCTGATAAGTACTGGTAGGATTAAGATAATTTTAATAGAAGTATGGGAGGGTGTGTGACGGCCATCAAACCCCCTCCCATAGACATGAATGGAAGGGGTGTGGCGTGACTTCACGTCCCCTGTCCCGGAAACCCAGAGGTTTCCGAAACTGGAGATGCAGCTCCTACATAGAATGCGGGGGCTGCAGGGAGATCGCGGGGGGGGCCCAGCGGCGGGCCCCCTGCGATCAGACATCTTATCCCCTATCCTTTGGATAGGGGATAAAATGTTTTTTAAATCTATGTGCTAATTTTCTCAAGGCTTGTTACTTTAATAGCTGGTCTCTGGGGTATTGGTTGTATTGCTTGTGGGGTTGTACTAGTTCTTACCTGGTTAATAGCAGTGTGGTTCCCATGGAACGGAGATTGCCTGTCCTTGTCACGATGATGTCTGCTGCTGTGTTTGCTCCTTTGAAGTTGCTGACGTAGTTTTGCAATCTGAAGAGAAATCAAGGCATTACAATGTACATTTATATACATAATTGAAAACATCACTTTTCATATGGCCTATAGGAATAACTGTCTGAAGACTTCATATTCTATACACATACTACTAATTATACTATGGAGGGGTCAGACTAGACCTAATAAAACCGATAGGGATGTCCCGATACCGATACTAGTATCGGGGCCAATAATGGCCATTTCCATGGTATTGGGGACTCCTTCATTGTCCCCCGATACCATGTCCGATACACCTGCTGCTGCTCCGCTGCCCCCGTTTTCCCATCCGCATCATGGCATTACATGGAGGAGCATGTGACATACACGTCACTCCTCCTCCCCTGCGCCCAGCGTAACCCTGTGGAGGAAGCAGAGTGATGTGTGTGTCACATGCTCCTCCATAGAACGCAATGATGGGGACGGGAGGACGGAACAGCAGCACCTGACAGAGGACTGCCGCAGGTGAGCTGTCCACAAGGGTGGGGGCCTGCTGTCTAAAGGGGGCCCCTGCTAATGTCTAAAGGGGGGGGGGCTGCTAATGTCTAAGGGGGGGGGGGGGGCCCTGCTTATGTCTAAGAGGGGGGGGGGGCCCTGCTTATGTCTAAGAGGGGGGGGGGCCCTGCTTATGTCTAAAGGGGGGGGAGCCCTGCTTCTGTCTAAAGGGGGGGGGGCCCTGCTTCTGTCTAAAGGGGGGGGGCCCTGCTTCTGTCTAAAGGGGGGGGGCCCTGCTTCTGTCTAAAGGGGGGGGCCCTGCTTCTGTCTAAAGGGGGGGGGCCCTGCTTCTGTCTAAAGGGGGGGGCCCTGCTTCTGTCTAAAGGGGGGGGGGGGGGGCCCTGCTTATGTCTAAAGGGGGGGGGCCCTGCTTATGTCTAAAGGGGGGGGCCCTGCTTATGTCTAAAGGGGGGGGCCCTGCTTATGTCTAAAGGGGGGGGGGCCCTGCTTATGTCTAAAGGGGGAATACTCCCTACTATTATAGGCAATCTTACAGCAGAGTCACCTGCACTAACTTGAATTTATGGGTAGATCGTGCAGGTGACCCGGTTTCTACTGCTGCTCACCATGTGAACATCAGCGCAATCTCTCCAGAGACATCGGTTTTGCCGCCATTTCAAATTCCCTGTTCTGTCCAATGGAGAAGAGAGAAATCTTGGCTCATACTACAGCAGCCGCCTTCATTGTACACAACAAGGACCCACATATCAGCACGGTAAGCAGCGCCAGAAACCGCGTCACCATGCTGTCAGATTCCCTTTAAAATAAAAGTACTCGTACTTGGTATCGGCCAGTACTAGAATTTTAAAGTATCGGTACTCGTACTTTGTATCAGCCAGTACTAGAATTAAAGGTAATCGTACTCTGTCTTAAAAAAAATGGTATCGGGACATCTCTAAAAACCAAGGAGCATTTTCAGCACCAAAGTATATGTGTCTCTATGAGGAGCCCAAATACAGAAAGTGTAGGTGGACAAACAGGACTCTGTGCAGTGAGGCTCTGTGACATGCTACGGGCTCACACATCAGGATGATTGACAAGACAGGAGTCTGCACAGAGCCCTGCTTGTCCCGCCCTCAGTTCCTGTATTTGGCAATTTTTCACCCAAAAATATACCAATTTTTTAATCACTGTACATTACATATAATCTAGATAAAACTAAAATATTATTATATTATATTATATTATATTATATTATATTATATTATATTATATTATATTATATTATATTATATTATATTATATTATATTATATTATATTATATTATATTATATTATATTATATTATATTATATTATATTATATTATATTATATTATATTATATTATATTATATTATATTATATTATATTATATTATATTATATTATATATATATATATATATTATATTATATATTATATATATATATATATATATATATATATATATATATATATATATATATATATATATATATATATATATATATATATACATATATATACATATACACACATACATACATACATATACACACACATACCGTATTTATCGGGGTATACCACGCACCGGCCTATAACACGCACCCTCATTTTACCAAGGATATTTGGGTAAAAAAAGTTTTTTACCCAAATATCCATGATAAAATGAGGGTGCGTGTGTGCGCGTGTATACCCCGATACACCCCCAGGAAAGGCAGGGGGAGAGAGGCCGTCGCTGCCCGCTTCTCTCCCCCTGCCTTTCCTGGGGTCTAGAGCGCTGCTGTCGGCCCTTTTCACCCCCTGGTTATCGGCGCCGCTGCCCGTTCTGTCCCCCTGACTATCGGTGCCGGCGCCGATAGCCAGGGGGAGAGAAGCGGCGTCGACAGCCAGGGGGAGAGAAGAGGCAGCGGCACCCATTGCCGGCGCCGCTGCCCCGTTGCCTCCCCCCATCCCCGGTGCCATAATTACCTGAGTCCGGTCCGCGCTGCTCCAGGCCTCCGTCGTGCGTCCCCAGCGTCGTTGCTATGCACGGCGCGGCGCTCTGACGTCATGCGCTGCGCCGTTCAGCGCATAGCAATGACGCTGGGGACGCACGACGGAGGCCTGGAGCAGCGCGGACTGGACTCAGGTAATTATGCCACCGGGGATGGGGGGGAGGCAACGGGGCAGCGGCGCCGGCAATGGGTGCCGCTGCCCCTTCTCTCCCCCTGGCTGTCTGCGCCACTTCTCTCTCCCTGGCTATCGGCGCCGGCACCGATAGTCAAGGGGACAGAACGGGCAGCGGCGCCGATAACCAGGGGGTGAGAAGGGCCGACAGCAGCGCTCTAGACCCCAGGAAAGGCAGGGGGAGAGAAGCGGGCAGCGACGGCCTCTCTCCCCCTGCCTTTCCTGGGGGTGTATCGGCGTATAACACGCACACAGACTTTAGGCTTAAAATTTTAGCCTAAAAAGTGCGTGTTATACGCCGATAAATATGGTGTGTATATATATATATATATATATATATATATCTCAAAAGTTTTCATTAGTGACAGGTACACTAATTTTTATTTTATTTTATTTTTTTAGAGAAACACTTACATGAAGGAAAACCTTTCCTTAATTTTAGACTGCAACTAAAATCCCACCTTACATGAAAGGATCAGCTTTACATCCTCTTAAAACGTGTATTTTCCCTACATAGGAAATGCAGAGTTTATTTTGAGAAGCAGCTGCTAGACACCAAAGGCACAACCTTTCTCTGGAGAAATCTAGCTATATTCAACCCTTATTACCCCCTAATGGAGTCATTAGAGAAACATTACACAGAGTGACAAATATCCAATGTATGTGTGCATAGCTTCCTTCTGCTTGCATTGTGCCCATCAGCTCACAAACTGGACTGTATATCCACACTGTTTGTATTAAAGTTTTATTGCAGTTCAAATTGGTTCCCCAACTTATGTATACTGTGAAAACAAGAGGATTCTGGCAACAAATTACAGACTGCTATACTTGGATATTTTATATTAAATGAATAGCATGTTGCAATGAACAGTGTTTAATCTAGATTATCTGCTTTATAGTAACATAGTTCATTAGGTTGGAAAAAAAAGACCAGAGTCCATCAAGTTCAACCTATATCCCTAATGAGTCCCTACTGAGTTGATCCAGAAGAAGGCAAAAAACCTCATACTAGAGGTAAGAATTCCTTTCCGACTCCAAATATGGCAGTCAGAATAAATCCCTGGATCAACCTTCTGTCCCTATAAATCTAGTATCCATAACCAGAGATGTTATTATTCTCCAAAAATGCATCCAGACCCTTTTTGAACTCTTTTACAGAGTTCACCATGATCACCTCCTCCGGGAGAGAATTCCACAGTCTCACTGCTCTTACAGTAAAGAACCCCCAGTCTGTGCTGGTGTAGGAACCTTCTTTCCTTAAGACGTAGAGGATGCCCCCTTGTTATAGATACAGTCCTGGGTATAAATAGATCATGGGAGAGATCTCTGTACGGTCCCCTGATATATCTATACATAGTTATTAGGTCGTCCCTAAGTCTTCTTTTTTCTAAACTAAATAACCCTAATTCTGATAATCTTTCTGGGTACTGTAGTCCTCTCATTCCTCATATTACTCTGGTTGCCCCTATTTGAACCCTCTCCAGCTCCACTATATCTTTCTTGTACACTGGTGCCCAGTACTGTACACAGTATTCTATGTGTGGTCTGACTAGAGATTTGTACAGTGGTAGAATTATTTCATTGTCGTGGGCGTCTATGCCCCTATTGATGCACCAGATCACATACAAGTTATACTGCCCTAACAGTGATTGCATATAAACACATTAACTCTTCATTGCAAGCATACATCAAACACGGGTATACACTGAGCACATATTGTAACATATTTCTTTGTATAACCACACAGTTAAATACAATCTCTTTACAGCATTGTTTCCCAACCAGTGTGCCTCCAGCTGTTGCAAAACTACAACTCCCAGCATGCCCAGACAGCCTTTGGCTGTCTGGGCATGCTGGGAGTTGTAGTTTTGCATCAGCTGGAGGCACCCTGGTTGGGAAACAATGCTCTACAGTAAATGCAGCATTTGAGTGTGAGCAGTGTATAAGCTTCGGAGAAGTACTAATTCTTACTGCAAAGAAGAGGCATCATTGACAAGTCACCTCAAGTTTAAATATTTTCTGTGCAAATATTCAAAACCAATTAAATTGCACATCCTACAGAAAATCTATGACAGGACAATGGTCAGCTTTCATTGCCCCAACCGCCTGGCTTTGAATAGGTGACCACACAAGAACGGATATATGCAGGCAGGCTGACGGCCCATTAATCCGCACACAGCAGCTGTCTAACCTCTTTCAGCTGCTCGTTGCTGCCCCAGGACGCAGATCGCTTGTGAGAGCTTTTCTTCTTTTCAGCGTACTCCTCGGCCCAAGCACTCTCAGTCTGCATAACAGATGAAGGAAAAAGAAGTTGACATTTTTCTATTATAGTACCATGCATTGTTTAATTACCGCATTAAGGGAATGTACAATTATTTGCATTAATGAAAGGAAAATACTCACGCAATGTAAATTACATACTAACATTAAATTGACTTAAATCAAAGTTTGAATGGAAGCAGTATAATAAAGTGAGGCGGTCTAATTTAAAATAATATATTTACATTTATTCTATTAGAAAATTAGAGCGTACAGTAGTGAGTGTGTCTCTTGCTGTGAAGGATTTATCCTGTCCTGCACTACATAGACAACCCAGTAATGTGAGGATACTGTGTAGGGCCCATTTCACATCAGCATATTAGGGGAGATTTATAAAAACCTGTCCAATTGCTGACCAATTAGAGCGCTTTCATTTAAAAAAAAAAAAAAAGGGCCTCTGAATATGTGTATGTATGTATGTTTAGTATAGGGGCGGACTGACACGTCGGGCATTAGGGCAATCCCCAGGAGGGGGGGGGGGGGGGGGGGGGGGGGTTGGGGTGCGCTGCTGCCAGTTGTGCTATCTAATTTTATTTATTTTTTGTGGTTTCTGGCCACCCGCACTAAATTGCACCGCCAGAATCCCGCCCCCTTCATACTCACCCGCTGACCAAGAGCCCCACGGATGCACGCAAACACGCCCGAACCAAAACTACAACTCCCAGCATGTTACACCGTAACCTAAACTGTAGAACTATAAAGTGCAACATGCTGGGAGTTGTAGTTTTGGTTCGGGTCAGCTGCAGAGCAATAGGCTGCATCAGGGCATGCTGGGAGTTGTAGTTTTGGTTTGGGTCAGCGGCAGAGCCATAGGCTGCATCAGGGCATGCTGGGAGATGTAGTTTTGGTTTGGGTCAGCGGCAGAGCCATAGGCTGCATCAGGGCATGCTGGGTGTTGTAGTTACTAACTGCAATTCCTAGTATTCCCTGATACAGCCTATGGCTCTGCAGCTGACACGAACCAAAACTACAACTCCCAGCATGTTACACAATAACCTTAACTATACAGTGCAACATGCTGCAACACCCACACAACCATAGGCTGTATCAGGGCATGCTGGGAGTTGTAGTTATCTAGTAACTAAATGCAACATAATGACACATAAATTAGAGTAAATAAAATGCACAATATAAACTGGAGAAACAGAACCCCCCCCCCCCCCCCAGTAACAGCGTTGTTCAGTGTTTTCCAATCAAAAGACTCCATATATAAGTCCTATGAAGACTGAAAAATAGTGATTCAAATATTTTAAAAAGTGCGTATATATGTGAATAAGCCCCTTTCCTAATAAAAGTTTCCAATTTCCTTTAAATAAAAATAATGTACAAAAATAAACATAAGTGTTATCGCTGCATGTGGAAATGTCCAGGCTATTAAAATATAATGTTAATTGAACGGTGTAAATGTAGAGAATAGTCCAGAATTGCTCATTTTTGGTCACTTCATATGAGAAATTTTTTATAAGGTGATCAAAAAGTTACATCTAGACTTTTCTGGGCTTGTCTCGGGCGTAAGAGGAGCTACAGCTCTCCCGCCGCTAATATCCTGGCATACTGCGATTGCTGTGGCCGCTATTAAACCATTAGATCACCACTGTCTAAGTTGACAGCAGTGTCTAAAGGATCTTATATCCATCCCTGGTGGTCTAGTGGGGGGAATCGTACTATTTTGGTTGAAATTATTTTATCTACCAGGACAAGTGGATTTTCTTGAGGGACAAGTAGATTGTGTTCTGCTTTAGCCCCTTGGACAAGTAGTTTTTTTTTTGTTTTTTGTTTTTTATTTCCACACCCCTGGGCAGTTTTCCAAAAACTACCGTCTATGACAACAAGAACCTTCTACACAAGCATCATACTCCAAGATACTACATTGGATGTAGAGAGATAAATGTTGATGTGAACAGTTATATTGTAATAAGCAGGCCACAATGGAAGATTATCTAAATAATTTAATGTTCTAAACACATGAGGCAGAAAGTATACATTAGGGGTGCACAATATTAATAAATTGTGCAGTAGATTATGGGCCTAAATATTGCGATTTCGATATGCGATGCGATATAATACAAGGGTGAAATCCCCCCCTCATTTCATGTCCAATCGCCCCCACTGTCACGTTACTCACGTAAGATCACCACTCCACCCCCCGACACATCTTTCCCCTGCCTTTGGCCATGTCGCAATTCGCAAAACTCGCAATTCGATTGCTTTTACGGTATATCATGCAGCCCTAGTAAGCAAATTAGTGAGACTTTCCAGATTTTCCAGACAGGAGGAGGCAATCAGTGTTACTATAACGTAGGATGAAACTTCTTCCCATTGACTTACACTGCAGCCATTTTCACAATAAGGTTATGAAGAGTAAACTTTGAACTTACCTGTGTTGACTGATCTTTCATGCAAGGAGCCACATGCCCATGGTCTCGAGGCCACTGTCCAGAGAGATACGGTGCAGCCAGGGTATCTAGGGAAGATGTGAGTCATATTAAACTAGAAGGACTACATGGTTTAACCCCTTATTAAAATAAACATTTTACAAAAGGTATAGACATTTCTTTGTTCAGTGTAAAGGTGTCCTAGGCTAGGATGCATTCAATATACAGTCATGTGGATATAGAGGGACATTTATCAATGTTCGCTTATGTATTCTTTTTTTTTTAGTAATTTTTTCCTTTTTTTTTGCTTATGTGTGACTTATTTATCATCTGGTTTCCGCCTGTTGATAATTTTCTTTCACGTAAGCAATTTTTCCTTTTTTACTTTGGTAGTAGCTTTTTCTGCTCCATGTTTGAGCTGGAGTAAATTTAGTCAAATTTTAACCCTGTTGCGACTTTTTTGCGCAGTTGCGACTGTCGCAGTTAATAAATACCTGACTACCCGTAGTCCATTTTAAAATTATTACTACGTAGTTAATTTTTGGAAAACTTGCTTTTCTCGCTTTCCAGTCAAAATGTCGCACGAAAAATCGCATAGTCGCAGTTGCGACAATTTTGCAACAATTATAGTAAAGAAAACCTGACTAAACCCGTTGATAAATGTCCATAATAGGCCCTACATGATTACTATTCTGTAAAGAACCACTGCCATATGTATTGTATGTTACAATTCTCCCATTCTATTCCTAGTCTCGTAACAGATTATTTGACCTTCTACATAACATTTCCTCAGGATAGGAGATCTACATCAGATCGGTAAGGTGTCCACTCCTGGCATCTTGCCATAAGCTGTTTGCCAGAGCCGTGGCACCTGCATATGCAGACAGTGTACACAGTGTTTCCCAACCATGGTGCCTCCAGCTGTTGCAAAAATACAACTCCCAGCATGCCCAGAAAGACAGTGGCTGTCCGGGCATGCTGGGAATTGTAGTTTTGCAACAGCTGGAGGAACCCTGGTTGGAAAACACTGGTGTAGTGGCTGTGCTGGGTCACAGTAGCTCAGCTCTCATAGAAGCAAATGGGAGTGGAGCTGCAGCAAGCAAGCTGACCGCCTGAGGGGGAAAAAACAAAACATTTTTCATTGACTGCAGATGCCATGAGGTTCCTGCTGCTGAGAAACCACCACCACATGACACCAACATGTAAAATACACTCTCTGAAAATTATTCTAGACATAAAACAAAAAAATTATTTTGTGTATCTCTCCCTACATCACAAACACACACTATGTAATAGGGTACATTCCCACCTGGCATATACGCAGCGTATTTCAGACTGCGCAAAACCTACAGCAGCAGTGGGAAATACGCTAAGTATCCCTCGCTCACCATATACACAAGGCTTTCCCGCAGCAGCCGTATGTATGTAATGAGTTTTGGAGGCGGAGCCGCACATCACAGACACGCCGACACACGGCTCCACCTCCAAAACTCACTACACACAAGGCTGCCGCGGGAAAGCCTAGTGTGCATGGTGAGCGTTCGGGGTGGGGTTAACGTTCGGTTCCTCCGTTCTGCCCACCCACAGTAGTGTGGGCAGAACAAGGGAACTGTCCTGTGACTGGCGCCGGAGGTCCACTTACCATCGGTGGCGACAATCAGCGGCAATGGACGTGCAGCTGGCTCCCTGGTGCAGACTACGGAAGCCGGTGAGTTGCCTAGCAACATCTGGAGGGCTACAGTTTGGAGACCACCATACAGTGGTCTCTAAACTGTAGCCCTCCAGATGTTACAAAACTACAACTCCCAGCATGCCCAGACAGCAGTCTGAGTAAAACCCTACATTTACACTCCCTTACACTGTGTCTCCCCCCCCAATAAAAATGAAAGACGTATCGTACGGCAGTGTTTCCAAAACGGAGCCTCCTGCTGTTGCTAAACAACAACTCCCAGCATTTCCGGACAGCCACTGACTGTCCAGGCACGCTGGGAGTTTAGCAACAGCTGGAGGCACCCTGTTTGGGAATCACTGGCGTAGAATACCCCTAAGTCCACCCCTATACAATCCCTAATTTAGTCCTCAAATGCGCATGGTGCTCTCTCACTTTGGAGCCCTGTCTTATTTCAAGGAAACAGTTTAGGGCCACATATGGGGTATTTCTGTACTCGGGAGCAATTGCATTACAAATTTTGGGGGGCTTTTTCTCCTTTTACCCCTTATGAAAAGGAAGAGTTGGGGTCTACACCAGCCTGTTAGTGTAAAAATGTAACCTAACATGCTGGTGTTGCCCCATACTTTTCATTTTCACAAGAGGTAAAAGGAAAAAAAAAAAAAAAAAAAAAAAAAAAAAAAAAAAAGACCCCCAAAATTTGTAACGTAATTTCTTTCGGAAATACCCCATGTGTGTGCATAAAAGGCTCTGCAAGCGCACAACAAGGCTCAGGAGTGAGAGCGCACCATGTACATTTGAGGCCTAAATTAAATAAGGGGTACAGTGAGCATTTACACCCCACAGGTATATGAGATTTTTGGAACAGTGGTCCGTGAAAATGAAAAATGTAATTTTTCATTTGCTCAGCCCACTGTTCCAAAGATCTGTCAGACGCCAGTGGTGTGTAAATGCTCACTGCACCCCTTATTACATTCTGTTCTGGCACCACGGGAGGGCTTTGTAAACGCACAAGGCTCCCCCCAAATGGGCGGTTCTGTAAAGTGAAAATGGGCTGGGTCCTTAAGGAGGGTAAAGGGGTACTCTGGTGGAAATTACTACTATTTTATTTTTATTTTTTATTTTTTTTTTTAAATCAACCAGAAAACAGATTTGTAAATTACTTCTATTAAAAATTCTTAATCCCTCCAGTACTTATTAGCAGCTGTATACTAGAGAGGAAATTATTTTCTTTTTGGATTTCTTTTCTGTCACGACCACAGTGCTCTCTGCTGACACCTCTGTCCATAGCAGCATATGTTTGCTATAGGGATTTTCTCCTGCTCTGGAGAATTCCTGACATGGACAGGGGTGTCAGCAGAGAGCACCGTGGTCAGACAGAAAAGAAATCTAAGAAGAAAATAATTCCCTCTGTAGTATACAGCCGCTAATAAGTACTGAGAGGATTAAGATTTTTTTAATAGAAGTAATTTACAAGACTATCTTTGCCCACACCATTATGCACCATTGGTGAGGTCCTAGAGGCATAAGCTATAGGTTTTCATAATTTACAAGACTGCATCTTTCTGGCACCAGTTGATTAAAAAAAAAATTAAAAAAAATGAACATTCCTCCGGAGTACCCCTTTAACACAATGCTGACATACTGGTCTGATCAGAATAACTAAGCCCCCCTGCCCCCATTATGCTTCAGATGCTGTGATCAGTATTGATCAGTAATGCCGTGATCAGTACTGATGACTGCCATTACTGGTGGGTCTGTAGCCGGTAATAGCAGTCCAGACCCCATGCATGAAGTGTTCGCAGTTAGGATCACATTAGTAAATGCCTCCTGTTGTGTTTATGAAGGTCAGATGTTGTCTTAAGAAAAAAAACAATGCAGGTCCAGTGAACACATAATAATTATACAAAATAATCTAAGAAGAAACCTAGTTTAGTAAACAGGGCCCATTCATAATAGGTTTTACGGTTATCACAATTCTAGAGACTCATAACACATGTCTGCAGGCAATGCCAACGTCCCAGCAGACAACTATTAATAACTGTACACTGTTCTACTGTGTCAGATCCTTGGCTGCATCACAAGCCTGAATGTAAATATTTAGGACCTGAACAGCCAATAAAGCTGCCGGGATTCCTTCATGTCCTGTGCTACAGACAGTATGTACCAAATAGACACACAGACCCAAACTGTGTGAGAGAGAAAAAAAAAATAGAGGGATTTTCCCCCAGCAACCAATCACAGCTCATCTAACGAGCTCTGGTAAAGTGAAAGCTGAGCCGTGATTGGTTGCTGTGGGAAAATCCCTCTATTTTTTTCTCTCACACAGTTTGATAAATCTGAGCCACAGTGCATGACAATCACACTGCTTTATGTAAGGCTCTGGTTATTTTTCCATTGTTTTGAGATATTTATTGGGGATGGGAAAAACAGCTGCATCATTGCTTTTTCCAGCCAAAATTACAGACACCTCAGCAGAACCAGACCCCCCCTCCCACCTTCTAATTGTTCTCTATCCCCGTAAAAGGGGTACTAGGCCCCCAGACATCTTATCCCCAATCCAAGGATAGGGGATAAGATGTCTGATCGCAGGGCTCCCGCTGCTAGGGACCCTCACAATCTCTCCTGCATCCCCAGGGACCAGCGGTTTGTGATGTCATGGCTCCACCCCCTCATGACATCACACCCTGCCCCCTTAACCCCTTAAGGATGCAACCTTATTTGAACATCTGACCACTGTCACTTTAAGCATTAATAACTCTGGGATGCTTTTACTTTTCATTCTGATTCCAAAATAGTTTTTTCGTGACATTTATGCTCGTGGTAAATTTGTGTCGATACTTGCATCATTTATTGGTGAAAAATTTGAAAATGTAGCTTTTTTTTCTTTTACTTTGAAACACTCTGCTAGGGCTGCACGATATGGGAAAAATGTGCGATTGCAATTTTGGACCTAAATCAGGCAATTGCGATATGCGATGCAATATAATAATAATAATAAAAAAATTAAAAAAATGGGGTTACAAGTTTTTGGGGGGGGGTCTTTTTTCCATTGTGAAAATGAAAAATTTAGGGTAAAAAAAAAATTTCTTAATTTTTCCCATCCAACTTTTATGAAAATCTTCAAGCACCTGTGGGGTGTTAAGGCTCACTATACCCCTTGTTATGTTCTGTGAGGGGTGTAGTTTCCAAAATGGGGCCACATGTGGGTATATTTTTTTTTGCGTTTATGTCAGAACCCCTGTAAAATCAGCCACCCCTGTGCAAATCACCAATTAAAGGTCTCAAATGTACATAGTGCGCTCTCACTTCTGAGCCTTGTTGCATTTTATGCCCACATATGGGGTATTTCTGTACTCAGGAGAAATTGTGTTACAAATTTTGGGAGTCTTATTTTCCTTTTGCCTTTATTGTGAAAATAAAAAGTATGGGGCAACACCAGCATGTTAGTGTAAAAAGAATTTTGTTTGTTTTTTTTATTAATTTTTTTTTTTACACTAACATGCTGGTGTAGATCCCAACTTTACTTTTCATATGGGGTAAAAGGAGAAAAAGCCCCCCAAAATTTGTAACGCAATTTCTCCCGAGTACGGAGATACCCCCTATGTGGCACTAAGCTGTTTCCTTGAAATACGACAGGACTCTGAAGTGAGAGCGATTTGCGCATTCGAGGCCTAAATTGGGAATCTGAATCCGCCACAAAAATACCCTATGGCAGCGTTTCCCAAACAGGGTGTCTCCAGCTGTTACAAAACTCCCAGCATGCCTGGACAGTCAGTGGCTGTCCGGCAATACTGAGAGTTGTTTTTCAACAGCTGGAGGCTCTGTTTTGGAAACCCTGCCGTACGTAGTGTTTTACTTTTTATTTTGTGTAGGTGTAGTGTAGTGTTTTTAGGGTACATTCACACGGTTGGGTCTGCAGTGACCTTCTCTCTGGGAGTTTGAGCTGCGGCGGAAAATTTGCCGCATCTCAAACTTGCAGCAGAACTCTCGGTAAACCCGGCACATTGTAAACAAACTCTGCTTCGCAACCAGTCTCAGTGCATGCTGTGAGTTGTATTTTTGCAACAGCTGGAGGCACACTGGTTGAAAAACACTGAGTTAGGTAACAAACTCTGTTGCACAACCAATGTGTCTCCAGCTGTTGCAAAACTGCAACAATAAGCATGCATTGACAGTCGAAGGGCATGCTGAGAGTTGTAGTTTTGCAACAGCTGGAGGCACACTGCTACAACTCCCAGCATGCCCTTTGGGAGTCTGTGCATGTAGGGAGTTGCAGTTATGAAAAAATGTGCCTCCAGCTGTTGCATAACCACCCCCCCCAGCATGCATAGACTACCAAAAGGCATGCTGGGAGTTGTAGTTGGAACTCCAGCTGTTGCAAAACTACAACTCCAAGCATGCCCTTTGGCTGTGCATGCTGCGAGTTGTTGCTAAGCAACAGCTGGAGGTTAACAGGCCTCACCTCCTGCTTTATCCTGCCACCGGGACAACCGCCACTGCTGCCACCGATCCTGAGGGGACCCCACCGGCCGTGATTGCTGCCATCATCGCAGTCCCGATCGCCGCCCAGCATGGTCATGATCTCGGACAGCCCCATTTACCCTCTTTCCGGGTCACCAGAGACCCGATAGAGCCGGAATAGCCGCAAATCGCCGGTCTGAATTGTCGGGCAATTTGCGGCGATCGCAGACATTGGGTGGGGGGGGGGGGTTCAGGATAGATATCAGCAGTCACCCGGACCGGTCCCCGCTCGGCGAGCGGCGTGGGACCGGAATTCCCATGGGCGTACCCATACGCCCTCAGTCCTTAAGGACTTTAAAACAGGGGCGTATGGATACACCCGGCGTCCTTAAGGGGTTAAAGGGGTACTCCAGTGGAAAACTATATATATATTTTTTTTTTTTTTTATCAACTGGTGCCAGAAAGTTAAACTGATTTGTAAATCACTTCTATTTCCTTCATTTGTAAATTACTTCAGTTCCTGACATGGACAGAGGTGTCAGCAGTGAGCACTGTGGTCAGACTGGAAAGAACTTCACACTTCTCTGTAGTATATATCAGGGGTGTGGAAATTTAAAAAAAAACTACTTGTCCAAGGGACTAAAGCGGAACACAATCTACTTGTCCCTCAAGAAAATCCACTTGTCCTGGTTGATGAAATAATTTCAACCAAAATAGTCTGATCCCCCCACTAGACCACCAGGGATGGATATAAGATCCTTTAGACACTGCTGACAGCGGTGATCTAATGGTTTAATAGGTGATCGCAGCATGTCGGGTTAATAGCGGCGGGAGAGCTGTAGCTCCTCTTACGCCCGAGGCAACCACAGAAAAGTCTAGATGTAACTTTTTGATCACCTTATAAAAAATTTCTCATATTAAGTGACCAAAAATGAGCAATTCTGGACTATTCTTTACATTTACACCGTTCACCGTACGGTTTAATTAACATCATATTTTAATAGTCTGGACATTTCCACATGCAGCGATACCACTTATGTTTATTTTTGTACATTCTTTTTATTTAAAAAGGAAACTTTTATTAGGAAAGGGGCTTATTCACATATATACTCACTTTTTAAAATATTTTAATCACTATTTTTCAGTCTCAATAGGGACTTATGTGTTACTGGGGGGGTGGGGGGGGGGGGGTTCTGCTTCTCCAGTTTATGTGCTGCATTTTGTGTCAGAAAATGCTGGAAGTTGCATTTAGTTACTAGATAACTACAACTCCCAGCATGCCCTGATACAGCCTATGGTTGTGTGGGTGTTGCAGCATGTTGCACTGTATAGTAGGACACTTAAGGTTATTGTGTAACATGCTGGGAGTTGTAGTTTTGTTTTGTGTCAGCTGCAAAGCCATAGGATGTGTCAAGGAATACTGGGAATTACAGTTAATAACTACAACTCCCAGCATGCCCTGATGCAGCCTATAGCTCTGCAGCTGACCTGAACCAAAACTACAACTCCCAGCATGTTACACTTTATAGTTCTACAGTTTAGTTTATGGTCCAACATGCTGGGAGTTTTGGTTCGGGCGTGTTTGTGTGCATCCGTGGGGCTCTTGGTTGGCGGGTGAGTATGAAGGGGTGGGATTCTGGGGGTGCAATTTAGTGCGGGTGCCACTAAAAATAAATAAAATTAGATGGCACAACTGCCCTAATGCCCGACGTGACAGTCCGCTCCTATACAAAACATTCATGCATACACACATCATACATGCACCAGCCACTGCCCCCATATCATACATACACACACCCCCGCCACTGCCCCCCCACATCATACATTACATACACACATACACTCACACCATACATTACACACATCACACATACACTCACACCATACATTTACAACCACCCTTCCTGCCGCCGCCTGCATTCTCGGCCTCCTCACCTGAGCCGCCATGAGTGGACATCAGAGCTGTAGTCCCGGCCGATGTGAGGTGAGATTTCCGTCCTCCCCCCTGCTCTGCGTTTTCCCTGTGCAAACTAGCAACCGCCCCGTGGTGGATTAGGTCCGGGGGAGACAGATCAGGGGGAGGGGGAGACAGATCAGGGTGAGGGGGAGGGATAGATCTGTGTGCGGGGGATGGAGCTGTGCACGGAGCTGTCTACATCCCTTCTCTCACCTGCTGTGTCTTCTGAGCTCCTTCCATCCTCCGGGAGGGGAGATAAGGGGGCTCTGCAGTCAGCTGGAGTCCGCCGCCCCCTCCATACACTCTGAGCGCCGGTGTGAGGTGTAGACTTCCATCGGCTCCTGCACCTCACACCGACATTAAAGAAAAATAAGGGAGAAGTCTGTCTGTCCCTGCCCGATACAGGGCTAAATCTATAAACAATTCACCTGCCCGGCGCCCAAAACTACTTGACCTGGGCGTCGGGCTATAGGATTTCCACATCCCTGTATATATACAGCATCTGATAAGTACTGGAAAGATTAAGATTTTGAAATAGAAGTAATTTACAAATCTGTTTAACTTTCTGGAACCAGATGATTTGAAAACATTTGTTTTCCACTTATTTCCACGGGAGTTCCCCTTTAAGTAATTTTCCCGACTGTACCAAGCTTTTGCATAGGACTAAAAATCTGGTCTGCTGCAGTTTTAAGTATGGGCCAAAAGTTTGATACAGTTGGAAAATGGTCACTAGCCGACTCCTTCTGGACATTGGATTGAATGGGATACAACACAGATAAGTCAGCAGCTGGTTTTGCACTCCTCCTGCTGGATCAGTGGCACATGGGAGGCAACATGGCTGTACCCAACATCTGTTGACAGGTGGCTGCACTTTTCCTAAAGAAACTGTAGTTTCCAGGCCATAGATTCCTGCAAACCCTTATTGTTTGCACAACAACATCTGATCTCCTGCATCTCAGTTTTCACTGCTGACTCAGCTTGATATTAAGGATCATGTTACACTTGGTACCCACCCTAACTGGAAAATGCATTATTGTTTCATAAAAGCCATTACACTGCATTGTGTCAGGAAAGTTACCACATGCTACAGCCCTAATTTACCAGGTTTGTAAACATTGCTACCATAAGCAAAGTGTTATTTGGGTTAAAAAGTGCTGCATATCTTATTTGATTAAAAAGACTAACAGGAATACTGGGTGTATATTCCTGGGTATATGTGTTAAAGAAACCAAAATCTAATTTGCAAGTAGAAATCCATTTTATAATAATGTATATCATGGGTTTTAAAGAGTAAAAACACCAAAAGGTCAAGTCAGCAAAATACCACACTCTCCATTATGCTTAGGATACGTCTACTATACAGAAGAACACGAAGAACACTTGGCAAGTAGATGATAGACCTTGAAGTACCAGAAATAGGAAAATATGGGGAATACATTTTCTATGCAGTGCATGTCTTTTCTTTTAAACTATGTAACACTATTCCAAGAATATAATTTTAAAAAGAACATTTTAAGAATACAGAAATACAATTCTAAATTGTTAACTTTAATTAATGTTAAAGTTTTACAGATCAATTTATTATTTTTTTTTTAATGAAAACACAGATAGTGTGAGAACAGGAAAGACATTGATGAAAGCAGCTTTTGTTTATTTATAAAATATAAATATTTAGTTCAATGTGAAAAATATTCATGCTTAACCCCTTAAAGACCCAGGGTTTTTCCATGTTTAACTCCTCACCTTTAACCCCTTCACGACGAGCGACGTACATGTACGGCGCCGCGAAGTGTCACTTGGCGCGCGGCGACGTACATGTACGTCGCGGGGTTCCGGGAGCGCAGCGTCACCGGTAATCGGGCCGGGATGACTGCTGTTCTCTAACAGCAGGCATCCCGGCACATTGCCGAGGGGGGTCCCGAGACCCCCCCCATGACCGCGAAGTGCGCAAATCGCAGGTCAATTCAGACCTGCGATCTGCGCCATTCCGGGTCATACGGGTCACTGGTGACCCGGAAAATAAGAGGGATCGGGGGTGTCCAAGACACCCTCGATCCCCCTAAAGGGATAGGAGTTTGGGGGCAGGGGTGCCACCCCTCCTATCCCTGCTATTGGTCGGCCGAGCGACCGATAGCAGACCGGGGGAGGGGGGTTTAAATTTCGGTTCCCCCGCTTTGCCCACCTATCGGTGTCCGGGCAAAACGGGGGGAACCGTCCAGGGAAGGTCGGCGCCGGAGGTCCCTACCTGGATCCCGGATCCCCGTTCGCGATCCTCCCCCACGTGCGACGGTGGCAGCAATACTTCCGGGTCCTGCTAGGTGAGTTGTTGCCTAGCAACATCCGGAGGGCCACAGTTTACAGTGGTCTCTAAACCGTGGCCCTCCGGATGTTGCAAAACTACAACTCCCAGCATGCCCAGACAGCTGTTTGCTGTGTGGGCATGCTGGGACTTGTAGTTTTGCAATATTTAGAGGGGTTCAGGTTGTAGATCACTAAGTGGTCTCAAACTGTAGCCCTCCATATGGTGAAAAACTACAACTCTCAGCATGCCCAGACAGCAGTTTGCTGTCTGGGCATGCTGCGAGTTGTAGTTTTGCAACATCTGGAGGGCCACAGTTTTGAGACCACTGGACAGTGATTTACAACTTGAACCCCTCTAAATCTTGCAAAACTACAACTCCCAGCATTCAGGAACAGCATAAGGCTGTCTTGGCATGCTGGGAGTTGTACTTGCGTGCCTCCAGCCATTGCATAACTACATCTCCCAGCATGCCCTTCCGCAATCAGTACATGCTGGGAGTTGTAGTTTTGCAACAGCTGGAGGCACACTGGTTGGAAAATACTGAGTTAGGTCATAGAACCTAACTCAAGGTTTTCCAGCCAGTGTGCCTCCAGCTGTTGCAAAACTACAACTCCCAGCATGCATGGTCTGTCAGTGCATGCTGGGAGTTGTAGTTTTGACCCCCCTCCCGTGTGAATGTACAGGCTACATTCACACTGGCGGCAGATTACAGTGAGTTCCCCGCTACAAATTTGAGCTGCGGCAAATTTTCCGCCGCAGCTCAAACTCCTAGCGGGAGACAGTGTAATCTGCCGCCAGTGTGAATGTAACCTAAAAACACTAAACTACACTAACATAAAATAAAGAGTAAAACACAACATATACACACGTACACTGCCCCCCCTACCATCCCCCCTTCCCCAATAAAAATGAAAAACGTATTGTATGGCAGTGTTTCTAAGATGGAGCCTCCAGCTGTTGCAAAACAAAAACTCCCAGCATTTCTGGACAGCAATTGACTGTCCAAGCATGCTGGGAGTTTAGCAACAGCTGGAGGCACCCTGTTTGGGAATCACTGGCATAGAATACCCCTATGTCTACCCCTATGCAAGTCCCTAATTCAGGCCTCAAATGCGCATGGCGCTCTCACTTTGGAGCCCTGTCGTATTTCAAGGCAACAGAATAGGGTCACATATGGGGTATCGCCGTACTCAGGAGAAATTGCCTAACAAATTTTGGGGGGCTTTTTCTCCTTTTACCCCTTATGAAAAGGAACAGTTGGGGTCTACACCAGCATGTTAGTGTAAAAAATAAACATTTTTACACTAACATGCTGGTGTTGCCCTATACTTTTCATTTTCACAAGAGGTAAAAGGGAAAAACACCCCCCAAAATTTGTAACGCAATTTCTCCCGAGTACGGAGATACCCCATATGTGGGCGCAAAGTGCTCTGGGGGCGCACAACAAGGCCCAGAAGGGAGAGTGCGCCATGTACATTTGAGGTGATTTGCACAGGGGTGGCTGATTGTTACAGCGGTTCTGACAAACGCCAAAAAAAAAAAAAAAAAAAACACCTACATGTGACCCCATTTTGGAAACTACACCCCTCACGGAATGTAATAAGGGGTACAGTGAGACTTTACACCCCACAGGTGTCTGACGGATTTTTTTTTTTACGCAGTACAATTATAGAAAAGCATATACCATGGGTATCATTTTAATCGTATTGACCCACCGAAGAAAACATGTAATTTTTACCGGAAAGTGTACCACGTGAAAACAAAACCTTCCACAATTTGCTAAATTGCGGTTTTCTTTTCAATTTTCCCACATAAATAATATTTGTTTGGTTGCGCCGTACATTTTATGGTAATATAAGTGATGTAATTACAAAGTACAATTGGTGACGCAAAAAACAAGCCCTCATATGGGTCTGTAGATGGAAATATAAGAGAGTTATGATTTTTAGAAGGCGAGGAAGAAAAAACAAAAATGCAAAAATAAAATTGGTCTGGTCCTTAAGGCGTTAAAGGAGAACTGCAGCATACATTTTTTTAAGTCCCTCTGTGCCCAGTCTGCAAAAACAAACTTTAACTCACCTTCCTATGTTCCTCCATTGAGGAGATATCGGCGTCCCGTTCTTCCGATGCTGCTGGCTTCTTAGGCTCGAAATGTCACAGCATAGGCAGCGTATAGTTGGCCGCAGCGAGATTCTCCCACCTCGACCGGTGATAGGCTGAGCGCACTGTCATGTAAGAAGCCCGGGAAGCAAGGAGAAGACGGGCCTTGGCTCCTTCCCCGCCTCAGCCTATCACATCAATGCGATGGCGATAAACTGACTGCAGTGTGACGTTTCAAGCCTAAGAAGCCCGCAGAATCGGAGGCTGATATCTCTGCAACATGGAATGCAGGAAGGTAAGTTAAAGTGTTTTTTAGTAGCTCGGGCACTGGGGACATAACTTTATGCTGCATTTCTCCTTTAACGTACATGATCTTCTGCATATTTTCGGCAGCTGACTTTGCAACCCACTGAAGTTAATGGGTAGCAAATCAATGCCCAAAATATGCAGCAGATCCTGTATGTGTGAACGTACCTTTTGGCAATCATACAACTCTTTACACCTTAGGATTTAGCCTCATAAGGGTAATAAAACACATGTTGCGCAAAAAGCAGAAGTGGGAAAGGATGAAAGTATAAGACCTTCCTTTATAATTTCTCTTCCAGCAGGATCCACTTCTGCCTTTGGCACATTTTCCGCTGCAGAAAATCTGAAGCATTTATGCATGATGTGTTTCTTGCCTCAAGGTAATTTTTCTTGAGTACACATTAACTATGCATACTTAATAAAATATCAGCTAAGGTGTGCAAAGTTCTACTTGATTTCTCATAAACCAATCACATCCCTAATACTAAAAGAATACAAGGAATAAAGAAGCAGCTGACACATGAGCCCTGGCTGCAAACACCCTACAAGGGATTGCACTACCCATTCCCTGGCAAGTGATCCCTCCCTTCAGACCCCAAGTTGGGCTGGCACTACCAACCCTATGACAAGGTGATCCGTCCTTGCATACCCAGGCCTGTGCTGGCACTGCCATCCCTTGACAAATGATCCATCCCTGCAGACCCCTGGCTGTGCTGGCACAATCCACCCCTGACAAGTGGTCCCTCTCTGCAGACACCAGCCTGTGAGGCCACTGCTCCGCCCACCCCAACAGGCAATCTCTCCATGCAGATCCTAAGCTGTGCTGGCACTGTCCATGCTCTAGCAGGTAATCACTCCCTATTGACCTAGACTGCTGCTGGCACTACCCACCCAACAGATGTTCAATCTCTGTAGACCCTGGCCTGTGCTGGCACTGCTCATCCCCTGACAAGAGATCATTCCCTGCAATGCCCCAGCCTGTGATGGCACTGCCTATCCCCTGACAGGTGATCCCTCCATGCAGGCCCAGGCATGTGCTAGCATTACCCACCCCTGACAGGTGATCCCTCCCTGCAGACAACAGCCTGTACTGGCACTGTCTATGCTCTGGCAGGTAATCACTCCCTATAGACCCACACGTTGCTGGCACTACCTACCTGACAGGTGCTCCCTCTCTGCAGACCCCCGTTTGTGCTGGCACTGCCCATCCTCAGACAGGTGATCCCTCCCTGCAGGCCTCGGCCTGTGCGGGCACTACCCAGAACCTGACAGGTGATCCCTCCCTGCAGACCTCGGCCTGTGCGGGCACTACCCAGAACCTGACAGGTGATCCCTCCCTGCAGACCTCGGCCTGTGCGGGCACTACCCAGAACCTGACAGGTGATCCCTCCCTGCAGACCTCGGCCTGTGCGGGCACTACCCAGAACCTGACAGGTGATCCCTCCCTGCAGACCTCGGCCTGTGCGGGCACTACCCAGAACCTGACAGGTGATCCCTCCCTGCAGACCTCGGCCTGTGCGGGCACTACCCAGAACCTGACAGGTGATCCCTCCCTGCAGACCTCGGCCTGTGCGGGCACTACCCAGAACCTGACAGGTGATCCCTCCCTGCAGACCTCGGCCTGTGCGGGCACTACCCAGAACCTGACAGGTGATCCCTCCCTGCAGACCTCGGCCTGTGCGGGCACTACCCAGAACCTGACAGGTGATCCCTCCCTGCAGACCTCGGCCTGTGCGGGCACTACCCAGAACCTGACAGGTGATCCCTCCCTGCAGACCTCGGCCTGCGCGGGCACTACCCAGAACCTGACAGGTGATCCCTCCCTGCAGACCTCGGCCTGTGCGGGCACTACCCAGAACCTGACAGGTGATCCCTCCCTGCAGACCTCGGCCTGTGCGGGCACTACCCAGAACCTGACAGGTGATCCCTCCCTGCAGACCTCGGCCTGTGCGGGCACTACCCAGAACCTGACAGGTGATCCCTCCCTGCAGACCTCGGCCTGTGCGGGCACTACCCAGAACCTGACAGGTGATCCCTCCCTGCAGACCTCGGCCTGTGCGGGCACTACCCAGAACCTGACAGGTGATCCCTCCCTGCAGACCTCGGCCTGTGCGGGCACTACCCAGAACCTGACAGGTGATCCCTCCCTGCAGACCTCGGCCTGTGCGGGCAATACCCAGAACCTGACAGGTACTTCCTCCCCACAGACCCCATGACCACCATACTAGACCCTGTAAACCATGGACACGACACGGGTTAGCGTTACCTTTCGGGGATACACTCTCAGGAGAGCTCCGCTGCTGCCAGCCCGACCGGCTGACGTTAGACAAGGACACCGGAGACGGGGACGAGGAGGAGGAGGGCGCCCCCGGTGTGCTGGGATCCGCCGCTGGACTGGAGATAACCGGAGAGGTGGAGGTAGGGGAGCCCAGAGCCGGCTGCTGGTGATGATGGTGGTGGTGATGATGATGGTGGTGATGATGATGGTGGTGGTGGTGGCTCCGGGTGGGAGACGCCCCAGTCTGTGTGGACACGGTGGGGCTGCTCCGGGAGCTGGGGATAGCTGGGGGAGATTCCACCCCGTTACCTCCGCTCCCCCTGCCGGGGCTGGTGCTCCGGGGTGAGTTGCGGTGGGCGGATCCGTTGATGTTATTATTGACCCGTGTAGGGCTGCCGTGCTGCTTCAGCTGGAAGGGCACCGTGGCTCTCATAGGCTGTAGCCGGCTCCCCGGTGCTCCGCCGGTGCTGCCGTTAGATGGGGTCACCGGCGGTGTAGGGGAGCCATTTCTCCTCACCCGCTGTTGGGACATGTCCCACTCTTCCTAAGGAGTCTATGGTACAGAAATGGTAGCAGTGGTAGTACCCCAGCCACAGTGAGAATGGTAGTCGGGAGGAACCCCGATATCGGGTCCGCGGCAGCTGCACCTGTGGAGCCCGCGACTGCCGTGTCTGGAAACAACACAACACCCTGCACCCCGCCCACCGACACTCTACACCGCTACTGATTTGTCGCCTCCTTTCCACCAATAGGCGCACCGTGTTGTGCGGAGCAACAGTGGTTGATTGGCTACCGAGCGTCTCCTAGAGCGAGCTGACCAATGAGCGCGCAGTTCCCAGGCCTTCAGGGGATGAGGATGAGGCTGAAGCGGAGAGGAGGCGGGAAAATGCGCCCGCTACTCTGTCATGGGCAGCACAGAGGCGTCCAGTCAGCTGCCAGGGGTTGTCAGTCATGGCGTAGGGAGGCTGGACCCTGCGCGGCAGCTCCACTGTCGTCATGGCTGTAGTAACAGGAGAATGCCTCTGGCATCAGCTTGGGAGGGGGAGGAGGTTGTCTAGTACAACATCTGGCGATGAATGGCGCTTGCTAAGCGATGTGTTCATACAGAAAACACACAAAGTCATCTATACCTATAAGAGATTTATAGGGGAAGGGAGGCGACAGGTCAGTAAAAATACCAGGGTGTTCATTGTGGAACATTATGCCCCTATATTAGCTTACAAATAGCATACAGTGATAGGAAAGGTGTAGAGACATTTATAATCATAGGGAAAACAAAGGAAATGGAGGAGAGACGTGAATTTAATTTACAAAAAAAAGAATTACAGCAGCACATTGCTAGCGCAGATATATGTGTAACTAGCTGAGGACCCGGCTGTTGCCCGGTTTTTCCTTCCTAATCCTTGTTAAGGAGAAAAATAAACAAAGGAGGAAGCTTTTGACTTCATATCCCGTCCTCATATATTGTTGTCATATCCCAACCCCATATCCTGTCCTCCTATCCCGTCCTCCTATCCGGACCTCCTATCCCGACATCCTATCCCGTCATCATATCTCGACCTTCTATCCCGTCCTCTATCCCATCCGCATATCCCGACCTCCTATCCCGTCCTCCTATCTTGACCTCCTATCTCGACCTCCTATCCTGTCTCCCTATCCAGTCCATCTATCTCGACCTCCTATCCCGACCTCCTATCCCGTCCTCCTATCCCATCCTCCTATCTCGACCTCCTATCCTGTCCTATCCCGTCCTCCTATCCCGTCCTCCTATCTCGACCTCCTATCCTGTCCTATCTCGACCTCCTATCCCGACCTCCTATCTCGACCTCCTATCCCGACCTCCTATCTCGGTCTCCTATCCCGAAACGTAATATGTGTACCAGGTATTGAAATATCTCCAGCCGTACGGAAGTTATGTGGGAACATACATTTCCCATTGATTTGCATAGGACTTTAACTCCTTGGGGACGGAGCCCATTATAACCCTAAGGATGGGAGCATTTTTTGCAATTCTGACCACTGTCACTTTAAGCATTAATAACTCTAGGATGCTTTTACTTTTTATTCTGATTCCGAGATTGTTTTTTCGTGACATATTCTACTTTATGTTAGTGTTAAATTTTTGTCGATACTTGCATCATTTCTTGGTGAAAAATGCCCAAATTTGATGAAAAAATTTTAAATTTAGCATTTTTCTAACTTTGAAGCTCTCTGCTTGTAAGGAAAATAAACATTCTAAATAAATAATATTTTGATTCACATATACAATATGTCTACTTTATGTTTGCATCATAAAGTTGACATGTTTTTACTTTTGGAAAACATCAGAGGGCTTCAAAGTTCAGAAGCAATTTTCCAATTTTTCACCAAATTTTCAAATTCGGAATTTTTGAAGGGCCTTCATATTAGAAATACCCCATAAATTACCCCATTATAAAAACTTCACCCCTCAAAGTATTCAAAATGACATTCAGTAAGTTTGTTAACCCTTTAGGGTCACGCGACGAGAGGATGTGATCTCGTCAGCTCCGTCCGCCCCAGGGCTCTCTCCCTCCTCTCCCCCCCCCCCAGGAGGCATGATGCTGACCCCGGGACGAACGTCCCTGACTAGGGCGAAAAAAGAAAGAAAAAGAGGAAAGAGAGAAAAAAGGAAACAACCTGACGGACGGATCTGCTCCCCCCGGTGGTATGGAGATGGAGGTGTCCGGTGTGGGAGGGGGTTTGGCGGCCTCGCTGCAGTGGACAGTGGTGGTGGAGGTGAACGGGCTGAGAGGCGCACAGACAGCAGAAAAGAGATCCGGCAGGAAGAAGAGGAGGAGACGGAGCGCAAGTGCGAGTGGTGCAAAGCAGCTTGGGGGACCACGTGCGCAGGCTCGGCGTGTGACGGAACACGCTGGCCGCTCTGGGAGCCCTGCAATCAGCTCGGGTAACAGAGGCCAGGATCAGCGCCAGACTGGTGGGAAGGGTCCAAGCGGCGGACGTATGCATTAAGATTTACAGCTTAGAGCCTGCAGAGTTGAACAACAGAACTGTGTTTTCCTTGAGTATAACTTAAAAAAGCCAAACAAATTTAGATGGCTCCCAAGATCCAGCCTAGGAGATCAGGCGGGAATGTTACAGGAGAAGCAGGCAAAATGGATAAATTTCTAAAATCACCTGAAGAAACAATAAAAACCAGAACACAAAGACATGGGGATAGCATGTATGGCTCTAGATATGCAGCCCTTCAGGAGGAAGGAGTAACAGAGAAGGGAGAGAGTGAAGATGTGAATAATTCTATGCTAACTTCCATATTAAGTGGTGTGGAAAAAAGTAATAAAGCATTAGAAGACTTAACAGTTCAAGTGGGCAGTCTCAGCTCAGACGTGAGTTTTATCCGTGAAGATATAAAAAAGGTGAAAGAAAGAGTGGGGAAAATAGAGAACATGGTGCCCCAGATGGACGGTAAACTACAAAGCATCGAGAAAGTGCAGGAAGAACTCACAAAGGAAAATAATTTCTTAAAAAGGAAGATAGAAGATTTAGAGGATAGATCAAGGAGGGCTAATGTGAGAGTTATTGGCCTTCCGGAAGTGGAAGAAGGAGCGGACCCTATTGTCTTCTGCACAAAATGGCTAGCTGACACCTTTGGAGAACGGACATTTTCAACCTGTTATGTTATAGAAAGAGCCAACAGGATACCATATACTAAACCACCGCCCGGAGCTTTGCCTAGGACTTTACTGCTAAAATTTATGTGTGCTAAAGATAGAGACACCCTATTGAAGTTATCAAGGGAGAGGGGAAAAATTGAAGTTGGGAGTGCGGGTGTTTTTTTTTATCCGGATTTTTCAAAAGAGACTCAAAGGAAAAGAATGGAGTATAGAGACATTAAGAAGAGACTCCATAATTTGAATATTGCTTTTTCACTGTTATTCCCAGCCCGTTTGAGGGTGGTTCATGATGGAAAAACACTAATTTTCCTGTCCGCAGTAGAGACGGGAAGATGGATGAAAAGTCAGGGGTTGTAAAAGCTCTGTACTGATTATTATTTATATATTTAAAAAAAAAAAGAGGGGGGGGGAGGGGGCTGGAGGAGTGAGGGAGGAGCCAAGTGAATAGTGAAGGGATCCGTGGATAGAAACGGATTGATGTGGGGGATAGGGGGGAGGGGGGGGGGTGGGAAGACAGCCTGGAAATCGGTTAGAAGTAGAGATGATGGAGTAAAAGAGTATGGGGACCCAGGGTAGCCAAGGAGGTAAAATGTTAGTATGGAATATTCGAGGTATTAAGGAGAGGAAGAAAAGAGTAGCTATTATGGATAGGGTTAAAAATTATCTACCTGCAGTGGTATGTTTGCTAGAAACACATTTAACAAAATAATCTGTCCATCTAATGAAAAAGAAATAGGCTGTTCAGGAATTCCACTCGTTTGGAACAAACTACTCATCGGGGGTCTCGGTGTTGATTCACGTTAAAATGAATATGCAGGTTAAAAATGCTTGCTGTGATGATAGAGGGAGATTTGTTTTTCTCCACGTAGAGTGGAATATGGTACAAGTTATTCTTGCTTTTGTTTATATTCCTCCCCCTTTCAAAACAGAGGTATTGGTTAATCTGGTGAATTTTTTAAGTGATAAAAATTACAAAGATTTATATATTATGGGGGATTTTAACTCAGTAATGGATAACAAAAGGGACCGGAGAGGAGGAGTAATGAGGGAGGGGAGGAATGTCCTGGCAGACTTTTGTAAAGAAGCAGGATGGAGAGATGTATGGAGAAACCTGAATCCTTTGCGAGAAAATTTTTCCTGTTTCAATTTGAGCCATAAAACTGCATCACGTATCGATATGATTCTGGCCAATGATAGTGGAGCAAGGGGTATTAAAAAAATTGTCTATGAGCCCAAGGGCCTGTCTGATCACTCCATGGTGGTCTGTAGTTTCGGTTGTGAAGATCGGTTCCCCCCCCAGAACATGAATAGAAATATTAATCCGCATTGGTTTGAGGTGGAAGACGTGACAAAGGGTATAGAGGAGGAGATTAAATGGTTTTGGGCTACAAATAAAGGTTCTGCCGATATATTTATGGTTTGGGATGCTATGAAAGCATATTTGAGGGGGATTTTGTCCCAAAATATAACCCAGTTTAGGAGGAAAGTAAGGAAGAAAGAAGATAACTTGGTAGATCAGATTAAAAAATTGGAGGAAGTTTATGCAACTGATGCCAGAGATGAGAACTGGGAAAAACTGGAACAAGCGCAAAAAGAATATAAAGAGTTAATGCTTGAGAAGGTACAACATAGGATTTTTTTCTGGGGACAAAAACGCTATGCGGAAGGGGGGAAATCCAATAAGGTGCTCTCTGGTATAATAAAAAATCAAAGGGAAAATACAGAAATTACTACCGTATATACTCGAGTATAAGCCGACCCGAATATAAGCCGAGGCACCTAATTTTACCACAAAAACCTGGAAAAAAGTATTGACTCGAGTATAAGCCTAGGGTGGGAAATGCAGCAGCAGCTACTGGTAAATACCAATGAAATTACATTAATTGAGACATCGGTAGTTTAAATGTTTTTAAATGTTTATTTAAAAGAAAAACTGTAAACTAGCTCTGTAAGTGGAAAAGAGGGTCAACAAAAACCATATGGTATCAAAAATAACTTTAAAAGTACAAAAACCTCAATCATGAATCAAGCTAAAACAAAAGAGTTAAAATCCTTCAAAACTGGATTCCTCCTCGTCATCTGTATGTCCAAACAGAGCTTCAGCTAAAGCTGGTGTGAGGTTATCAGCATAGACATTGTCATCATCACTGATTTCGCCGTCTTCACCATCACTGCTGTCGTTTTCATACAAAGCGCTGTCTTCACTGCCATCCATAGCATTACTAATGCCACATTTCTTGAAGGCGTGTTTCACCATGTCCTCTGGAATATCTTCCCATGCATCACGAACCCACCTTGCTACCAATTCTATGTCGGGCTTCATCAGATTTCCAACTTTTGTCAGTCGGACTTGACCAGATGACATCCATTCATGCCACATCTTTCGCACACGATCTTTGAAAGGTTTATTTAAACACACATCTAGGGGCTGCAATACAGATGTAAGCCCACCTGGAATAACGGCCAAAGTAACTTGAGAAGACTTTGCCAATTTTTTTATGTCATCAGATGTGTGGGCTCTGAACATATCCCAAACTAGCAATGATTTTTTTTTCTTTAAGGCTGCTCCTGGTCGTCCGTTCCAAATTTCTTCCAGCCATTTTTTTGTTCCGTCTTCATCCATCCAACCTTTAATATGCACGCGCACTGTAATTCTTGGTGGGAATTTGACCTTTTTAGGCAAGGTCTTTCTTTTAAAAATAATGACAGGCCGCAACTTAGTTCCATTAGCCAAACATGACAGAACAACTGTGAAATGGTTTTTTTCATTTCCTGTGGTTTTGAGTAAAATAGTCTTCTCTCCCAAATTTGCCACAGTTCTGTTGCTTGGAAGATCAAACGTCATAGGTGTTTCATCCATATTTCCAATATCTCCCAGGTCATAATTATGGATCCTTCTTTGTTTTATTATGAATGAATGGAATGACATCAGTTTTTCATCAAGGTCTTTTGGCAACTTCTGTGAAATCTTTGTTCTTTGCCTTAAACATAGGGCAAACCTATTCATGAAGCGGGTACACCATCCTGCTGATGCAACAAAATTTTCAATGCCTGGTGCTTTTAATTTGTCATCTTTAGCCATTTGAAGGGCACGTAAACGAATTCCCATTCGTGTTACGCAGTAACCGTTTTGACGACACTCCATAACCCATTTATGCAATTCAGTCTCTAGAGCCCCATATGAAGTTGTTAAACCACGTCGAGCTTTTTTTGCCTTTGGAAGCTTTTCCAAGTCCGCTTTCATTTTCCGCCACGCCCTCACTTGTTTTTCGTCAACACAAAATTCCCTACTTGCAATACTGTTGTTGCTTTCTTCTGCTCTTGACACAACCTTAAGTTTGAAACCAGCTTCGTAGGACCTACGTTTTTGTTTTGGTCTGGGATTGGAAGTATTGGGATCCATTTCTAACAGGTAAAAAAAATAAAAAATAAAACACTTTGAAAGACCCAAAAAAAGACACCACAAGACCCAAAACCTGCTGGATCACCAAGGAAGCAGACAATAATTCAGGGTTTGGATAGTTTGATATAATATTCCAGAGGGAACAAGCAGTGCCCAGTACGGCACGGACCACGCAGAGGCTGCAGGCGCCCACAGATGAGAGACGGGGGGAGGGATTTTTTTTTTTTTAAGGCTGATGCCAAAAATCTGTTAACTTTCAGATGTTTTGTACATTTACCATTTATTAAAGGACAACTGTACTGCAGCACTTTTATGTCCCCCTGGTCCCGAGCTGCAAAAATAAACAAAATAAACTTGAACTCACCTTCCTATGCTCCCCCGTTGGACCAGTACCAGTCTCACGGTCCAGCGCTGACATCCTCTTCCTACTTACTGGGAACGGAGAGGGTACAGTGCTGTCAGCGTATCACTGGCCACAGCGATGTACCACATTGCTGCTGCTGGTGAAACACTGACGGCACTGTACCCTCTCCGTTCCCAGGAAGTGGAATGAGGATGTCAGCGCTGGACCGTGAGACTGGTACTGGTCCAACGGGGGAGCATAGGCAGGTGAGTTTATTTTTGCAGCCCGGGACCAGAGGGACATAAAAGTGCTGCAGTACAGTTGTCCTTTAAGGTAAATGCACAAAATATACTGTACATGCTAGAATATGTGTATGTGTTTGTGTAGTGTGTACAGTGAATAAACTGTGTGTATATAATGAATGCAGAGTGTATGTGTGTGTGTGTGTAGTGTGTGTACCGTATATAATGAATGCAGGGTGTGTGTGTGTATATAATGAATGCAGATTTGTGTAATGTGTGTTTGTATGAATGAAGAATGTGTGTGTTTGTATGTGTGTGTGTATATATATATATATATATATATATATATATATATATATATATATACATACATACACATATAATACTGAGTGGGGGTGGGGGGGGGGGGCATATCTATTATTTCATAATTTTTATTATTTTACTTTTTGTTTTACTTCCCCCTCCCTGCTTGTTACTTGGCCAGGGAAGGGGGATCTGCTATCCCCTGGTGGTCCAGTGGCATGGGCTGAACATTGGGAGAAGTACTGTACCTTCCCAGCAGCTCTCTTCAGCTCCACTGTGCGCGCTTTGAGCATTGCCATGGAAACCCATGACAATGCTCTGCCGGCCGCGGGTCTCGCGAGAGTTACACAGTGGAGCTGCAGGGAGCTGCTGCGAACGTAAGATACAGCTTCTGTGGCCGGGCAGCCCTCTTTCTGCGCCCCCACCGCCGAGACACGCAGCCGAGCAAAGTGGCAGTAAGTTAGAGCTTCTCCGCCGCCTCCCAATCTGTGCCCCCACCGCCGAGACACGCGGCCGGCAAACACATGAAGAATGCAGCAAAGAAGGTAACAGCTTCTACCGCCCACCCCCCCCCCCTCTGCGACCCGCGAAACCCCCGCCCCCACCGCCGGACTTGTCAGGAGCCCGGCGGTCCTGTTCTATGTTATATATTATACATTTCCATAATATAGAACCGGACCGCCGGGCTCCTGACAAGCCCGGCCGTCCTGTTCTATATTATGGAAATAGTCACTCGAGTATAAGCCGAGGGGGCATTTTCAGCACAAAAAATCATGCTGAAAAACTCGGCTTATACTCGAGTATATACGGTAATTTAGAAAATAAGCAGGGATTAATAGTAACAGATCAAGAGGAGATAAGGAAGATAGTGATGGAGTATTATCAAACATTATATGAATCTGAAGGGGAAAAATCAGAATCGGAGATTAAGACATTCTTACAAAATTTTGTTCTGCCAAGTTTAAATGAGGCGGGGAAGAGGAAAATGAATGAGGGGATTAGCCTGGGGGAAGTCCAAGAAGCATTGAGAACATGTGCAGGGAATTCCGCCCCAGGGTCTTATGGGTTCTCATTTGATTTTTATAAAAGATTTCATGGGTCTCTGTTGCCCTGCTTGTTGGAGATTATTAATTAATCTTTGGAAAGAGGGGCTATGACCCCTTCAATGTCTGAAGCAGTGATAATATGGATCCCCAAGGTGGGGGGGCAACAGGGAAAAGATGGAGAATTACCGTCCTATATCACTATTGAATTCGGATTACAAAATTTTTGCAAAATAATGGGCAGGAAGATTAAAAAAAGGTTTTGGGTGAGATGATAGGGCAAGAACAAAGGGGTTTTATGGTAGGTAGGAATATGTTTTCTAATATACACAGGACATTCCTTACCATTCAAACACGTGGAGGGGATCCCCGCTCCATCCTGTCGTTGGACGCCAACAAAGCGTTCGACAGGGTGGAGTGGGGTTTCCTTTTTGGGGTGGTGGAAAGATTTAGTTTGGGCACTTTATTCTTAAAAGCTATAAAAATGGTTTATTCAGTTCCTATAGCAAAAATTAGTATTAATGGGAAATTTACGAATACGTTTTTTTTTTTTTAAAAGAGGTTCAATACAGGGATGTCCGTTATCACCTTTATTATTTGCACTCTTTATAGAGCCACTAGCAGCTATGGTCAGGAATACAGAAGTCTTTCAAGGATTTGGGGTACAAGGGGATAGAGAAAGAATGTTATTATATGCCGATGATGTGCTTTTGTTTGTTAGGAATACGGTAGAGAAAGTACAGGAAGTGATTAGGTTAGTGGAAAAATTTGGATATTTCTCAAGAATGAAAATTAATTGGCAGAAGTCCGGTCTCATGCCTTTGGATGAAGAAATTGAGGTCCCTATTGGCCCTGTAAAAGTACTAAGACTTAATGATAGTTTGGAATATCTGGGTGTTCAGATCTCTAGCGCTGTCTTGGATTTTGAGAGATTAACCCCTTAAGGACTCAGGGTTTTTCCGTTTTTGCACTTTCATTTTTTCCTCCTTACCTTTAAAAAATCATAACCCTTTCAATTTTCCACCTAAAAATCCATATTATGGCTTATTTTTTGCGTCGCCAATTCTACTTTGCAGTGACATTAGTCATTTTACCCAAAAATGCACGGCGAAACGGAAAAAAAAATCATTGTGCGACAAAATCGAAAAAAACCGCCATTTTGTAACTTTTGGGGGCTTCCGTTTCTACGCAGTGCATATTTCGGTAAAAATGACACCTTATCATTATTCTGTAGGTCCATACGGTTAAAATGATACCCTACTTATATAGGTTTGATTTTGTCGCACTTCTGGAAAAAATCATAACTACATGCAGGAAAATTTATACGTTTAAAAATGTCATCTTCTGACCCCTATAACTTTTTTATATTTCCACGTACGGGGCGGTATGAGGACTCATTTTTTGCGCCGTGATCTGAAGTTTTTATTGGTATGATTTTTGTTTTGATCTGACTTTTTGATCACTTTTTATTCATTTTTTAATGTTATAAAAAGTTACCAAAATACGCTTTTTTGGACTTTGGAATTTTTTTGCGCGTACGCCATTGACCGTACGGCTTAATTAATGATATATTTTTATAGTTCGGACATTTACGCACGCGGCGATACCACATATGTTTATTTTTATTTTTTTTTACACTGTTTTATTTTTCTTATGGGAAAAGGGGGGTGATTCAAACTTTTATTAGGGAAGGGGTTAAATGACCTTTATTAACACTTTTTTTTTACTTTTTTTTTGCAGTGTTATAGGTCCCATAGGGACCTATAACACTGCACACACTGATCTTTCATCCTGATCACAGGCGTGTATTAACACGCCTGTGATCAGCATTATCGACGCTTGACTGCTCCTGCCTGGATCTCAGGCACGGAGCAGTCATTCCTCGATCGGACACCAGGGAGGCAGGTAAGAGCCCTCCCGGTGTCCGATCAGCTGTTCGGGACGCCGCGATTTCACCGCGGCGGTCCCGAACAGCCCGACTGAGCAGCCGGGATACTTTCAGTTTCACTTTAGAAGCGGCGGTCAGCTTTGACCGCCGCTTCTAAAGGGTTAATAACGCACATCGCCGCGATCGGCGATGTGTGGTATTAGCCGCGGGTCCCGGCCGTTGATTAGCGCCGGGACCCACGCGATATGATGCGGGATCGCGGCGCGATCCCGCTTCATATCGCGGGAGCCGGCGCAGGACGTAAATATACGTCCTGCGTCGTTAAGGGGTTAAACTTGGTACCTCTGTTGGGGAAGGTAAGGGGAAAGGTAAATACATGGAGGAAAATGAGTTTGGGAATGGCAGATAGAATAGGACTGCTGAGAATGGTATTACTCCCCATGATAACACATTACTTGAGAGCTTCTCCCATATGGATTAATAAGACTTGGTTTAAAAAATTGGAAAGTATATTAAAAAATCTTATATAGGGTGGAAAAAGAGTCTGGATCAAGAGTCAATATTTGTACCATCCCTTAGAGGAAGGAGGGCTGGGTCTCCCTAATTTTCATCAATACTTCATAGCATCCAAATTAACATTGGTTATTCAAGAGCAACAAACACTGTTTGATTATTTGGAAAGGGGGTGTAAGAAATATAGGTCCATATGGGAGTGGTTGGAGAGTGGGAGTTTGAAGAAGGGTGTAGAAGAGGAGAACATAGCTAAAGATTTATTGGTACAAGTATGGGATAGTATGAAGTCAGCAACAGGGATAATGAGTAGTGTGTGGTGTACCCCCTTATGGGAAAATGAGAACTTCCCAGAAATAAAGAAAATTGCAGAATATGTGAATTGGGAAGATAAAGGAATTAGGTTGTTAGAGCAGGTTTGCACAAATGGGAAAATAATAGATTGGGAGTGTTTGAGTGAACGCTTTAATCTAAAAAATACTAACTACTTCGGTTATGTACAGTTAAAAGATGCCTTGGGAAAAGAAGAACCGAAAGGGAAATTAAAGGTAGGGTGTTATCACATTACAGAATATATTAAAAGTGCACAGGGGGGGGGGGGGGGAGAAAATAATGAGTACTTTATATAAAATGTTAGGTCAGAAGGGTTGGGAGGACGTAGTCAACCGGTTAGGACAGGCACTTGATGTAGGTGGAATTTTAGAAGAAGAGTGGAAACTGGTGTTAAAGAATATGAGAACAACAATGATCAATGCAAACAATAGGGTGTCTTTTTTGATGTTAGTATATCGGGCACAGTACTCACCGCAATTTTTGTATAAAATTAATGTTAGGGAAAATGCACAATGCCCCAAGTGTGGGTTTGAGGGAAGTAATTGGTTACATATGATATGGAATTGCACGAAGTTGTTAAAATTTTGGAGTGTAGTGTTTGAAACTATTAAAGTTAGAATAGGTGTGGTATTGCTCTTTGAACCTAAGGTCGCAATTTATGGACTAGAAACAATGGGAACTAAGCATACTGATCTTATACTTGGAGTATTAGGAGTGGCAAAGAATTTGATTCTTAGGAAATGGTTGGCCCCAGCGGTTCCATCAAGGGAAGAATGGTTAGGAGGTATAAATAAGGTTAGAATTTATGAGTTGTTGTGGTTCAAGGACAGTGAAAGAAATAAAAGAATCGAGAATAAATGGCTACCCTGGGAGAATGAAGAGAGCAGATAGTGAAAAGGAGAAAAGAGTATGAGAGGAGTAGGGAAAGGAAGGAAGTCAATGGATTTCGGGCAGGTTGTCTTAAAGGGAGGGAGGGAAAAGGGAGGTGTTTGTGATGGTGATGTAAGCATTAATGGATTTGGTATGTATTAAATTTATAATAAAAAAAAAAACCCTTTAGGTGTTTCACAGGAATAGCAGCAAAGTGAAGTAGAAAATTCAAAATCTTCATTTTTTACACTCGCATGTTCTTGTAGACCCAGTTTTGGAAATTTTACAAGGGGTAAAAGGAGAAAAAGCCCCCCAAAATTTGTAACCCAATTTCTCTCGAGTATAGAAATACCTCATTTTCATGATATGTGTTCGGCGGGCGCAGTAGAGGGCTCAGAAGGGAAGGAGCGACAATGGGATTTTGGAGAGTGAGTTTTGCTGAAATGGTTTATGGGGGCATGTCGCATTTAGGAAGACCCTATGGTGCCAGAACAGCAAAAAAAAAAACACATGGCATACTATTTTGGAAACTACACCCCTCAAGGCACGTAACAAGGGGTCCGGTGAGCCTTAAAACCCCACAGGTGTTTGACGACTTTTCGTTAAATTCGGATGTGTAAATGAAAAAGTGTTTTCACTAAAGTGCATGTTTTTTCCCCAAATTTACCATTTCTACAAAGGGTAATGGGAGAAAAATCCCCCCAAAATTTGTAACGCAATTTCTCCCGAGTACGGAGATACCCCATATGTGGCCCTAAACTGTTGCCTTGAAATACGACAGGTCTCTGAAGTGAGAGAGTGCCATGCGCATTTGAGGCCTGAATAAGGAATTTGCGGTAGGGGTGGACCCGGTTACAAGGATGGGGCTTGTCTCCACCAAAACCCTACAGCAGTGTTTCCCACAGGGTGCCTCCAGCTGTTGCAAGACTCCCAGCCTGCCAGGCTGTCCGGCAACACTGGGAGTTGTGGTTTTGCCACAGCTGGAGGCGCCGTTTAGGAAACTCTGCCGTATGAGACGTTTTTCATTTTTATTGGGGGGGGGGGGGGGGGCGACGTGTAAGGGGGTGTATGTGTAGTGTATTACTTTTTATTATTTGTCAGTGTAGTGTTTTTAGGGTACATTCACACAGGCAATGAAGGAAACCCACTGTAAACCCACCCTGTACATTCACCTTCAGCTGTGGCAAAATGACAACTCCCAGAATGCACTGACAGACCGTACATGCTGGGAGTTGTAGTTTTACAACAGCTGTAGGCACACTGGTGGGGAACCACTGAGTTAGAAAACAGACTCTAGCTCAGTGATTCCAACCCATGTGCCTCCAGCTGTTGCAAGACTACAATTCCCAGCATGTACGGTCTGTCAGTGCACTCTGGGAGTTGTAGTTTTGCAACAGCTGGAGGCACACTGGTTGGAATCACTGAGTTAGTAAACAGACTCTAGCTCAGTGTTTCCCAACCAGTGTGCCTACAGCTGTTGCAAAATTACAATTCCCAGCATGCCCGTACAGTCAGGGATGCTGGGCGTGTAGTTCTGCAACAACTGGGGAAGAACAGTGGCCTCCAAACTGTAGCCCTCCAGATGTTGCAAAACTACAGCTCCAAGCATGCCCAGACTGTCCAGGCATGCTGGGAGTTGTAGTTCTGCAACATCTGAATTGACAGATATTGCAGAACTACACGCCCAGCATCCCTGACTGTCTGGGCATGCTGAGAGTTGTAGTTTTGCAACATCTGGAGGGCTACAGTTTGGAGACCACCATATAGTGGTCTCCAAACTGTGCCACTTCAGATGTTGCAAAACTACAACTCCCAGCATGCCCAGACAGTCAGTGCATGCTGGGAGTTGTAGTTTTGCAACATCTGGAGGACCACAGTTTAGAGACCACTACACAGTGGTCTCCAAACTGTGACCCTCCAGATGTTGCAAAACTACAACTCCCAGCATGCCCACATAGCCTTTGGCTGTGTGGGCATGCTGGGAGTTGTAGTTTTGCAGATTTTAGAAGGCCACAGTGAAGATCACTTATCGCGATTTCACTGCAGCCTTCTCCGACGCACTTTCCGCCCGCCGCTCTTCCTCCTGCCGCCGCTGCTCCGGGATGCCTCCGCCACCGCAGGTCCGGGTAAGCCGGGCCATGTCCCCCCCCCCGCGCCGCCCGTGTTCCCCCCGCTCTGTACCGACTTCAATCGGTGCGCAGAGCGGGGGGAAATTAACTCTAACCCCCCGCCCCCCTCCTGCCATTGGTGGTCAGCCTGACCGACCAATGGCAGGGGATAGGAGGGGGTGGCAACACTGCCACCTCGCTCCTATGCTTTAGGCTGGTCGGAGCTGTCTCTGACAGCTCAGATCAGTCTTATTTTCCGGGAGATCGGGTCACCAGTGACCCGATTTGCCCGGATCGCGGCAAATCGCAGGTCTGAATTTACCTGCGATTTGCTGCGATCGCCGATATGGGGGGGTCTCAGGACCCCCCTAGGCATTGCCACGGGATGCCTGCTGATAGATATTAGCAGGCATTCCGGTCCGATCACCGCCCGGCGAGCGGCAGTGATCGGAAATACGGAGACGCGACGTATGCATACGCCCTTCGTCCCCAAGGAGTTAAACAAAAACCCTGACCCTCACAAATGGGGGTAGTTAAGGGTTAAATTAGCTATCCTATATTTTAAGTGGACATATAAGTAACATGTGAAGAAGTATTATCATAATATCTCCAGCCGTTTGGAAGTTATGCAGTAACATATATTTCCCATTGACTTGTATGGGACTTTAAACATAAGCCCCGCCCCTGGCAAATGGGGGCGAGTAAGGGTTAAATCACCTATCCTATGTTTGTTGTTGACATATAAGTAACATGTGTGCCAAGTTTCATGTTAATATCTTTAGCCGTTTGGACGTGATGCTGGAACATAAACACATACATACATACACACACGTTGAGTTTTAAATATATAGACTAGCTGAGTACCTGGCGTTGCCCGGTTTTTCCTTCCTAATCCTTGTTCGGGAGGAAAATAAACAAAGGAGGAAGCTTTTGACTTCATATCCCGTCCTCATATATTGTTGTCATATCCCAACCCCATATCCCAACCCCATATCCTGACCTCCTATCTCGTCCTCATATCCCGACCTCCTATCCCGAACTCTTATCCCAACCTCCTATCCCGTCCTCCTATCCCGACCTCCTACCTCATCCTCCTATCTCAACCTCCTATCCTGACCTCATATCCCGTCCTCCTATCCCGTAGTCCTATCTCGACCTCCTATCCCGACCTCCTATCCCGACCTCCTATCCTGTCCTCCTATCCCGTCCTCCTATCTTGACCTCCTATCTCGACCTCCTATCCCATACTCCTATCTCGACCTCCTATCCTGACCTCCTATCTCGACCTCCTAGCTCAGCCTCCTATCTCGACCTCCTATCCCGTCCTCCTATCCCGACCTCCTATCCCGTCTTCCTATATCAACCCCCTATTCAGTCCTCCTATCTCCACCTCTTATCCCTACCTCCTATCCCGACCTCCTATCTCAACCTCCTATCCCGTCCTCCTATCCCATCCTCCTATCCCATCCTCCTATCCCGTCCTCCCATCTCGACCTCCTATCTCAACCTCCTATCCCGACCTCCTAGCCTGACCTCCTATCCCGACCTCCTATCTCGACCTCTTATCCCGTCCACCTATCCCATCCTCCTATCTCCACCTCATATCCGGTCCTCATATCCCGACCTCCTAACTCGACCTCCTATCCCGACCATCCCGTCCTCCTATCTTGATCTCCTATCTTGACCTCCTATCTCAACCTCCCATCCCGTCCTCATATTCTGACCCGTAATATGTGTACCAGGTATTGAAATATCTCCAGGTATTGAAACATACATTTCCCATTGATTTGCATGGGACTTTAAACAAAAACCCCGACCCTCACAAATGGGGGTAGTTAAGGGTTAAATTAACTATCCTGTATTTTTAGTGGACATATAAGTAACATGTGACCAAGTATTATCGAAATATCTCCAGCCATTTGGAAGTTATGAAGTAACATATATTTCCCATAGACTTGTATAGGACTTTAACCCCTTCAGGACCAAGCCCAATTTTGCCTTAAGGACCGGAGCGTTTTTTGCACATCTGACCACTGTCACTTTAAACATTAATAACTCTGGAATGCTTTTAGTTATCATTCTGATTCCGAGATTGTTTTTTCGTGATATATTCTACTTTAACATAGTGGTAAATTTTTGTCGATACTTGCATCCTTTCTTGGTGAAAAATCCGTAAATTTGATGAAAAATTTGAAAATTTTGCATTTTTCTAACTTTGAAGCTTTCTGCTTGTAAGGAAAATGGATATTCCCCCAAAAAATTTTTTATTCACATATACAATATGTCTACTTTATGTTTACATACATTGAGTTTATACTTTTGGAAGACACCAGAGGGCTTCAAAGTTCAGCAGCAATTTTCCGATTTTTCACAAAATTTTCAAACTCGATATTTTTCAGGGACCAGTTCAGGTTTGAAGTGGATTTGAAGGGTCTTCATATTAGAAATACCCCATAAATTACCCCATTATAAAAACTACACCCCCCAAAGTATTCAAAATGACATTCAGTCAGCGTTTTAACCCTTTAGGTGTTTCACACGAATAGCAGCAAAGTGAAGGAGAAAATTCACAATCTTCATTTTTTACACTCACATGTTCTTGTAGACCCAATTTTTTAATTTTTACAAGGGGTAAAAGGAGAAAATTTTTACTTGGATTTGTAGCCCAATTTCTCTCGAGTAAGCACATACCTCATATGTCTATGTAAAGTGTTCGGCGGACGCAGTAGAGGGCTCAGAATGGAAGCAGCGACAAGGGGATTTTGGAGAGTACGTTTTTCTGAAATGGTTTTTGGGGGGCATGTTGCATTTAGGAACCCCTCTGGTGCCAGAACAGCAAAAAAAAAACACATGGCATACCATTTTGGAAACTAGACCCCTCGAGGAATGTAACATGGGATAAAGTGAGCCTTTATACCCCACAGGTGTTTCACGACTTTTGCAAATGTAAAAAAAAAAAAAAACATTTTTTACCTAAAATGCTTGTTTTCCCCAAAATTTTAAATTTTTAAAAAGGGTAATAGCAGAAAATACCCCTAAAAATTTGAAGCCCAATTTCTCCCGATTCAGAAAACACCCCATATGGGGGTGAAAAGTGCTCTGCTGGCGCACTACAGGTCTCGGAAGAGAAGGAGTCACATTTGGCTTTTTGAAAGCAAATTTTGCTCTGGGGGCATGCCGCATTTAGGAAGCCCCTATGGTGCCAGGACAGCAAAAAAAAAAAAAAACACATGGCATACCATTTTGGAAACTAGACCCCTCGGGAACGTAACAAGGGGTTAAGTGAACCTTTATACCTCACAGGTGTTTCATGACTTTTGCATATGTAAAAAAAAAAAAAAAATTTTTTTACCTAAAATGCTTGTTTTCCCAAAAATTTTACATTTTTAAAAAGGGTAAAAGCAGAAAATACCCCCCCCCCCCAAAAAAAAAAAAATTTGTAACACAATTTCTCCCGAGTACGGCGATACCCCATATGTGACCCTTAACTGTTGCCTTGAAATACGACAGGGCTCCAAAGTGAGAGCGCCATGCGCATTTGAGGCCTAAATTAGGGACTTGCATAGGGGTGGACATAGGGGAATTCTACGCCAGTGATTCCCAAACAGGGTGCCTCCAGCTGTTGCAAAACTCCCAGCATACCTGGACAGTCAACGGCTGTCCGACAATACTGGGAGTTGTTGTTTTGCAACAGCTGGAGGCTCCGTTTTTGAAACAGTGGCGTACCAGACACTTTAATTTTTATTGGGGAGGGGAGGGGGGCTGTGTAGGGGTATGTGTATATGTAGTGATTTTTACTTTTTATTTTATTTTGTGTTAGTGTAGTGTAGTGTTTTTAGGGTACAGTCACACGGGCGGGGGTTCACAGTAGTTTCTCGCTGGCAGTTTGAGCTGCGGCAGAAAATTTGCCGCAGCTCAAAATTGCCGCCAAATACTTGCTGTAAACCTCCGCCCATGTGAGTGTACCCTGTACATTCACATGGGGGGGGGTAACATCCAGCTGTTGCAAAACTACAACTCCCAGCATGCACTGAAATACTGTACATGCTGAGAGTTTTAGTTTTGCAACAGCTGCAGGCACACTGGTTATGTATCACTGAGTTTTTGACTTAACTCGGTGTTTTACAACCAGTGTGCCTCCAGTTGTTGCAAAACTACAACTCCCAGCATGTACGGTGCATGGTGTACATTGACTGCTGAGAGTTGGAGTTTGCAACAGCTGGAGGCACACCGGTCGTGAAACACGGAGTTAGGTAAAAAAAAAAAAAAACTCTAAGTTTCACAACCAGTGTGCCTTCAGCTGTTGCAAAACTACAACTCTCAGCAGTCACCGACAGCCAACGGGCATGCTGGGAGTTGTAGTTATGCAACCAGCAGATGCACCACTACAACTCCCAGCATGCACTTTAGCTGTTTGTGCAAGCTGGGAGTTGTAGTTATTCAACAGCTGAAGGTACACTTTTCAATAGAAAAAATGTGCCTCCAGCACCCGGGGTCCCCAGCACCCGGGGTGCACGTCCCGCACCCGCTCACGTCCTCCGGAAGAGGGGCGGAGCGGGTTGCGGGAGTGACACCCGCAGCAGGCGCCCTGATTGGTCTGCCGGTAATCCGGCCGACGAATCAGGGCGATCGTGAGGTGGCACCAGTGCCACCTCACACCTGCAGACTCTGGCTGTTTGGGGCCGTCAGAGACGGCCCCGATCAGCCAGTAATTCTGGGTCACCGGGTCACTGGAGACCCGATTGACCCGGAATCGCCGCAGATTGCTGGACTGAATTGTCCAGCGATCTGCGGCCATCGCAGACATGGGGGGGCATAATGACCCCCCTGGGTGATATGCCGGGATGCCTGCTGAACGATTTCAGCAGGCATCCGGCTCCGGTCCCCAACCGGCTAGCGGTGGGGACCGGAATTCCCACGGGCATATGGATACGCCCTCAGTCCTTAAGGACTCGGAATGCATGGCGTATCCATACGCCCTATGTCCTGAAGAGGTTAAACATAAACCCCGCCCCTGGCAAATGGGGGTAAGTAAGGGTTAAATCACCTTTCCTATGGTTTCATGTTAATATCTTTAGCCGTCTGGAAGTTTTTGTGGAACATACAGACATATATACACACACACACACAAATTGAGTTTTATATATATAGATAAAACAAAATTTTTCATTGCAATACTGCTATAGAGAAAAATAGAAGTTCTTAGCTTACCATTTGGCCAAATAGGGGGAAATTTATCAAAATCTGCAGAGGAAGAGTGGTGCAGTTGCCCATAACAACCAATCAGATGGCTTCTTTCATTTTTAACCCCTTCCCACTTTGGCCATTTTTCATTTTTGCACTTTTGCTTTTTCATCCTCCCGTTCTAAAAATCATAACAATTTCAATTTTAACCCCTTAAGGACCAGGCCCATTTTGGCCTTAAGGACCAGACCAATTTTATTTTTAGGTTTTCGTTTTTCCCTCCTCGCCTTCTAAAAATCATGACTCTTTTATATTTCCATCCACAGACCCATATGAGGGCTTGTTTTTTGCGTCACCAATTTTACTTTGTAATTACAGAGTAGAAAAGAGAAGACAGACCTCAAGGTATATATATGTGTGTAAAGATGAACAATCTAGTTAGATATGCATAAACAATTTATTAGAGAAATACAATTAAAAGTATGTCCAAGCAGGGCCCTTGCTGTGGACTGTATACTTATTGGTACTCAAAATTCATACATGAACAAAAATGAACTGTTAAAATGATCTAAAATCATATAAAATTACTTAAAAGTAATTGGAGGTATATTTGTTGTAGAAAAGCGTCGTAAAAAATCCTCAATACAGCCACCCGCAAGTAGTTCAATATATTGATATTGTATCTGTGGTATTTAGTAGCAAAGTGATAGTTTGTAATAAGAGGCTGGTGCTATGCACCACTCACCACACCATTACTAATGCTCTCCGGGATGGGAACCTCGCTTGTCAGGACTGTAATTACATTGCTATTGAGAAAGGGGTCTCCCCAAAACGCGTCTAGCATACTTACCCACCTTGTCAATACAGACCACCCTGAAGAAGCAACCATCTACAGCATTTACAGCACTTTCAATTGCTGGAACCCCCCAATTTGCAGCCCACCGCTCAGACAAGCTCTCTGCAGTGCTGGACACAAACGAGGATGCTGTCTGCTCACACTCACTGCCGGACTGTTGACTTCACTCCACCGCCAAATACCGTCCAGACGCCAACCTGTGCCACTCCGGATACCAAGCCAGACCAGCGCACGGACACCATCCCCGGGCCGGCCGAACAGCCGTGCCAGTCCTGACAAGCGAGGTTCCCATCCCGGAGATCATTAGAAGCGGTGCGGTGAGTGGTGCATAGCACGAGCCTCTTATTACAAACGATCACTTTGCTACTAAATACCACAGATACAATATCAATATATTGAACTACTTGCGGGTGGCTGTATTGAGGATTTTTTATGAAGCTTTTCTACAACATATATACCTCCAATTACTTTTAAGTAATTTTATATGATTTTAGATCATTTTAACAGTTCATTTTTGTTCATGTATGAATTTTGAGTACCAATAAGTATACAGTCCACAGCAAGGGCCCTGCTTGGACATACTTTTAATTTTATTTCACTAATAAATTGTTTATGCATATCTAACTAGCTTGTTCATCTTTACACACATATATTTACCTTAGAGGTCTGTCATCTCTTTTCTACTCTATACCACTATTTTTTTGGCACGTAGGGTACATGCAACACAAGTACCTCGGCATATATATATATATATATATATATATATATATATATATATATATAGTGTGAGTCCCCAAATCTCTTTTTTCTACTTTGTAGTTACATCACTTATTTTATCATAAAATGTTTACCACAAACAAATATTATTTATGTGGGAAAATTGAAAAGAAAACCGCAATTTAGCAAATTTTGGAAGGTTTTGTTTTCACGCTGTACACTTTCCAGTAAAAATGAAATGTTTTCTTTATTCTGTGGGTCAATACGATTAAAATGATACCCATGTTATATGCTTTTCTATAATTGTACTGCTTAAAAAAAAATCTCAAACCATTTTAACAAAATTAGTATGTTTGAAATTGCCCTATTTTGACCACCTATAACTTTCAAATTTTTCTGCATATAGGGTGGTATGAGGGCTCATTTTTTTGGGCCATGATCTGTAGTTTTTATCAGTGCAACTTTTGCGTAGGTTTTACTTTTTATAAATTTTTTCTAACAAAAATTAGGAATAAAATATAAAATGTGACAAAAAAAGCAGCAATTTTGGACTTTTTAAAATTTTTTACGTTTACCCCGTTCACCGTATGGGATAATTAATAATATATTTTAATAGTTCAGGCTTTTGCGCACGCGGCGATACCAAATATGTGTATTAATTTTTTTTAACGCATTTTTGGGGGTAAAATGGGAAAAACGGATGTTTTACTTTTTTATTGGGGGTGGGGATTTATCAAATTTTAAATTTTTTTACTTCTTTTTTACACTTTAAAAGCCCCCATAGGGGACTATTTATAGCAAGCATTTGATTGCTAACACTGTTCAGTGCTCTGTATAGGACATAGCACTGATCAGTATTATTGGTGATCTTCTGCTCTGGTCTGCTCGATCTCAGACCAGAGCAGAAAAACACGAGAGACAGCCGGAGCCAGGTGAAGGGACCTCCGGCTGCCATGCTGGATGATCGGATCCCCGCGGCAGCGCTGCGGGCAATCCGATCATCCATTCAAAGTACCGCACTGCCGCAGATGCCTTGATCTCTATTGATCACGGCATCTATGGGGTTAATCGCGGATGTCCGCCATTACCGGCGGGTCCCTGGCTGCTGATAGCAGCCGGGACCTGCCGCGCATGACGTGATCACTGCTCCGGTGCTCATGGTCATGGTGGTGAGTAAATGTTAAGTACCACGGCACCATAACGTACATTTACATCCATTGTCGTTAAGGGGTTAAACCTACAGACCCATATCATGGCTTGTTCTCTGCGCCAACAATTTTGCTTTGTAATGCCATTAATAATTTCACCACAAAATCTACGATGAAACCAGACAAAAATTATTTGTGGGGCAAAATTGAATTTTTTTTTGGCTGCTTCCATTTCTACGCAGTGAAGTTTTTGGTAAAATTGACACCTTATATTTATTCTGTAGGTCCATACGGTCGCAAGGATACCCAATTTATATAGGTTTGATTTTATTTTACTGCAAAAAAAATTTTTTTACTACATGCACCAAAATTTGTATGTTCAAAACTGTCATTTTCAGACCCCAATAACTTTTTTACTTTTCTGCAAGCGGGGCGGTTTGAGGGCTCATTTTTTGCGCCATGATCTAAAGTTTTTATTGGTACCATTTTTGTTTTGATCGCTTTTTATACATATTTTTAGGGTATACAAAATGACCAAAGACACGCAATTTTGGACTTTGGAATTTTTTGCATATACGCCATTGACCGTGCAGTTTAATTAACATATTTTTTATAGTTTTTGACGCACAGTTACGCACGCGGCAATACCACATATGTTTATTTTTGTATGCATATTTTTTTTTAACATTTTTATTTAGAACTTTTGAGCATAATACAACAAAAATAACAACCACAACAGCCGAACAGAGGGCCCCAGCGCCTCATTCCTAGGTACAAACACTTAGTTATATGTTAGCAATGAGTATAGAAGCGTAGGTGACCCAACCGGCCAACATTCAGACAATAGACCCTAAGACAAACAACATACATTCACACACACACACACACTCCCGGATATCTCCCTCCACCCAAGCCCGGTCACCGACAACCAAATTATCCCGGAGAACAAACCCTTTCCGGGGGAACCACCGATTCACCTATAAGTAACCAGGGCATCCAAACCTTATAACATTTCTTGGGGCATTTACGGCTAATATAAAGTGTCCTGTACAACGGAACATATTTATTAACTAAATTGAACCACCTTGTGATAGGGGGAGGGGATGTATCCTTCCAGGCCATTATCAAAACGCGGGTCGCATCCCAATCTACTCACCTGTCCCATTCCCCGGCTGTCACGTCCTGCCGCGTGCGGCTCCGCTCTCTAGGGCACGCGTGCACCGGCTCTCTAAGATTTAAAGGGCCAGTGCACCACTAATTGGTGCCTAGCCCAATCAGTGTAATTAGCTCCCATCTGCTCCATGCCTATAAAAACCCACTTCCCCTTCTTGTCCTTGCCGGATCTTGTTGCCTTGTGCCTAGTGAAAGCGTTTCTGTGTTTGCCTTACCAGTGTTACCAGACCTTCTGCCGTTGCCCTTGACTACGAACCTTGCCGCCTGCCTTGAGCTTCTGCTATGTCTGACCTCGCCTCTGTCTACTCCTCCTGTCCCACGCCACTCTCAGCAGTCAGTGAGGTTGAGCCGTTACCGGTGGACACGACCTGGTTGCTACCGCCGCAGCAAGACCATCCTGCTTTGCGGCGGGCTCTGGTGAATACCAGTAGCAACTTAGAACCGGTCCACCGGTATGGTCCACGCCTATCCCTCTCTGACACAGAGGATCCACCTCCAGCCTGCCGAATCCTGACAGTCGCCCAATTAATATAAGCCAACTCAAACGGATCTGGACCTATCGAGCACAGCAAAGCATACGAGTCAGTGACATAGTGAGGTCAGCAGTTCCCAAGAGCAACTCCACATCAGAAAAGGCCAGGGTCACATCAAGAGAGCCAAATTGCACCATCACCGCATGTCTCAACTGGAAGTACTGAAACTGGGCACTCCGAGGGAGAGTTAAGAAGGGAAGGAGAAAAGAAGGGAAGGAGGAAAACTCCCCCAAACAAATGCATTGCGAACCTGACTCCATGATCACTCCAGAAACCGTCAGCTTCCAACCCCTGTAGGTGCTCAAAATGAGGATTCCCCCACAGAGGTGCCCTAGGAGACATTACCGGATGCGGGAAGTGCCCAGAGACCACCGCCCACACCCCAGCCACTGTTCTAATGGGGATCAACCGTCTGGACGAAGAAGTATATCTATAGAGAACATTAGTCAGCGTTTTATATGAACCCATGAGAGCTCCTGCCAGAGCAGTGGCAACATTAGCCAGGTCCAGGTACACCAATTGAGACGCTAGGAAGTAATCGTACATATTAGGGGCAGCCAAACGACCCTGTTGTTTGGATGCCTGTAACAGCGCCTGACCCAATCATGGAGGCTTGCCTCACCAATAGAAGGACCTCAAAACACCATTCAGCTGCTTGAAAAACTTTTTAGAGGGAATCACTGGAGAAAGATGAAAGAGATACAGGAATTTAGGTAAATAAATCATTTTAAAAATGTTAATTTTGCCAGCAAGAGAAAGGGGCAAGGAAGACCAGGTCTGCAATTTAACAGTCACAGATACCAGCACCGGGTCCAAATTCATTCTAACATAGTCCTTCACACAAGGAGAAACCTCCACTCCCAAATATCTGAACTGAGTAACACGCTGCAGCCCACGGGGGAGAGACAGTCCAGGGTGCTTAGTCATAGACAGAGCCATCAAGGAAGATTTCCCTTATTTAACCCTGAGGCCAGAAAAGGAACTAAAATTGCCTAAAAGTGAAAACAAGGCCTCCAGGGAGCCCTGAACATCTGCCAAATAGACCAGCGTATCATCCGCATACAAGGACACCTTTTCCTCCAAGGAACCCCTATGTACCAAATAAATGTCAGTGGATGCTCGGATGGCTGCAGCCAGGGGCTCTACCGCCAGAGCAAACATAAAAGGAGACAAAGGACAGCCCTGCCTCGTTCCCCTCTCTACCCGAAAGGACTCAGAAACCTCCAAGTTAGTTTGCACCCGGGCCCTAGGGCTATTATACAACAACCGCACCTATGCCCGGGACCGAGGGCCATACCCAAGGACTCCCAAAACACCCCACAGATACAGGCATTCCATGGAATCAAAGGCCTTATAAACGTCCAAGCTAACCACATATCCCCCAGAGGCCTCCCCATCCGCCCCAGCTATGTTAAGGTGTAATCGTTGAACATTAATGTCGGTAGCCCTCCCTGGCATAAAGCCCGTCTGGACAGGATGGATGACAGCAGCCATAACCCCACATAACCGATTAGCCAACACTTTAGCCAGCAATTTGATATCTACATTAAGGAGGGAAATAGGCCTTGTCTATGTCGGATCCTTGCCTGGTTTGGGGAGAACCACAATCAGGGCATCCCTCATGGAGTCAGGAAGGCTCCCAGTTCCAAAATTACCTGAAACAGATTTTGCAAAATAGAAATCAGCCGCTCTGCATTCATCCTGTACCAGTCCCCAATCATGCCATCCAACAAGGAGTCTTCCCTGGCTGTAGGGAAGCAATTGCTACAGAGACTTCCTCTTCGGAAAAGGGGGCATCTAAAGCGGCCGCCTGAGCCTCAGTCAGGGGGGTAAGGGGCAGACTCCTCAAGAAAGACACCAAACCAACAGGAACAGTGGATAATTTTGAGGAATAAAGGTCACTACAAAACTCCCTAAACACACTATTATTAGTTTCATCGTCAGTCTCCATTGTCCCATCGGGCCCTCGAATAGAGTGTATGGCAGCCACAGGTCTACTCTCTCTAGCCAAATATGCCAGCAGCCTACCATTCTTATCCTCAAACTCAAATAATGCCGCCTCCCTATCAACCAATTTCTTCTGAACCTTCTCCTTCTGTAAGATTAGGAGAGATCGCTGGGCAATCAACCATTGACGTTCAACATCTGGGGACGGGTCCCTTACCACCTCCGCTTCCAGAACCCCAATCTCCACCTGCAATACCCTCTCTTTAGCTGAAAACTCCTGCCTCTGACCAGCCACCCCTGCCCTAAAGGCTCCCCTAACATGAGCTTTATAAGCATCCTATTGCACCAATTTATCAGGGTGTGACCTATTATGTTCCCAGTAACAATTCCGAGCCTCCAGCATGGAAGCCGTCACCACATCATCATGCAGCCAGCCAGGGTGCATCCGCCAGACCTTGGAGAAAGTGCGAGGGCCCAAGCTGAGTGGTCAGAGATCCCCCTAGTAGTGTGTTAGGCATCGCATACCAGAGGTAGCAGATCAGAGGAGGCAAATGACAAATCTATTCTGGAGAAAGATTTATGCAGCAACAAACCTCAGTAAATGACAATGCTGTGCTCCAGTTCCTGAGATCAGGAGAACCAGAATTGGCTGCACCAGTGCGATCGACACTTGGATCTGGGACTGCATTGAAGTCACCTAGAAGGAGAACTAGCAGAGAGGGAAACGTTAACAATTTAGACGTAACACAATCCAAGACCTCAACATGAAATGGAGGGGGGACATACAAAGACACCAAGAGAAAACTAAAAGCATACAGGGAACACTGAATAATCACAAACCTACCAAAATGATCACAAGCCACTTGGTCAATGACTAAAGGAAAGGATTTAGTTACCAAAATAACACCTCTTATATGCAAGACACCTCTTGCAGAGGAAAAATAAGTGGAATGGAACCCTTTCGCTATCCAAGCCCTCTTCAAGGCCAGAATTTTCTGCCCGGTTAAATGAGTTTCCTGCAAACTGATCAAGTGAGGGGACTGTTTTTTGACAAAGTCCAGACACAAAAAGCCCATTTAAATTTAGAATTAGTACATTACAACTCAATATCCAAAGTGACCCCATACCTGACAGTAGAAAAAGCAATCGGCAGAATGTACAACTTGGCAGAGCCCCCTCCCACCTCAGTAAGAGAACAGAGGACATAGACCAGCAACCCTGGGCCAAACCCCCTCCTGGGAGATTCCGGGAACAAACAACATGCACACCACATACAAAACTCAAGACTAGACAGACAAACGGACAAGGAAACATACACAAAAACAAAAAAAAAACACTCAGTGAAAAGCAAACGCATCCCCAACAAAACCCTGTCTAACACTAAACTGGTGCAGACCTAGACCCTGCAACACTTAACTCACGGAGGGTGCAAGAACATTAGCAACTTAACCAATCCCACACCCTCCCCCCAACCCAGCCCCAACTAACTAATCCGGGCCAAATCCGGGCTGCAAAATAAATGAAAATGAACCATCACTCACCTCCATGGGTTCCCGTGGAGCGCCACTACAGCTGATCGATCCTCCAGTCCATCTCCTTCATACTTCCGGGTGTAACGAAGCATCACATGGCGCTCAGCCTATCGCTGGCCGCCGCAATGTTCTGCCTCGGCCGGCGATAGGCTGAGCGCCATGTGATGCTTCGTTACACCCGGAAGTATGAAAAAGATGGACCGGAGGATCGATCGATCAGCTGTAGTGGCGCTCCGCGGGAACCCATGGAGGTGAGTGATGGTTCATTTTCATTTATTTTGTAGCCCGTGCAGGACGGAGCAGGAATACTCTGCACTAGAGTACTCCTTTAAGGGGTTAAAGAACATGGAATTGCACATACAAAACTCAAGACTAGACAGACAAACGGACAAGGAAACATACACAAAAACAAAAAAAAAACACTCAGTGAAAAGCAAACGCATCCCCAACAAAACCCTGTCTAACACTAAACTGGTGCAGACCTAGACCCTGCAACACTTAACTCACGGAGGGTGCAAGAACATTAGCAACTTAACCAATCCCACACTCTCCCCCCAACCCAGCCCCAACTAACTAATCCGGGCCAACTCACTGGGAACCCCTCCAGAGGGCAAATAGTGGAAGTCCAGAGGTAAAGTCCAGAGCAGAAATCTAGACTCAGGACCTAGGGGGAGACTAACCTAAGTCCTAGCCTCTAACACTAACTAACTAAACAGTAAAGGATAGAAAAGTCCAGCAGCAGCAGGCAATCAGGAACTCAGTCTGGAGGAGCTGCATCCGGAGCCACAGGAGCCACATCTACCCATTGCAGGGCCTCAGATGGGGAAGTGAAGAATCTGCTAGTAGTCCCATCCACCACCCTAAGGCGGGCCGGAAACAGCATACCATGACGATATCCCTTGGTTCGCAGTCGAAGATGAACTTCAGTGAACTTGGTCCTCTGTTTATGTAGTTCCACAGAAAAATCCGGATAAAAGGCCACCCGACTGTCATTAAAACGCACTTCACCTTTAATACGGACAGCACCTTTAATACGGGGATCTTTACAAAGAAAGGTCTAGGAGGGGCCCCCGGAGGGGGCGGCCGGGCCAGAACCCGATGTGCCCTCTCCACTGTAAAGTAAGGTGAGATGGTGTCAGGTAGCAATATTTCTTTCAGCCATTTCTCCAGAAAGGCCACAGAATCCGCTCCTTCCACTCTTTCAGGGATACCCACCAGGCAGATATTATTGCGCCTGAGTCTATTTTCAAGATCATCAGCTCTGTCTAACACAATCTTAATTTGCCGCTGCATGGAGGAAAGCTGCACAGGAATAGGCTGTAGAGTATCTTCAATGGTGGAGACCCGGCGTTCCACCTCCCCATTACGTTCACGGAGCTTTTGAGTCTCATGCCGAAGTATCACAAAGCCCTGTCGGAGCTCATTAACTTTGGAAACCATCAGGGTTTGGCAAGAGGTGAACTCTGCTAACAAGTGAGTAATCTTCTGATCCACGGAATCCGCCAGGGAGGAGGAATGATGAGGACAATCACATCTCTCAGAGCCAGGAGAGCCGGAAGAACATAGGAGGGGAAGGTGCAGGAGACATTCCAACTGTAGCCTTCGCGGGCCTTAATGTCCTGTGCAGACAACTTAGTGGCCAGCGGGGTAGGTGCACAGGACTCATGGCCAGGGTTATCCCGGTCAGGTGGAGGTCCCTTATTCGAGGAAACCTCATCCTCTGTAGACTGTCTCACAGCTTCAGCTGCAGGCTTAACTTTCTTGTTACGTCCTTTCAGTCCCCCCATAGTCAGCAACACCGTAAGCACCACAAACTCCAGCAATCCAATAATGCAGAGCGACCAGCAGGATACAAACGTGGATAGCGGACAGGGGGGAAGAGGTTAATAAAGAGCTGAAGAGGAAGGATGTCACAGCTTCTCCCACAGCCACCAGTCAACAGCAGCAGCACCTGAGCTGCAGGGGGAAAGAGGGTCCAGCACTTCAGCAAAGTCCACAGAGAGCCCAAAGGGTAAATACAGGCACAATTCACTCACTCTTGAGCCACTGCAGCCTTCAGCCACTCCAGTGCTCCCCCTGCACGGGAGTCTCCAGGGCAACCAAAAGCCCCGCCCACGAACTGCCTCACAATGGCAGGCAGCTCCCCCCACACTTCACTACCTCGGGGGACCACACAGCAGATCCTATGGCTGCCCCACCAGCAGCTCCCAGCTCGCCCAGCCGTTACCTTCGGTAGCTGCAGCTTGTACAGCATCTCCTCCATGCCTCCCGGTATGGGAGTGAAAACATAGGATCAGTTTACATTGCAGTTTCTGACACTGCAATAAAATGCTTCCATTACTTTTTATGGGAAACTGATGCATTGCAGTTACAAACTGCAATACAACCTGACCATATGTTTGTACCCAAGAGAAACTGAAAGTGTAGCTAACAGGTATCTGAGAGGCATTTAAGATCAGACAGAAGTAGGCAAAACAAAATATTAATGCTGGTAAAGGAGAAAGAAATGGCTAAATCTATTAGGTAGTTGGATAAATCCTTTTTCTGATACATTAGTGACTGAAAAAGTGTCAAATTACAAAAATTAGCAATGGGAAAAATATCTCTATTGATGGGGATAAGACAATCACTGCTCATTTGAATAGCTACCTCTATCGAGTATTTTCAGAAGGTAAACCATAACATGGCATAGCATTGCCCCTAGCTGTAAGGGTTTAAGCTCCATTGTTTTCAGTGCCCGATGTTTTAAGTGAACTTGTCAAGTTAAAGAAAAAAAGACAATGGGTCCAGATGGCATCAATCCCAATAGACAGTGTTGTACCCATCTATAAGAAGGGTGTTAGAGAAGAAACTAGTAAGGGGAGATAATCTACACCTGCTTTTAAAGGGGTACTCTGGTGCTTATAAGATGCCTGATCGCGGGAGTCCCGCTGCTGGGGACCCCCGGGATCTTGCACGCCGCACCCCATTTGTAATCAGTCCCCGGAGCATGTTCGCTCCGGGTCTGATTACCAGCGGCCACACGGCCGGCGGCGTGTGACCTCACGCCTCTGCCCCCATGTGATGTCACGCTCCGCCCCTCAATGCAAGCCTACGGGAGGGGGCGTGACATCTCCCACACGGAGCCCCGACTTCCTGCATGAAACAAGCATTTTCGACCTCAGCACAAAGCTGCAGCCGACACGCCCCCTCCATGTAGTTCTATGGCAGAGACGGAGATTGCCGAAAGCAGCGCTCCGGCTCTCCAATAGAGCTGTATGGACAGGGCATGTCGGCCGCCGCTTCATGCGGTGGTCAACATGCCCCATTCATGCTGAGAACCGGTGTGCCGTTCGGGAGATCGTGGGGGCCCCCAGCAGTCGGACCCCCCACGATCTAACACTTATCCCCTATCCTTAGGATAGGGGATAAGTTGTACATCCCGGAGTTATCCTTTAACCTCTTCATGACCCAGTGAATTTTGATTTCTGGCTCACCTTTTCTTCCTCCTTACCTTCGAAGACCCATCATTTTTTTTTGGTACCGATAAAAACTTCATATCACGGCGCAAAAAATGAGCCCTCATACTGCCCTGTACGTGGAAAAATAAAAAAGTTATAGGGGTCAGAAGAGGACATTTTTAAACGTATAAATTTTCCTGCATGTAGTTATGATTTTTTTCCAGAAGTACGACAACATTAAACCTGTATAAGTAGGATACCATTTTAACCGTATGGACCTACAGAATAATGTCATTTTTACCGAAATATGCACTGCGTAGAAAGGGAAGCCCCCAAACATTACAAAATGGCGTTTTTTCTTCAATTTTGTCGCACAATGATTTTTTTTTCCGTTTTGCCGTTGATTTTTGGGTAAAATGACTAATGTCACTGCAAAGTAGAATTGGTGATGCAAAAAATAAGCCATAATATGGATTTTTAGGTGGAAAATTGAAAGGGTTATGAGTTTTAAAAGGTAAGGAGGAAAAAACGAAAATGCAAAAACTGAAAAACCCTGCGTCCTTAAAGGAGTACTCTAGTGTAGAGTATTCCTGCTCCGTCCTGCCCGGGCTGCAAAATAAATGAAAATGAACCATCACTCACCTCCATGGGTTCCCGTGGAGCGCCACTACAGCTGATCGATCCTCCAGTCCATCTCCTTCATACTTCCGGGTGTAACGAAGCATCACATGGCGCTCAGCCTATCGCTGGCCGCCGCAATGTTCTGCCTCGGCCGGCGATAGGCTGAGCGCCATGTGATGCTTCGTTACACCCGGAAGTATGAAAAAGATGGACCGGAGGATCGATCGATCAGCTGTAGTGGCGCTCCGCGGGAACCCATGGAGGTGAGTGATGGTTCATTTTCATTTATTTTGTAGCCCGTGCAGGACGGAGCAGGAATACTCTGCACTAGAGTACTCCTTTAAGGGGTTAAAGAACATGGAATTGCACGATTTTGTGGGGCAATTATTTTTTCTGGCTTTTTGATCAGAAACATAATAATTTAATAGTTCAGACAATTACGCAGGGGAGGTACCAAATATGTGTATTTTTTTCACTGTTTTCACTGTTTTATTTTAAAAAATGACATTTTTATTAGGGAATGGATTTTGTATTATTTTTTATAAAAAATGTTGACTTTTTCTACACAGTTTTTTTGCCCCAACCCAGGGGAATGTAATAAGCCATCATTAGATGGCTTACATAGATCAATGCATAGCTATTACATTACATTGATCCATGAAATCTGTGCTTGATTGCTGAGCCATCACAGAGCCATGGAAGACGCCAAGGACCAGGTAAGGCCTCTGGCTTCTCTAGCAATGTGATGGGGGGGATGCTATGAGACCACTAGACACCAGGGAATAGCGACATTTAATGTTTAAATGCCGTCATCTGTATAGACTGTATAGATTGCAATTTTTAACCAGTTAAATGACAGACATCAGGGAGATCTCCGATGTCCGACAGCAGATGCAGGCCGTCATTACCAGCAGACGTCGACCCGCGTCATGACTGCTCACCCGACCCATGACGTACATGTATGTCATGGGTCGGGAAGAGGTTAAAGGGGTACTTCTGTGGAAAATAAATGTTTTTTAAATCGACTAGTGCTGGAAAGTTAAACAGATTTGTAAATTACTTCTATTTAAAAATATTAATCGTTTCACTACTTATCAGCTGCTGTATACTAAAGAGGAAGTTGTGTAGCTCTTTCTAGTCTAACCACAGTGCTCTCTGCTGACACCTCTGTCCATGTCAGGAACTGTCCAGAGTGGAAGCAAATCTCCATAGCAAACCTATCCTGCTCTGGACAATTGAGTCAGCAGAGAGCACTGTGGTCAGACTGTAAAGAACTATACAACTTTCTCTGTAGTATACAGAAGCTGATAAGTACTGGAAGGCTTGAGATTTTAAAATTGAAATAATTTAATAATCTTTTACTAATAATCTTTTTATTTTTCTACCTACAGACCCATATGAGGGCTTGTTTTTTGCACGACTAATTGTACTTTGCAATGACACCTTTTATTTTATCATAAAATGTAGGATGAAACCGAAAAATTATTCTATGTGAGCGAAAAGAGAACAGCAAATGAGCAAATTCTGTTTTTTACGCAATGCACATTATAGTAAAAATGTTACATTGTTCCTCATTTACTAAGAGTGTAGGGTTTTTACTAATGTGAAATGTTGTTTCAGACTTGTAGGATTCCTCTCTTTTTACAATGGCAATTCACGGTCGGGAAAACTTTCTGACTAGCTTTTTCTAGGTGTAAATTTACAGCCATTTATTCACAGGATTTTCTGTGAATTCAATAGTAAATAGTTCCGGTTGTGAAACCACTCCCCTTTTTGGAATGGCCACACCCCCTTTGCGACAGACCACGCACCCTTTTCGTCTTTTCAGGATGCAGTGTCGGGTTAGTTGGATTTTTCTGGTGCACACTGTCTCACACTGTCTCAGACAGTTTCAGACATGTCTCAGACAATATGCACTAAAATAACTTGATAAAACCCGACAAAAACTAACGGGTTTTAGCTTAGTAAATGAGGGCCATTATCATTATTCTGTAGGTCAATGAGATTAAAATGATACCCAATTTATGTCGTTTTTCTATTATTGTACTACTTAAAAAAAAAAAAGCAAACTTTTTTTTTTTTTTACACAATTGGTTTGCATAAAATTGTAATTTTCTGACCCCTATAACTTTTTTATTTTTCCGTATACAGAAAATTTGGTGCCATTTTAGTTTGGATGGGGCTTTTTGATTGGTTTTTATACATTTTTTTCTGATATATGATGTGATTAAAAATCTGTATTTTTGGTGTTTGGTATTTTTTACTTTTACGCCGTTTACCGTTCAGGATCATAAACATTATATTTTAGTAGTTTTGACAATTATGCACGCGGGATACCAAATATGTGATTTTTTTATTTTTAAATAATGGTGATTAGATTTTTTATCAGAGGAGGGGTTTTTATATAGTGTTACAAACACTCTTTTATTTTTTATTTTATACTTTTTAACCCCTTGGGGTTTTTCCACTTTCGTTTTTACATCCTCAATTTTGCACCTACAGACTCATATGAGGGCTTTTTTTATTTTGCGCCACCAATTCTACTTTGTAATGACATCAGTCATTTTACTCAAAAATCTACAGCGAAACCAATCATTGTGTGACAAAATTGAAAAAAAATACGCCATTTTGTAACTTTTGGGGGCTTCCGTTTCTACGCATTGCATTTATCGTAAAAATTACACCTTCTCTTTATTCTGTAAGTCCATATGATTAAAATGATACCTACTTATATAGGTTTGATTTTGTACATGCACGAAAATGAATATGTTTAAAAATGTCCTTTTCTGACCCCTATAATTTTTTTTTTTCCGCATTCGGGGATGTATGAGGGCTAATTTTGTGCGCCATGATCTGAAGTTTTTATCGGTACCATTTTTGTTTTGATCTGACTTTTTGATCGCTTTTTATTCTTTTTTTATGGTATAAAAGGTGACCAAAAATACTATTTTGGACTTTTTTTATGTGTACGCCATTGACCGTGCGGTTTAATAAATGATATATTTTTATAGTTTGGACATTTACGTATGTGGCAATACCACATATTTTTTTATATTTATTTTTATTTACACAGTTTATTTTTTTAAATGGGAAAAGGGGGGGGGGGGTGATTCAAACTTTTATTAGGGAAGGGGTAATTAACTTTTGTTTCACTTTTTTTTGGCAATGTTATAGCCTCCATAGGGGACTATATCATGCATTACACTGATTGCCAGCACTGATCAATACTATGCCATAGCATTGCATTCATCAGTGTTATCTGCAGTCGATTCTAAAGGGTGATGTCCGGTATTAGCCACAGGTCCCGGCTACTGACCCGATATGACGTGGGGTCACCGTACAGGTACGCCCTGCGTTCCCAAGAGATTAAGTACCCCATAGGGGACTTTTATATGTAATCATTAGATTGCATTCACTGTATAATGTTATCCCTATGGCATAGCATTACACAGTGAGATTGGCGATCCACTGATATAGCCTGGCTAAGCTAGGGTACATCATTGGATTGGTGGCAGGTGAGGGGACCCTCCTCTGCCATTTTAGCCCACCGAATCCCTGCGATCACGTTGCGGAGGTTAGGTGAGCTCCACTGAGCTTTCGGCAACTTTCATTTTCACTTTAGATGCCTTGATCGGCATTGATCACGGCATCTAAAGGGTTAAATGCCAGGCAACAGTGGGAATCGCCATTGTCTGTCATTAACAGTGAGTGTCTGGCTACTGATAGTAGCTGACACTCACTGCTATGAAGCGTGTGCAACTTCTGCATTCGCCTCAAACCCTGGGAGTACAGAGAGTAGCAGGGCACAAAGGCGTACCTGTACTTCTGATGTCCTGAACAGGATAAAGGGTTAAAAACTGTTCAAGAGAGAAGTGTTTTTTAAATAAGAAACCAAACACAAAAACAAGGGGGCACAGTATGAGATTAGTTGAGGGAAGTAATTTCAGAAAATATATATTTTTTTCGTATTCAAAAGCTTTATTAAACAAAGAAATGTCATACAGGCAAAGACATTGCAGAATGGATATGCAAATGGGAAAGTCACATTATCAAAACGATGGATGAGACAATATGAAACAACAGTCATCTCAATGGTGGTGACAACAGTAACCAACACAAAGTATCATAGGAGGAGAAGAGAAGGGGCTGGGCTGGATAGACCACTAAAGGGAGGGGTTGGGGGGAGGAGTGGGAGGGAGGGAGGGGTGGCGGGGAAGGGAGGGGGTTTGAGATTTCAGGGAGGTGGTTGCGAGTTGGAGGCTAGACCATATTGTAGAAAGCGGGGGTTGGGGGCGTAAAGTCCAACCAATGGCGCCAGCGAAGTATAAATTTATCTGAAGTTGCATTATGATCGGCCAAACACTCCTCAAGGCCCTGTATATGTAGGACCTCGCAGAGCCAATCAGTGGTGGTGGGGGGGTTGTAAGACTTCCAACGTCTCGGTACAACCCTTCAAGCAGCCGCCAGTAAAAGAGCAGTGAGACCCTTACGCAGTGATTCTGGGGAACCTTGTAACATAGAGAGAAGGAGAGATTGGGGAGTCATCTCAAGTGTAGTGCCCGTGATTTCCGCAATTAGATAGCAGACCGAGGACCAGAAGGGAGATATTAAGGGGCAGGAAAGCCAGATGTGGACAAGAGTACCCCCGGCTTGGCCGCACCTCCAGCAGACATCCGGGACTGACGGATAATAACGGTGGAGCAGGGAGGGGACCCTGTACCAACGAGAGAGCAGTTTGTAGTTCGTCTCCTGCAATGCTACAGCTCTGGAAACTTTATGACACAGCAAGAAGGACATATCCCATTCAGATCTGCCGGGTGTGTAGCCAAGGTCTCTGATCCAACCCTGTTGATATGGTCATAAATCAAAAGGGGACTTCCCGTTCAACATAGAGTACAGGAGGGAGACTGTGTGGGACGGGGCGGTTGAGGATAAACATAGGTGGGTGGAGATCTATGGAGATCCCCAGTAGTCCGCCATGTGTCATAGAAATGCCTGAGCTGAGTATATTGACATAAGTGACGGGGCAATTGAGCGGCATCTCCCAGGATGTCCGACAGAGTCATCAAGGAGGAGGACTGGAGGACTCGGGTAATGGGTAAAGGGGATGCAGCGGGAGTTAGCAGAAAGCCAGACGGAGAAGATCCGGGGGGGAAATCCGGGTTATTAAGGACTGGGGTTAGGGGTCCGAGGGGTCTCAGTAAACCAGCCTTCGGAAGATGGTGCAAGCAGACAGACAGGACTACCCTGGGTACAAAGGGAAGAGGGGCTCGAGTGGCCGTCGTCCAGTAGGACGGATGTATCCAAGGGAGAGAGGTGAGGGGAAGGGAAGAGAGCATAGTTTCTAAGCGTACCCATAACTTAGACCGGGTAGCATGGTACCCGTCCAGTATACGGGTCGCCACGGAGGCTTGATAATAGGTATAGGGGTCCGGGAAGGCCAAGCGACCATCTGATTTAGACCCGGCCAGTGTACCCCTCGAGAGCCTATGACGCGCGGTCAGGGGTTTAAAGAAAGCATGGGACAAATACACTGGAAGGGTCTGAAAAAGATACAATAGTCGTGGGAGCAGATTCAGTTTAAGGATATTGACACGGCCTATCCAGGAAAAGTCCTTGCGGTCCCATTACGTCAAGTCACCCTTAAATCTAGAGAGTAAGGGGGTTAGGTTCAAATCAACTATTTTAGAGAGGTCCCTGGGAATGAGTACTCCCAGATAGCGGAAGGAAGAAGGATGCCAGGAGAAAGGGTACATATTATGAAGTCGAAGGGCCGTCGCCGAGTCAAGAGAGACATTCATGGCAACACTCTTGGAGTAATTAATCTTGTAGTTGCTGAGGGCACTGAAGTCGTCCAGGACAGACAGCAGAGCCGGGAGCGGTTGCTCTGGAGAGGAGATATAAAGTAAGAGATCATCTGCAAAGGCAGAGCATTTAAAGTGGACGTCTTTCACTGGGATGCCACGAATGTCTCGGTGGAGTCGGATAGCCTGCAGGAAATGTTCCATTACTAAAATGTACAGCAGAGGTGACAATGGGCACCCCTGTTTGGTGCCATTGCGAATAGACAGGGGCACGGAGAGATCCATTGATCCGGATTCTAGCAGAAGGGTTGCGATATAGGGCCATTATTCGACTGAGGGCCAATGGGCCAGGCCCAACTGCCGCAACACCCCTCCCATGAAGCCCCAGCCCACATGATCGAATGCCTTTTCGGCGTCTAAGGACAACACCATGCATGGGAATTTAGTTGATTGAGCGTAATGAAGGAGAGAGAATGTCTTGAGGGTGTTGTCGCGGGCCTCCCTAGAAGGGATGAAACCCACTTGGTCTAAGTGGACCAGGGACTCCAGGAGAGGGGTGAGCCGCAGCGCAATAATTTTGGCATAGAGCTTGGCGTCCACGTTGAGTAACGAGATCGGCTGGTAGTTCTGGCAAAGATTGGGGTCCTTGCCCTCTTTGGGAATGACTGTGATATAGGCGGCCTATATTTCTTTTAAATTTAGATACGTTTATGCGGAGGACTATGTCAGATTTTGAATTTTCAGGCTTAGTAGTGGAAGGCGTCTTGTAGACAGAATCCATCACTAAGCCGGGGCTTAGCATTAGCCCCAAAACTGCTAGTGCTAACCTCCAAGACCATTGTTGCTGGCCCTCCCCAGCCTAAATAACGCCAGCCTGTTACCGCCTAGGCCCAGGAGCGCCATTTTTGACACTCCGGGCCTGTTGGTAGCGGCTCTTCCCAGCACCCCTGTGGCGGTGGGTACTGGAGTAATAATTGGGGGTTAGCGCTAGCTGATTTTTGGGCTAACGCTAAGCCCCGGCTTAGTAATGGATTCTGTCTATAAGACGGCTTCCACTACTAACCCTGAAAATTCAATTATAAAAAACACAACACATTGAAAAAAAATGTTTATTAAAAAAAATCACTCCCCCACAGCCCTCGTTAACCATTTTATTGAAATAAAAAATGCTGGTCATCGTCGCAGTCCACCGAATCCGACGTAGTCCTCCGCATTCACGTATCTGAAATGAGAAGAAAAGAAAAACAAGAAATATGGGTTAGTACATTTTTTGCGCTCTCCCCTGGGAAGCGCACATAATGCAGCATGTTCCTAAACAGGGAGCCTCCGATTGTTGCTAAACTACAACTCACATCATGGGGGGCTGTAGTTAAGCAACAGCTGGAGGAACACTGGTTGCAAAACACTGAGAATTTGTTACTTAACTCAGTGTTTACCAACCCGTGCGCCTCCAGCTGTTGCAAAACTACAACTCCCAGCATGTACGGTTTGTCAGTGCATGCTGGGATTTATAATTTTGCAACAGCTGGAGGCACACAGGTAGGGAAACACTGAGTTAGGAAACAGACAATGTTTCCCAACTAGTGTGCATCCAGTTGTTGCAAAACTACAACTCCCGGCATGCCCAGGCAGCCGAAGGGCATGCTGAGAGTTGTAGTTTTGCAACAACTGGAGGAGAACAGTTTGGAGACCACTGTGTAGTGGTGTCCAAATTGTAGCCCTCCAGATGTTGCAAAACTACAACTCTCAGCATGCCCAGACTGCCAAGGCATGCTGGGAATTGTAGTTCAGCAACATATGAAGGGCCAGATGTTACAGAACTACAACTCGCAGCATGCCTGACCTGTCTGGGCATGCTGGGAGTTGTAGTTTTGCAACATCTGGAAGAGCACAGATTACAGTGGTCTCCAAACTGTGGCCCTCCAGATGTTGCAAAACTACAACTCCCAGCATGCCCAGACAGCCAAAAGGCTGTCTGGGCATGCTGGGAGTTGTAGTTTTGAAACTACCAGAAGCAGCAGTGAAGAGCTTCACTGCTGCCTCTGATGCAGATGCCGCCGCCGCTGATCCACATGTCCACTGATCCACATGTCTGCCTCATGTCAGTCTTTCAAACAACAAATGACCTGCTGCGTTCTGCACCTCAGCCCCTGGACTACAACTCCCATCATGGGCAGAGTCTGTCCATGATGGTAGTTGCAGTCCTTACTTTGTGAAAATACACACTTTGGTATGTGTCCTCCGAGGTGTTGTATATTTGCGCAAAAAATTATACTTGCGTTCTTTTTGTGCGTCCCAAAAAAAATGCAGTTAGTAAATCAATGCCTACAGGAAAAATAGCTCTACGTACACGCGAAGGGTGACATCTTTAGAAAAAGTTCCACCAAAAAAGATGCACAAAAAGAATGCAGAAAATATAATTGTGCAATATTTTGCGCAAGAAAATACACTTAAAATTACTCTATATAGGTTGATGAATCCCCCCATAATGTGTAGCCGAGTAAATTTGGCGATATTTATTATGCTTTTTATCAATGAGGACCTGGATGTCCCCTCGAACCCTAAGCAGTTCCCGGAAATCTTCCTCCGCCAACGTCCGTTTATGACGGACCTCGAGGGTATGTAGATGTGACATGAGGGAGGAGAGTTTAAAGGATGCTTCCCGCTTGCGTCTGGCACCATGTCGGATCAGAGTTCCCCGTAGAACACACTTCAACGCTTCCCATTGAATCTGTGGTCGAGTGGTGTCAGGGGCATGCGTGAGCGCAAAGGAACTGACAGCTGACTTTAGGTCAGCAAGGCAGAGGGGGCCCGCAAGGAGCCCCTCGTTTAGGTGCCAAGTGAATTCCACCCGGGTAAGAGCTGGAAGGTGAAAAGAGAAAGAAACTGGAGAGTGGTCCGAGTGAACCATTGGTGCAATCGACGCAGAGGTAAGGGTGGGAAGAAGATGGTGTGATATGAGGACATAGTCGAGTCTGGAGTACACTCCCCTCACATGCGAGTAAAAGGAGTAATCCCGATCAGTGGGGTGTAGAAGACGCCAAGCGTCACACAATTGATGCAAGTGTAGGGATCTCTTGATGCCCCTCAACGCAGCAAAAGGGAGTGAACTCGAGCCTGAGGACGTGTCTAGAGGGGGGTTAAGGGCCACGTTGAAGTCACCACAGACGATAAGTTCGCCCTGCGAGAAAGAAGCTAAGTCCTCCAGTGCCCTCTCCACGAACGACCTCTAGCCATGGTTCGGGGCATAAATTGAGGCCACAATGTATGCACGACCCTGGATAGTACATTTCACAAACACATAGCGGGCGTCCAGATCGATTCGGGAATCCAATATTCTAACAGCTAGGGATTTGTGGAAAAAGATAGCTACGCCTTTAATTTTCTGGGAGGGGGAGCTACTATGAAACCAGGTTGGATAATAGCGATTATGAAAGCCTCCCAACTGATCCCGACGGAGATGCGTCTCCTGGAGACAGACTATATGGGACCTCAATATATGGAAATTGTAAAGGATTTTAGCACGTTTACCAAGGACATTAAAACCTTGGACATTAAGGGAGGTGACCTTTAGGGAAGCCATCACAGAGGCAGGGCAACAATGCAGGGCACCACAGGGAGGGAGTGGGTAAACCGAGTGGCTGGGCAGGAAGAGGGGGCAGAGGGAGAGGCACTAGGCAGGGAGGGAAAAGAGGGGGGAGAGGAGGAAGAAAAGAAACAATAGCGCGATAAACCAAAAACAATGCGCACAAACTAAATAGTGAGCCTAAGGCTAGAACGTAGTAGACTACAAATCTACACACAACCTACTTGGGGCGTAGGAAGAACACTAGGTGATACGGATAATGTAAGCCACGGGCAGTGGAGGAGCACAGAGTGAAAGGGGAAGAAGGGAGAAAAAAGAGGGAAAGGAAAAAAGGTCAGTAGAGGCTTAGAGTATCCGTATGACCGCCAATAAGCTAGCACCTGAAATATAAGAAAAACAGGGAAAATTGACAATAAGCAAATATTCAATGTCAGAGGCACAGAGGGCACAAATATACTCATCGATCTCGACTGCAGGTGGCAGGAACAGTCCATGAGAGGTCAGCAAACTGGTATCATAGTCCACAGGAACCGACTGTTTCCGGAGGGCAGAAGACAGGACCAGGTCCATAGGTAGTCCAGTGGAAGCTGAGCTGCAATGGAGAGCCCACAGTCAACAGATCATTGGGAGCGCTGGGAGCCCCTTCCGGAACGGGAAGAGCTGCGTGGACTCTGGCGGGATCTCTGCGGGTGAGGGGTCACCGGTTTCAAGGAAGAGACAATTGCTGGGGTTCCATCAGATGCGAGTTGTAGTTACGGGTTCCTCAGGAGTTCAGCCCATTGGGGCAAGTCCACAGGGGGTAGCCCTAAAGTATGTAGGAAAAGTGGCAAATCCGAGGGATGACGGAGGGTCACCAGCTTGTCATCCATGCGGACCGATAGAGCGAACGGGAAGCCCCAGAGGTACGGTATGTTTCGGTCCTGCAGGATAGTGAGTAGGGGTTTCAGAGAAGCAAGTTGCCTGAGCGTAAAATGAGAGAGGTCCGGGAACAGCTGGAGGCGCATTCCGTTGAACACCAGATCTCGTGTCTGACGGGCTTTCCGCATAATGTCCTCTTTGATCGTATAATAGTGCAGGCGACATATCACATCCCTCGGTTTCATAGGGTCATTGCTCTGCGGGCCCAGAGCCCGATGCGCTTTGTCCATTTCAATAGGGGTGAAAGGCGGATGGCTCAGAATGGAATTGAAAAGTTCCGTGAGGACCTGCAGAAGGTCTTGGGGCTGGACAGATTCAGGAAGGCCCCTCACGCGGATGTTGTTCCGCCTGTTGCGGTTTTCCAAGTCATCAAATTGGGAGTGAAGTAACTGCTGGTGCTGAATCTGGGTGTCAAGGTCCGAGCGGAGAGAGTCCACAGCCCCCTGGACTGAAGTTTTGAGCGGAGAGAGTCCACATCAGTTTGGACCTCCTGGAGGTCCTGACGCCAGGAGGTGTGCAGGTTTGTCGCCAGAGAGTAGAGATCCTGCTTGGAAGGTAGGAGTGTCAGGAGCGCCTGAAGCTCCGGGTGACCTTTCAGTATATGGTGCGCAGTTGCGGGTGGTAGGATAGGTTGCGCCGGATCCTGAGCGGGCAGAGAAGGTGCCACATCTAGGTGTTGTAGCTGGGCACCCTCATGTGAGGAGCTGATGGCACGCACAGGGGTGAGTGGTGCCCGACGGTCATCACCCCCATTTAGGGGCCAGGAGGAGGGGCTGGAGGACCCCCAGGAGTGGGCTGGGGAGGCAGCAGGACCCGCAGGTGGAGACTGTGGAGGAGCAAATGGATCCATGGAGGTGGGGCCCAGCAGGGAGGGGAGTCCAGGGCCAGGTCTCAACAGAGAACGGAGTTCAAGGGGGTCCATAGTGGGAAACAGGAGCAGGGACCCCTGTGAAGAGGCCTGGGGACTGGGTGGGGGCTGTGTCACAGGGGAGTCAGGGGCTACTGCAGCAGATTCGGCCTGGTCCTCACCCTCTAGCAGTGAGGGAGATAGAGGCACAGAGTCCAGCTGAGAACCCAGAGAGGGTGGTCCGGGAGCAGGAGAGCTCGATAGGAGCTGTGACGGAGCCCCAGCTGTGAGCACTGGCCCTGAAGATGGCGCCTGAAAAGCCCGGGATGAAGGGGGCGTGGTGAAGAGCGCCTGGCCTCATGGGGAAGAAGATGGCGCTGGGAGACATTGGAGGACCGGGGCCAGGCACACGGGGGACTCTACGTCCAGGAGGGAGATGTCCCGTGGGGAGCACGGCAGCCCCGACTCAGCCTGGGAAGATCGCGGCTCCGGGATGGCAGGTGAGTCACAGCGCACAGCTTTCTTTGCGCTCGTCGGCAGCAGTGGTGTGGGAGGACGGGAGTCCCGGGGCAGGGCCACAGCGTTGAGGGCTGGTTTGCTCCGACTGGAGCACGGAGAAAAAGTTTGAGATGGGAACCCCCGAGGCAGCAGGGGTTTCCCTTGCCTTAGAGGACTTTCTGTGCCCCTTATACCTCATGAAAGCGGCTGTTTTCCCCGTAGGAACGGCGGTAAGGGACGGAGCTCAGCAAAGCAGCGTCCTCACGGCAGCATGGCAGGTCACGCCCCCCTCAGAAAATATTTTATTCAAGAAGTAATAGATGCTTTCAAGAAACTTTCAGCAGATGTGATTGGTAAATCCACAGTAGGTAAATTTAACGTCTTAATGACCACTAATATGCCTTTTTACAGTGGTCATTAAAGATCCTTCTTCTAGTTTGCCATGTTTTTAAGACAGTGCAGTAATCATGGAAGCTCAGCTGGGCTCCAGCTGTAACTTTCAGGAGCAGAGAAACCTCCACTCCCGGTAGAGTAACCCTATTCATGCTACATGCATCATCTCATGCAGAATACATGTTGAAATGCCTATAATAAATGATCCTTGTGAGCAAAGGCTTTTATTACAAAATAAATCAATAATATGGCCATGCAATGTACTAAAAACGGATTAAGGCTGCTTTCACACTATAAAATACTTCCGTTATAAACGCCTGTCATAAAAACCTTGAAAATCCGCCGTTAAACGGCAGTTAGAAAATCCCTAACAGCCGTTAGAAAATCCCATTATAGTCTATGGAATTTTTCTAATAGCCGTTTTACCATTACCTATTAACATTTTAACTATTTCTCCCATTACTATCACCCGTCACTAAATAATGGCTGTTAATAATAACGGGCGATAACGGGTTAGAACGGCTATTAGAAAAATCCCATAGACTATAGTGGGACATTCAACCCCTAACGGCCGATTTTCAAGATTTTTATGACGGGCGTTTATAACGGAAGTATTTTTATAGTGTGAAAGCAGCCTAATCTGTACTCTTTGGGGGTAATTTATCAACCAGTTTACAACACATTCTGGGCATATGGGGTGGGGGGGATTTATCAAAACCTGTTCAGAGAAAAAGTGGAGAAGTTGAGAAGTTGCCCATAGCAGCCAATCAGATTGCTTCGTTAATTATTAATTGCTTGGTTGCTATGGGCAACTGATCAGTGTTTCCTGTGCACAGGTTTTGATTAATCTCCCTCATAATGTGTACAATTGAACAAAATAATAGCATACATCATAGAGATTTCTGGCATATATTGTATAATCTGTGAACAGGACAGGTTTAATATGCGGCAATACATAATACTGCCACATAATAAATATATGCGTGACAGTGGACTAAGGGAGACCCTTTATTACAAGGAATTAGATCATTTAAAATGGCCTGACGAAGCGCTGCGGCGCGTAAATGGGCTGTCTCCGTTCTATGTACCCCCGCATCTTTTCCATCCTGCTCCCCTGCATGTAACTTGTAAGAACACTACAATAAAGAAGCCTCTGACTGAACATACTCGGTGAGTGCTCCACAGTTCTTTTTCTTCTTGTTCAGTATTCACTTGCTGTTGTGTGGATAGCACCGAAGAGGTGTCAGGTACGGCTTCAAGGAGACTGTGTGAAGCAAGTGTGGTTGTTTGCCGTATACCGTGCAGCTTAGGGAAGGTACCGAGACCACCATCTTCTTTGCATAGATCATTTTAAATCATTAAATGTCATCGTTATCCATGTAGTTTGTGTTTGTACACCCAGCATTGCTTGCATACATTGATACAGGAAAATTGGCATGTATAGTAAGGGACACATATGCACCTTCAGTACTGATCTGATCCATGTATGTATAGCACACAACAGCCCCAAGACATCTTATCCCCTATCCAAAGGATAGGGTATAAGATGTCTGATCGCGGGGGTCCTGCCGCTGGGGAGCCCCGCAATCTAGCATGCAGCACCCACCTGTAAGTACTGCCGGAAGCGCTGCAGGTTCTCAGTCTTTTGCCTCCCGACCATGGGGACGGATTATCGTGACGTCACGACTCCGCCCCCATGTGACGTCACACCCCGCCCCCTCAATGCAAGTCTATGGGACTCCTTTGGATAGGGGATAAGATGTCTTGGAGCCGGAGTACCCCTTTAATCACAAGAGGAAATTTATTTATTTAAAAATAACAAGAAAGATACATCCACAATGTTTTTCTGCAATAACTTGACTGACAAAAGTAATAATGAATAAAAATGTAAATGAAAATTAACTGATGAAAATCAGACATTGCTTTTTAACAGAATCATTTTGAAAAAAAAAAGAATAATGAAACTGGACAAAAATTATAGTTCCTAAACTTAATCTTTTGTTGCACAACCTATTGAGGCAGTCACTGCAGTCCAGCGATTTCTGTAACTCTTATATTCTATAACTCTATGTTCAGATGTCAGAATGTCCGCTCGGAAAATCACAGTGTGGACTGTGGGTGCCAGCAGGAGATGCCGGCACAAGGACCACTCGGGAGGGTTGTAAGGGGTTAATGTCTATCCCTGGTGGTCTAGAGCAAGGAGTTAAAGGGGTCCTTTAGGGGTCAAATATGTTAATATATATATATATATATATATATATATATATATATATATATATATATTACATAACATGTTAACATAGGTAAGATAATTTTCCATAACCAATAATACCAGTATACAAGGAAGAAATATATAGCACCACAACTGGATAATACCACCATACTGTACTAAATAAAACCACTTTACACAGACCAGTATTCATACAGTGATCATATAGAGGTAGATACCAGCTGTACACAGGATCTGTATACCTTATAAGTAATTATATACAGGACAATATAGAGGTAGATACCAGCTGTACACAGTGTCTATATACCATATAAGTGATTATATACAGGACCATATAGAGGTAGATACCAGCTATACACAGGATCTGTATACCATATTAGTAATTATATACAGGACCATATAGAGGTAAATACCAGCTATAGGCAAGATAAGATGATTACATCCAGGGACTCACAATTACGTCTTTTCTTATCGGCACCATCCTCTTTTCTTCTCCATCCGGATCAGACCACCATGTTGACTTTTTCTAGCTGAAACATATCTTTTAACATCTGCAAGACAAACATTTTTTTAAGTGCCCTCCCCTGCTCTACACAATTTCTCCATCTATAGTTCCCCAAACTGTAATAATGCCCTCCTAGGTGTCCTGCACAGTAAAAGGACAGGTAGGTAGGTAGCCAGATAACAAGGTAGGTAACCAAGCAGGTAAGTAGCTAGCTAGAAAGTTAGGTAGCCAAGTATGTAATCAGGTAGTTAGGTAGACAGGCATGTCAGTATCCATGTAGCTAGCTAGGTAGTTAGGTAACAAGATATGTAGGTAGGTAGATAGATATCAATTTAGGTAGCAAGGTCTGTAGGTAGGTAACTAGGTAGGTAATTAGGTAGCCATGTATTTAGGAAGTTTGGTAGACAGGTATGTAGGATGGTAATTCTGTAGCCAGGTATGTAGGTAGGTAGTTGGGTATCCAGGTAGTTAGATAGGCAGGTATGTAGGTAGATAGTTAGGTAGCCAGGTATGTAGGTAGGTAGTTAGGTAAACAGGTGTGTGGGTAGTTAGGTAGCCAGGTTGGTAGGTAGTAAGGCAGTAGGTAAGGTATGTAGGTAGATAGGTAAACCCCCAACCCCTTTTGTGCCAGGTTGAAGTAAAAAAAAAAAAAAAAACAGATACTTATCTATCCCACGCAGCAATCTCCTCTGCACTACCACCGGGCGTACTCTTCTTTTACAATGCAGGCATCGATGAGTGACGTCATTGGCGCCTGCACTGCTCAGTGGGCATGGAGGTCACATCTCCTCTCAGTGTAGGTCGCAGATGCGGCTCACACTGAGAGGAGGCTTACAACTGAGCCATGCATACAGCTAAAAGTGTTAGCCTGGCGATCCGGGACAAGTGTCCTGGATCCCCAGTAGCTGGGGTGGATGTGGGTGTAAATTAAGTACTTTACTGAATATTCTCTCCATGGTGTCTGTGTGCCTCTGACCAGGTGCACAGTGCACGAACAGGAGCTGTCATGCTGCCATTACTGCTTACTTCCAAGCTGTGTCTTAATTTTCCCCTTAAAGGGGTACTCCACTGGACAGCGTGTGAAACATTTAGTTCCAAATGCCAGACTATTAGCGGGGGGGGGGCCAGGGGAGCTGTAGCTCCTTTTACACCCGAGGCAAGCCCCAAGCCCAGAAAAGTCTAGATATAACTTTTTGATCACCTTATAAAAAATTTCTCATATGAAGTGACCAAAAATGAGCAATTCTGGACTATTTTTTACATTTACACCGTTCACCGTACGGTTTAATTAACATTATATTTTAATAGTCTCGACATTTCCACATGTAGCGATACCACTTATGTTTATTTTTGTACATTATTTTTATTTAAAGAAAATTGGAAACTTTTATTAGGAAAGGGGCTTATTCACATATATACGCACTTTTTAAAATATTTTAATCACTATTTTTCAGTCTCAATAGGGACTTATGTGTTACTGGGGGGTGTTCTACTTCTCCAGTTTATGTGGTGCATTTTGTGGTTGGGGATGGAGCTGTGTACCGAGCTGTGGACGTCCTTTCTCTCCCCCTGCTGTGTCTTCTGAGCTGCGTTCTCCATCCCCCGGGAGGGGAGATAAGGGGGCGTGGCTTAATTATGTTATGCAAACGTGCGACCTCGGGCTCTGCTGTCAGCTGGGGGCCGCCGCCCCCTCCATACACCCTGAGCGCCGGTGTGAGGTGCAGACTTGCATCCGCTCCTGCGCCTCACACCGCCATTAAAGAAAATAAGGGGGAAGTCGGTCTGTCCCTGCTTGCCCGATACAGAGCTATATCTATAAAAAATTCACCTGCCCGGCGCCCGAAACTACTTGTCCCGGGCGTCGGGTTATAGGATTTCCACATCCCTGCCCTAGTGATGTCACGCCACACCCCCTCAATTCAAGTCTATGGGAGGGGGCGTAATGGTGTTGCCAACTAAATGTTCTGAATGCTAGCCAGTGGAGTACCCATTTAAATATAACAGAATCTGCAACAGAGGCTTATTGTTACGCCGAGCGGTCCTGGTCCCCGCTCCTCCCCGGAGCGCTCACAGCGTTCTCCTGTTCGCAGCGCCCCAGTCAGACCCGCTGACCAGGTGCGCTGCGATAATGTCCCCAGCCGGGATGCGATTCGCGATGCGGGACGCGCCCGCTCGCGGTGCGCGCCCGCTCGCGGTGCGCATCCCGACCCGCTTACTATACTCGCTCCCCGTCTGTGCTGCCCCGGCGTGCGCGGCCCCGCTCCCTAGGGCTCGTGCGCGCCGGGTCTTTGCGATTTAAAGGGCCGGTGCGCCACTGATTGGCGCATGGGTTTTAATTAGTGTGTTCACCTGTGCATGTTCCCTGCATCTGGAGATGATGTCGGACCAGTTTCCAACTGAAAGGTCAAAGGTGGCTTTCGTGGTCAGCCTTCTGTCTGGGAAAGCCCTGTCATGGGCCACACCGCTCTGGGACCACAATGATCCTGTCACTGCCTCTGTACACTCTTTCTTCGCGGAGATTCGAAGTGTCTTCGAGGAACCAGCCCGAGCCTCTTCTGCCGAGACTGCCCTGCTGAACCTGGTCCAGGGTAATTCTTCTGTTGGCGAGTACGCCATCCAATTCCGTATTCTTGCCTCCGAATTGTCCTGGAATAACGAGGCCCTCTGCGCGACCTTCAAAAAAGGCCTATCCAGTAACATCAAAGATGTGCTGGCCGCACGAGAAATCCCTGCTAACCTGCATGAATTTATTCATCTGGCCACCCGCATTGACATGTGTTTTTCCGAAAGGCGTCAGGAGCTCCGCCAGGATATGGACTTTGTTCGCACGAGGCGGTTTCTCTCCCCGGCTCCTCTCTTCTCTGGTCCACTGCAATCTGTTCCTGTGCCTTCCGCCGTGGAGGCTATGTAAGTAGACCGGTCTCGCCTGACACCTCAAGAGAGGACACACCGCCGCATTGAGAACCTATGCCTGTACTGTGCCAGTACCGAACACTTCTTGAAGGATTGTCCTATCCGACCTCCACGTCAGGAAAGACGCACTCCGACTCCGCACAAAGGTGAGACAGCTCTAGGTGTGAACTCTGCTTATCCACGTCTTACTGTGCCTGTGCGGATTTCTTCTTCTACCTTCTCCTTCTCCTTCTTGGATTCCGGATCTGCAGGAAATTTTATTTTGGAACAGGTTCAACATCCCAGTGATCAGCCTCGCCAGGCTACTCTACATCGCCTCTATTAATGGTGAAAGATTGGACTGTACTGTGCAGTACCGCACGGAACCCCTCTTAATGTGCATTGGACCCCATCATGAAAAGATTGAATTTCTGGTCCTCTCTAACTGCACTTCTGAAATTCTTCTTGGACTACCTTGGCTTCAACGCCATTCCCCTACCCTCGATTGGACCACCGGGGAAATCAAGAACTGGGGTACTACTTGCCACAAAAAGTGTCTTATGTCTGCTCCCAGTCCTGTCAGTCAAAACCCTATGGCTCCTCCGATACCAGGTCTCCCCAAGGCCTATCTGGACTATGCTGATGTTTTTTGCAAAAAACAAGCAGAGACTTTGCCTCCTCACAGGCCTTATGACTGTCCTATTGATCTCCTCCCTGGTACTACTCCACCCCGGGGCAGAATCTATCCTCTGTCTGCTCCGGAAACACAAGCCATGACGGAGTACATCCAAGAACATTTTAAAAGAGGATTTATCCGCAAGTCTTCCTCCCCTGCCGGAGCTGGATTCTTCTTCGTCTCCAAAAAAGATGGCTCCTTACGACCATGCATTGATCACTGCGGTCTTAATAAAATCACTATAAAAAACCGCTATCCCCTACCTCTTATCTTGGAACTCTTTGATCGCCTACGTGGCGCCAACATATTTACCAAATTGGATTTAAGAGGTGCATATAATCTCATCCGCATCAGGGAAGGGGACGAGTGGAAGACGGCATTTAACACCAGAGATGGACACTTTGAATATCTGGTTATGCCTTTTGGGCTTTGCAACGCCCCTGCCGTCTTCTAGGACTTTGTAAATTAAATTTTTCGTGATCTATTATATACCTGTGTTGTGGTCTACCTGGACGATATTTTGATTTTTTCTTCTAACCTAGAAGAACACCGCCGGCATGTCCGCATGGTTCTTCAGAGACTTTGGGACAATCAGTTATATGCCAAGATGGAAAAATGTCTCTTTGAATGTCAATCTCTTCCCTTCCTAGGATATTTAGTCTCTGGCCAGGGACTCCAAATGGACCTGGACAAACTATCAGCCGTGTTGGATTGGCCACGCCCCTCCGGACTCCGAGCTATCCAACGTTTCTTGGGGTTTGCCAATTACTACAGACAATTTATTCCACATTTTTCCACTATTGTGGCCCCAATTGTGGCCCTAACCAAGAAAAACGCCAACCCTAAGTCCTGGCCTCCTCAAGCGGAAGAGGCGTTCAACCGTCTCAAAACTGCCTTTTCTTCTGCTCCCATACTCTCCAGACCTGATCCATCTAAACCCTTCTCTCTGGAGGTAGACGCCTCCTCGGTGGGAGCTGGAGCTGTACTCCTACAGAAAAATTCTTCCAAACATGCTGTTACTTGTGGTTTCTTTTCTAGGACCTTCTCTCTGGCGGAGAAAAACTACTCCATTGGTGATCGAGAAGTACTGGCCATAAAACTGGCTCTCGAGGAATGGAGGCACCTGCTGGAGGGGTCCAAATACCCAGTTATTATATACACCGATCACAAGAATCTCTCTTATCTTCAGTCTGCCCAACGGCTGAACCCTCGCCAGGCTAGGTGGTCGTTGTTCTTTGCCCGTTTTAACTTTGAGATTCATTTTGGCCCCGCTGACAAGAACATTAGGGCTGACGCTCTCTCTCGTTCCTCGGATGCCTCTGAAATGGAAGCCTCCCTGCAACACATTATTCCTCCTGACTGTCTGATCTCCACTTCTCCAGCTTCCATCAGACAAACTCCTCCAGGAAAGACCTTCGTCCCTCCACGCCAGCGCCTCAGGATTCTAAGGTGGGGACACTCCTCACACCTCGCCGGCCATGCTGGCATCAAAAAATCCACCCAACTCATCTCTCGTTTTTATTGGTGGCCTACCCTGGAAGCAGATGTTGCTGATTTTGTTCGGGCTTGTACAGTCTGTGCCCGGGACAAGACTCCTCGCCAGAAGCCTGCCGGTCTCCTCCATCCTCTGCCTGTTCCCGGGCTACCATGGTCTCAGATTTCTATGGACTTTATTACAGACTTACCTTTATCCCATGGCAACACAGTTGTTTGGGTGGTCGTTGATCGTTTCTCCAAGATGGCACATTTTATTCCTCTTCCAGGTCTTCCTTCTGCGCCTCAGTTGGCGAAACAATTTTTTGTGCACATTTTTCGCCTTCACGGGCTTCCTACGCATATCGTCTCGGATAGAGGCGTTCAATTTGTGTCGAAATTCTGGAGGGCCCTCTGTAATCAGCTTAAAATCAAATTAAGCTTCTCGTCTTCTTATCATCCCCAATCCAATGGGCAAGTGGAAAGAGTTAATCAGGTTCTTGTTGACTATTTGCGACATTTTGTTTCCTCCCGCCAGGATGACTGGGCCGATCTCCTACCATGGGCCGAATTCTCGTACAATTTCAAAGTCTCTGATTCTTCCGCTTAATCCCCATTCTTTGTGGTGTACGGCCGTCACCCTCTTCCCCCCCTCCCCACTCCCATGCCTTCTGGTTTGCCCGCTGTTGATGAGGTGACTCGGGACTTCTCCACCATCTGGAAAGAGACTCAAAACTCTCTCATACAGGCCTCATCCCGGATGAAGAAACATGCCGACAAAAAAAGAAGAACTCCTCCTGTCTTTTCTCCTGGAGACAAAGTGTGGCTCTCCGCCAAGTATGTCCGCTTTCGTGTCCCCAGTTATAAACTGGGACCACGTTATCTTGGTCCTTTTAAAATCAAATGCCAAATCAACCCTGTTTCCTACAAACTCCTTCTTCCTCCTTCTCTCCGTATTCCTAATGCTTTTCATGTCTCTCTCCTTTAACCACTCATTCTTAACCGCTTCTCTCCTAAGGTTGTTGCTCCTACTCCTGTCTCCGGGTCCTCTGACATCTTCTCGGTTAAAGAAATTCTGGCATCCAAGACGGTCAGAGGTAAAAAAAAAATTCTTTTAGATTGGGAGAATTGCGGCCCGGAGGAGAGGTCATGGGAACCCGAGGACAACAACCTTGACAAGGACCTTATCCACAGATTCTCAGGTTCTAAAAAGAGGGGGAGACCCAAGGGGGGGGGTACTGTTACCCGGAGCGCTCACAGCGTTCTCCTGTTCGCAGTGCCCCGGTCAGACCCGCTGACCTGGTGCGCTGCGATAATGTCCCCAGCCGGGATGCGATTCGCGATGCGGGACGCGCCCGCTCATGGTGCGCATCCCGACCCGCTTACCAGACTCGCTCCCTGTCTGTGCTGCCCCGGCGTGCGCGGCCCCGCTCCCTAGGGCGCGCGCGCCAGGTCTTTGCGATTTAAAGGGCTGGTGCGCCACTGATTGGCGCATGGGTTTTAATTAGTGTGTTCACCTGTGCACTTCCCTATATTACCTCACTTCCCCTGCACTTCCTTGCCGGATCTTGTTGCCATTGTGCCAGTGAAAGCGTTCCTTGTGTGTTCCTAGCCTGTGTTCCAGACCTCTTGCCGTTGCCCCTGACTACGATCCTTGCTGCCTGCCCTGACCTTCTGCTACGTCCGACCCTGCTCTTGTCTCATCCCTTGTACCGCGCCTATCTCAGCAGTCAGAGAGGTTGAGCCGTTGCCGGTGGATACGACCTGGTTGCTACCGCCGCTGCAAGCCCATTCCGCTTTGCGGCGGGCTCTGGTGAAAACCAGTAGCAACTTAGAACCGGTCCACCGACACGGTCCACGCCAATCCCTCTCTGACACAGAGGATCCACCTCCAGCCTGCCGAATCCTGACACTTATGACGGTAGTGATAGTATGAACAGAGCCTTTACCTGTATGATGGGAACTATTAAGGGGTTATCCAGCATTTAAAATACTGCTGATTTATTTATAAAACTGTACCACAATTGTCTACAGTCTTGGTTGGGTGTGAGTTTGCAGCTCAGCTGTATTGCAATGAATGGAGCCAAGTTCTAATACCACACACAAGCTGTGGACAGATGTCAGTAATTAGTTCTGTTTTGCTGTTGCATGATAACCCCTTTAACATTAATATTAAAGGGGTATTCCAGTTAAAAACTATTTTTTTTTTCATATCAACTGGCTCCAGAAAGTTAAACAGATTTGTAAATTACTTCTATTAAAAAAATCTTAATCCTTCAAGTACTTATCAGCTTCTGAAGTTGAATTGCTCTTTTCTGTCTGACAACAGTGCTCTCTGCTGACAACTCTGTCTGTCTCAGGAACTGTCCAGAGTGGGAGCAAATCCCCATAGCAAACCTCTCCTGCTCTGGACAGTCCCTGAGACTGACAGAAGAGTCAGCAGAGAGCACTGTGGTCAGATAGAAAAGAACAACTCAACTTCTGCAACTGATGATCGACGGAGGAGCACGTGACGACAGGATGTGAGGTCGTCAGCTCCTGAAGGGTCCGGGGCTTCGCCGCTGCCCCACCGCCGTGCCTCCCCGCCAACCCCCCCCCCCCCCCTACGCCGGCAGATATACAACAGCCGGCCCTAAATGATAACAGAAGATCTCTATACTTACCCCCGAGCTGGAAGGTGGGTACAAGGTACCTGGGAATATGATGAAGGTTCCCAGGGAAGACGGGGAACCGTTACCTGGACGGGTCCACTCCGGGTTTTCATCCTCGCCAGCGCTGTCCTCCAGGACCAGAGAGAGCGGACTGCAGAGGGGCTCTCAGGAAGCAGTCACGTGACCGGCCCGACAGGAAGTGTGTCCGGCCTCACTCCACAACGGACCCGGCGGCTGTATGGATCCCGGCAGCTACGGAACTCCCCTTGACACCATGGCGTGAAGTCCACAAAGTCTGGGTATGTAAGTACCCTTAATAAGAACATGTAAGAGGGGGAATGTTGGACTGTAATATGGCCTGACACCTCGGAATATCAGGTGGAATAATGGGTGGACACGCTCTCTCTCTATCTTGAAGCGGTATATGAACGGAGCGATATATTAGAAAAATGATCGCTTAGCTTGCTATTGGGCTTAAGGGATGGAAGATGGCTGGTCTGTGGAATCATTAGGGGGAAATGCAAAAGAGTCATGGTGTTGCATCTGAAGTGGAGTTTGGTTATATGTGGGAAAAGGGATGCCATTTGAAAGATTGTATGTACCCACCTGCCTTTTTTGTAATTATACAATATGTGAGGCAGCCAGAAGCTGTAGTAAAGAAAATGTAATGCTCTGAATATAAGGACTGCAATTGGAGGAAGAGAATTCTGCATTACTGTCCTGGCGAGCCTGAATGAATCCTGCAAGAGGCTGAGTGATAAATCAATCTTCACGATATTCAAGGTATGGCATCGCACCACGCTGAGATACTAGGGGGGGGGAGGAAGAAGGAGTAATTCAAAAAAAGTGTAACTACTGCCCCCCAATAATCAGTATCTGCAGGGGAGCAAACTAATAAAGATGCCACCAAACCCAATCAGAGGAAATCTGGCAGGGGTGGAATGGAGACGGCACTGAGTTCTAAAATGGATAAATATTTAAAATCCCCACACAATGTAATGAAAACAAGGACCCAGAAATTAATAAACCATGACCCTGAGGATAGCGTGGGATCCAGATATGTACCCCTACATATAGAAGGAAGTACTCAGGAAGATCTAGAGAGAGAAGGGCAGAACCCGCAAGTGTTAAGTACAATCCTGGCCGGAGTGGACAGATGTAATAAAGCCCTGGAGGACTTGTCAGGCAAATTTTGCTCTATGAGCTCTGATCTGGCTTCTATAAGAGAGGACACGGTTAAAATCAAAGACAGAGTAAAATAAATTGAAAAAGCGGTCCCCCGAATAGAAAAGGAAGTGGGGGAAATGAAGAAAGAAAGGCAAGAGGTTTTTGAAGACAACAGACTACTGAAAGACAAAATTACTGACTTGGAGGATCGGTCGCGCCGAAACAATCTGCGGATTGTCGGCTTTCCCGAAGGGGAAGAGAAGGGGACAGCACAGTTTTTTGAAGATTGGCTTAAGGGGGCATTTGGAACAACGGAACTCTCTGCGCTCTTCCATGTTGAACGAGCGCACAGGGTACCAGGAAAACCCCCACCCCCAGGCATGCCTCCTAGAACGGTCCTGATTAAAATTCTTAGTTCACGGTACAGGGACGGGCTTTTGAAACTATCTAGGGAGAAAGGTGCAATTACAGTGGGGAATTCTAAGGTTTACTTATACCCTGATTTCTCCAAGGCTACACAACAGAAAAGAATGTCCTTTTCAGCATACAGTTTTCCCTACTGTTTCCGGCAAGGATGAGGGTCACCTATGAGGGGCGGACCCTCTTCTTTGATTCCGGACCAGAGGTTTTTAACTGGCTGGAGGGGCTGGGTCTGAATCAAGGGAAATAGATGGGTTGTTGGCTTTCCTCCTTTCTTTTATTCTTTTTTAGGGTGGTGGGGCAGGGGGGGCAGATACCCAGACGTGTAGGGAGTAAGTGAAGTTAGGAGATTCATGCGTAATACATGGATCTGTATTGTTAAGGGGGTGGGAGGGGAAACCAGCCGTTGCACCTGACCTAAGTGTTCTGCTCCTGCTTAGTGATAACTATGGGGGCGAAGGTTCAACCTCAGTGAAAGGGGAAAGAAGGTGAGAAAGGAGAACAAAATTATAGTCTGGACTATACGAGGGGTTAAGGAAAAATGTAAAAGGATAGCAATGTTTGACAGGATTAGGAACTACCTTCCCGCATTAGTGTGTATTATTGAGACACACCTTACAAGAGAAACGGAAAATCTTCTTACACGTAGCTGGGCAAAAGAGATTTATCACTCCACCCACTCAAACTTCTCCGCAGGGGTGACAGTAATAATTCATAGGGGGATTGATATACATGTTACAAGGTCTGTAAAAGATGGAAGTGGTAGATATATATTCTTACAAGCTATTTGGGAAGAAAGGAAGGTGGTCCTTGCATTCGTATATATATCCCCCACCCTTTACAGCTGAGGTTTTTGGGAAGCTATTAGAATTTGTCGGGGATATGGAGAGTTACAGTTTATATGTGCTGGGGGATCTAAATGGAGTGATGGACAAACAATTAGACTGGCAGGGTAGGGAACTACCAGAAAGAGAAACACAAATGAAAAAATGGTGTAGAGAGATGGGGTGGTTAGATGCCTGGCGGGAATTGCACCCAGCAGAAAAAGTATATTCATGCTTTAATAAAACACATAAGACAGCCTCCAGAATAGATTATGTATTGGTTTACAGCGAAGCGATGGGGGAAATTAGTGAGGTAATAAATGAACCTAAAAGTCTTTCAGATCACACAATGGTGGTTTGTTCCATAAAAAGAAGGGTAAATGAGGAAGGGGTAGTAAGGAGTATGTACATTAACCCCCACTGGCTAACAATAGAGGAGGTGGTGGGAGGAGTGAAAGAGGAAATTATTTCCTTTTGGGAAATCAATAAGGGGTCGGCGGACCTACTTGTTGTCTGGGGGTATACTATGCAGAAATATTGCAAGATTCAAGAAGAAATGTAAACAGAATGAAATAGAGTTAAAGGGAAAAAATTAGACAAGCAGAACAAGAATTCACAAACTCCCCCTCCAGAGAGAATTGGGGAAAACTTAGTCAGGAACAGGACTTATGTCAGAAAATGTTGTTGGAAAAGGCGCAGCATGCTCTTTTCTTTAAGGGTTATAAAACGTACTCAGAAGCGGGGAAACCAAAAAAGTTAGTATTAGGCATGATTAAAAATAAAAAATAAATCCTAGGAGTATTCATATTTTAAGAAATAAAGAGGGAGTGGAAGTTAGGGACCCTGTGGAGATGGAAAAAACAGCAGTAGAATACTATCAGAAACTATACTCGAATGAAGGATAGGCTTCGGAGAGGGAGATACAGGAATATCTGTCGAAACTTAATTTACCAGTCTTGGAGAAGGAGGAAAAAGATATTATGGAACGGGATGTCGGCCTGGAGGAGATCAGAGAAGCACTTAAATCTTCCCCGCGTAACTCTGCGCCAGGATCAGACGGTATGGTTTTTGAAATCTACAAAACTTTTGAGGATTCGCTACTTCCTTTATTACACAAAGTTTTCAGTGAATCTTTAGTGAGAGGGGTGATGCCCCTATCAATGTCTGAAGCAATCATCTCCCTGATTCCAAAGAAGGGGGGGGGGGGGATGGTGATGATATGGACTCCTTCAGGCCGATGTCCCTCTTAAATACTGATTTAAAGATTTATGCGAAGGTATGGGCTAGACGTCTGCAAAAAGTAATTACCAGTCTGATAGGTGAAGAACAAAAAGGATTTATCCCAGGGAGAAGTATGTATAGTAATATTAGAAGAGTCTATTTAAACATGCAATGTGCAGAGGGGGGGGGGACCCCACTCCATCCTGTCGCTTGATGCGCTAAAAGCGTTCGACAGGGTGGAGTGGGATTTCCTCCTCGGTGTTATACAGGGAATTAATCTGGGGAAATTTTTATTGAGGGTAGTGGAGATGCTATATAATAAACCCAAGGCAAGGATTAACCTTAATAATAGATTAACTAGTAACATGGTGGAAATGCAAAGGGGCACAAGGCAGGGGTGTCCATTGTCCCCAATGCTATTTGCATTATGTGTAGAACCACTGGCGCAAAAATTCAGAGAAAGGGATTTGGTCTTGGAGGGAAGAGCGAAAGCATTGTACTCTATGCAGATGACATAATTCTGTTTATTAGGGATTATGAAAAGAAAATAACAGGAGTAATTAGTATGGTAGAGGAATTTGGCAACCTATCTGGATTTAGAATTAACTGGGGGAAATCAGCAGTATTGCAGTTATCTGAAAGAAGAGTAGATGATAGAGATGAAACATTGATTATACAGAAGAGGGACAGAATAGAGTACCTAGGGATAAAAATCACTCGGGAAATATAAGATTTTACACAATTAAATATAGTCCCCCTAAAAAATAAGATCAGAGGGAAAGTAACGATCTGGAAAAAACTTCCCCTGGGTATGGCAGATAGGATATTAATGGCGAAAATGATACTATTGCCAATGGCTCCACATGTGATCCGAGCAGCACTGGTATGGGTTAGTGATAAGTATTTTAAACTGCTACAAAAAGAAATAAATGAGTTGGTATGGGGTCATAAACAAATTCGTATGAAAACAGAATTATTATGTTCCCCAGTTCAAATGGGAGGTTTGGGTATCCCTGTATTTAAATGGTACTATATAGCGTCACAGGTAGAGTTTATGCAGAGGGAATCGACACAACTCGCTGGGGACAGGCCGTGTTGCGCAGTCTCGCGAGACCCTGCGTGCTCACGTGACGCACTGACCTAGCGTGTACGAGAAGCGCGCAGGGAGCGAGAAGAGGGCGGAGACGACCGGCGTAGAAGAAGCGCCGACATCACCGCAATGGCAAAGGCTCAGAGAAACGGGTAGGTTAGAGGAAAACGAAAGGCGGGACGCCCGAACACCGGCAGGGGCCGGGAGGGGTGGGAAAGTCGGAAAACAGAGCACTAGCGCCAGGGAAGGAACAACTGCTACAAGAGTGGGAAAATACAATAGAAAAAAAAGACAATAGGAAATGGAAAAAACACAGGGCCCGGCGTATGAAGTATCTACACCGGGTACAGAAAAAGAATATAGGGTGACATAAGAATATGAAACAGTTATCTCTGTCACAAGATCTAAGATACTGGAGCAATACTTATCTGATGTTACCACTGCTACTGAGCAGAAAGAAAGAGGAGGAGGTGGAGCTGGATTCGGTTAATATGGAGCAAGGTGGAATAGAATTGGTCGGAATGTAAAGGGGGTGTAGGTGGTTGCTAGGTGACCAGCACTTACCCCTTTTTTTTTTCTCGTGTTATTACATTACATTGCATTTCTTTCTGCTATTGGGCTGAATAAAGAAGGATAATGCATTTGATATGAGCCGCCTGTCTGCCATAAAATCGATAAATATTAAAAAGTTTTTAGATAAAGGGGAAGTCACGGAGTTGAGCGTATTTGAATTAGTGGAGAGTGGTAGAGTGAAACACTATGAAAAAAATTAAGTATATTTGGTAAGATTACTTATTAAGTCATGGGATTAGTTGAGGAAAGCACTAGGGATAAAAGGTAGTTTATTGTACACAGGGCTCTGGGAAAATTTTAACTTCCGAGAACTCAATAAAATAAGTCATTATGTAAATTGGGAAAAATTAGAAATTAATCGAGTGGCACAATTAGTTTTGGATAAAATAATAATTGGGTGGGACACATTGGCAGGAAAATATAGATAAAAAATCCTTTTTTGAATACACACAAGTAAGGGATGCATGGGTTAAAGATAGACACAATCCAAGATGGTTAGTGGAGGAACACATAATGATGGACACTATTTTTAGTTTACAGGATAGCACGAAAAAAATAATGGGTAAAATATACAAGGGAATTGTAGAAGCAGTATCTAGCCGTAAGACCTCAAAAAGGAGAGATAAATGGATGGGAGAAGTAGGTGAGATTTCTGATGAAGAATGGAGAGAAATCTTTCATAACATTAACCTTGCATCAGCAAATGGAAATCACAAAATATCCTTAATAAAAATAATTCACAAATTACCATATACACCGAAATTTCTGCATAGTATGGCAAAAAGCGGGGACTCTGACTGCCCCAAATGCCTAGCACCTGATGCAGATCTGATACATATGCTTTGGGGCTGCCCCCAAGTACAGAAATTATGGGAAGAGATCTTTAATAAAATAGACCAAAACTTTAAGACCCAACTCCCCAGGGATATTAGAACAGCTATCCTAGGAATAGGACTGAGTAAACAAAAAAGTAAATTGATAATCAATAAACTGTTAGGTATTACGAAAATCTGTATACTTAGGAAATGGTTTGCCCCTGAAGGTACGAATATAAAGGAATGGAGCTGTGTTGTGGAAAAAATTAAAATTTACGATATAAAATATAATAAGAACAGAAAAAAAAGGCAACAGAGTTTGTTTAGAATGGAAAGAATGGAAGGGTTAGGGGAAACGGCTGGTGTGAGGGGGGGGGGGGAGGAGGTGGGAACTTGAGCAGGGTTCGTTGTTTGTATTTGAATGCAATTTTGTAACTGTAATGTAAAGAATTAAATTTTTGAAAAATAAAAATTTAATATATAAAAAAAACTTCTGCAGCTGATAAGTACTGGAAGGATTAAGATTTTCTAACAGAAGTAATTTACAAATCTGTTTAACTTTCTGGAGCCAGTTCATATGAAAAAAAAAAAGTTGTTTACTGAAATACCCCTTTAAAGGGGCATTACAGCATTTAACAAATGATAATATATTTCTGGGGCTGCATAAAAATAGCAAAACTACACATATCTACCCCCCCCCCCCCCCCAGTCCCCATAGTTCCTTTTTGTCTCTTTCCAGTTCCAAATGCTTCTGTCTTCTTTATGCTTCCAAAAAGAGTGCTTGGAAGAGGGACCTTCCCAATCACTGACTGCAGGGATGTCCAATTTCGGTCAGTGACCTCTATACTTGTCAAAAAGCAATATACAGTTTTGATATGCATTCTGTTCTACTGCTGTCACACACACACGTTTTGCAAAGGAAAGAAGGCTTTATGTGTGGTGTCCCGGCTCCCCTTTGCGTCCCCCTGACTCCGAAATTGTGATACAGACAGGCATGATGACATGCATATGGTGATCTGTAACCATATTAAGGAGACGAGACACAAGATTGGGAGTCAGGTTTCCTTTACCACAGCCAATCTGAGGTCAACATAAGCCACTGGTCAGAGGAGAATGCAAATGGTAGTCTGTACCCAACATGTGGCTGCCCCTCCCTACAGTTTGGCAACTGGCTCACTTTGTGACTAGACAGGCTGTGCATAGCTTAGACTGGCCATACATCTGACTCTCTGCACCTCAGTGAGCACCACCATTGTGCCTGATAAAAAATAAAGGTGGCATGGCCCTTTCAGTCATTTAATTGGTCAGTGTGTCAGTAGCCAGCCCCTTACTGATTTCACATTTATGGCCTATTACAAGGATAGGTCATCATGTGCCTAGCCCAGGAGAACCCTTGTAACCTGTTTACACCAAGCTTCTGTACACACACAGCAGCTGGGCATAGGGTGAGAATATAGTGGGCTTAGGAGCTGCTACCTGCAGCTGACAACTGTCAGTAATGTCTGGCATTGGTGATCACTCCAATGAAGGTCATTTAACTGTTTAAATTCTGCAATCAATAGTAATCATGACATTTTAACAATTTTGGCATGCATCATTGATGCTTAGTGTGTCCAATGGCCCTGATTGGTTGCCAAGGCAGCCCGAGGCCTTGGTGCCTCCCATGACAGATCTATAGATTGCAGATTACATAGATCAATGCAATGCATATGTATTGCTTTAACCCCTTAAGGACGCAGGACGTACTCAAACGGCCCCTTTTCCGAGTCCTTAAGAACTCAGGACGTTTGAGTACGTCCTGTCAAATCCCGGCCCCCCGCCGCTAGCTGGAGGGGAGCCGGTGCCCAATGCCTGCGGAAATCGTTCAGCAGGCATCGGGGCATATCGCCCAGGGGGGTCATTATGCCCCCCCCATGTCGGCAATGGCCGCAGAGCGCTGGACAATTCAGTCCAGCGATCTGCGGCAGATTCCGGGTCAATCGGGTCTCCAGTGTACTCCCAGCATGTACGGTGCATGGTGTACATTGACTGCTGAGAGTTGGAGTTTGCAACAGCTGGAGGCACACCGGTCGTGAAACACTGAGTTAGGTAAAAAAAAAAACTCTAAGTTTCACAACCAGTGTGCCTTCAGCTGTTGCAAAACTACAACTCTCAGCAGTCACCGACAGCCAACGGGCATGCTGGGAGTTGTAGTTATGCAACCAGCAGATGCACCACTACAACTCTCAGCATGCACTTTAGCTGTTTGCGCAAGCTGGGAGTTGTAGTTATACAACAGCTGAAGGTACACTTTTCCATAGAAAAAATGTGCCTCCAGCTGTTGCAAAACCATAAGTCCCATAAGGCAATGCTGGAAGTTGTGGTGGTCTGCCTCCTGCTGTTGCATAACTACAGCTCCCAGCATGCCCTTTTTGCATGCTGGGAGCTGTTGCTAAGCAACAGCAGGAGGCTGTCACTCACCTCCAACGATCCACGCCGCGCAGGTCAGTCCCTCGTCGTCGCCGCCGCTGCTCCTGGGGCCCCGATCCCAATATTGACACCAGGGATCGGGGTCCCCAGCACCTGGGGTGCACGTCCCGCACCCGCTCCCGTCCTCCGGAAGAGGGGCGTAGCGGGTGCGGGAGTGACAACCGCAGCAGGCGCCCTGATTGGTCGGCCGGTAATCCGGCCGACGAATCAGGGCGATCGTGAGGTGGCACCAGTGCCACCTCACCCCTGCAGGCTCTGGCTGTTCGGGGCCGTCAGAGACGGCCCCGAATAGCCAGTAATTCCGGGTCACTGGAGACCCGATTGACCCGGAATTGCCGCAGATCGCTGGACTGAATTGTCCAGCGATCTGCGGCCATCGCCGACATGGGGGGGCATAATTACCCCCCCTGGGCGATATGCCGGGATGCCTGCTGAACGATTTCAGCAGGGATTCGGCTCCGGTCCCCAACCGGCTAGCGGCGGGGACCGGAATTCCCACGGGCGTATGGATACGTCCTCGGTCCTTAAGGACTCGGAATGTATCCATACGCCCTATGTCCTGAAGAGGTTAAACTCACCTGGGGCAAGTGACAAGGGTGGGCAATATAAAAATCACACCTGAAAGCAGATACAAAGGAGAGAATTACAATTAGTTTTTGCATTGTTTGTGTCTTTGGGGGAGATTTATCAAAACCTGTCCAGAGGAAAAGTTGCCTAGTTGCCCATAGCAACCAATCAGCTAGCTTCTTTAATTTTTAACAAGGCCTCTGCAAAATGAAAGAAGGGATCTGATTGGTTGCTACGGGCAACTGAACAACTTTTTCTTTGCACAGGTTTTGATAAATCTCCCCCGTGTGTGCCACACTAAGCATGGACAACAGAAAGAGGAGAAGAGAACTGAGGACTTGAGAATCAAAATTGTGGAAAAATATAAACAATCTCAAGGTTACAAGTCCATCTCCAGAGATCTAGATTTGCCTTTGTCCACAGTGCACAACATTATCAAAAAGTCTGCAGCCCATGGCACTGTAGCTAATCTTCCTGGGCGTGGACGGAAGAGAAAAATTGATGAAAGGTGTCAATGCAGGATAGTCCAGATGGTGGATAAGCAGCCCCAAACAAGTTACAAAGATATTCAAGCTGTCCTGCAGGCTCAGGGAGCATCAGTGTCAGCGCAAACTATCCGTTGACATTTAAATGAAATAAAACGCTATGGCAGGAGACCTAGGAGGACCCCACTGCTGACACAGAGATATAATAAAGCAAGACTACATTTTGCCAAAATGAACTTGAGTAAGCCAAAATTCTTCTGGGAAAACAAGAGCAAGATAGAGCTTTTTGGTAAAGCACATCATTCTACTGTTTACTGAAAATGGAATGAGGCCTACAAAGAAAAGAACACAGTACCAACAGTGAAATATGGTGGAGGTTCATTGATGTTTTAGGGTTGTTTTGCTGCCTCTGGCTCTGGGTGCATTAAATGTGTGCAAAGCGTCATGTAATCTAAGGATTACCCAGATTTCTGACACTGGCCTGTACAGTGCGAACCAAAACAGATTTTGGTTCCCACTGTACAGGCCAGTGTCAGAAAGCTGGGTTTGCGTCCGAGATCTTACGTCTTTCAGCAGGACAATGGGGGAGATTTATCAAAACCTGTCCAGAGGAAAAGTTGCATAGCAACCAATCAGATCGCTTCTTTCATTTTTGAAAAGGCCTCTGCAAAATGAAAGAAGCAATCAGATTGGTTGCTATGGGCAACTGAACAACTTTTCCTCTTGACAGGTTTTGATAAATCTCCCCCAATGACCCTAAACATACGTCAAAAAGCACCCAGAAATGGATGTCAACAAAGCACTGGAGAGTTCTGAAGTGTCCAGCAATGAGTCCAGATCTAAATCCCATTGAACACCTGTGGAGAGATCTTAAAATTGCTGTTGGGAAAAGGCGCCCTTCTAATAAGAGAGACCTGGAGAAGTGTGCAAAGGAAGAGTGGTCCAACATTTCAGCTGAGAGGTGTAAGAAGCTTATTGATGGTTATAGGAAGCGACTGATTTCAGTTATTTTTTCCAAAGGGTGTGCAACCAAATATTAAGTTAAGGGTGCCAATAATTTTGTCCAGCCCATTTTTGGAGTGTGGTGTGACATGTCCAATTTGCTTTTTCCCTCTCCGTTTTTTGGTTTAGTTCCAATACACACTATGGAAATAAACATGTTTATAGCATTTCAGGGGTAAATATCATGACTGTAAATATTCCCTAGATGGCCTAAAGTAGTATAAAATAGAAAGTAGAAAAATTATTTTTAAACATATAAAAAAAAAAACATCCCTAATAACTCTCTTTTTCCGTTTTCCATTTACATAGTTATTGTTGTGTGTTAAGTTTTCTGATGTAATATAATATATACATACTGTTATTGATCCTGCACGGTCAACGGCGTAAACAAAAAATGTTACTAAATTTTTTTTTGGTAACATCAAATCCCAGAACAATGTAATAAAAAGCGATCAAAAAGTCTCATCTACCCCCAAGTAAAAAAAAGAAAATACAAAAATAAATATTTTCATGGCCTATAACCCCTTAACGACGCAGGACGTATATTTACCTGCATCATATCGCTTCGGTCCCGGCGCTCATCAACGGCCGGGACCCGCGGCTAATACCACACATCGCCGATCGCGGCGATGTGCTGTATTAACCCTTTAGAAGCGGCGGTCAAAGCTGACCGCCGCTTCTAAAGTGAAACTGAAAGTATCCCGGCTGCTCAGTCGGGCTGTTCGGGACCGCCGCGGTGAAATCGCGGCATCCCGAACAGCTGATCGGACACCGGGAGGGCCCTTACCTGCCTCCTCGGTGTCCAATCGACGAATGACTGCTCCGTGCCTGAGATCCAGGCAGGAGCAGTCAAGCGCCGATAATGCTGATCACAGGCGTGTTAATACACGCCAGTGATCAGCATAGGAGATGAGTGTGTGCAGTGTTATAGGTCCCTATGGGACCTATAACACTGCAAAAAAAATGTAAAAAAAAAGTGTTAATAAAGGTCATTTAACCCCTTCCCTAATAAAAGTTTGAATCACCCCCCTTTTCCCATAAAAAAAATAAAACAGTGTAAAAAAATAAATAAACATATGTGGTATCGCCGCGTGCGTAAATGTCCGAACTATAAAAATATATCATTAATTAAACCGCACGGTCAATGGCGTACGCGCAAAAAAATTCCAAAGTCCAAAAAAGCGTATTTTGGTCACTTTTTATACCATTAAAAAAATGAATAAAAAGTGATCAAAAAGTCCGATCAAAACAAAAATCATACAGATAAAAACTTCAGATCACGGTGCAAAAAATGAGCCCTCATACCGCCCTGTACGCAAAAAAAAATAAAAAAGTTATAGGGGTCAGAAGATAGAATAGGGGTAGAAACGGAAGCCCCCAAAATTACAAAATGGCGTTTTTTTTTCGATTTTGTCGCACAATGATTTTTTTTTCCGTTTCGCCGTGCATTTTTGGGTAAAATGACTAATGTCACTGCAAAGTAGAATTGGCGATGCAAAAAATAAGCCATAATATGGATTTTTAGGTGGAAAATTGAAAGGGTTATGATTTTTAAAAGGTAAGGAGGAAAAAACGAAAGTGCAAAAACGGAAAAACCCTGAGTCCTTAAGGGGTTAAAGGGTTAAAGCAGCAATGTCACACCATAAACCCTTTAGGTTCACATATCATTACTGTGAAGTTGTAGGGTAGGGTCCTAGGTGCTCATAGGAGTGCCGGAGATCCCAGATCGCTGTACTCTGCTATCTTGGTGTGTGTGCTTTTAAGGGGAGGGTTACAGGTGCTGTATTCTGTTGCATATTTTCTGCAGTTGATTTTTCTACTCATTGACTTCAATAGGTAGAAATACACAGTAGCAAATATATAGCTAAATACAGCACCTGTACCCTTAAAAGGGTTCTCCACTGCCCTGTTTTCCGGAGCTCCGCTCGCAGCATCCGGAAGTTTATTACTCCGGACGCTGTGTGCGGGCTTCTGTGTTCGAGGCCGCCCCCTCGTGACGTCACGCCTGCCCCCTCAAGGAAAGTCTATGGGAAGGGGGCGTTAAAAGCACACCCTCCATGCATTGTCATTGTGAGTACCGAAAATAGCAGCGTGCAGCACTCTGGGTGCAGATCTCGGGCGCTCCCATGGACAATGCATGAAGCACATGTCAATTCACCACTCCATGAAGCAGGCAGTGCCAGGGCCCTTTTTGGTAATCTTGGATGGATTGCATTTGTGTGGATTGCACTAATACATAATAATAAATGTATGTAATAATACACTGAGGTAAATTTATCAAAACTGGTAAAAACAAAAGTGGAGGAGTTCTCACAGCAGCCGATCAGATTGCATTTTCTATATTCAAAAGGACCTCTGGAAGAGAAGACCTGGAATCTTGTTGCTTTTTTAGATAACTGCTCCACATTTTCTTTGCACAGTCATTCTGTACTGTGTGTGTGTGTGTGTGTGTGGGGGGGTGGGGGGGGGGGGTGGGGGGAGTGTAGGGGGTGGGGGGGTGTATCCTCAATCTGCATGACTCATCTTCTTCCCTGGGTCTGCTGTGCTGTGCTGTGTCTCTTTATCCAATTACTGCAGGCTGCTATGAAACTCCCTATGTTTTCATGCTGCAGTCTAATAGGACAAGAGTTAGCACAGAGGTCTGCTAGTCCAGCCCTCACTTACTGGACTTTGTCCATGGCTGTGATACAGCTTGGACACAGATATATTCTAGATGGTATGAGGACCCCTAGTGGTGTTTTTTTGTATAAACCATGACTAGAAATAACATTTTCTCAGGAAGTATATTAGAAAGTTAATGTATTGCCAAGATGTACAGTGCCCATTAAAAGGTATGAGGATAGACCTGGGTTTTAGAATCTGCATTTTGCATACATTTATTCTGTATATATTAAAAGTACAAAGTAAAGCATATTCACAGGACAAAACCAGCAACGGGCGGCTTCCAGATACAAAGAGCAGCTCGTGGGAAATGATTCAAGAAACAAAAATTTCCACAGAAAAAAAATCACAAACATGACAGAAAGTGATTTAGTGTTAGTGAAGTGTATTTTCCAGTAAAGCGTGGCAAAAAATATATAAACCATTGCACATTTCAACCAAGTACATCAAAAGCCAGAGCCGAGAAATCCACTCAGTTAAACAAGTGTTTCACTCTTGCACAGATAGGCTAAAATATCACTTTTATAAGCTCTTTTCTTGTTATAATCACTTATATATATATTTATATAATCTTTTAATCTATTTCTTTTTTTTTTTTAACATATGCTTTAAAGCCTTATGCATCCTTCCTCTCCCTCTATGTGTTTTCATCTAAGAATGGTTGTCCAATACGCAAATAAGCCAGATGAAAGGAAACATGTTGCTCAAAAGCCCAAAATTCATGAACTACCGTACATTGTCTCATGTTGTGCCTCTGTTTCTCCAATTCCTGTGGCTCTTTATAACAAATGGCTAAAATCTTTCATAGGTATGTAAATGGAACATAGAGGATTTGGAACTGGAAAATTTTGGGGAGGCAGCCATTATACTTATGACTTGTAGTGCTTTCACCTAAAAGTGCAAAGTCTTTGCTACTAAAAGAAAAGGCAGAAAATAAGCATTTCTTTGTATACTTCTCCTTGAACGAATGCACCCTCAACACATCAACATACAGACTAGACACAGCTTAGAAATAAAAATTGCGTGCACAAGACTGCTGCAGTTTATCCTGTCTCACAGCTTTCATTTTAGAGACCACAGTGGTCAAAGGTATCATCTTCTTTGTCATTTTAACAATAGAGATATCAGGTGCTGTTTCGTGTTTTTTCTCTTTCTTGCTTTTTTCATCTAATGTTCATACATATAACATGATGTTCTGGGCAAACAACATGCAGAAATGTTCCAAAAGTTAACAGAACAAAAATGGTCAAAATAAAACCATGGAAGCATAAAATGTTTATCTGTGTGTTTAATCTGCATAGCTGAACCTTGTGGCTTTGGAGGGACTTGAACCGCAACTGCATGCAGTTTTCTCTAGATCCATGAGAGTTATGTAAAGTCCTTTTTAGATTTGATGGTAGAAATAGGTTTTCCGTGTCTTCTTTCCACTTGATGATACAAAAAGAACTGGATTTGGAGGCATTCAAAATTCAACATAAAAAAAGAACAAGGGAAAAAAAGAGATGATTGGTTATTTACAAGCAGCTCATTCTGGCATCCTTAGAAAGGGCAGCAGTGGCAGTGCCACCATCTATAAGGTATACAGCTGTGCTCGATTTTGAGTGGCTGAAAGATTCACTGCCCCCATTATTGTTGACCTCACAGTCCTGGCGTTCAGTGGGGATGACCCATGTAGAAGGGCGCCACCTTTTAAGGGAGTAAGGCGTCTTCACTCTCTTCTTAATCTTCTCCCCTGAGCCAGCCCGACTGTCAGATAGTGTCTCACCTAAATATGAAAAAAGAAATTCAGTCTAGCAGATGGATGTGAGCAAATAACATTGTTTTAGCTGTGCCTGTCTCAGTCTATTCACAGATAAATATAGAGATAATCTACTGGTCAAGTAAATTTCTCGCATAGAAAAAAAGCTTTCAACCAAAAATCCAGTCAATAAAGATTTATGTCAAAAGGTACACGTACAGTGGGGCAAAGAGTATTTAGTCAGCCACCAATTGTGCAAGTTCTCCCACTTAAAAAGATGAGAGGCCTGTAATTTTCATCATAGGTATACCTCAACTATGAGAGACATAATGAGAAAAAAAATCCATAAAATCACATTGTCTGATTTTTAAAGAATGTATTAGCAAATTATGGTGGAAAATAAGTACCGTATTTATCGGCGTATGACAGCATTTTTTAGGCAAATTTTTTTAGCCTAAAGTCTATCTGCATGTTATACGCTGATAAGCCACTGCAGTTCAATGATTTAAAGCGGGCGCTTTAAATCAGTGAACTGCAGCGGCTTTTGCAGGTCCAGAGACCTGAAGTTTGCTAGAGAGCATTTGGATGATCCAGAAGAGGATTGGGAGAATGTCATATGGTCAAATGTTACCAAACTAGACCTTTTTGGTCAAAACTCAACTTGTCGTGTATAGAGGAGAAAGAATACTGAGTTGCATCCAAAGAACACCATACCTACTGTGAAAAATGGGGGTGGAAACATCATGCTTGTAAAAGAAAGAATGAGGGGCCATGTATCGTGAGATTTTGAGTGAAAACCTCCTTCCATCAGCAAGGGCATTGAAGATGGAAGTGGCTGGGTCTTTCAGCATGACAATGATCCCAAACACACCGCCTGGGCAACAAAGGAGTGGCTTTTCAAGGTTTTGGAGTGGCCTAGCCAGTCTCCAGATCTCAACCCTATAGAAAACCTTTGGAGGATGTTGGAAGTCCGTGTTGCCCAGCGACAGCCCCAAAACATCACTGCTCTAGAGGAGATCTGCATGGAGGAATGGGCCAAAATACCAGCAACAGTGTGTATAAACCATATGAAGACTTACAGAAAACGTTTGACCTCTGTCATTGCTAACAAAGGGTATATAACAAAGTATTGAGATGAACTTTTGTTATTGACCAAATACTTATCTTCCACCATAATTTGCTAATAAATTCTTTAAAAATCAGACTATGTGATTTTATGGATTTTTTTCTCATTATGTCTCTCATAGTTGAGGTATACCTATGATGAAAATTACAGGTCTCTCTCATCATTTTAAGTGGGAGAACTGCACAACTGATGGCTGACTAAATACTTTTTTGTCCCACTGTACAATGACATTGGTGAAATCTGTAATCCTGCACCACAACCAAATTCTTTAGGCATGGCTAATAGATTTCTGCTACAACTTTTTAACCATCAAATGACCATTTAGATTAATGACAGTTTGCTAATAAGGTGTGTCAGATTTCCATTTACAAGTCTACAGTCATGGCCGTAAATGTTGGCACTGAAATCTTTCTAGAAAATTAAGTATTTTTCACAGAAGAGGATTGCAGTAACACGTTTTACTATACACATGTTTATTCCCTTTGTGTGTATTGGAACCAAAAAAGGGGAGGAAAAAAAGCAAATTTGACATAATGTCACACCAAACTCCAAAAAGGAGCTGGACAAAATTATTGGCACCCTTTCAAAATTGTGGAAAAATAAGTTTGTTTCACGCATGTGATGCTCCTTTAAACTCACCTGGGGCAAGTAACAGGTGTGGGCAATATAAAAATCCCACCTGAAAGCAGATAAAAAGGAGAGAAGTTCACTTAGACTTTGCATTGTGTGTCTGTGTGTGCCACACTAAGCATGGACAACAGAAAAAGGAGAAGAGAACTGTCTGAGGACTTGAGCATCAAAATTGTGGAAAAATATCAACATTCTCAAGGTTACAAGTCCATCTCCAGAGATCTAGATTTTCCTGTGCACAACATTATCAAGAAGTTTGCAACCCATGGCACTGTAGCTAATCTCCCTGGGCGAAGAGAAAAATTGATGAAAGGTGTCAAGGCAGGATAGTCCAGATGATGGATAAGCAGCCCCAAACAAGTTCCAAAGATATTCAAGCTGTCCTGCAGGCTCAGGGAGCATCAGTGTCAGTGCAAACAATCCATTGACATTTAAATGAAATTAAACGCTATGGCAGGAGACCTAGGAGGACCCCACTACTGACACAGAGACATAAAATAGCAAGACTACATTTTGCCAAAATGAAGTTGAGTAAGCCAAAATCCTTCTGGGAAAACGTCTTTTGGACAGATGAGACGAAGATAGAGCTTTTCGGTAATGCACATCATTCTACTGCATACTGAAAATTGAATGAGGCCTACAAAGAAAATAACACAGTACCTACAGTGAAATATGGTGGAGGTTCAATTATGTTTTGGGGTTGTTTTGCTGCCTCTGGCACTGGCTGCCTTGAATGTGTACAAGGCATCATGAAATCCGAGGATTACCAACGGATTTTGGGTCGCACTGTACAGCCCAGTGTCAGAAAGCTGGCTTTGCGTCCGAGATCTTGGGTCTTTTAGCAGGACAATGACCCCAAACATACATCAAAAAGCACCCAGAAATGGATGGCAACAAAGCGCTGGAGAGTTCTGAAGTGGCCAGCAATGAGTCCAGATCTAAATCACATTGGACACCTGTGGAGAGATCTTAAAATTGCTGTTGGAAAAGGGCGTCCTTCCAATAAGAGAGACCTGGAGCAGTTTGCAAAGGAAACACTCGTCCAGCATTCTGGCTGAGAGATGTAAGAAACTTATTAATGGTTATAGGAAGCAACTGATTTCAGTTATTTTTTCCAAAGGGTGTGCAACCAAATATTAGGTTAAGGGTGCCAATAATTTTGTCTAGCCCATTTTTTAAGTTTGGTGTGACATTATGTCCAATTTGCTTTTTCTCCTCCATTTTTTGATTTAGTTCCAATACACACAAAGGAAATAAACATGTGTATAGCAAAACATGTGTTACTGCTATCCTTTTCTGTGAGAAATACTTCATTTTCTTGAAAAATTTCAGGAGTGCCAACATTTACGGCCATGACTGTATGTAAAGAGTAGTATTAAGCTTTATATAGAGTCATTTGGTGGTCTGAGATCACAGATTCACCAATCTGATCTTCTTCTTTTGACTGGATTATTTTGACTGGATTTTTTCCCTTTAAGACCACATGGTTAGTGTGTCACTTTGTTATCTTAAGGCTAGGTTCACACTACGGAATTTCTGCCTGCAATTCCGCTTTTAAATTGCAGGCACAAATTCCGCTTACTAAAATGTATAGTAAAGTGAATGGGTTTCCTTTCACAAATTCACACTTCGGAATTTGTGAAGCAGAATTTGTGAATGGAAAATCCGCTTGAAAATTTCCGCCTGAATAATGCCATTGCTCATTCTTCAGGCGGAAATACTCGCGGAACACATTGCAGTCTATTGCAGTGGCCGCACTCAGAATCTCCGGGTGGAGATTCCGCAGTGTGTACCTAGCCTAAATGTGCCCCAACTTTATTTATTATTTAGCTTTGAATTCCAAGTCAGCAATGCACCCCTTCATGTTTTCTTGACTTCTCTGGTGGTTTAGTATTGTAAACAGTACATTGTTAAATACTGGTTGTAAAACAACTAAAGAAGACTGTTAACTATAGAAAAGTATAAGTGGCTTTCCAGTTGTTACCTATAATATAATTGTATCAATATACATAGCATGATTTGTGGATAAAGAGACTGGCCGCAGTGTTTCGAACCAGAATTAAAAACATCACACTTGAAAAAACTATCCCCCCCCCAATCAAAAACTTGTATAAAATGTATAGTTTATATTTGCTAAAAGCTTTCCTTTAGGCCCCTTTCAAACTGCCGTTGTGCCCCGGTGGCAAACGCCCGTCAGGCACTTTTCTTTTTTTGTGCCTTAACGGACGTTATTTTTGACGGGCAACAACGGGTCCTCACAGATCCCATTTACTATTATGGGGTCTGTCGGGCGCCGTTGTTTTCTGACGAGAGTAGCGGGAGGAAAAAATTTAGCATGATGTATTGTTTTTCTCCTGCTATTCTCCAATAGCTACACAATATTACCAGTATCTGCTACATGGGATTATGCCTTAAAAATGTAAACTGGATTTACTATACACAAAATGTAGCTGGAAATCCATCTTTCTTTCTGTTCATATACATTAAAGAAGACCTATAATGCAGGACAACTTATACCCTATCCAAAGGATCTGATCACATGAGAACTGACTGCTGAGACCCCCCGTGATCTCCTCTATGGAACCCCAGCTCTTCCCAGGAACAGGGCTTGCTGACCCCCGCACAAAGCGGTGGCCGATATGCCCCATCCATGTATCTCTGTGAGAGCCGGAGATACAGCGTTCGGTATCTCTAGCTTTCCCATACATGAAGGGGAGATCAGGGGGGTCCCCACGGAGAGGGGATAAGTTGTCCTGCATAATAGTTCTCCATTAACAACAATAATAAAAATGCACTAACAGTGAAAAAGAAAACGTCACAGTACTTCTGTATACTTCTCTATTCACTCTTAAGTTTTTATATTCCTGACATATACCTCTGACATGTCCCAGTATACACTTTCTGCATAGGAAAGTATAGTAGATTATGATTTTCTATACATAAAATAAAAGATAAGCTGCTGGATACTGGTCCCACATATAACAAAAGGACACTCTTTTGGCTGTGTGCATTAGGGCCTATATTGGACACACATGTCGATTGTGTAAGCAAAGAACAGAGTGTGGACAAAGGCCTAGATTTATAGTACATTTATGAAGCCTTTAGGGGAGATTCATCTTGTGAAGAGGAAAAGTTGACCAGTTGCCCATAGCAACCAATCATATCACTTCTTTTATATTTGAAAAGGCCTCTGAAAAATAAAATAAGCACATGTCTTGATGCATCTCCCCTTTGTCTCTATTTGCTAACAACCTATAACATGCATGCAGTCCCTCAAAAAATATTCCCTCATATGGCTCTGCAGATGATAAAATAAAAATGTTACGTTAGACATATAAATGAGTCATACTCACCTTTCTTGATCTCCTGAAATTATCTGACCCTGCCTATCAACCCTTTGTCCTGGTTCTGAGACAATCACAGCCAATTACTGACTAAAGCAGGACACTGCTGCTACCAATGGTTGGCTGACCTGGTATTACTTTTTTTTTTTCCTTTTAATGTTTAACATTTTTCTCAGCCATATATTAAATATAACTTATGTCCGCAGTGAATCCCTTTAGTGGGTTAAAATTCAGCCAGCTCACAAACAGAAAGATAGAATCTTTGTCTGTCATGTTCCATACGCAGTGGGTCTATTCACATGTACAGTATCCTGTGCATATTCAATGTGCAGGATTTGAAGCTTCAGATTTCAGTGTAAACTGATTGAACACAGCTTCAAATCTGAAGCATAGAATATGCACAGGAACCTGTACATGTGAATACACCCTTAAAGAATAGACAAGTACATAACTTGACTGTTGTTTACTATGTGCATTGTTGTAATTCTTTCTTTAATGAATCAAAATGAAAATACCACAACTGAGCTAATCAAAGGAATATATAACATTTCTGTTGATTAATATGTTAGAAAACTGGTTTGCATATTACAATATATGATACTTACTCTGCATGCAGCAGTTATCCGTAATACTGGTGGTGGACAAGTCTAGAGAGTTTGGTCTCTGTGCTCTTCTTGTGTGACGCTGCCTAGATTCTACAGCTACAGCTTGTGTCCCTGGGTCTTGAAGAATACACTGGCTGCTGTTATTATTGTTATTTGAGTTCACCCTGCTCTCCGAAGGGCAATCCCTTCTTTCCACCAGTCGGTCCAGCACAGACTCATCCTGTCCAACCTGCTGCTCTCGTCTCAATAACGGCTCATTCTCATCAGGGCTGGAGTTGATATTCAGGCGGCTGTCCTCACCTCTAAACTGGCTCTGTAGCATCTCCTGGGCCCTTTGAGCCATTGAGTTTGTACTGGGTCCTAAGGCTGTGTTAGAATTTGGAGCTAAAGGACCTTGAGTGTTCCCATAGCCTGTCCTGCCCCCGATTGTTGATGTAGTGACAGTGACCACATGAGGTTCTGCAGCACTCACTGTGTTCATTTTGGCTACTCCTGTTTCAACATGCTTCAAGTTAGATTTGTGTTTGCTGCCAAACTTGAGCCTCGACTCTTTACCAGAGGATTTCGTGTTAAGTGGGAGGGTGGTAGGTCTCTTAGGAAGGTTTTGTTGCTTAGGAAGAGGATAAAGTTGTGCAGGGTGAACATCCTGAACTAAGCAAACTTGACCATTCCCTGATTGGGTAAAGTCCTGTTGTCCTGTGGACTCCACAGCCAGCTTTATTAGTGGGTAAAATAAGTTGGAGCTTGTGCTACTCAGAGGATCAGACCCGCTGAACTGCTTAAGGGAATGTTCCATAAGGTTCTCATCTGAACTTTCCTTTAGATTTTTATCTACCTCTTTTGGGTCCAGCTTGTTTGTCTCTAAATCTTCCTCTGTCAGCTGCAGACACACAGGAGTAGGCCCATTGGGCGGTATGCCATGCATTGTTTCATCTAAGTGCTGAATCTCAGAAATTGTAGTCATACCAGTACTTGGTGTGAGTCCGGTGGTGTTGGTAGTGGTAGTGTTGGTTGACAAACTGGTAACACTAGTCTCTGGGCTGGGAAGGCGAGCCTGAGCCTGCTGACGCTCATAATTTATGGAGTTCCGGTTCTTCTCACCAGAGGTAAGAGGAGTGCTGGACATGGAGGTCTCAGATGAGATGTTCTTCAATATACTGTCAGAATTGTGCACAGAGTCTTCAATAAAAGAGGATGACGAATAATCAGGGTACGGTCCAATCTTTGGGATTCGCCTGCTTTGTGAAAGATTGCTGGGATGGAAGAAAGAGGGAAAAAATGTTTACTCTTAAACAAAGCAAAGCAAATATACCATAATATCTAGCTGGAAAGATGGAACAACAGATGCATAGATAGATAGAGAAACCTAAAGAGCAAAATTGCTGGGTAGCAGTGGCAATAACCATTTGATCCCAGGTCCATGGTTCACATACAAAGATACAGTATGGACCACAGCACTACGAAAATAGTGTTCAGAAAAGTGATTTATTTATCCAGGATGGTGCATCAACTGCATTATCATTAACATTAAGCACCATTATCTTGGATGAATTAATCACTTTTTTTAACGACATAACGAAATACGAACTGCTCACAAGCGACACACGTTGGAGCCACGCTAGAGACAATTAAAACATTTTTTTTGCCTGTTTCTACTGGGAGTCAGCCCATGATTTACTGGTCTGTCATGCTTTCTTAAGATGCCCAATATTCCCCTAAGGATCTTCCTGTACATAGCAGTGAGCTGACCGATGTTTTGTCTTTACCTTTCTAAACACCATTTTTAGGAATGCTGCATCAATACTTTCTTAGATAAGTAGGTAGATGTATGGACAGATAAATAATAAATAAATAGTCACACACAGATGTATAGATACAGCTGGTTAAATAGACAGAGATAATTTTACTTTGTATAATTATGATCACACAGTATTTAGTTAAAATATTTTGTATATTATGTCATGTATCTTATATGTTGTTTATACTTTTAAATCATTACACATATACAGTACATGAGAAAAGACTTGTTTCCAGTTGAAACATGTGTCATATTCTATTCGCCAGAGATAGTGGCAACACACTGTGACACAACGTGTTTAATAGTTTACTGCCAAAAAAAACATATCAGTGTAGGAATTTCTATTGAATACAACAAAAGGAACAGCTCTGTCCTTGGCACCAGTTCAGTGACAGTGCACGTACCGTTCATTCTGAACTGCCGTAGATGTTGGGTTGATGGTTGGGCTCACTGACTTGTTCCTTTCCCAGATCATCATCAGCTCAGCCATTCTCTCTTCTGCACATTGAGCTGTCAGACGGGCCTCTGCATCTTGATCCCAACAATCATCAATGGTTTCTTTTAGTGACCTGACAGCCTGTGGAAAACAAAAAAATCTGATAAAATATAACTAAAATAAATCAAGTCGATTAGGAACCCAGTGCAAACACCTATTGATTGGCACTAGGAGATTCCTCATGAGTCAAGTTCTTTAAAGAATAGTAAAAGTGTCTCCCCTAAACTGTGCTGTATGCAGTACAAGTTATACCTTGCCACAATAATGGTATACCAAAGTCCCTTCTACCCAACAGGCCAGGCACTTAATATAACATTATAGGAATTTGATAATTGCATCAATGACAGAATCTAGCATCAGAAGGTAATAAAACATGTTCTTATTTGCTTTTCAAAAAGCGAAATCACGCTCCTTTGTTTTGCCTCAGGCAACATTTATACTGCTACATAACCTAGGTCCCTTCCCTGTTTATTATAGGGTGGTGTGACCCAACCTACAGAACTTTAGTACTGACAATGTGCATGGTGGAGCAAGAACCAGAAAGACTACTGTGACGGATCCTAGAGTCACCCTACCTACTTGGATGGACTTTAGGACATCACTATTTGTACCCCTCAGTTGATGTCCAGTGACATAAAGCTCAGAGTTAAAATACTTTTATTTACTGTTTTCATACACTTTCTGCATACGGTCCACTTTCTGTGCACAATACACCTTTTGCACTCAAGGCACTGTATAGGGAGAGCTAATCACCTTTGTTGGATTATCTCCCAGACTACCTGTCACCTGTATTACCTTTATTGGATTATCTCCCAGACTACCTGTCACCTGTATTGCCTTTATTGGATTATCTCCCAGACTCACTGCCACCTGTATTGTCTTTACTGACCCTTCCCCCTGTGATGTCCTTCCTATAAAAGGAGACACTTGTTCCACAGTTCTGATTTTATACCTGAAGACTGGTGTTGCCTGGTTCTTTGGGTACAAGGATGCAATAATCTCTAGTTCTGCCTGGGGATATTGCTTGTGATATGCTGGGGCTCGTCATCTGGAAGGTGAAGTCACATTTGGCGGAGTCAGTCCGTCACAACTACATATATATATATATATATATATATATATATATATATATAAAACTCAATGGCCTTCATTTACTATTGCAAACCTGATATGTTTTTTTCTGTGCCAGAATTTGTGCCAGAAATGAGAAAAACCTGACTAACTCTCCATTTTACTGAGAGAACCCAGGGCGTGGCCGTCGGGAAAAGGGGGGTAGCCACAGAAAAGGGCAGTGTTCCCAACATTTTCACAAAAACCCAACATATTTACTAAGGTTTCCACAGAAAATGAAGTGGATTTGAGCTGAGGAAAACCTGACAGATCAGAGCATGTGTCAAAATGTGTAAAAATGTAGGGAAACCTTAGTAAATACTGTGGAAAAAAAATGTAGGATATTAAAATCCACAAAGAAACCTACAATCTGTTATGTTATGCGCTCCAGCTGCACATGCTGGCCGTGAGCGCATGGTCCCATTACCTGCTGCTGCCGCGCCTGCTTGCGAATCCCAGCCCGTCACTCCCCTGGTGCTTCTCCTGCCCCCGTCTATTCCTCTTTGCTCCGGCACGCGTGTCCCTGTCCCCTAGGGTGCGCGCACGCCGGAGCTTTAAGATTTAAAGGGCCAGTGTCCCCATTAGTGAAGTAACACCTGTGGCTCATTGATAAATTCCTCCACCTCCCACACTTCACTGCTGGATCTTTATTGCCCTAGTGCCTGAGAGAAAGCGTTCCTGAGAGTTGCCTTGCCGTGTATCATACCCTTGCTCCGTGACCTGACCTTGCTCCTTTGCCGCCTGCCTACTGACCACTTGCTAAGTTCCTGACTACACTACTGTGATGCCAGCCCTGACCTTCTGCTATCCTGACCACGAGTTGCCTTATCCCACCTGTGCCTCGAATCTTCTCAGCCGCCTGTGTGATCGAGCCGTGCCAGGGGTAACGACCTGGGTGCCGCCTGCCGCAGTAAGTCCATCCTGCTTTGCGGCAGGCTCTGGTGAAAACCAGCGGCACCTTAGACTGCACTCCCTGGTATGGTCCGAGTCATCTACCACACATGTCCAGCGGATCCACTATCATCAGTGTTCCAGTCTACTGAAACGTGAGTGTTTCAGTAGGATATGGCCATGGATCCCGCTGAGGTACCCCTGCCTGAAGTTGAGGATCTTTCCTCCGTTGTGGTACGTCAGTCTCAGCAATTGGCGCGACAGGCGCAGCAACTTACCCAACTGTCTGCTATGATGCAACAGCTATTGGCCTTGCAGCAACAACTGCAGCAGGTACCGCAACCTGGCCCACTCCCACCACCAGTTCCTGCAGTGTTTCCTGGCTCCCAGCTACGTCTGCCTTTACCTAAATATGATGGTGATTCCAAGTTATGCAGAGGCTTCGTCACACAGTGCTATGCACTTGGAGCTCATGTCTGAACAGTTTCCGACAGAACGTGCGAAGGTAGCCTTTGTCATTAGTCTACTGTCCGGAAAAGCCTGGGACTGGGCTACACCCCTTTGGGACTGTGGTGATCCGGTATCCTCCAATTTGTCGGCTTTCTTGGCAGAATTTCGCAATGTCTTTGAGGAACCCGCATGTGCCTCTTCTGCTGAGACGGCTTTGCTGAACTTCTGACAAGGGAATTCTTCCATTGGTGACTACGTGGTTCAATTCCGCACTATAGCCTCAGAACTTGCATGGAATGATGAAGCCTTGTGTGCCACATTCAAAAAAGGACTGTCAAGCAGGATTAAAGATGCCCTCGCAGCATGTCATACTCCATCTTTTTTGACTGAACTTATCCGCTTGACCACACGCATTGATGTGCGTTTTGCTGAGAGACAGGAGGAACTGAGCTTAGAGAGGGAACCAGCCCGGACACGGAGATATCCTCGCCTGGCACCCGTGTTTCAACGTCCACCTCTTCAGTTTCCTGCGCCTCTTGCATAAGATGCTATGCAAGTGAATCGTTCTCATCTTACGTAACAGGAGAGGTCACGACGACACTGAGAATTTGTGATTGTATCGTGCTAGCCCGAAGCACTTACTTAAGGACTGTACAGTTTGCCCACAGTGTCCGGGAAACGCCCGCACCTAGGGTTCGTGGGAGAGTTGTCCCTGGGTGTGAATACTACCTCTCCACGCTTAACTATTTCTGTACAAGTTTTCGCTTCAGCCATGTCTTCCTTCAGTGCTAAAGCATGTTTGGATTCTGGATCAGCAGGTGACTTTATTGACGCCTCTTTGACAGTGGCGTTGCGACCGGGGTGCGGGGGGTGCGGGCCGCACCGGGTGATACCATCCTGATGGGGTGACACCAGGTACGCCCCCGGACCTCAGTTGCGCTGTCTCTGTACTAGTAGGACCATCCCTCCCCCGTCACCTGCACAGTGAACCGGCATGCACCCCCACGTCTTCTGTTGCGCCAGCCCGACGTGCCTCCACAGGGCCGCGCAGGAGGACGTGACGTCACTCGCAGAGCGCCCGGAGAAAGGAGCGCTGTGCTGGATGGGTGAGTGAGTGTGTGTCTGTCTCACACTATCTCTGTTTGTGTGTCTCTCTGTGTGTGTGTGTGACTCTATGTGTGTGTGTGTGTGTGACTGTGTGTGTGTGTGACTGTGTGTATCTCTGTGTGTGTGTGTGACTGTGTGTGACTGTGTGTGTATGTGTGTGACTGTGTGTGACTCTGTGTGTGTCTGTGTGTGTGTGACTTTGTCTGTGTGTGTTTGTGTGTGTGTCTGTCGCTATCTCTGTCTGTGTGTAGCTCTCTGTCTGTGTGTGGCTCTCTGTCTGTGTGTGACTCTCTGTCTGTGTGTGACTCTCTGTCTGTGTGTGACTGCGTGTGACTCTGTGTGTGTGTGACTGTGTGTGACTCTGTGTGTGTGTCTCTCTGTCTGTGTGTGTGTGTCTCTCTCTCTCTCTATCTATCTATCTATCTATCTGTGTGTGTGTCTCTTTGTTGTGTGTGTATGTGTTTTTTTTGTGTGTGGGGGGAGGGGGATTTGTTTGAACCAGCGATCTAATGTGGGGAGACTTTGACCTATTGTGGGGAACATGCAAGGGAACCTGCGGCCTAATGGGGGGAAACTACTACCAAATGTGGGGAATCTATGCTACCTAATGTGGGGAAACTGCTACCTAATGTGGGGAAACTGCTACCTAATGTGGGGAAACTGCTACCTAATGTCGAAAGCTGCTACATAATGTGGGAAAACTGCTACCTAATGTGGGGAATCTGTGCTACATAATGTGGGAAAACTGCTACCTAATGTGGGGAATCTGTGCTACCTAATGAGGGGAAATTACTACCTAATGTGGGGTAACTGGTACCAAATGTGGGGAATCTATGCTACCTAATGTGGGGAAACTGCTACCTACCTAATGTGGGGGAACTGCTACCTACCTTAAGTGGGGGAACGGCTGTCTACCTAATGCTCCCCCCCTGGCAGTAGCACCCTCATCATCCACCAGCAACCCCCCCCCCCAGCAGCAGCACCTCCATCAGCAGATCCTGATGTGGATGATGGGGGTGATACTGCCAGGGGGGATGGCCAGTAGCACCCTCATCATCCTCCAGCAACACCCCCCCCCCAGTACTAGCACCCCCATCATCCACTAGCAACACCACCAGATTTATATTCAGAGGGTACAGTATGTGGCAGATTTATATTCAGAGGGTACAGTATGTGGTAGTATGCTATTCAGAGGGTACAGTGTGTGGCGGTATTATATTCAGAGGGTACAGTATGTGGCAGATTTATATTCAGAGTGTACAGTATGTGTTGGTATTATATTCAGAATGTACAGATGTGTGGTAGTATTATATTCAGTGGGTATGGTGTATGGAAGGTTTATAATCAAAGAGTGTAGTGTATAGTAGTATTATATTTAGAGAATACAGTGTCTGGCAGGTTTATAATAATACTTGTTTTCATATAGAGGATGAGAATGCGCTGACATAGTGAGGAGACGTCTGGGCGTCACATTCTACAGACAGAAGTTATAGCTGGACCAGGCGGTATGTACCATCTGAATTAGATAAGGAAAGACTATATAGAAGACTTCACCTGTAGTCACTGATATAATTGTGTATTCTCCACACTATAGAGAAGACGTCACCTGTAGTCACTGATATCATTGTGTATTCTCCTCACTATAGAGAAGACGTCACCTGTAATCACTGATATCATTGTGTATTCTCCACACTATAGAGAAGAGGTCATCTGTAATCACTGATATCATTGTGTATTCTCCACACTATAGAGAAGACGTCACCTGTAGTCACTGATATCCTTGTGTATTCTCCTCACTATGTCCTATCAGAGCTGTAGTCACTTGTAAGTTCTACAGTTATGGTGAGTGAAACTACAACTCCCAGCATAACAGAGCTGTAGTCACTTGTAAGTTCTACAGTTATGGTGAGTGAAACTACAACTCCCAGCATAACCTTACCACTGGATAAAGGGGTACTCTACTGGAAAACATTTTTTTTTATCAACTGGTGCTACAAAGTTAAACAGATTTATAAATTACTTCTACTTAAAAACCTTAATCCTTCCAGTACTTATTAGCTGCTGTATAAGTGATTCACAGGAAGTTCTTTTCCTTTTTAATTTATTTTCTCTCTGACCACAGTGCTCTGTGCTGACACCTCTGTCCATGTCAAGAACTGTCCATAGTAGGAGCAAATCCCCATTGCAAACCTATCCTGCTCTGGACAGTTTCTAACATGGACAGACAGAGCAGTGGACAGACTGGAAAGAACTACACAACCTCCTGTGGAGAATACAACAGCTTATAAGTACTGTAAGGATTAAGATTTTAAATAGAAGTAATTTAAAAAATCTGTTTAACTTTCTGGCACCAGTTGATATAAAAGTAAATGTTTTCCAGTGGAGTACCCCTTTAAGTAATTCTGGGAGCTGTATATTTAAATGGTGAAAATTTCTTTAACACTTTCCCATTCTGTGGCAACTGGTATATCTGATTATTATACTGGAATTTCTCACAATGCGCTACACCAGTGGTGTCTGTCACAACAGGCTAAAAACTTACTGGGGGGGGGGGAGGTATGGGGTGACACCATTTTCTACCGCACCGGGTGACACCAACGCTAGCAACGCCACTGCTCTTTGGTCCACAAATATCATCTTCCTGTCACTCGGCTTGCCAAGCCCTTGTTCATCTCCTCTGTTAATGTACAAAATCTGGACTGTATGTTTCACTTCTGTACAGAATCTCTTGTCATGCAAGTGGGTGTATTGCATAAAGAAAAGATTGAATTCTATGTTCTGCCACACTGTACTTCTGAGATTCTTCTTGGCCTTCCTTGGCTGCAACGCCATTCTCCGGAACTGGATTGAAGAACTGGAGAAATAATTTGCTGGGGACAAAATCTTTGCCTCTAACCAGTTCAGCCTAAAGTTGTTTCTCATCTTCCTCCTTTACCTGGCCTGCCGCCACTAACCAAGATTTCTCTGATGTATTCTGCAAGAAACAGGCTGAGTCTCTGCCTTCACATCGTCCTTAAGATTGCCCTAGTGATCTTCTGCCTGGTACCACTTCTTCTCGTGGAAGGATATACCCTCTATCGGTTCCTGAGACCAAAGCTGTGGCTTTTTATAAGTTTATCCAGGAGAATCTCCAAAAGTGATTTATCCGTAAGTCCTCTTCTCCTGTTGGAGCTGGTTTCTTCTTTGTAGGGAAGAAGAATGACTCATTCCGTCCATGCATTGACTACAAGGGACTTAACAAAATCACGGTCAAAAACCGTTACCCACTACCTCTTATCTCAGAACTTTTTGACTGCCAAGGGTTTTTCCAAGTTAGACTTACGTGGAGCGTATAACCTCATTCGTATCCGCAAGGGAGATGAATGGAAAATGGCCTTTAATACTCGTGATGGACATTTTGAGTACCTTGTTTCTGCCGTTTTTCAAGAGTTTGTCAATTATATCTTCTGTGATTTTCTCTACACCTGTGTTGTCGTATACCTAGATGACATCCTGATCTTCTTTTCCAACTTAGAGGAACATCGCACTCATGTTTGTCTGGTTCTTCAGCGACTACGGAAGAATCATCTCTACGCCAAACTGGAGAAATGCCTGTTCGAGAAGTCTAGTCTTCCGTTTCTTGGCTCTCATCTGGACCTGCAGATGGATCCAGATAAATTGTCTGCAGCATTGGATTGCCTCGTCCTTCGGGCCTACGCGCTATTCAACGCTTTCTGGGATTTTCTAACTATTATCGTCAATTTATCCCACATTTTTCATCCTTGGTTTCTCCAATCGTAGCTCTCACTAAGAAGACTACTAATCCTATATCGTGGCCTCAAGAAGCTGAAGAGGCCTTCTCCCATTTAAAGTCTACGTTTGCCTCTGCTCCTGTGCTTACAAGACCAGATCCGGAGAGGCCCTTTGCTTTGGAGGTTGATGCCTCATCTATTGGAGCGGGTGCCATTCTTACTCAGAAAAATGCCAAGGGCATTACTGTAACTTGTGGGTTCTTCTCCAAGACCTTCTCTCCTGCTCAGAGGAATTGCTCCATTGGAGATCGTGAACTCCTCTCTATCAAGCTAACCTTGGAGGAATGGCGACATTTATTGGAGGGTTCTTCTCATCCGGTCAGCATCTACTCCGACTATAAGAATCTTCTATACCTTCAGTCTGCTCAACGTTTGAACCCCCGCCAGGCAAGGTGGTCACTGTTCTTTTCTAGGTTCAACTTCTTCATCCACTTCTGTCCGGCAGATAAGAACATCAGGGATGATGCTCTCTCTGGGTCCTCTGACGTCATTGGTTTGGACTCCACGCTTAGGCATATTATTCCTCCTGAACATTTGATTCCTGCTGCTCCTGCTGAAATTCTGCAAGTTCCTCTGGGAAAATCCTGTGCGCCCAGCAGATTGAGATGCAAGGTACTGAAATGGTGTCATTCTTCCTTGACAGCAGGACATCCTGGAATAAACAAGACTCTACTTCTAATCTCCCGTCACTACTGGTGGCCCCATCTTGAACGTAATGTTTCTGATTTTGTTTGTTTCTGTTAAAATTGTGCCCATGACAAAACTCCTCGACAGAGACCTGCAGGACTCTAACAGCCTTTACCCATTCCGGAGACTCCCTGGTCCCATATCGCCATGGATTTCATCACCTATTTGTCACCATCTCATAATAACACTGTCATTTGGGTAGTTGTAGATCAGTTTTCCAAGATGGCCCATTTATTCCTCTACCAGGTCTTCCTTCTGCCCCACAGCTGGCAAAGTACTTCTTGTTGCATGTCTTTAGTTTACATGGTCTTCCTCTGCATATCGTTTCGGATCGTGGTGTGCAGTTTGTCTCTAAGTTCTGGCGAGCCCTTTGTAACTGTCTGGACATCAATATGGACTTCTCCTCGGCCTACCATCCTCAGTCCAACGGTCAGGTGGAGAGGGTTAATCAAATTCCTGAGGCTTATCTTCAGCATTTTGTTTCAGCTCGCCAAGACGATTGGGTCGACCTTCTTTCCTGGGCTGAAGTCTCATATAATCATAAGGATTCCAAGTCCACGAGGTCGTCTCCCTTTTTTGTTGTCTATGGACTCCATCTCCGTTCTCCTCTTCCTCTCCCAATTTCCTCCGGTGTTCCTGCTGTTGATGAGCTGGTCCGTGACTTCTCCACCATCTGGCAACAGACCCGACAGTCGTTATCCCAGGCTCCTTCACACATGAAGGCGCAAGCTGATAAGAGTAGAAAACCTGCTCTGTCCTTCTCTCCTGGTGACACGGTGTGGCTTTCATCCAAGTACATCTGCTTCAAGATACCCTGTTACAAGCTTGGTCCTTGCTACCTTGGTCCCTTCCAGATTCTACAAAAAAATTAATCCTGTCTCCTACAAACTGCGTCTACCTGCTACGTTACGTATTCCCAATTCCTTCCATGTCTCTCTCCTTAAGCCTCTTGTGATAAACCGGTTTTCTAAAAAGAATTTTGTCCCCACACCTGTCTCCATCTCTTCTGACGTCTACAAAGTTAAAGAGATTCTTGCCACTAAAACCGTGAGAGGTAAACAATTTTTTTTGGGAGGGTTACGGTCCTGAGGAGAGATCTTGGGAGCCTAAGGAGAAATATCCTGGACCGTGAACTTCTCAGGAGTTTACTGAATCGTAAAAAGAGGGGGAGACCAAAGGGGGTACTGTTACTTTATGCGATCTGCTCCTTTTACCTGCTGCTGCCAGCAGGGCTGGGACTCGCATCGCGGGACACACCCGCATGCGAATCCCATCCCGTCACTCACCTCGTGCTTCTCCTGCCCCCGTCTCTGCCTCTCTGCTCTGGCACGCGTGTCCCCGTCCCCTAGGGGGCGCGCATGCAGGAGCTTTAAGATTTAAAGGGCAGTGCGCCCATTAGTGAAGTAACACCTGTGGCTCATTGATAAATTCCTCCACCTCCCACACTTCTCTGACGGATCTTTGTTGCCATAGTGCCTGAGAGAAAGCATTCCTAAGAGTTGCCTTGCCGTGAATCATACCCTTTGCTCCGTGACCTGACCTTGCTCCTTTGCCACCTGCCTACTGACCACTTGCTACGTTCCTGACTACGCTACTGTGCTGCCAGTCCTGACCTTCTGCTATCCTGACCACGAGTTGCCTTATCCCACCTGTGCCTTGAATCTCCTCAGCTGCCTTTGTGGTCGAGCCGTGCCAGGGGTAGCAACCTGGGTACCGCCTGCCGCCTGCCGCAGCAAGTTTGTCCCATTTTGCGGCGGGCTCTGGTTAAAACCAGCGGCACCTTAGACTCCGCTATCTGGTACGGTCCGAATCATCTACCACACAGGTCCAGTGGATCCACTATCATCAGTGTTCCAGTCTACTGAAACGTGAGTGTTACACAATCCACTCTTAGTAAATCAAAGCCAATGTGTGCGTGTATGTATGTGTACAGTGTCCATTTTAGGACATCGTCAGTCGTCAGACGTAACTCTGTCCTCTGTCAGGTGAAACGCTGTCCCGCCTCCTCCCCCGGGCCAATCTCTGTCAGGCGTCAGGCGCAACTCCCTCCACCCTCTTTTGTCATCCTAAAGTCTCTCATCCAAAACTTTGTCATCCCTCAGACTAAAAACTTTCCTGCTGTGTAGCAGAGCCGAGTCAGTGTTGGCTCTCTGCTATACGGGTTCTGCTGTACACGCTATTCAATGTCAGCTCTGCTATACAGACTCTGTAGCACATGTAGTGTCTGTAGTATACACATGTGCAAGTTTCACAGTTTAGACTCTGCTATACAATGCTGTGCAGCGTCGGCTCTGCTATGCAGCAGGAAGTTGCATCTGAGGAAGAATCGTCTGAGGAAGGACGGCGATTGGTCCGAGGGAGGAGGTGGGACGCCATTTCACCTGACATGACGGAGTTATGTCTGGCATCTGACGATGTCCTAAAATTGACACGTATATGTGTGTTTGTTCCAGCATCACTTCCAAACAGTTGAAGATATTAACATAAAACTTGGCACACATGTTACTTATATGTCAACAACAAACAGGATAGGTAATTTAACCCTTACCCACTCCAATTTGCGAGAGTCTGGGTTTTTGTTTAAAGTCCAATGCAAATCTATGGGAAATGTATGTTCTACATAACTTCTGTACGGCTGGAGAAATTTCGATAATACTTGGTCACGTTACTTATATGTCAAACATAAATATATATTAGTTAAATTAACCTTAACCTGCCCCATGCAAGTAGGACTTCTGGTACCTTACTCACCAAGCTCCGCCCTGCATCTCCTGGTGAATGTGCAGTCCGGCTGGCAAGCCACACCCTCCCCGCATTCCATACCCCATCTTGAAAATACACGCCCACCCTTAAAGCCACACCCTTTTATGGGATATGGGGACGGGATGCGGGAAAGGGATATGAGGTCGGATATGGGGACGGGATATGAGGTTGGGATATGGGAACAGGATATGGGGACGGGATATGGGGATGGGATATAGGGACGGAAAATGAGGTTGGGATATGAGATCGAGATATGCGGTCAGGCTATAAGGAGGGGATTTGGGAGTCTGGATATAAATATAGCATATGGGGTCAGGATTTGAGGACTAGATATGAGGACAAAAGTTTTCTCCTTTGTTGCTTTTCCTCCCCCAGGGTTAGGTAGGAAAAATTGGGCAGCGCCGATAACTGGCTGGCTACACTTTGTTTTCATACTTCAGCGGTGTCTTAGTGTCTCTTACAGGTATCAAGTAAAATATTTGAATTAGTACAGCAAAGGATGAACCCATTAGGGCCCATGCACACTGCCTTGAAATTCTGCTTGGAACGTTTGGTGTAGCAGAGTCTCATGGCTGTCATTGGGATTCTGCTACCCAATGCACACTAAGGTATTTCAGCGATAGAGTTTTCTGCTGCTATAATTCATCTGCAGAAAGAATGAACATGTAAATTTTTTTTTGAGAGGGGTAGGGGAGAATACCGAGAGAAATGCATTGCTAGCTATGAGGACTGGCAATGTCTACGTGGTACCCTAGTGAACTGATTTAGTCGGCGTTGACCTCCCCCAAAATTTTGTAGTGTGCATGGACCCTAACACTATATGGTAAAACACTGATGAGAAAGCACAGTTTCTCAAATATTTATTTTTCCTTTATTATTGCTTAGGCTGCTTTCACACTATAAAAATACTTCGGTTATAAACGCCAGTTAGGAAATTGGCAGTTATACGGCCGGTACAAAATCACTAACGCCCGTTAGAAAATCCCATTATAGTCTATGGGATTTTTCTAATAGCCGCTTTAACCCATTATCGCCCATCCTTAATAACGGCTGTTATTTTGTGACCGGCAATAGTAAGGGGAGAATTAGTGCATGCATTATTTCTCCCGTTCATTCGCCCGTCACAAAATAACGGCGGTTATTAATAACGGTGGATAACGGGTTAAAACCGCTATTAGAAAATCCCATAGACTATAATGGCATTTTCTAACGGCTGTTAGTGATTTTGTACCGGCCGTATAACTGCCGATTTCCTAACGGGCGTTCATAACGGAAGTATTTTTATAGTGTGAAAGCAGCCTAAGAAATTATTTCTACACCCAGTGGTGGAAGAATAACGTTACTACTAAATAACTTTAAAGGAGTACTATCATGCAAGAAAATGTATCACTTATCCGAATGATAGGTGTAAGTTTTCCCACCCGCAATCACCTGCGCGGAACCCGTCTCTCCCCAGGAACAAGGCGTGTCACCCCTGCACAAAGGGGCAGTTGACACGCCTCTCCATATATCTATATATACAACATTCAAGTATCTCCGGCTCTCCCATAGAGACACATGGAGGGGGCGTGTGTCTCTATGGGAGAGCCGGAGATACTTGAGGGGGCGTTGGGCAACTGGCCAACTTTTCCTCTGGACAGGTTTTGATAAATCTCCCCCTCTAAGTACAATATTAGTATTTGTTCTGCCTCATGTGGATTGGGTCCAGGCAATACATTCAAAATGGTTTTCCTTACAATCTGTCAAGATACGTCACATTTACTCAAAGCTCATAATACAGGTTTTGGCTGTCCAGTCAGGCTGGGAGTTGTAGTTTTGCAACATCTGGAGGTTCACAGTTTGAAGAGCACTGATATCTTATTTTTATGTACTGAAGAATTATCCGGCTATACTATATTTCACCATTCATCAGCAGATCTGATACTGTTTAGTGTTGGTTTTGTGCCCAATACTTAGGAGACCTTTAAAGCAGATCTGTCATCAGACTATACTGCCCTATGTAAAGCCCTTGTACAGTAGTAGTGTTGCTCGCGAATATTCGCAATATGAATATTATTCGCGAATATCGCATATTCGCAAATTCGCGAATATTCGCGAATATAGCACTATAAATTCGTAATTACGAATATTCATTTTTATTTTTTTTCACAGTACACATCACAGTGATCATCCCTCTCTGCTTCCAGCTTGTGTGGTGTAAAGAAGGCTCTAATACTACTGTGTGAGACTGGCGAGCGAATTTTCGCACATGCGAAAATTTGCATATGCAAACATTTGCATATGTTAGTTTTCGCATATGCGAATTTTCGCTTACGGTAATTTTTTTAATGCTAATTTCCGCATATGCTAATTTCCGCATACGCGAATGTTCGCATATGCGAAAATAAAACGCAAATATTACGAATATATATTCGCGAAATATCGCAAATTCGAATATGGCCTATGCCGCTCAACACTATACAGTAGTTTGGGGACAGATCCACTCTGTTACTAAAAAAATGGATATTAACATATTCTTTTTTTGGTATACACAATTGCGTCACAGGCTAAGGCAGGCATCACTGCAGACGATAATTGGCTGAGAGGGCCGTGAATTGCGTTCATCCGCACAATTTTTCACTGGTCTTCCTACAATAAGAAGTGTAACCTGAGGGGTCCATTATGCATTTTTTATAGCTCCCCCTAAATAGAACTTTTTTACCTGTATTTTTTCCCTTTACAAGACATGTGATTATGTGGGGTATTTATCAATTTTGCCTGTTGACAGTTTCTTTTTACCCTTCTTTTTTTCACTTTGGTTTTCGTGGACATGCACCAAATTTATCATTTGGTGCAAGTTGTTAGTAATTTTGGCTCAAATGTTGAAATCAGCTGTTCACAGCGCCTTTTACACAGAACTTACCACCACAGAGGATGCGTATTTTACCCTGTAGAGCAGCCATTTCGGGGTCCCTCCTGCTGTATATCAGCAAGCGACATGAATTATTTTCTTTTGTGGGGTTTATAGCCACCATGTGAAATGGATTTTATTTTCAACTTGAGAAGTTTTTTTTTGGTTACTTTAGTGCAGTGGTCTTCAACCTGCAGACCTCCAGATGTTGCAAAACTACAATTCCCAGCATGCCCGGACAGCCGTTGGCTGTCCGGGCATGCTGGGAGTTGTAGTTTTGTAACATCTGGAGGTCCGCAGGTTGGAGACCACTGCTTTAGTGCTTACCTTTCCTGAACCTGTGTGGGCATGTCCAATGCTGGCTCAACGGAGGGTGAAGGTCCCTCAGAGACAACTATGTCGCAGTATAGTATTAAGCAGCCCTGGAGGCGTTGCTGCTTTCACACAAAAAATGTTTAATGTATTTTGACGCCGGTACATTTTCTGACATTGCTAAGTGTGTTTTCCATGAGCAAAATTTCTTGGCGGTGATTTGCGCCCAAAAAAAACTAAAGACGCAAAATTGCGCCAAAGATCGATTGATGAATTACTGACTAAAGTTAAAATCACACACAGGACCGTGTGATTTTGAGAAAGTTGTAAAAATGACAGTGGAGAAGATGCGCCAAACTTTGGTGCAAAAAAACACTGCGCCAAAGTTACGTGAAAAAAACCCCACATAAATCCTTTGATAAATACCTCCCTATGTCATTTAAGGATTTCTATTAACAATTTTAAGAAAAAATGCCAAAAACACCACTCATCCAACAAATAAACACACACACATTTTTAATGCATTGTTTTCCAGCCTATAGAGGTCTATAGGAGGAAAAACACCACAAACTAGGTATAAAAATACAAGATACAGAGTATACAGCATTTTGTAAAAACTGCTGACTCCCATCTGACAAAAGGGGAATGGTTTAGGTAAAAAAGAGGTGTGGCCATGTAAAAAGAGACATGGTCTAAGTTAAAGGGGTACTCCGGTGAAAAGCTTTTTTCTTTTAAATCAACTGGTGGCAGAAAGTTAAACATATTTGTAAATTACTTCTATTAAAAAAATCTTAATCCTTCCTGTACTTATTAGCTGCTGAATATTACAGAGGAAATTATTTTCTTTTTGGAAATCTCTCTGATGACATCACGAGCACAGTTCTCTCTGCTGACATTATTATAATAATAATAATGCTTTATTTATTGTTGTCCTTAGGGGGATTTGAACCCAAGTCCCCAGCTCTGCAAGGCAGCAGTGCTAACCACTGAGCCACCATGCTGCCCTTAGCATACATCTGCCATACATCTGCTATGCATCTGCTATGCATGGTTGCTAAAATGGACAGAGATGTCAGCAGAGAGCACTGTGCTCGTGATGTCATCAGTGTTCCAAAAAGAATGGAATTTCCTCTGTAGCATTGAGCAGCTAATAAGTACTGGAAGGATTAAGATTTTTTAATAGAAGTAATTTACAAATATGTTTAACTTTCTGCCACCAGTTGATTTAAAAGAAAAAAGGTTTTCACCGGAGTACCCTTTTAAAGCTGCCATCATGGTTGCTTGATCCCGGTTTGCAGTAAGCCAACCAACAGTTGCTCTAAACATAGGCTAGACAGTCTTCAAATGTATTAGCCTGATACACCTTGATAGATCTAGCACATTTATAGACTATACATTTTTTGTAAATCTGGGTCTCTGTGTGAACATTGTCTTAGTAAGGGTGCAGCTAATAAGGCCATTCTGAGAGATTTATTTAGTTCCCTTATTTTACACTGACTGGGGAGATATACAGTCACCTAAAAGCCGTGAACAACTATAAATACATTGATACATATAAATATCATGTCTCCAGATTTGAGCTTACCAGGCTGTTCTCCTTCCATGCCTCTGGAAACTTGGGCCGTTGTTTCTCTCTGGAAACCAATACCTGCATATCTTCAAATGTAGGGTGGTTACCCGCTTCTGCCTGAAATGCCATCTGATATTCGGGCACAGATTCACCTATGCAAAGATCATTGTATTAGTCATAAAGTACTGTGCTGTTTAACACTTACATAAAGGTAACATAGTCTGCATTCATGAAACTATTGTATATTTCCTTTAGATATTTTCATTTAAACATACTGGCTAGAGATGAGTGAACTTACAGTAAATTCGATTTGTCACAAACTTCTCGGCTCGGCAGTTGATGACTTTTCCTGCATAAATTAGTTCAGCTTTCCGGTGCTCCGGTGGGCTGGAAAAGGTGGATACAGTCCTAGGAGACTCTTTCCTAGGACTGTATCCACCTTTTCCAGCCCACCGGAGCACCTGAAGGCTGAACTAATTTACACAGGATAAGACATCAACTGCTGAGCCGAGAAGTTCGTGACGAATCGAATTTACTGTAAGTTCGCTCATCTCTAATACTGGCCATTACTCTAATTTCTAGGTTCTCGTTCATTTGTGTATTAAAGGGAACCAATCATCAGATTTTTCCCTATATAACCCTTGGCAAAGCGTTATATAGGGTAAAATCTTTATTCTCCCCATCCCCGGGGGACGTTCCTGTCCCCAGGGATGGTGAGGATATGAACTTATAAACTGCTCACCACCGCACCCGTAAGTAGTCCCCTGGGCGGGGAGCTCCTCTCACCTAGTCCCGTTACTTTGGCCAGCAGCAACTCCCCCTCGGCTTGATTAACAGGCCGCGTCATCGCTCTGCTCACTGAACAGACTGAGCATAGCGATGACGCGGCAAGTGAAGCAAGCTGAGGGGGCGTTGCTGCCGGCCGAAGTAACGGGACTAGGTGAGAGGAGCTCCCCGCCCAGGGGACTACTTGCGGGGCCGGCAGAGCCTAGTTTATAAGTTCATATCCTCACCATCCCTGGGGGGCAGGAGTGTCCTCTTGGGATGGTGAGGATAAATATTTTACCCAATATAACCCTTTGCCAAGTGTTATATAGGGAAAAATCTGATGATTGGTATAGTGAAGTATATTGGTATAGTGGTATATATGAAGTATAGTGCTATATACATGATTCTATCATTTGCTAAAGAAAGTCCAGATGGCTTCTACTGTAAATTACCAGGACTCTAGTGAGGCTGGGTTCACACTTACGAATCTCCAGACTGAAAACTACCATCTAGAGCAGTGTTTCCCAACCCAGTCCTCAAGGCACACCAACATTCCGGGTTTTTTCAGTTACTCCATTGGAATAGAACAGGGAAAAATTAAAATCCTGGACTGTTGGTGTGCCTAGAGGACTGGGTTGGGAAACACTGATCTAGAGCTTTCAAGTGCAGCCAGCACCGACTGAATCAGTCTGCCCTAGGACCACACGGACATTGCCGTCCTGACAGCACGGATTCCGCCAGAACATTGAGCAGGTTCAATGTTCTGGTGGAATTATTTAATCGGAAATATAATGAGAGGTTTGCTATGGGGATTCGCTCCTGCTCCGTATAGTTTCTGGCAGGGACAGAAGTGACAGCAGAGAGCACTGTGGTCAGACTGGAAAGAACTATACAACGTCTTCTGGAGCATATAGCAGTTTATGAGTACTGGAAAGATTAAGATTTTTAAATAGAAGTTATTTACAAATCTGTAACTTTCTGGCACCAGTTGATTTGAAAACATTTGTTTTCCACTGGAGTACCCCTTTAAGCACTTAGTGGCATCCGTCATACAGAGGGTCCCATAGTAAAAACATGTATTCCTTGCATTATACATCTTTTTCCTGTATATAGCTCAATGGAATAGCATTGATGTCCACATTATTCCATCCAGCAGACCCTGCCGCATACAACCCAAAGTGAGGACAAAATGACACACTTTTGGTCTGCATCTGACATGTTGGGGTCTACAATGTGTTAAACGCATGCGCTGGGACCTATTCTTTTGCTTACATTAAAGGAGTAGTGTACTGAAAAGAATTTCCACTCTGTTGTGCCTGGGCTGCAAAAAAAAGAAAAAGAAAAGAAACTTTAACTCATTTTCTTCTGTTCCCCCATTAGCGTGGCTACAGCTGTCGTCATGCTGCACTCAGCCTATTACTGGCTGCAGTGATGTCCCACCTCGGCCGGTGAAAGGCTGAGCACAGTGTGAAGATCCGTGCACACGGAAGAAGGAAGAAGACCGGAGGACCGAACAGCTGTAGCGGCACTACGGGGGAGGAGGAAGGTGAGTCAAAGTTTTCTTTCCTTTTTTCATGCAGCCTGGGCACAATGGAGTGGAAATTCTTTTAGTACACTACTACAGTACTTCTAAGACAGTTTTCCTGATCACTGGCTTAGAGGCTGCATGTGGTCTCTTAGCTGTTGGCAGCTAAAGATATCATAGAAATGCTGTAACCTGGCACCAGGATCAGAACCATGTGATTGGCAGCTGAAAACAGGCTACAAACCATATCACTGTCTCTTGGCTCTTGGCTCGAGATCATGTAACAGGCACTTGACATTATACCTAGCATTGTAGAACTGGACTTTGCACCAGTACTTGCTAATGTTTTTAGTTTGGTTGTTTCTAGTGGTTGCTAACATACCATTTCTTTGTTTTAGTCACATTATTTGTATTATATACTATGGGGGAGATTTATCAAAACCTGTCCAGAGGAAAAGTTGCCGAGTTGCCCATAGCAACCAATCAGATCGCTTCTTTCATTTTTGAAAAGGCCTCTGAAAAATAAAAGAAGCAATCTGATTGGTTGCTATGGGCAACTGGGCAACTTTTCCTCTCAACAGATTTTGATAAATCTCCCCCTAGATACAAAAAAAAAAAACCATTGAGAAGATTTACTGACATACCAGCCCATAGCTGGCTTTTGCATTGTAGCATATACCATGTCCCACAACAAGGTGCACACCAGCTGGGGAATACTGCACACAATGGAAGGAATTTATCATTGGTTTTACACAGTTTTTTTTTTTTTGTGTCAAACAATTTTTTGCGCATTGGGTCAAAAGATGCAACCTTGTGAAATGCATGGCCAGGTTCTTGCAGTGTTTGGGAATTTATCAACTACGACTTTTTAAGAACTTGAGTTACACAAACAATGATACATTCCCCCAATATAAACAATGCAAACTTTGAAAACTCAGCAATGAGTCATTACAAAAGTCAGTCAATAGTCATTACAGCAGCACGGCATCTGCAGGGTTAATGGTGATATCAGGGATTGCTAATGTGTGCCGTTAGCAGGGAGTCTCTGCTGCTCATAGCAGCTGAAACGCACTGTCTATGAAGTGAGCGCTGCTCCTGTGCAGGTCGTAAATATACATCATGGTGCACTAAGTAATAAAGGACCATGACGTACATTTACATTCTGTGTCCTCTTGGGCTTAAGAAGGGCCAGATTGTGATGGCAAGATGATGAACCAGAGCATCTCTAAAATGGCAGGTCTTGTGTCTGCAAAAAGTGGTCCAAAAAACCACAACGGGTTAACTAGTGACAGGGTCATGGGCACCCAAGAATGATTAAAATGCATGAAGATTAATGGATAGTCCATCTGGTCTGATCCCACTAAAGAGCTACTGTAAAAAAAGTTGCTGAAGAAGTTCCTGCTGGATATGTCAGAAAGCTGTCAAAACCCACAATGCAATGCAGTGCAGTGTATAGAGCTGTGTAGCCCCATATTACATAATATTAGGCAGGTGGTTTTAATTTTATGGCTAATCAGTGTATTCCAATAATATATATATACAGACATGCCAGTGTTCACATGGTTAGAGAACGCCCAAAACGGAGGTTCAGTGGCCTGTATGCATAGAGCTGTTTTTCTGATGTTTACCACTAGATGGCAGTACAATATTAGGTCTCGACACTTTGAACTGTCCATATAGTGTTATGCAAATTTCTCTCTGAAAGATACTTGTTTTTATTCATGTAATGTATCAGTACAAATGGTTGCCGGACATTTTTTTTTTTCATTCACTAGTTGCATTTGGTTTATTTAAAAATAAAAACAACAGATAAAAAGAATTTATATTTGTGTGAAGCTGAGGGTTCAGAACACACCGTTTTTAGCCCCCTCAAAAAAAAATGTGTGTATTAGTACAGGTGTTTTATTTGGTATTTTATACCTCCTGCTAATTTCTCATCACAAGTCATGTGATTCTATTCACCTGAAAATACTCCAATGCATAAGCACATGTGATGTTTTTTTTGAATTTTTTTCCTCCTATAAGGCATCTTCACATACTGGAATTTCTGACCGGTCCTAGCACTGGCAGGACATGCAGATTTGCAGTACGTATGCATGGGCGGACATGCCACACATTTTCTGCTGTGTGAATGTGGCTATAGAAGCCTGAGAGAAAAAAGTCAAAATTTCTTAAAAAACTAAAAAAAAAACTGTCAAAAAGGGCACTTAAGGGTGAAAAAATGAATTCATTAATTAATTTTAAAAAAACCACCACGTGGGTATGGCATTTTTTTATATTTCCCTATTGAGTCCCAGCTAACATCTAACTCTTGAATTGAGATAGACCCACTTGGACAGTTTAACCTTTACAGGAGGTAGCCTTTATACCTGCCTTTATGGACTACTGTGACCAGTGCATATCAAACAAGCATAAATGTACACTAATAAAATAAAAAAACAGCACTCCAAAGACACTTCTTTGAGTTTTATTCCATTTTGTGCATTAAACAGACCTGCAGTGGGGAGCTGCCACAGACAAACAGGGAAGTACAATCATTAACAACTGTTTCATATGTATCCACATCCTTTGTAATGCTTGACAAGGTTTGTGGTTATGTACGAAACTGCTGTCGCTGATTGTACTCCCCTGTTTGTCTGTGGCAGCTCCCCACTGCAGGTCTGTTTAATGCACAAAATGGAATAAAACGCAAAGAAGTGTCTTTACAGATGGTGAGTGCTGTTTTTTTCATTCTTCTTCAAAGATTGTTGGATATTGTCAATGGCTTAACAAGCAACTCCATAAGAGTGATTATCAGTGCACGCTCAAGGTAGCGCACCACACCTATTTGTGTGAACAGAACCTTAATCTTAAAGGACAACTGTAGTGGTACACATTTATATATGCCCGTGCCTAAAAAATATACAAAATAAACTCATACATACCTTCCAACGAGCCCCCGTTGGTCCGGCACTGGCAGTGCTGATGTAATTCCACTTCCTGGGGACGGGGACGCCGCAGAACCGTCGGTGTATCACCGGCTGTAGCGATGTCCCGCCCAGGTTGGTGATAGGCTGAGCCCACTGTCATGTAAGGAGCTCTGGCCGGCTTCAGGGGGGCCCGGCCGTCCCTGGCCCTTTTTTTTTGGTTGTCAGTGTCAAGTCAGCAAGTCAGTGAGTGGGCCACCACCACCCATGACTGATAACTTACAGGGATCATGGGACAATTCTGCGCTTACATGCAGGGATACCTCCGGGCCAGCCTGTCTCTTTAAATTTGCAGTGGCCTGCGGGAGGTACTACTTTCCCCTGCACGCCTGCTGCGCATTGATACAGCCGCCGTGCCACCTCACAGTAGCCCTGTGGCGGAGGCTGAGCAGAGGGGAGTCTCTCTGCTGCCTGCTGAGTGAGGAGGTCAGGTGCGCTGCAGCTCCGCGCTCCGCTGGCTGAGGTGATTGGTGAATTTAGCAGAGCGCCGGCGCAGATAAATATATATAAAAAATAATATATATAATGGTTATTTGGGGCTGGGGGGTGGGGGCCGGAGGAAAGCAGTTGCAGAAGTTACTATAGCGCAGGTGGCAGGCAGCTGAGCTGCGGCCTGCTGCCTGTGCAAAAGATTTGATGAGGGCTCGGAGGCATTCTGCACTAGAGCGGCGCCGGCACTATAACTGCATATAAAAAATATGAGGTGTAGGGGGGGTTATGGGGGTGATAAGAGATGCAGGGGGGGGGGTGTTATGGGGGTGACAAGAGGTGCAGGGGGGTTATGGGGGTGATTAGAGGTGCAGGGGGGGGCGATTATAGTAGTGATTAGGAGAGGTGCGGGAGGGGGGTATAGTAGTGATGAGGAGAGGTGCGGGGAGTATAGTAGTGATGAGGAGAGGTGCGGGAGAGGGGGTATAGTAGTGATGAGGAGAGGTGGGGGGGTCAGCAGTCGGACCCCCACCAAAAGAAATGGGCTGCTTATTATAAAATGCCCGGGGGGGGGGGGGAAGGCAGGGGGGCCCTGGCCTTGAGCTGGGTAAGGGGCCCCATAAATTTCTGATGGCAGCCCTGACGAAGAGAGAAGGACGGAGGAGATCTTCTACATCAGCTTGTGCCTTCATGCGTGTGGAGGCTTGAGAAAGACATTGTCGAGTTGTTGGAGTTGTTCCTTTCAGCAGGAGAGAAAGTCTTGGAAAAGAAACCACAAGTTACAGTATTTCCCTTGGCGTTTCTGTTGGCACCGGCTCCAACAGAAGAGGCATCAACCTCCAAAGCGAAGGGCTTCTCCGGATCAGGTCTAGAAAGCCCTGGAGCAGAGGAAAATACAGACTTTAAATAGGTGAAGGCCTGTTCAGCCTCAGGAGGCCATGACTTGGGATTAGAGACCTTTTTAGTGAGAGCCACAATCGGGGCAACTAAAGAAGAGAAATGTGGGATAAATTGACAATCGTAGTTAGCGAATCCCATTGAATAGCCTGTAGGCCAGAAGGACGAGGCCAATCCAAAACCACAGACAATTTATCTGGATCCATCTGCAGGCCTTGATGAGAAACAATGTCACCGAGAAACGGGAGACTTGATTTCTCGCATAGACATTTCTCCAGTTTGGCATAAAGATGATTTTTCCAAAGGCGTTGAAGAACCTGACGAACATGAGTTCAATGCTCCTCTAAGTTGGTAGAGAAGATCAAGATGTCATCTAGGTATACAACAACACAGGTGTAGAGAAGATCTCGTAAAATGCAATTGACAAATTCCTGAGGAGATTCGAGGTACAGAAGAAGAACAGCAACTCATAGTCAGGATAGCAGAAGGTCTGGGCAAGCGGCACTGGTGCGTGGTCAGGAACGAAGCAGGAGGTCAGTAGGCAGGTGGCACAGGTGCAAGGTCAGGAATGTAGCAGGAAGTCAGTAACAAGGAAAGGCAAAAGACAGTAACGCTTTCTCAATGGCACAGGGCAACAAAGGTCCAGCAGTTATGTGGGGTAGGAGCAGGAACTTATGGAGAAGGCACAGGTGAACACATAATTAAGGGCGTACTAACCCTTTAAATCTTAAAGCTCCGGCGCTAGGAGACGGGGACACACGCGCCGGAGGTTAGAGGCAGGAGAGGAGGTGGCAGAGGACCGGTGTGATTGATGGGCTGGGATTCGTATGAATCGCGATGCGAGCCCCAGCTGCACCAACAACAGCAGATGACATGGAAATGCGCTCACGCACAGGCAGCCAAAGCGCAGACCGTAACAAGTACAAGGCTTATACAGTAACCTGACCTCTATGACAGAGGTGACTGTGGAACTTTAGTGCAGCTGACAGAGAAACGAGAAGGAGATTACATCTACATCTTCCTTATCTAAGTCCTTACAGTTTACGTGAAATGTAAGGACTTAGATAAGACTGCTTTACAGATCTTCACAGGGAAGAAAGATGTACATGCTGTTGCAAATACAGAAGATATGCAGGTACTAAAGTAAAAGGTTATGTTATGGAACATGTACTTGCACATTGCACACGTGCTCATTTCCTAAGTGGGAGTGATCTTCATTATAGGCTGCACAAACTCCCTTCTGGTGATTTGTGAGCCTCCTTTTTATTCTGCCTAAGGGTCTATTCACACGGGTGGAATTTTTGCACCCATTCCACTTCCTTGGGTGGTTTCTGGCTTGTGCAGATTTTGTGTGGAATTGGTGCGGAATTTGTGCTGAAATTCCACATGCGGAAATTCAAAGGTTTGTAATCCTATAGAAGTCTATTGGGCTTTCATGTACGGCGGCATTCAGCAGGTGGAAATTCTGCTGTGTGAATAGGCCCTAAAGGTCTATCCACATGGCAGAATTTCCACTTGCAGAATTTCGCTTCAAATAAAAGGCCAATAGATTTCTATGGGATTCCGCACTCCCATTCACACTTCTGAATATCCGCATGGATTCCGCAGAAGCCAGAAACCGCCCAAGGAAACCAGAATTGGTGCAGAACCGCCCAAGGAACCAGAATTGGTGCAGAAATTCTGCAGTGTAAATAGACCCTAAGGGTCTATTCACATGGCAGAATTTCCGCTAGTGGAATTCTGTCTAAAATTAAAGCTCATTTATCAAAATGTTATCAAAAAGATTTATCAAAACCTGTCCTGAGGAAAAGTTGCCCAGTTGCCCATAGCAACCAATCAGCTCACTTCTTTCATTTTAAACAAGGCCTCTGCAAAATGAAAGAAGCAATCTGATTGGTTGCTATGGGCAACTGGGCAACTTTTCCTTTGCACAGGTTTTGATAAATCTCCCCCATAGACTTCTATGGGATTCCGCACTCCCATTCACATTTCTGAATTTCCACTTGTGGAATTCCGCAAGCGGAAATTCTGCTGTGTAAATAGACCCTAAGGGCTTGTCCACACTATGGACATTCAGCCAATGGGTCATTCCACTGGCTGCATTTCTCTTCTGCAGGCACCGATGAATACTTTGACGGTAGGACCGCATGGACAATTTTGCTGCTGGAAGTCTGTGGTCCAAACAGAACAACAGAATTTCATTAAAAACAATGGGATTCTGCTGCAATTTGCAGAATGTCCGCAGTGTGAAAGAGCTCCGAGGGGCAGCAATATACAGATAGGCCCCATTCACATAGTGAAATTGTTCTCATTACTGGTAAGCATTACTGGTAAGCATTACTCAGTAAGCAAGGGCCAACAGAACAAGCCGATGTTAGGACCGCCAACTCAATAGAAGGCAATGCATTTTTGAACGGATTCTGCAGAAAGAATTGTCATATTAATTTTTTCTGTGGAATCTGGAGTCCGGAACTTTTTTAGTGTGAATGGAGCAAATGAATCCCATTGGAAAGTCTTCTTCAACTGAATTTCTGAGCAGAATTTTTTTGTCGGATTTCGCTAAGAAATTCTGCAGTGTGAATGGGACCTTAGTCAGCAGCTTCTAACACAGTGAAATAAATGTGACAGTTTGCTCCAACTACATTGCAGTAGCAAACTTGGCCCAGATGTTAGCTTGGAATTTGGCGTTTTTTTCTTGAAATTTTGACTTTTTACCTCCCATAGATTTCTATGGGGGCTATACAGTTTACAGTAATCTAAAGAGATAGCTTTATATTGTATACAGTGTGGACAGATGTCCACTTACCGTACCCTCCTGGTTCCTGTCTGTACTGGAAGGACTGTAGAAGTATGTGACAGACAAGAACGAGGAGGGTGAGAATAAGGCTGTGTTCACATAGTGAGTTTTTGACATGCCTTTTTGGTTAAATAAAAGACATGTTAAAAATGTAATGTGTGAACACAGCCTTCATGCACTTTATGGGCGCTCTTCCCTGGGGAAGTGCATGAAGGCTGTGTTCACAAAAATGGCGCACCGAGCCTGGGCTGTAGCAGGCTGACGTTATTTAGGCTGGGGAGGGCCAAAATAAATGGCCCTTGCTACCCTGGTACTGATACTTGTTTTGTATCTGGCTGGTTATTGTAAATAAGAGGAACCCCACAGATTTTTATTTTTTTTATTTAGAAAAATGCCAAAAAGGCCAATGTTAAAACCCCATGGTGTTTTTCGTGACTTTTTTTTTTTCTCGTATAGAAGCCTATGAGAGAAAAAACACCAAGATTCTGAGATTTTAGGAAACAGCCAGTTGGCCAAAAAGCAACAATGAGCAATGAAAAAATGCCAACGGAAAAAAACATGGGTTTAATGTTTATATTTCCCTACTGACTCTCATCTAACTTCTGGCTGTAAAATTTGACATTTAAGTTTTTTTTTTTTGGCATTTTTTGTAACAAAAAAAACAAATGGAAACCTAGCTTTAGGGTCTATTCACACGTACAGTATTCTGCGCAGATTTGATGCGCAGGATTTCAAGCTGTGTTCCGTCATTCAGTTTACATTGAGATCTGCAGCAGAAAATCCTGTGCATCAAATCTGCGCAGAATACTGTACGTGTGAATAGACCATTAAGCAGGTTCTTACCTTCCCTGTGGCTTTTTTGCAAGTCCAGAACCACACAAAGTCACACAATTGGATGACAATTAGAGTATCATTCATTTAGCAGTAACATAATTACTTGACTTAAAACAACTTAAATATTCCAGGTTTGCCCTATTTTGCCGTCTGACAGTGTTATATGGTCTTTTTGGGGTTTTCTTGTCACAAGAAATTGCTTTCATTATTAGTAATCCGCTACTATCTCACCATTTCAATTAAAAGTATATATTATAGAATTGCTCTGTATGCAGTCCTAAAAGAGAACTTACAGTGTAAAAGCATACTACTAAGTAGACAGCTATTCTAAGGTTCGAGAGGACTTTGCTGAAGGAGATTTCCGTAGATAAAGGCCTTTCCTGGTATTAGTAGTTGCCTATACACATCCATCAGCGCTGTGCCATCACATTTACACCTTTTTATCATCACGGCATTGCAGTAAACGATACTAGAAATAACACCTGCCATATCCATTCCCAATATCTCAAGAGAATATCTTACCTGGGAAAAGGTCAGTGCATCTCATGAAGATCTCCCAATAGATCAGACCCAGAGCGTACATGTCCACTTGTTTCAGTGCAGACTCACAGTCTCTCAGGTTCACCGCCCCTTCTAAGACCTCGGGCGCCATGTAACGGATAGTGCCAACCTGCAGAGGAACAACGCATTGTCATAATCCGACTACAGTGAGGAAGATGCTGTGTCTAGTATAAACCCAGGACTAGATAATGATTCTACTATGCCCACAACATTTGTGTTAGGGCAGTGGTCTCAAACTGTGGCCCTCCAGATGTTGCCAAACTTCAACTCCCAGCATGCCCGGACAGCATGCTGGGAGTTGACATTTGGCAACATCTGTAGGGCCACAGTTTAAGACCACTGTGTTAGGGTATATTCACACTTAGCAGTTGTTTAAGATGTTATGCATGTGCAGCCAGTCATTCCAAGACTACACCATGGATAATAGTAGAAGTGAATTCAGCTTTTTTCAAATGCAGCTTTTACTGACTCTCAAATGCTACATGTGAATACACACTTATCATACTGTGGTAACGGGATGTGATGAGGTCAGATGTTGTTACCCTAGGGGCAGATGGCATTAACCCCTTGTATTCGTGAGGCCAGGGCATGGTTTATCCTCGATACCACCTGAAGGTATACCGCTGGATCCTGGGCTAGGCACGGGGGGCAATAATGACTCTGACGCCAAGTTACGGATAACTGTAGCTTTACTGAGGGTAGACAGATGGTAAAGTCTATACAGTTCAGCCATTGCCCACGGAGGTGACCAGTGACTCAGAGACCTTAAAGGGGTACTCCACTGGAAAACATTTTTTTTTTACATCAACTGGTGTCAGAAAGTTAAATAGATTTGTAAATTACTTCTATTAAAAAAAATCTTAACCCTTCCAGTACTTATCAGCTGTTGTATGCACCACAGGAAGTTCTTTTATTTTTTAATTTCCTTTCCAGTCTGACCACAGTGCTCTCTGCTGACACCTCTGTCTATTTTAGGAACTGTTCAGAGAAGGAGAAAATCCCCATAGCAAACCTCTCCTGCACTGGACAGTCCCTGAAATGGACAGAGGTGTCAGCAGAGAGCACTGAGATCAGACAGAAAGGAAATTCAAAAAGAGATTAACTTCCTCTGGAGCATTCAACAGCTGATAAGTACTGGAAGGATTAAGATTTTGATATAGAAGTAATTTACAGTAAACATCTGTTTAACTTTCTGGCACCAGTGGAATACCCCTTTAAGGGCTTGCTGGGACTTGTAGTAGATATGGTCAAATTAATGCAGGCCATGTTGACTTATCAAATGATGACTGTGACTGATGACTGATTGACTTGACTGATGACTGACAATACTGAGACTGTGGTTACTTGTAGCTGCTTGTAGCTGCATACTGCATACTAAGACTTAATGTTTTTGCACCCACCGAATAGGGTACATTCCGTTTAACATGTTTTTTATTGTTTTTTTTCAAGGAGTTAATTAAAAGGAACAATGTAACAATGAGGTTGCAATGTAATATATAACAAATAAGTATGCTTCGTCCATATAAAGACAATAGGGGACATTCCCAATAGCGGATGCGGACACACCCGATAGGGGACAATAGGTCACAAAACATTCCTATTAGGGGACAATCAGGCTTATGTGCTGGCCCTACCTTGTACACAGGGCCGCCATCAGGGGGTACAGTCAATACCTCAGTAAGGGGCCCAGACCCCCACTGCACCCCCATGCGGAAGCCCCAGCATAGAAGCACAAGACCGATGTTTAAACAGTGGTCTCCTGCTTCTGTACGTCCGCCGGCCACATCATTCACCCCCCTCCTCCCCTGATCCCCCCCATGCCACTTTATTCCCCTGTGCCAAATCACCCCCCCTTTTATTACCCCCCTGTGTCAAATAATTTCCTCTTGATCCCCCTGTGCTATTTAATTCCCCCTCTATCCCCCTGTGTCACTTAATAAAGAGGGGGTGATGAATTTACACAGAGGGTAATAAAGGGGGAATGAAATGTCTCAGGGGGATCAAGAAGAAATGATATGGTACAGGAAGTAAGGGGGGGGGTAATTTGGCACAATGCACAGGGGAATAACATGGAAAGGGGAAATAAAATGATACGTGGGAGGGATAAGGAGGGATTCTACTGTAATATTTCATTTTATCATGTTTTATAGGTAATTACACTCTGGAGTGGGTACAGTACACTGTCATTTAGGAAGATTTTTAAGCCTTTTTCCCCAATAAGGGACATCTCTCAATAGCGGCACTTTTTTATTCCCCGTTAGTGTCCGCTATTGGGAGGTTCTACTGTATATACTTCTGTTTCTGGTGCACATGTCAAGTATTAAAAAGTGTTGCAAAACATACAGAACACACTACTTGCAAAATCTTTCAGAAGCATCTTAGTCACATTTGGAGATTAATGAATTAATCGAATTCACCAATACACCTTCACTGTGTAATACTTAGGGGGGTAGTTATCATCTGAAATTTTTTTTTGAACTGGCGAAAATGGTAAATTTTGCGATTATTTGTAGTTTTCCCAGGCACTCATAAAAGGGGCATGTCCGATTATATCTCAAAAGATTTATGGCTGTCTATGCTGGCAAAACAGAGTAGACTGCTGTCGAAATTATGGAGGCACAGATTCTGGATTTATGTAAATGCTCTTGGGGGTCCTGTGCGCCAAGGGAGGCCCCCTCATTGTAAACTTAGAATACCAGTCTATAGGTATGTTTACACTGAGTAAAGTTGTCTAGCTGTTTTAAGAACAACAATAAAACTCCATTCACATAGTGCCAATGTTTTTTCTTCTTCTTTCTTTTAAGTCTCTTTGAAAAAGTACACCAAACTGCCATGTGTCCTCCACAGGCATTAATCACATATTTATCATGCATTTTGGGAATATGTTGCAGATAGTTTTTGGTAAAGTGACCTTGTGTGTACTAAACAGAAGGCAAGCCCTCCAAGGACAACATGTTCTCAGATGATATCCTAATCTTAGTGTATAAGAATGTTCAGACTGAGAACTATATGACACTTAGGATTTTATCTATAGTATTTTAACCCACAAAATTGAGATATAATTGTTTTCATTTTTAACATCATCCCTAGAGATAGTTAAAGGGGTACTCCAGTGGAAAACAACTTTTTTAACCCCTTAAGGACCGGAGGTTTTTCCGTTTTTGCATTTTCGTTTTTTGCTCCTTGCCTTTAAAAAATCATAACTCTTTCAAATTTACACCTAAAAATCCATATGATGGCTTATTTTTTGCGCCACCAATTCTACTTTGTAATGACGTCAGTCATTTTGCCCAAAAATCTATGGTGAAGCGGGAAAAAAAATCATTGTGCGACAAAATTTAAAAAAAAACGCTGTTTTGTAACTTTTGGGGGCTTCCGTTTCTACGTAGTACATTTTTCGGTAAAAATGACACCTTATATGTATTCTGTAGGTCCATACGATTAAAATGATACCCTACTTATATAGGTTTGATTTTGTCGGACTTCTGGAAAAAATCATAACTACATGCAGGAAAATTAATACGTTTAAAATTGTCATCTTCTGACCCCTATAACTTTTTTATTTTTCCGTGTATCGGTCGGTATGAGGGCTCATTTTTTGCGCCGTGATCTGAAGTTTTTAAAGGTACCATTTTTGCATTGATAGGCCTTATTGATCGCTTTTTATTCATTTTTTCATGATATAAAAAGTGACCAAAAATGCACTATTTTGGACTTTGGAATTTTTTTGCGCGCACGCCATTGACCGTGCGGTTTAATTAACGATATATTTTTATAATTCGGACATTTCCGCACGCGGCGATACCATTTATGTTTATTTTTATTTTTATTTACACTGTGTTTTTTCTTTTATGGGAAAAGGGGGGTGATTCAAACTTTTAATAGGGAAGGGGTTAAATGATGTTTATTCACTTTTTTTTGCACTTTTTTTTTGCAGTGTTATAGGTCCCATAGGGACCTATAACACTGCACACACTGATCTTTTACATTGATCACTGGTTTCTCATAAGAAACCAGTGATCGATGATTCTGCCGCATGACTGCTCATGCCTGGATCTCAGGCACTGAGCTGTCATTCGGCGATCGGACAGCGAGGAGGCAGGTAGGGGCCCTCCCGCTGTCCTGTCAGCTGTTCGGGATGCCGCGATTTCACCGTGGCTATCCCGAACAGCCCACTGAGCTAGCCGGCATGCTTTCGGTTTCACTTTAGACGCGGCGTTCAACTTTGAACGCCGCGTCTAAAGGGTTAATAGCGCGCGGCACAGCGATCAATGCCGCGCGCTATTAGCCACGGGTCCCGGCCGTTGTTAGAGGCCGGGCCCGAACCGCTATGACTCGGGGCCACGCCGTGGCCCCGCGTTATAGATCGGGAGTGGACACATGACGTTCCAGTACGTCATGTGTCCTTAAGGGGTTAAATCAACTGGTGCCAGAAAGTTAAACAGATTTGTAAATTACTTCTATTTAAAAATCTGAATCCTTCCAGTACTTATGAGCTGCTGTATGCTCCACAAGAAGTTCTTTTCTTTTTGAATTTCTTTCCAGTCTGACCACAGTGCTCTCTGCTGACACCTCTGTCTATGTCAGGAACTGTCCAGAGTAGGATAGGTTTGCTATGGGGAATTGTTCCTGCTCTAGACAGTTCCTGACATGGACAGATGTGTCAACAGAGAGCACTTTGGTCAGACAGAAAAGAAATTCAAAAAGAAAAGAACTTCCTGTGTAGCATACAGCAGCTGATAAGTACTAGAATGATTAAGATTTTTAAATGGAAGTAACTGACAAATCTGTTTCACTTTCTGGCACCAGTAGATTTAAAAAATATGTTTTCCACCAGAGTACCCCTTTAAATTTTGACTACAATTTACAGGTGTATTCCCAACTTGCAAAGTTACCTCATATACAAAGGTGAACAGATAATAAGCTGATTGATCATAAGAATGGAGGAAAATTATGCCCGAAATTAATGGTCCACACTGTGCTTGTGCGACCATCGCTCTGTTCATTCTCTATTGGGTTTTCTAACATTGTCAAGCACTGAGCTAAATTAATTTGGGGGACAGTTTTCCTTTATTCTCATGATTAGTGGGTGTCTTAGGCAAAGTTCACATCAGCATTGTGCTCTGTCCCATTCAATTTTATTTATTTTTTGCGCCAAACAAAACCTGAGCACAGTGGGCAACATCGGGTGCCAGTGAGTCCCATTTAGCAGAGAATTTTTTTTTGCTTGCAGTCCTGTAATTTAGATGGACTCAATGACGGAGCTCTTTACAACAGAGGACAACGCTGATGTGAATGAGGCCTTAAGGCTAAGTTTTCCGAGCGGTGGAAACATGTTGCACGGAAATCCTGATTGAGGCATCCGCAGACACAATGAACTTGTTCATTTGTTTTGCGGATTTCACTCGATATATTGATAAGTTTGAATAAATCTGTTTACATCATTTTTTTGTCCCTTTTCTTTCTCCTAAGCATGCTCAGTTTGAAAACTGGATATAACCATAAAGTAAAAAATCGGATGTGAACCGATGCATACTGAGCCCATTTCAGCACCATAGACAATAATGTTAATTGTTATCGTACGTTAGAGTTCCCTTTATAGTAAGGTTGTTTGACTGGACACAAAAATAGTTCATGCTATGGTTTTTCAGGCAAAATTTTTTTATAAATTACTGTGAACTGAAGCAAACTGAGATGACCTGATCAGAACAATGCCCTATAGACATCAATGAGATCACTTCATGTCAGTTTTTTTTTCTTGGTCGTTTCACTCAGAACACAGCAGAATACCAAAATGCTGATGTCAAACTAACCTTACTGACTCTTATTTGTCTGATCGGTGGGGGTTCTGATTGTTGGGCTATGTTCACAAAACGCCATAGTTTCAGCATCGGAGGGAAGTAGGGATGCATAGAATCTCTACTTCCCTCCTCCGCCATACAGTATCCAGTGCAGCATAGCTGTGCTGGAAACTGTCTTTGCCAACATTGAGACTGAGCTGTGCTTGCAGCTATACAGTTCTGCGCACTGCTGATGCTGACCAGGAGATATACATCGTATATCTCCTGCCCAGCAATAATTTAGTGTGAAACAGCAATGTGTATATATTGCTGGTTCACTGTAACCCCTTGCAGGACTGAGCGCCATGCGCCAGCCCAGCAGCTAAAGAGTTCACCAGCACTGCAGCACTTTCGGGCTATACAGTATATCCAGCTACTCTGTTTCCCCGAAAATGCACCCTACCCCGAAAATAAGCCCTAGCTGGATTATTGGGGTGGGCTGCAATATAAGCCCTACCATGAAAATAAGACCTAGGGCCAGGGGTACTCAACTGGTGGACCGCGGCCGCCAGTAATGCGATGCGGACCCCCCCCCCGCCCCCACCTTTGGCTGGTCCCTTGGTAAGTTAAATGAGCCGGGGCAGGGATGCTGTCGCTTTAAAATGTCTACGCGTATGCACGCCCGACGTCACGGATGTGTCCCTGCCCCGACTGCTACCGGTAAGCAGCAGGGAGCTGCAGCTTCAGTTGCGGACGCTATGAAGGTGGGGAAGTGCTGGTTTATTATGGCAGAGGGGTGGGGGGCACTGTAGGAGTGTGGAGGATAATGGGGGAAGGGGAGGATGGGGGGCTGTAGCAGTGTGGAGGATGGGGGGGGGGGGCTGCAGGAGTGTGGAGGATCGGGGGGCTGCAGGAGTGTGGAGGATGGAGGGCTGCGGGAGTGTGGAGGATGGGGGGCTGTATAGCAGTGTGGAGGATGGGGGCTGTGGGAGCATGGGGGGCTGTGGCAGTGTGGAAGATGGTGGGGGGGTGTGGCATCCTCCACACTGCTACAGCCCCCCATCCTCCACACTCCTGCAGCCCACCGATCCTCCACTTACCTCCCTGGCTGCTGCATAATGTGAACAGACCCTTCTGGTAGTGTTTTTCCAGCCACAGGCTGTCTGGGAATGATGGGGGTTGTAGTTTAGCAACAATTGGAGGCTCCCTGTTTAAGAAGACACTACATTATGGGCACTCTCAATTTTTCAATGTGTCATGTTTTTTTTATAATTGAGTTTTCAGGCTCAGTAGTGGAAACCGTCTTATAGACTGAATCTATTACTAAACCAGGGCTTAGCCCCCAAAACAGCTAGCCCTAATCCCCATATATTACCCCGGTACCCACCGCAACAGGGGTACTGGGAAGAACCGGTACCAACAGGCCTGGAGCATCAAAAATGGCACTCGTGGCCTTAGGAGGTAACAGTCTGTCAATATTTAGGCAGGGGAGGCCCAATAACAATGGTCCTCGCCCACCCTGGTAACGTCAGGCTGTTGCTGCTTGGTGGTTTCTGGCTGAGAATGAAAAGACCGGGAACCTTTTGTGTTTTTCGAATGAATGAATGTATTTATTTATTTTAAAAAAACGCAAAGGGTTCCCTGACCAGAGCCACTAGCTGCAGCCTCTTCAATGTTAACATGGGCTGTAGGCTGGCTTCTACTTTGCAAACATCATACAGAGGAAATGATTTTCTTTTTGGAACACGGTGCTCTCTGCTGACATCACGAGCACAGTGCTCTCTGCTGACATCTCTGTCCATTTTAGGAACTGTCTAGAGCAGCATATGTTTGTTATGGGGATTTTCTCCTACTCTGGACAGATCTTAAAATGGACAGAGATGTCAGCAGTGAGCACTGTGCTCGTGATGTCAGCAGAGAGCTCTGTGTTACAAAAAGAAAATAATTTCCTCTGTAGTATTCAGCAGCTAATAAGTACTGGAAGGATTAAGATTTTTTCTTATAGAAGTAATTTACAAATCTGTTTAACTTTCAGGCACCAGTTGATTAAAAAAAAAAAAAAAATTCCAATGGAGTACCCCTTTAACCCCACGGCTCCTGTGTGAACAGCTTATCTGTAATCTATGGCCTATTCTAGGAATTTCAATTTTAAATAAAAATAATGGCACGATAACTATTTAGGGGAAGTCTTGAGCTTACAAGAAAAAGAGACAGCCCAACATTTATAGGGGATTTTAGGTAGCATAATATTAATTGAAACAAATAGAAATAGTTTGTAACACAAAGTTATTGAAACCTATCAGAGAATGTTTCTTTACCACCTGCTGTGGAAACACAAATCCAAACAGTTACTCAGTCTGGTGGGACACATGCATAGACTTTAACCCCTTAAGGACTCAGGGTTTTTCCGTTTTTGCACTTTCGTTTTTTCCTCCTTACCTTTTAAAAATCATAACCCTTTAAATTTTCCACCTAAAAATCCATATTATGGCTTATTTTTTGCATCGCCAATTCTACTTTGCAGTGACATTAGTCATTTTACCCAAAAATGCACGGCAAAACGGAAAAAAAAATTATTGTGCGACAAAATCGAAAAAAAACCCCCGCCATTTTGTAACTTTTTGTAACGTTTCTACGCAGTGCATATTTCGGTAAAAATTACACCTTATCATTATTCTGTAGGTCCATACGGTTAAAATGATACCCTACTTATATAGGTTTGATTTTGTCGCACTTCTGGAAAAAAATCATAACTACATGCAGGAAAATTTATACGCTTAAAAATGTCATTTTCTGACCCCTATAACTTTTTTATTTTTCCATGTACAGGGCGGTATGAGGACTAATTTTTTGCGCCGTGATCTGAAGTTTTTATCGGTATGATTTTTGTTTTGATCGGACTTTTTGATCACTTTTTATTCATTTTTTTAATGGTATAAAAAGGGACCAAAATACGCTTTTTTGGACTTTGGAATTTTTTTGCGCGTACGCCATTGACCGTGCGGTTTAATTAATGATATATTTTTATAGTTCGGACATTTACGCACGCGGCGATACCACATATGTTTATTTATTCATTTTTTTAAACTGGTTTCTTTTTTTTATGGGAAAAGGGGGGTGATTCAAACTTTTATTAGGGAAGGGGTTAAATGACCTTTATTAACACTTTTTTTTAAAAAATTTTTTGCAGTGTTATAGGTCCCATAGGGACCTATAACACTGCACACACTGATCTCCTATGCTGATCACTGGCGTGTATTAACACGCCTGTGATCAGCATTATCGGCGCTTGACTGCTCCTGCCTGGATTTCAGGCACGGAGCAGTCATTCGTCGATCGGACACCGAGGAGGCAGATAAGGGCCCTCCCGGTGTCCGGTCAGCTGTTCGGGGCGCCACGATTTCACCGCGGCGGTCCCGAACAGCCCGACTGAGCAGCCGGGTCACTTTCAGTTTCACTTTAGAAGCGGCGGTCAGCTTTGACCGCCGCTTCTAAAGGGTTAATACCGCACATCGCCGCGATCGGTGATGTGTGGTATTAGCCGCGGGTCCCGGCCGTTGATGAGCGCCGGGACCGACGGGATATGATGCAGGATCGCGGCGCGATCCCGCTTCATATCGTGGGAGCCGGCGCAGGACGTAAATATACGTCCTGCGTCGTTAAGGGGTTAAAGGGGTTATCCAGGATAATTTTTTTTTATATATATCAACTGGCTCCAGAAAGTTAAACAGATTTGTAAATTACTTCTATTAAAAAATCTTAATCCTTTCAGTACTTATGAGCTGCTGAAGTTGAGTTGTTCTTTTCTGTCTAAGTGATCTCTGATGACACGTGTCTCGGGAACCGCCCAGTTTAAAAGCAAATCCGCAAAGCAAACCTCTTCTACTCTGTGCAGTTCCTGAAACAAGCAGAGATGTCAGCAGAGAGCACTGTTGCCAGACAGAAAACAACAACTCAACTTCAGCAGCTGATAATTATTGAAAGGACTAAGATTTTTAATAGAAGTAATTTAAAAATCAATGTAACTTTCTGGAGCCAGTTGATATAAAAAAAAAAAAAAAGTTTTTTCCTGGAATATCCCTTTAATGTACAGTGGGGATCCAAAGTTTGGGCACCCCAGGTAAAAATTTTTATTAATGTGCATAAAGAAGCCAAGGAAAGATGGAACAATCTCCAAAAGGCATCAAATTGCAGATTAGACATTCTTATAATATATCAACAAAAGTTAGATGGATTTTGAGGTGTGTTTAGGATCATTATCCATTTGTAGAAGCCATCTTCTATTTAACTTCAGCTTTTTCACAGATGGCATAAAGTTAGCATCCAAAACTTGCTGAAATTTTATTGAATCAATTTTTCCTTCTACTCGTGAGATGTTCCCTGTGCCACTGGCTGCAATCCAGTTTTGATTGATCCACCCCCATGCTTAACAGTTGGACAGAGGTTTCTTTTCATTAAATTTGGTTCCCCTTCTTCTCCAAACATACCTTTGCTCATTCCGGTCAAAAAGTTCAATTTTAACATCATCGGTCCACGGAACTTGTTTCCAAAATGCATCAGGCTTGTCTATATGCTCATTTGCAAAGTGCAAGTGCTGATTTTTGTGGTGAGAACATAGAAGATGTTTTCTTCTGATGACTCTTCCATGAACACCATATTTGTACAAGTATCTCTTTATAGTGGAATAGTGTACCACAACTCCAGTGTCTGCCAGATCTTTCTGGAGGGATTGTACAGTCAAACGGGGGTTTTGAATAGTTTTTCTCACAATCCTGCGAGCTGTTCTGTCTGATATTTTTCTTGGTCTTCCAGATCTTGCTTTAACTTCCACTGTTCCTGATGACTGCAATTTCTTAATTACATTCTGAACAGAAGATATTGACATCTGAAAATGTTTTGCTATCTTCTTATAGCCTTCTCCAGCTTTGTGAGCGTCAACTATTTTCAGTTTCAGATTTCTAGACAACTGCTTAGAATAACCCATGGTGCTGATTGTTGGGGCAAGGTCAGATGAGTCTGGGCATTGAAAACCTTTGAGATTGACATCCCCTGGTCTTCCTAGATGATGATTGAGAACAATCCATTACACTGGCAGGTCTCAGCTTTGCAAAGAGGGCAGTGCATGCTATAAATTCTGCAGGGTGCCTAAACTTTTGCAGATGCCATTTTTTTGTTTTCTGTTATTTTGAAAGTGTAAATGATGGAAATAAAATCGAACTTTTGTTGACATATTATAAGAATGTCTAATCTGTAATTTGATGCCTTTTGGAGATTTTTCCATCTTTCCTTTCCTTGGCTTCTTTATGCACATTAATACAAATTTTTACCTGGGGTGCCCAAACTTTTGATCCCCACTATACACAACCTGTTCCTGCAGAACAGCTTCCTGAAGAAGCTGCAGTTTGAGCAGGCAGTAAGCATTCTCAGGGAACACTTTTCCTCAATATCAGCTTTTTAATTTACAATACCTTGCACTATATGCATTCTATAGCTGCATTGACATGGAACAATTTTTCACACAACCATAGACTCGTTCTAAGTATCTGGAATATTGGACTTTCCCAGTCCCAGTTTTAACATACAGTATGCCATCATTTTAAAATGTAAACTTAAAGGGGTACTCCGGTGGAAAACATTGTTTTTCAAATCAACTGGTGCCAGAATGTTAAACAGATTTGTAAATTACTTCTATTTAAAAATCTTAATCCTTCCAGGACTTATCAGCTGCTGTGTATTACAGAGGAAGTATTGTAGTTCTTTTCAGTCTGACCACAGCGCTCTCTGCTGACACCTCTGTCCATGTCAGGAACTGTCCAGAGTAGAAGCAAATCCCCATAGGAAACCTTTCCTGCTCTGGACAGTTCCTGACACAGAGAGCACTGTGGTCAAACAGAAAAAAACTATACAACTTCTTCTGTAGTATACAGCAGCTGATAAGTACTGGATGGATTAAGATTTTTATATAGTAGAAATTTACAAATCTGTTTAACTTTTTGGAACCAGTTGATTTGAAAAAAAAAAAAAAAAAATCCACAAACGTACCCCTTTTAATCACATATTCTAGGCTATAAGCTGCATTTACAGATGCAGACCATCACTTAAAATGTTTTTGTCATTATACAAAACTTTTGACATGTGGCAGAAGCATGTCAAAAGTCTGAGTGTACAGACCCCAACCGTTCACTACATACACCCGGCAATATTTAAAGATCTGTAGGAGTCTGAACTCTCAGACAATGACCAATCAAAACTTTTGACATCAAAAACATTTGATGTAAAAAAAAAGAGACTTTAAAAAGAAATTGACAGAAAATAGCACTTCTTATAGTTGACGCACTTACACTAGTATTTATTTATCTATCTATCCATTCATTGAAAGTCTCACCTCACTGATGGCTGCATTATCTTCATCTCCAGGCCTCACCAGCCTGTTTCCTGTCAGGCGCATGGACAAGCCAAAGTCACTGATAACACAGGAGCCATCACTTTTCACCAGAACATTGCGGCTGTTGAGATCACGGTGAGAAATAGCAGGTTTATAGTGATCTGTTTAGGAAGAGATTGACAAAGAATTGTTATATGCCTCCATGTGCATCTTATAGGTTTATAAAAGATTATCCATGATCATATATACCAGCCAATATTTATTCAATAGGGCTGTTTAATAAATCAGTTGCATGTTAAGACTGTCTAGTCTAAGTTTGCATCTTCTATTAGTTGGCAGACTTTCATGGGAAAAATATTTGCAAAAAGTGGGAAATGTTTGTTTCATAAGACCACCCGTTTCAATAAGACCACACCATTTTCCGGTAAATCAAGCCTCCTTTCAAGTGTGGCAAAAATGTGTCTATAAAATGTCACATTAAAAAAAATGTGGTGCAAGTCATGTAAGCTAGTTTTTATTTTTACGTGGACAGCTTTGATTAACTTCTTCTTTACCACTATTGCCACTTATGTAGTGACTGGGAAAAAACATGTGACCCAGAAATGTATATTATTGAAACAGATTAGTTAATTTTTATATAATCCAGATATTATTGTTTTTTACATTTGGGTACTGATGAGAATGATTTGCTATCTCGCTTTCACACCAAACTAGTATCCAAGTATGTACCGTACTTACATTATACCTGTAGACTAATACTGCTATTCTTACTCACTATGTGACTTTTCCTTCTTTGTATCTATTACAATCTGAACTCAGTACTCACCTCCTCGTAATAACTCTGTGTGCATATACGCCAGTCCCCTGGTAACCGAGTGTGCCAGGCGACAAGAGCCAAGCCAGTCATTAGTGTGAACACTTAAATACTTGCACAGAGATCCCTACGGACAACAGAAGAATTCAATGTATTTGTAGCTCATATGATTGCAGGAAAACATATTAGTAATGTTATTCATAAAGAGGCAGCAAAACAACCAAACTTTCTATACTACACAAAAAAGAGTAATATTTTACAATCTAGGAACAAAGCAGCATCTTCTATTATCTAAGCTTTGTGAGATTAGAAGAAAAACTGTCCCTTTTAATTCTGTTGCCATTGTCTTCTGGCTAACTTAAAAAAACAGTGTCCCTCGAGATCCTGTCTGTAAACAGGACAGAAAAAAGAATGTGCAACATTGTGGTGTCCAGTTGCATCCTGTTTTATTGGTTAATTTACCCATCAAATAAAATAGCATCTTTCAATGGGATGCAAATACACAGGATGAACCCAGCCTAGTTGTGTTTAAAGGGGTACTCCACTGGTCTGCGTTTGGAAGTAAATGGTCCGAACGCTATTTTCGTGCTGTGGGGGTCGGCTGTCATGCCCCCTCCCATAGACTTGCATTGAGGGGGCATGGCCGTGACGGCACAATGGGTGTGGCCAACCGCCGCAGCACGAAAACAGCGTTTGGAACATTTACTTCCATATGCTGGCCAGTGGAGTACCCCTTGAAAGGCTGGTGTGAGCATAGTCTAACTGAACAAAAGCGATGCAGGAGTTAGGCTGGGTTCACACCACATTTTTGCAATACAGTTCCCATATCAGGTTTTTGATTAAGGAATGGATTCCTCAAAACCTGACTAAACTGTACAAATGTTAATCCGTATACGGTTTAAGAAAAAAAAAATTCTACGTTTTTAACTTTTCACTCCATTATGAATAAAGTTTCGCTTGTTTGATTGAAATTCCAAGAAAAAAAAACTTTGCAAAGTCAAAACCCGTATGGTGAAAACCGGATGGAACCATACGCACATACGGTTCTGTATGGTTCCCCTTGACTCCCATGTTGAAAAAAAAACGTATACGTTTCAATAAGGTTTTTCACCCAGACCAAAAACCGTGGTAGGCTACGGTTTTGGGTACGGGAAAAAAAAAGACAATATGGGAACTGTATTGCAAAAACGTGGTGTGAACCCAGCCTTACTAAAGAGGTAGTATGGGAATCCCAGTTCCCTTTATTAATTATAATACATGCAGACTTCTGAAATGTATCAGTATCCTGAAAGTGGTGATCTTGGTTTATTTGCATACTAAAGGTATGTTGACACAGAGTATTTTTCAAGTGATTTGCGGTGTGGATTCCTCTGCTGGTGAGTTATGTTGAGATGCAGCATGCCCAATCTTTTTTTTTCCTGACATAGTTGTGATGATTTGGGAGACCCCAATACTTATTAAAGGTTTCGCCTACATATGTCTATTAGGGGGGGGGGGGGGGGCTTTCATCTTGACCCTGATATTGTAAACATAATATATATAATGTACCTCCCAACAGTTTGGTTGTTCAAAAAGAGACACTTATGTTTTGATGTGTGATGTCCCAGTACGGGATATGCATCTCACAGTCCTATCAGCTTGAGTCCTTGCATGTCCCCAGGGCTCACCTGCATTGTACCCCTATAATCTGTATAATTGTATATTGTGTGTAAAGGACCTTTGATATGGTCACATGGTTATTAGTCACATGATAATGGTTGTCACATGTTAAAGTCACATGTTTTGTTACCCAGAGAGCACCAGGTGACCCGTAGCTAGCCTATGGGCTCCGTGCTCAGCCCCCCTTTATAAGAGGGGGAGGTACTACAAACTCTCTCTTCCACCACACTTTCTGCTGAGGTCAAGTCCAGTTCAGACGTCTAAGAGCCAGTGTTCAGCACATCTGGAGGCCTCAAGCCTAAATTACAGCCACAAGTCAGTAAGTCAAGTCATCTATGTCTGCTGTCACTATCTTCAGTCAAGTCTATTATAGTCAGCGTGGCTGTGCTAAAGTCTGTCAAAGTCACTGCAAGTCCCAGCAAACTGCGAGGTCCCCTGTGTTACTGGTCACCTCTCTGGGATCCTGGCCTAGCTGTAAAGACTGTACCATATGTCTACCTCAGTAAAGATACCGTTAACCCTAACCTGACCTTGGACTATTATTTGCTCTGCGTAAACTAGGACTAGCGGTGCTACCGTTTGGGTGGTTCTGGGTAAAACCACGCCTTGGCATCACAAACATTTAGGGCCATCTGCCCCAGGGCTACAACATCTGCCCCATACACCTCACATGATGGCACCCCCGTGGCTCACCACAGATATACGAAAGGTCAATTATTTTCATTATTTTTATATTTATACACAACCAATAAACATATGTAAATGGTGCAAAATAGTAAGGGCTGTTCCCCAAGAGAGGGTAACTATGCAAATATTCACTGACATATAGGGGAAGATTTATCAAAACCTGTCCAGAGGAAAAGTTGCCGAGTTGCCCACAGCAACCAATCAGATTGCTTCTATCATTTTTTAGAGACCTTTTCAAAAATGAAAGAAGCACTCTGGTTGCTATGGGCAACTCAGCCACTTTTGTTGGTTTTGATAAATCTCCCCCATAAAGGTTGTTCTTTTCTGTCTAAGTGCTCTCTGATGACACCTGTCTCGGGAAACGACCAGTTTAGAAGAGGTTTGCTATGGGGATTTGCTTCTAAACTGGGCGTTTCCCGAGACAGGTGTCATCAGAGAGGATTTAGAAAGAAAAGAACAACCTTAACTTGAGAAGCTCATGAGTACTGAAAGGATTAAGATTTTTTAATAGAAGTAATTTACAAATCTGTTTAACTTTCTGGAGCCAGTTGATATATTAAAAATTTTTTTTTTCCTGGATAACCCCTTTAAGGCTTGCAGAGTAGGGAGCAGTCTTGGAAACCTCCCTCTGTGACTACTTCCCCTGGTCCCAGCGGCTATTTAAAACTATGATATCTCTGAAATACCTGAGCATCTTGGAGTAAATCATAATGTCCCGGCATCCCACTGACTGTATCTATTTTAAGCTGAACTTGGTTTGGGCAGCATGAAACAGGTGACGGGTTGTCTTTAAAGGGTACCTCTCATCAAAAAAACTTTTGATATATTATAGATTAATGTATGCAGAATAACTTTACAATTGCATGTTATTAAAAAATATGCTTCTTTCTATTTCATTTTCCACTTTGAAGAAATGACCACTAGGGGTCTCCCTACCAGTCCTGGCAGCAAGCATTTCAGACTCATGCTGGAGTCCTAAACACTACGAGCGGCCAGTCTGCTTTGTTCACAAAGGAGAACACTCAGAGGTGCCAGCCTGCTTTGTTCACAGCCTGTTTGGCCGTGAACAAAGCAGGCTGGCAGCTCTGAGTGTTTAGGACTCCAGCATGAGTCAGAAATGCTTGCAGACAGGACTGATCGGGAAAAATACAATAGAAAGAAGCATATTTTTCCTTAACATGCTATTGGAAAGTTATTCAACATTCATTAATCTAAAATATATCAAAAGTTTATTTGATAAGAGGTACCCTTTTAGCCCAGATTTCTTAAATCTCCTCATTATGGGTTAACATTCGGCACAGAAGGTTAAAAAGTAAGTAACACAAAGTGAAAAGTCTTATCTTTCTTACTATTTTCCAAAACAAAATGGAACAGCCATGTTCTGTAAGTTTTTGTCAAACGAGCTAAACTCCGCAGCAGACTGGCACCAGTATATAAACAGAACACATGCCAAATGTGCTTGTTCTCAGTATTTTTCTCCTTATCTGTACAATGGATTTTTAAAAGTCTATGCACTGAGTACCATTGTGTATACAGGAGCTTAACAATATTTTTGTGTCTGTCATAAACACAAACCTCTAGTAAGATGCTGGCAATCCATTTAGTGAATAGCACGTGTATGAATATTATGTTTGGCACGATCTAAGGCTGGGTTCACATCTGTGCTGGATGCTCTGTTCTGTTTTTAATTCAACAGCAGTAAACACAGTACATTAATGGGGTTCATCAGATTTCTGGTATAGTTAGAAGAAAGATGATACCTAGCACTCACCAGTAATGCACAGTGAAGATGTATTATGCCATAGTGTAGTACAAGGACGCGTTTCAGCGTGGGAGCCTTCCTCAGCTGTCTGCCTAGGCAGACACCTGAGGAAGGCTCCCACGTCGAAACGCGTCCTTGTACTACAATATATCCAGACCAATTTCCTCCAAAATGGGCAGAGTCAGGAAGGCGCTTGAAACCAAAGTGAGGGTAAAACTTCTACTTTATTCCCATAATCCAATGCGTTTCACGGAAGTTCCGCTTCATCAGGCATTCGTTGCCTGATTAAGCAGAACTTCCGCGAAATGCGTTGCACTATGGGAATAAAGTAGAAGTTTTACCCTCACCTTGGTTTCAAGCGCCTTCCTGACTCTGCCCATTTTGGAGGAAATTGGTCTGGATCTGTTGTCTGTGAAAGTTCGAGCGGCTGCTGAAACCCCACATTCTATGCACTTTTATCCATGGTTGTACTTGGACGTAGTACAACCCGACTTGGTAAGCGCACATTCACACTTCTGCGTTACCTTTACTCATTACGGTATCACACTAGGGAGCATCAGAACAGTAGCTGTGGATAGTCGAGAAAGGTGAGTGTACTTTGTATTTTATTTTTTAAACACCCTGAGTCAGTTATAAATAAAATGGTATTGTCGGAATAGCCCTTTAAAGGGGTACTCCAGTGGAAAACTTTTTTTTAAATGAACTGGTGCAAGAAAGTTAAACAGATTTGTAAATTACTTCTATTTAAAAATCTTAATCCTTCCAGTACTTATTAGCATCTGTATGCTACAGAGGAAATTCTTTTCTTTTTGAATTTCTTTTTTGTCTTGTCCACAGTGCTCTCTGCTGACACTTCTGTTCATGTCAGGAACTGTCCAGAGCAGCATAGGTTTGCTATGGGGATTTTGTCCTGCTCTGGACAGTTCTTGATACGGACCTCAGGTGTCAGCAGAGAGCACTGTGGACAAGACAAAAGAGAAGTTCAAAGAGAATTTCCTCTGTAGCATACAACTGCTAATAAGTACTGGAAGGACAAATATTTTTTAATAGAAGTAATTTACAAATTTGTTTAACTTTCTGGCATCAGTTGATTTAAAAAAAATGTTTTTCCACCGGAGTACCCCTTTAAAGATTGGCTCTTAGATGCAGTCATCATCCATCCTATATAACAGTAAGAAGCACCGGTCATTTTAAAATCCAGGACAGTTCTCATATTACACAGCTGCATTAAAATAGGACAAATGATGAAGACTAGACAAGACTTACATTTGCGTAATACTCCATTACTAGAAGGTATTCCAGACGCCCATCTGAAGTCACTCTCTCATCAGCCACAATAAAATGAGCTATGTTATCATGTTCCAGCAAAGGAGTGCGGTAAATACTCCTTTCATTGATGAAGTTCTGACGGTTGTTGAAAGAGAAGACTTTTACTGCCACTGGACGCTCATCCAATGATCCTTTGTACACCGAGCCATATCGGCCACGGCCAATGAGCTAAGGACATTAAAGAGAAATAAATTTCTTATTACTTCTTTGGTTAATTGTTTGATAATCTCATTGCTTAGTAATCTACTGAAAGCAATCACTCTTGTGTGACTAACCAATTACTAAGATTTAAAGAAATAAGTGACTGAACAAAGATTGACTGAAACCTGCATTAATAGCCGTGAGTGGTCAGTATCATCGTATGATAGACAGAGTAAGCATGTGGCAGACATTTCTATATATGTATAGTTCTTTTGTCTCAATGGTGGCCACAACATGAAATTTATATTTTTCACATTGGTGATTATTCACTTAAAGGAGTACTGCAGCCATAGAAACTTATCCCCTATGGGATAAGTGTCTGATCGTGGTGGTAGTGGTGGTGGTGGTGGTGGGGGGGGGGTCTCCCGTACGGGGACCTGGCATTACAACTGCTCTGCATGGCTAATCTTGCGCATAGGGGATTAGTGTCTATGGCTTACCTCTATCCTTACCTCTCTGATAACACAGCCGTCTAGTGCAGAAGCTCCAGTGGGCACCCTGGTCTCTGTTTACTAGCCACCAACATGTGACCACTGCAGCCAATCGGTCACCTCAGAGGTCACATGCAGTACAACTAGCAATGAAAGTAGTGTCTACAGCATAGCTGATGAATATAAGATTGCTAGGGGCCCCACTGCTAGGACCCCTGGGATCATTAGAATATGGATCCTGAGTTACCCTGTGTTGAGGAGGAGTTTGAATGTCATCTTTAAAATTATGTCACCAATACAGTGATCAAAACGTTTTGCTGGGTCTCATTTTGCTATGATGGGAACAATTGTTCAAATGACTGTTGTGATAATTAATAGTAATTAATTGTTGTACATGTTGCCTGTAGTTTGCAAATGGTGTTGATAACACAGCAGCGGGGACTAGATTTTCCCGCCCCACCCTATTAGTGAAATTGGAAGAACTCCAGTAATATGGAAAAATTGAATTTGTTATATTAATTAAAAGACTTTAGGAAAGTGTGATGTACTATTATACCAGTACAACAATATTGTTACAACTGATGCTTCTTTCAATGCACCCAATTGTGATATGTAATATGACTTCAGTTTGGCATCTAGTGGTTATAAGACTAAATAGGGCCACACCTGTCTATGGGTTGTATCTCTTATTGTATTATAAATCTATTGAAGGGAATGAGGCTGAGCTGCAATACCAAACACAACCTGTGGAAAGTTGTGTCACTATTCTTTGGAAGTGGACAACCATCTTGAAATCGCAAAATTAAACAGTGACTGACCTAAAGACCTTGTTCATACAGAGTTTTTTCTTCTGCTGCTCTGGAATACACATGAATTCCATATTGGTCCAACTTCTCACTTTTTGTGATAAGGAACTGAAATCCGCATCACAAAAACAGAACTGTCATTGGCATTGAGTAGAGCAAACCCATATCCTAAACAAGCATACAAATTAGAAGTCCACAGTAGAAATCCGAAGGTACATTATGTCTTGGGTTTCTCCCATGGATTCCAGAATAGATCATGTTGTGTAAACATACACTTATTCATAGTATGAGCAATTGGGTGTTTTACATTTTTTTATTCAGAGAAGAGAATGGAGTTCTCTATAAAACAATATAGGTTTTTTTTTTTTTTTTTAATCAGTCAAAATCTTCCAACATGACAATAAATTTATAGATTTTTTTTTATTTTTATTTATTTATTTTTTACCTCCAATAGCTTCAGGTTGTCCAGGTCCAGGGATGGCTCTGAGGTTGCAGCTTCCATCATATTCATACTGTGAAGACTTTGTTTACGGTCGTCTAAAGAAATGAAATAGAGGAGTCAAGAATCAGAGGATGAGTCCACTGAACTTACTGTGAAATTGGCACAATACCATTACATGTCTATCTTGATCATTGTAAGATCTGATAGATTTAAACCATGTATGGCTCTTAGTCTGCTTTACAACAACAGATATTTGTAAAAAAAAAAATAAAAAATCCATGTCACATATTGTCTGCACTTGTCAACTGCAGTTTTTAGCAATACTTTAAGTGCCCACTTTAAGGCCACTGATGTGCACCCAATCAATAAAAGCCTAACCCAGGCTACAGATCAAGGCAGAGTTTAATCTACAATTTGCCATTTTAATTATGACAATAAGCAACAACCTACATTAGCCAAATGACAAAATCTTTAGAAAAACCACATTTTGGAATTCCCATTGTTTGGTCAGCTTAAAGAGGTTGTCCAATCTTAAAAACCCATTTTCTAATATTATACATTAGGTTATAGATGGGGGGTCCCTTTTTCTGGATTTTCATCTGATGGCCATGTTAGAGAGCAGTTACAAACACAATTTCTCGCTCTGGAGGACGTGTCCTGCATTACACAGGCATCCTGCTGTATTGAATAGACACTGTGTAAGGGTACATTCCCACACGGCGTATTTGCTGCGTATTTGCTGCTGCGTATTTTATTTTCTCTGTTGAAGTCAATGGGTAGGAAAATACACAGCACCAAATACGCAGCAAATACGCAGCAAAATAAGCCGTGTGGGAACGTACCCTTATGATACATTTTCCCTGTCTTGGCACTGCAGGAAAACAGAACACTGCCCCACTGAAAATAACAACCGGGGTAAACCTTGTGGTAAGTTTACTGTAATGGGGCCTTCTATCAAGTAAAACTGCCAAAAATTGAAAAAATGACCAGCACTGCCACAGGTCATGGAGTGAGGGGACATTCACATTACAGAATTTCCGAGCGGAATTCTGCTCAGCAATTCCACTGCAGCAGCCTCGAACAAAGAACAAGGTCCAGCGCTGCTCCCTTTAAAGCGTAGCTTTTTACTGCATAAAACACCACAGGTACAAAAACGTAGTAGTCACAAGTGACGCGTTTCAGCTCGTCAAAGAGCCTTAGGCACTGCAGCAGCCTCATATTTTTTTAATGGGATTGTGCTGCACTGTGCACACTGCTGAAGTTCATAAAAAGAAAATTCCATGGGAGAGCATGTTCATTCTTTTAGCAGATCCGCTTGGATATTGTCACAGCGAGCGCTCCGGTCTTCACCTCCGGACCGGAGCGCCCGCTGCCTCTGTCCTCTGCTCCGGGGCCTCAGCGTCTCCGGGAGCGCAGGTCTCACAGTGGCAGGGACGCGGCTAGCGTGGTGGCTGGTCCCCGCTCACGCGCCGCGTCCCTGTTCGACTTACCTGCTCTGCTCTCCTGGATCCCGGCGCTCTCTAGGGCGCGCGCGCGCCGGCTTCAGTAAATTTAAAGGGCCAGCGCACCGGTAATTGGTGCGCTTGTTCCTCACCTCCTACTGGCCCTTCCCAATAAAAGGCACCTGTCCCTTCCTGCCCTTTCCGGATCTTTGTGCCTAGTGCCTTTGAGAAAGCATTCCCTACTGTGATATTGCCTTGCCAGTTGCCGAACCCATTGCTACTGTATACTCGCCTGTGAACCCTTGCTGCCTGCCCTGACCTCTGCTACGTCCGACTACGCTCTTGCCTGCTCCCTGTGTACCACGCTATATCAGCTGCCAGAGAGGTTGAGTTGTTCCTGGGGGATACGACCTGGTAGTTACCGCCGCAGCAAGTCCATCCCGCCTTGCGGCGGGTTCTGGTGAAAACCAGTAACTGCTTAGAACCGGTCCTCCAGTACAACCCGTGCCATCGCCTCTCTGGTCCAGAGGATCCACTACCTATCCTGCCGGTATGTGACAGATATGCATTGCCGTAAATGGTGATGGCCCAAGTCCAAGCAATCCTAGCTCAGATGGCACTGCTGTGCTCAGAATGTCCACCCCTAATACCAGCCCATTTGTATTCCGTAGTGTGAATGTGCCCTTTGGGTGTTGGTTAAAAAGACAGTATTTATTTCCAAGTTGAATGTTTCAGACAATTTATTTTAACAATGTTTTGTGGACATTGATATTAAAGGGGTACTCCGGTGGTCAATGTGTTTTTTTAGTTTCTACTTACCCTTGCAAGTGAGTTTTCTTGTTATCTCTGGTCTTGTGCTTGCTCTTTGTTTGTCTCTCTTTTCCTTTTTTGCACAAGTGTGTCTATGTAGTGTAGCATCTATTTCCGTTTTGCCTTTGTTTTAGAAACTACAGCTCCCAGCATGCCTTGTAGCCTGCCCAACTTGTTTTGCGTTGCAGCTTTTTTTTTCTTTCCCCTTTAGCACTCCCTATCCCCGCCCTGCTCATTAGTATAGTCCTCCCACCCACTGTCACCCCACAGTCCCCACATCAGGAAATGAATGGTCAGAGGGGGGAACTGATCTTATCTGACCCGCGGGGGCTGCTCTCCCCCGCCCCCTCCCAATGAATTGTCAGCCGCAGCGCTGTCCCCACATTAGGGAGCTAATGATATGTGACCCGCGGGCACTGCACTCCTTCTCCCCCCCCCCCAATGAATTGTCATCCGCAGCGTTGTCCCCACATTAGGGAACTAATGATATCTGACCCGCGGGCGCTGCTCTCATTCTCCCCCCGCCCCCCCCGCCCCAATGAATTGTCAGCCGCAGCGCTGTCCCCACATTAGGAAACTAATGATATGTGACCCGCGGGCGCCTCTCTCCTTCTCCCCCCCCCCAATGAATTGTCATCCGCAGCGTTGTCCCCACATTAGGGAACTAATGATATGTGACCCGCGGGCGCTGCTCTCCTTCTCCCCCCGCCCCCCCTCCCCCCCAATGAATTATCAGCCGCAGCGCTGTCCCCACATTAGGGAACTAAGAATATATGACCCGCGGGCACTGATCTGATTCCTGCCCTTCCACTACTCTCTCCCAAAAGCGATGTCCCTGCAAGGGTTAAAGGACACCTGTACTGCTAAATTTTCCATTTTCCTGTGCCCGGCTGCAAAATAAACTAAATAAACTTTGACTTACCTTACAGCGTTCCCCCGTTGCTACGGAAACGGCCTCACGGTCACGGGAACGTCACACAGCCTGTCACCAGCCGCAGAGATGTCCCGCCTCGGCCGATGATAGGCTGAGCACACTGTCATGTAAGGAGCCAGCCGGCTCCTTACATGACAGTGCGCTCAGCCTTTCACTGGCGGAGGCGGGGCATCGCTGCGGCCAGTGATAGGCTGACAGCTGTGTGACGTTCCCATGACCAAGGAGGCCATTTCCGTAGCAACAGGGGAACGCTGGAAGGTAAGTCAAAGTTCATCTAGTTTATTTTTGCAGCCGGGCACAGGAATATGGAAAATTTTGCAGTACAGGTGTCCTTTAACTCTAGCGGGGACATCGCTTTGGGGGAGGGGGGGGGTGTGGAAGGGCAGTAATCAGATCAGCACCCGCGGGTCACATATGCTTAGTTCCCTAATGTGGGGACAGCGCTGTGGCTGAAAATTTATTGGGGGGGAGGAGAAGGAGATCGGCACCCGCTGGTCACATATCATTAGTTCCCTAATGTGGGGACAGCGCGCTGCGGCTGACAATTCATTCCCTGATATGGGGACTGTGGGTGAGAAGCTGACAGTGCGCCAGAGGGGGGAATCATGATAGCTGATACCCCTGATTCCCCCTGCGGGCGCACGGTCCTCATGGCGGGGAAGGGGTTACGTAAATTGTGACCCAGACGCAGGGCAGGCTGACAGCGGGAGGAGACATCCATCCTCCCCAACAATTCAATGAATATTCATTACAGGGGTGTGGAAAAGGGGCGAAACCATTGCAGGAGAAGAAAAAACAGCAACGCCTGCAGCAATTACGTCTTGTCCACAACAGTGAACAAACATGGCTGCAGGTGTGCACAACAGTCAAAAGCAACCAGAAAAACGACTGAACTTCCTTCACAGAAAAGAGGTCAGTAAAAAACATATATGCTGTGGACAGATGTATAACATGTGAATTACCAAAGTGCTAAACTTGCTACAAACACGCTAGATAACCATGAAACTGTGGTACCGGAGTACCCCTTTAAGGGATTACCCTCAGGATGTGCCATCAACATCAGACATCAACCCCGTTTAGGTTAATGGAACTGTAATGCAATTCCATGCATAGCTGCTAAAATATTGTAGGCAACTATTATTTCACTGGATGCCCAGGGTCCTCCAGAACAAAGAGGTAGGTTGTGTCTAATGTTGCCTAAGGCTTATAATGTTGGGGGAGTCTTCCTGATCAGTTTATTATGCTCTTTAAAGAAAATCTGTCACCAGTGTCACCTGCACTAACCTGTCGGTACAGACAGGTAGTGTAGGTGACACTGATGACAACAATACTTATCTGGTCACATTCCATGCCGTGGGTCTCCGGCTACCCTTTTCGGTATCTTCCGTTAACCCCTTCAGTATCTTCCGACTTGGAGTATGTGCGGAGCTTAGTGGGTCCCACTGCTGGGTCCTGCGGCTAACATAGAGCAGTAATGGCATCACTAAGCTCTGCCCTCTGAAGTGGAAGATACAGATGATGATAGCCAGAGAACCACGACATGGAACAGGTAAGTATCATTGTCATAATTGTCACCTGCACTACCTGTCTGTACTGACAGGTCAGTGCAGGTGACACTGATGACAGATTTCCTTTAAGGGAATATAGAAATAACTTTAGGTTGGCATTTTCCTAACTCATAAACCTGACAGCATATTACCAGGATATGCCAGGTCTTTATGATTGGTGAGGGTGTGACCTTTGGGACCTTCACTGATTGTAAGAATGATGGGGGAGCAGTGCAAAGGAAATACAATGAAATGGATAGGTATACAGCTTTATGCTGAAAGATGAACCAGCTTGTGTTGTCAAGAGATAATGTTTTAGAGACAAACTTGTGATGTAAACTCAAGACCATTGCAATACAACACTATTTTAGACATAACAATATCAAATATTTGATAGGAGATAAACATGTAGCCTTGACAATTCACAGAGGAAAGTTCTGTATAAAAAGAATGATGTAAACACAAGTGCTGTATGTAACTCTTTAACTAAAGTCTGTGCCTGATTAACCTTATAACTAGCCATACTTTTCCATCTTGTCTTTTAATTTCATTTTTAATTTGCATGTTATCTAAGTTAAATTTGTGTTTTAGTTCTTTTGCAATAATAGGGACTGGAATTTGCAGAACAATCTAATCCAGAATCTGTATTTTAGAATGATGACATTGTGTAGTACAAATAATAAAATATGGTATATACAGGTATATCACATTTTTAATTTTCTTCTAGAATCACTTTATTCATTTTACTTTTAAAATAAACATTCCCTTAGTTTGGAATACATTTAAACATCCCTATACAGAGATAATTTTATGTGTTGATTGTTGAACAACACAGGGTTTATCTCTGAATACATTTATAGCTGTTCAGTTAAGGCCCCTATACACACAAAAGAAAAGTCATTTGAGCCCACAGATTTCAGCAGCAGAAGAGTGTCTAATGTTTATGAGGGTTTCCCAACGTGCACCAACTGATTTTGGCATGTCTGCTTAATGTTTATGGGGCCTTCCAACCAATGATATTGGAGAAAGAGTAGGATCGGGCATGTTGAAATAATTGTTATGCATTTAGTTATTATATAATGACACAGTGAACCATGTACATTATTAATTAAATGAAAATATTGGGTGTTACATACCTCCAAATATTCTGTATGTGAAGAAGAAGACAGCAATGAGTACAGCCAGGACTGATACAGAAGCGAGAGCAATGATGACTGTCAACTCACGATGCTCCCAACCTGGACGAGCTGAAAAGAGAAAAAAGATACTGTTATTCTACTCTGTAAACACTGCAACATTATTTCTGCAATTAAACCTCAAGCTCATTGCATGTATAGCTTTTTTAGATTTTAATGGTGTAGAAATATTATTTACCTCTTTTTGGATTTAGTTACTATTTCCGACCAGGAATTCGATAATAAGAATATAATAATAAGAAATAACTCTGCATATAGTCACAATAATACAGTGTCACAGCGTGCGCTCCGGTCCCCTTCCCCGGACCGGAGCGCCCGCTCCCTCGGCCTACTGCCTCGGGATCCCGGCGTCCCCGGTGTGACTGACCGGGTTCCGCGGCTGCTGTGACGGCTGGTCCCCGTTCACGCGCCGCGTCCCTATTCCACTTACCTGGCTCCCCGCTCCCTGCGCCGTCCACCTCTGCCTCCCGGCGCGCACGGCCCCGTTCTCTAGGGCGCACGCGCCCCCGTCAATAAATTTAAAGGGCCAGCGCACCGGTAATTGGTGCGCTGGTTCCTCACTTCCCCTGTCCTTCCCAATAAAAGGCACCTGCCCCTTCCGGCCCTTGCCAGATCTTTGTGCCCTAGTGCCTCTGAGAAAGCGTTCCCTATTGTGTGTATTGCCTTGCCTGTTGCCGAACCCGTTGCTACCGCCTACTCACCTTTGAACCCTTGTCGCCTGCCCTGACCTCTGCTACGTCTGACTACGCTTCTGCCTGCTCCCTGTGTACCACGCCATATCAGCCGCCAGAGAGATCGAGTTGCTACTGGAGGATACGACATGGTGGTTACCGCCGCAGCAAGTCCATACCGCCTTGCGGCGGGCTCTGGTGAAAACCAGTAACCACTTAGAACCGGTTCTCTGGTACAACCTGCGCCATCGCCTCTCTGGTCCAGAGGTTTCACTACCAGTCCTGCCGGTACGTGACATACAGTATGTCATGAAAGCAGGGCTAAACTAATAACCGCAAGTATAAGGTTATATAGAGATACTGCCTATCTGGTTATTTTGTAAATACATTACCTTCCTTATCTTGTGCTGTGTTTAACCTTATCAAAAGATATATCCCTGACAGCTGAATTCCTATAATTCAGAGCTCTGTGCTGCACTACATCTAAGAAGTATTATGGCCATAGACAGAAATCTATTATAACACAGAAAACTGAAGAAAAACTGCAGAAAAAGTTGAGTTAGCTCACAACTTCTGATTTAATCAAGCAATAATCTATTTGGCTGAAAAAAATCCAACACAGATTGTAGCTGTATGCAAATTGTCTAAATTATTTAATGGATCTGTAAAATAAAAAAAGTCTATCATTTCTATATATATTACATGTAATTCCGGTTTCTTCCTTAGTTTATCTAATAGTTATACAGAGTTACATCTCTAGGAATAAAATGTGCTATTGCAGACATCATCACCATGGTCCACCATGGCTAACTGGTTGACATAAACCACTGTTATATATTCAATAAGCAAATATGTCCAGATAACAGCTCCAGGAGGGACATAAACATATAGGGGGACACTTATTAAGGTATTTAGAGCCTTTTTTGCTTACAAAAGTCGCACAAAAAGTCGCACATGCACCTAAGCACTTTTTTGTGTGACTTTTGTGGGTAAGCAAAAAGTCACAAACAGCCTTACAGGAATGTGTTCTAAAAAAAATGGTATTCAAAAGTGATTTATTGGTTTTTGCTTATGTAGGTTACAGTTATCAACCCCTTGTGATAGTATGATAAATATGTCACACATAAGCAAAAACCAAAGCAAGAAAGAAATGGCTACAGAATTTACTTACCAAAGCAACAATGATAAATGTCCCGATTATTTCTAAAAATCCCAAATAATGCTTGAAATGCTAAAATGAAGAATCTACGCTAGGGTGTTTTGACAATGGAGCAACTATGTTATAAGAAGTACAAATAACAGAACTAAAGTTTTCCTGGCTCCAGACTGTTCGACTTTTCCCCATACCAGGAATCCCAAATAATAACACAAAGGAAGCAGCCAGGAAGGAAATGTGTTAATGAGGATCTTTGTGTGTAATTATCTGATGATCTGGCATTGAAAAATAACACTGACGTAGGCAACTAAATATTTGCTGGTATAAGATCGGTGAAAGCCCCCATGTAAAACAAGTCATCCTCTCCTGTCAAAAATTATAAATTATGTGCAACTGTTTCTATTCCTGGTAGACTGGGTAACAACCATCACAACTTCCACAGGAGATGTCACCCATATTTCCCACTGTCCCTGTCATTTAACAAAACTTTTCACATATGACAGAGTCACTCCCTGTGATCTCCATTCAGTTACAGGAGACAGGCTCCACTATGAGCCTATAAAGCCCGTTTCCTGCAATTGAATAGCTATTGCACAGAGTCCGGAGTGAAGTGCTCAGCCGCACACTTTGTTCTCATGATCATCTGAACACCCAGGCTCTGACTGATCAAAATGTTTGACATGTCTCTCTGACTTGTCAAAAGTTTTGTTAAATGACATTTACACTTTTAATCATAGAGCATCAGGCTAGTGAAATTGTATTGGATTCCCTACTTAATCCCTTAAGGACAATGGGCGTACAGGTACGCCTTGACGTGCGGGGACCGGACCGGGATGACTGCTGATATCTATCAGCAGGCATCCAGTGCCAATGCCCAGGGGACCAATGCCCATGCCTGTGCCAATGCCCAGGGGACCCCCACACCGGTGATTTGCAGCGATACCGGATCATATGGGTGTCAGGTGACCCGAAAAATAAGGGGGATCGGGTTGTCCAACCCTCCTATCCCTGCTATTGGTCTGTCAGAAGCGACAAACCAATAGCAGATTGGGGGCGGGGGGTTAAAGTATGGTTCTGCCCACCCACAGCAGTCCGGGCAGAACATGGGAACCAACGGCGACCGGCGACGGAGGTCCATTTACCATCGGCGATCGGTGGCGGGCGGCAGATGACGGCGATGTGGCTCCCTGGTGCGGCGATCCTATGGAAGCTGTTTGCTGTTTGGGCATGCTGGGATTTGCAGTTTTGCAACAGCTGGAGGGCTACAGTTTGGAGATCACTGTGCAGTGGTCTCTAAACTGTGGCACTTCAGATCTTGCAAAACTATAACGCCCAGCATGCCCAAACAGAAAACAGCTGTCTTGACATGCTGGGAGTAGTAGTTGCATACCTCCAGATGTTGCATAACTACATCTCCCAGCATGCCCTTCGGCGATCAGTACATGCTGGGAGTTGTAGTTGCGTGTCTCCAGCTCTTGTATAACTACATCTCCCAGCATGCCCTTCGGCGATCAGTACATGCTGGGAGTTGTAGTTTTGCAACAGCTGGAGGCACACTGGTTGGAAAATACTGAGTTAGGTAACAGAACCTAACTGAAGGTTTTCCAACCAGTGTGCCTCCAGCTGTTGCAAAAGTACAACTCCCAGCATGCACGGTCTGTCAGTGCATGCTGGGAGTTGTAGTTTTGCAACAACAGGAGGTTTGCCCCCCCCCCCCCTTCATATTAATGTACAGGGTTTACAGTGAGTTTCCTGCTTCAAGTTTGAGTTGCTGCAAACTCCTAGCGTGAAACTTACTGTAAACCCCTGCCAGTGCGAATGTACCCTAAAAACACTACACTACAATAAGTTGGGGTCTACACCAGCCTGTTAGTGTAAAAAAATAAAAAATAAAATACATGGGGGTTGCCCCATACTTTTTATTTTCACAAGAGGTAAAAGAAAAAAGAGACCGCAAAAATTTGTAACACAATGGGGGAGATTTATCAAAATCAGTGCAGAGGAAAACTTGCCCAGTTGTCCATAGCAACCAATCAGCTTGCTTCTTTCATTTTTATGAAGGCCTGTGAAAAATTTAAGAAGAAATCTGATTGGTTGCTATGGGCAACTGGGCAAGTTTTCCTCTGCATAGGTTTTGATAAATCTCCCCCTATGTCTATTGAGTAAGGAAATACCCCATATGTGGGCGTAAAATGCTCTATGGTCGCAAAACAAGGCTCAGGAGTGAGAGCGCACTATGTACAATTGAGGTCTAAATTTGTGATTTGCACAGGGGTGGCTGATTTTACAGCGGTTCTGACATAAACACAAAAAAAATAAATACCCACGTGTGACCCCATTTTGGAAACGACACCCCTCACAGAACGTAACAAGGAGTATAGTGAGCATTAACACCCCACAGGTGTTTGACGAATTTTCGGTAAAGTTGGATGGGAAAAATGCTGGTGTTACCCTACATTTTTCATTTTCACAAGGGAAAATAGGAAAAAAGCCCCCCAAAATTTGTAACCCCATTTCTTCTGAGTAAGAACGTACCCCATATGTGGATGTAAAGTGCTCTGCGGGTGAACTACAATGCTCAGAAGAGAAGGAGAGAAAAAATGTCCGGAATTGAAGACCACGTGTGTTTACAAAGCCCTCATAGTGCCAGAACAAAGGACCCCCCCCCCCATTTTGGAAACTACACCACTCACGTAATTTAATAAGGGGTGCAGTGAGAATTTACGCCCCACAGGTGTCTGACAGATTTTTGGAACAGTGGTCCGTGAAAATGAAAAATGTAATTTTTCATTTGCACAGCCCACTTTTCTAAAGATCTGTCAAACGCCAGTGGGGTGTAAATGCTCACTGCACCCCTTATTAAATTCTGTGAGGGGTGAAGTTTCCAAAATGGGGTTACATGTGGGGGTCCACTGTTCTGGCACCACGGGGGCTTTGTCCCTGACTTCCATTCCAAACAAATTCTCTCTCCAAAAGCTCAATGGCGCTCCTTCTCTTCTGAGCACTGTAGTGTGCCAGCAGAGCACTTGACATCCACACATGGGGTATTTCCATACTCAGAAGAAATGGTGTTACAAATTTTGGGGGGCATTTTCTCCTATTACCCCTTGTAAAAATGTAAAATTTGGGGAAAAAACAGCATTTAAGTGAAAAAAAGTTTTTTTTCATTTACACATCCAACTTTAACAAAAAGTCGTCAAACACCTGTACCCCTTGTTACATTCCTTGAGGGGTGTAGTTTCCAAAATAGTATGCCATGTGTTTTTTTTTTTTGCTGTTCTGGCACCATAGGGGCTTCCTAAATGCGACATGCCCCCCAAAAAACATTTCAGCAAAATTTGCTTTCCAAAAGCCAAATGGGACTCCTTCTCTTCTGAGCATTGTAGTTCTAACATGGGATATTTCCAAACTCAGAAGAGATGGAGTTACACATTTTGGGGGGCATTTTCTCCTATTACCTTTTGTAAAAATGGTACATTTGGGGAAAAAAATGCACTTTAGTGGAAAAAAAAAAGGTTTTCATTTACACATCCGACTTTTAATGAAAAGTCGTTAAACACCTGTGGGGTTTTAAGGCTCACTGGACCCCTTCTTATGTGCCTTGAGGGGTGTAGTTTCCAAAAGAGTATGCCATGGGGTTTTTTTTTTTTTTTTTTTTTTGCTGTTCTGGCACAATAGGGGCTTCCTAAATGCGACATGCCCCCCAAAAACCATTTCAGAAAATTTCACTCAAAATCCCATTGTCATTCCTTCCCTTCTGAGCCCTCTACTGCGCCCGCCGAACACATGACATACACATATGAGGTATTTCCTTACTTTTTTCCTAATACCCCTTGGAAAAGTTCAAAAATTGGATCTACAAGAACATACGAGTGTAAAAAAAAGATTTTGAATTTTCTCCTTCAATTTGCTGCTATTCCTGTGAAATACCTAAAGGATTAACAAACTTTCTGAATGTCATTTTGAATACTTTGAGGGGTGCAGTTTTTATAATGGGGTCATTTATGGGGTATTTCTAATAAGAAGGCCCTTCAAATTAACTTCAAAACTGAACTGGTGCCTGAAAAATTCCGATTTTGGAAATGTCATGGAAAAATTTGAAAATTACTGCTATACTTTGAAGCCCTCTGATGTCTTCCAAAAGTAAAAACATGTCAACTTAATGATGCAAACATAAAGTAGACATATTGTATATGTGAATCAATATATCATTTATTTGGAAGAGAAGATCCTGATCCCCTATATTTATATAGCACACTCTTAGAAGCAACAGCATGGAGGACATTATACAGGAGTACTAAGTAGTGTAGGCTATAAATCAATACTGGGAGAACATAGAACACCTTATACAAGGTGCTACAGGGTCCTCATAAATATGGAAGAAACACTGCATATAAAATTCCATCTTTAAGGCTGAAAAGACTGTAATATCTCAAAGTAAAACAATTCACGGTGTGCTTAAAATAAAAGCAGAACAGAACAGAGAAAAAGTAGGGAAGCTCCTGTGAATGTTAATTTGAGTCATTTAGGCTGGCTTCACACCACGATTTGACCTTCCGATGCATAGATACGATTTCGGAAGCTCAAATCGCCTGAAATCGTATCTGTGCAGGGACAGGTACTGACAGATACGGAGCCATTAACTATTATGGGGCTGCGGACCCGATCGTAGTCTGCTAGTGACTACGATCTGGTCATTTTCTCAGCATGTCAGATTTTTGACACGGACTGAAAATCATGGCAGACCACAATTTTCAGTCTGTGTCAAAAATCTGACATGCTGATAAAATGACCAGATCGTAGTCACTAGCAGACTACGATCGGGTCCGCAGCCCCATAATAATATATATATTATATTTATACAGCGATGCTTGTCCAGATGGAGAAGTCTATGCATGAATCTTTTCCAGGCAGCCTTTGTATTTGTATGAAGTCTAATAAAACAAGCGCTGTGTTTGCTCATACATTCTAACATAGATTCTGAAATTATGAACTAATTTCATTACAAGAGCATGACTCCACATTGCAGTGCAAGAAGATAATCCCATATGTGTGCATGGTTTCGTCTGAACACAGTATTCCCATCATGCAAGCTGACCCTTATAGTGACAGGTACACATGGCTCACCTAGCCTCCTTATCCCAGCCCTCCTCACCATAATGACAGTCTCTGTGTTTCTGTCACTATATATGGTAGCCATCAGATAACAGTGAAAGGGAGATAGGAGGTAGGGTTAGACCCTACCTCCTACCCTACAGAGTCTGCTGTACTCAGTTTCTGGTGCTATTAACAAAATGGCACCAAATGGCCTGGTTTACCAGTCTCTTTGAAGTTCTACAGTTTTCTATGTTTTATTGGCCAATATCTTGCGCACTCACCATTACTAGTCATAAAGTGCCATGTGTTTCATTTCAGGACAGCTGCAGCCATGGGTTTTATTACTGTAACTGGGTCATGCAATCACCAGCCTGACACACAGAATATTACAGTGTTTATATGAGGAAGTGGTCAGTCTTGGGTCAGCAGACTTTCTTTTAACTACAGTATTACATCATCATCTATTAGATCCCTTCGCACCAATCAGAAAATATGAAAAATCTTTATCACATGTCAGAAGTCTGTAAAATTGGTATCCTTTAATCACTTATTCCAAAACCCCAAAATACATTACCCTTCAGGTGCAGAAAACACATCAATCCAGAAATATTTCCATGAAATTGGCATGTTACGGTGTTTTATATTGGGACTCATTCCACTTTTGTATAAGCAAATTCATCCATTCACAATACGTAATAAGTCTTTCTGCAAGCATATCAAATAGACAATAACCGGTATGATGTCTGGACAATACCCACACATATTGGCCCTGATTTATAAACTATCTGAGAGAAAAACTGGAGAGATTTTCCCATAACAACCAATCACAGCTCAGCTTTCATTTTACCACAGCTCATTAGCTGAGCTGTGATTGGTGGCTGTGGGGAAATCACTTCAGTTTTTCTCTCACACAGTTTGATAAATCAGGGCCATTAAGTGCAATCTTCTATATTCCGGCTGATTCACATCTTCACCAATCTACCTTCTACATAACCTGTATTCATTTCAATAACAGATGGTAAAGGGCTTTAGGCTTTTTCTCACATATCACTGCACACATATCTCATAAAGAGAGGTATGTGATACATTTGAATTCTGCAAAGGATCTGTTAAAGTGTACCTGTCGTCAACAAAACCTTTTACATAATGTAGATAATACCATTATATGTATATATGTATATTTGTAATAAACATTGGTTATTAAATATGTATATTTTTTCCCTGCATCCTGTGTGTCTCTATGAGGAGTCCAAATACAGGAAGTGAGGGTGGACAAGCAGGGCTCTGTGCACTGAGGACAAGCAGGGCTCTGTCCACTGAGGACAAGAAGGGCTTTGTACACTGAGGACAAGCAGGGCTCTGTACACTGAGGACAAGCAGGGCTCTGTACACTGAGGACAAGCAGGGCTCTGTACACTGAGGACAAGCAGGACTCTGTACACTGAGGACAAGCAGGGCTCTGTACACTGAGGACAAGAAGGACTCTGTACACTGAGGACAAGCAGGGCTCTGTGCACTGAGGACAAGCAGGGCTCTGTGCACTGAGGACAAGTAGGACTCTGTACAGTGAGGACAAGCAGGGCTCTGTACACTGAGGACAAGCAGGGCTCTCAGCACTGAGGACAAGCAGGGCTCTGTACACTGAGGACAAGCAGGGCTCTGTACACTGAGGACAAGCAGGGCTCTGTACACTGAGGACAAGAAGGACTCTGTACACGGAGGACAAGCAGGGCTCTCAGCACTGAGGACAAGTAGGGCTCTGTGCACTTAAGACAAGCAGGGCTCTGTGCACTGAGGACAAGCAGGGCTCTGTACACTGAGGACAAGCAGGGCTCTGTACACTGAGGACAAGAAGGGCTCTGTACACTGAGGACAAGCAGGGCTCTCAGCATTGAGGACAAGCAGGGCTCTGTACACTGAGGACAAGCAGGGCTCTGTACACTGAGGACAAGCAGGACTCTGTGCACTGAGGACAAGCAGGGCCCTGTACACTGAGGACAAGCAGGGCTCTGTACACTGAGGACAAGCAGGGCTCTCAGCACTGAGGACAAGCAGGGCTCTGTACACTGAGGACAAGCAGGGCTCTGTACACTGAGGACAAGCAGGGCTCTGTACACTGAGGAAAAGCAGGGCTCTGTACACTGAGGACAAGCAGGGCTCTGTACACTGAGGACAAGCAGGACTCTGTGCACTGAGGACAAGCAGGGCCCTGTACACTGAGGACAAGCAGGGCTCTGTACACTGAGGACAAGCAGGGCTCTCAGCACTGAGGACAAGCAGGGCTCTGTACACTGAGGACAAGCAGAGCTCTGTACACTGAGGACAAGCAGGGCTCTGTACACTGAGGACAAGCAGGGCTCTCAGCACTGAGGACAAGCAGGACTCTGTACACTGAGGACAAGCAGAGCTCTGTACACTGAGGACAAGCAGAGCTCTGTACACTGAGGACAAGCAGGGCTCTATACACTGAGAACAAGCAGGGCTCTGTACACTGAGGACAAGCAGGGCTCTCAGCACTGAGGACAAGCAGGACTCTGTACACTGAGGACAAGCAGAGCTCTGTACACTGAGGACAAGCAGGGCTCTATACACTGAGGACAAGCAGGGCACTGTGCAGTGAAGCTCTGTGACATGCTACGGGCTCACACATGAGGATGATTGACAAGCCAGGAGCCTGCACAGAGCCCTAATTGTCCTGTCCTCACTTCCTGTATTTGGACTCCTCACAGAGACACACAGGCAATAGCTGCAGGGACAGCTTTTTATACCCCAAAATATACACATTTATTAACCAATGTATATTACAAATATACATATAATGTTACTGTTGACGACAGGTACACTTTAAGGATTCTTCTTCACACAACCACTCTGACCATTATTATTGTATAAAGACTGGCAATAATAATAAGAAAACAACTGGTCCTTACAAGTCATCAACTGTAACCAAAATTGTCTGTAAGGCTCAGTTCACGTTTTCTGGTTGCCAGATATACATATACTCGAGTGTTACATCTATGAACCCGATGTATGTTCCAAGAGTGTCCTATAGGCCACATTCACATTGTTAAATCTTACATTTGTTTCTTGCTTTCTGAAATACAGAGCAAATGGGGTTATTCACATGAATGTATAAAATATGTGCAAATGTTTTAAAGGCTATATACTACTTTCTTTGTTTTGCTTAGGGATGCCATGGACAGTGATCGGAGAACATTCGGACCCAGACTGATCAAAACTTTTGACACATTTTAGGACATGTTCAATGTTTTTTAAAGCAGCAGGTACACTTTGAGGTAAAGCCATCCAGTTGCAGACATCAGCAGCATACATTCTTTTTTACAAATACTTTTGTTGTGTTTACCAAAAGGGGTAAATCTCTTGTGCAGAAAGCGCTTGGTGTGGCTTATAAGGTCAGAAATACAGGGAAATAGGTACAATTATATGCAGAGCAGGAAATACATTGTTAACTGATTGTATACTGATCCAGAATAGTGCTCAGCTGGAATATTTCCAACCAAGGTAAGGTTGCTGGGATATACTGCATGCATAAAAACACGTCAATGTCCCTTTAAGTTATTTTTTTTTCACGGTACGTGGGACTGCCCTTTAAATAGAACTGAGAGCATATTTTATTCCGGATGCAGACATGGAGTCCACTTTGTCTGGAAGGGTCCCAACACCACAGCCCTTCTTTGGAATGAAGGGAGGGCTGCGATTGTCTGATTCCCTTACAGACAGCACAGGATGGACTTTTATGAAAGATTGGCATGAGGCGCTTTCTTTTAAGCCGCATGTAAATGACAAGAATTCATAGCTAAAAAGCTTAAGTGGGAAGCCAGACATTTTACCCGGTTAAGCTGCATTTCTGTTGTGCTTCCACCATGAAAGGTTTCCTTTATGCTTCAAAATAATGTCAAACAATAGTGGAAATGTTTACATCCAGAATGACATTTCTGGCACAGATAGGGAACGGAGGATTGTGACTCTCTATAACCAGAGTATGTTATATAAGGCAACATTATTTCCTCTTCAGTAAGAAAATTGAAAGAGAATTAGCAATGCTTAAGGAAAAAAGAAAGGCGGTGAGATAACCCTTATTTTTCACTACTAAAACTGACACTTAACATTTAATAAAGAATGTCAAAAACAGCTAATTCCTATAAATACTTACAGCTCATAACAATCCTCATGGTTTACAAGTCACCAGAGGACAGATTGTGTTACAAAGCCTGTGTTTGCTGCTCTCCAGGCACAACATACTGCTCCATATATGGCAACTAGTGTTCTGCAAAAGTGAGCCTATATTTTACAGTATATCTATTTAAATATATATATATATATATATATATATTAATTATATACTATACTATAATATATATATATATATATTAATTATATACTATAATATATATATATATATATATATATGTCAGATCTTAGCAAATTCTCACAATGTGTCCACTATTTAGATAAGCTCAATGATCTCCAACATGCCTAACAACTTCCTCGTTACTATCCCCAGATAACTATCATCACAGATATCCTCAGACAATTATAGAATGCTGATTTTAACAACTAGGATAGGGAAGGGGTAATAAGGCACCTACATGACTATGCAAAATAAACACACAACACAAACTACTTTGTGGGTGGGGGTCAGCCACAGTTTTATTTTATTTATTTATGATATATGATACTTTTTGATGTTGATATTTATGATATATTTATGATGTTGATATTTATGATATATGATATATGATACTAGCTGAGTACCCGGCGTTGCCCGGTTTTTCCTTCCCAATCCTTGTTGGGGAGGAAAATAAACAAAGGAGGAAGCTTTTGACTTCATATCCCGTCCTCATATATTGTTGTCATATCCCGACCTCCTATCCTGACCTCCTATCCCGACCTCCTATCCAGACCTCCTATCCCGACCTCCTATCCCGTCCTCCTATCCCGTCCTCCTATCCTGTCCTCCTATCCCATCCTCCTATCCCGACCTCCTATGCTAACCTCCTATCCCGACCTCCTATCCCGTCCTCCTATCCCGTCCTCCTATCCCGTCCTCCTATCTCGACCTCCTATCCCGACCTCCTATCCCGACCACCTATCCCGTCCTCCTATCCCGTCCTCCTATCCCGTCCTCCTATCCTGTCCTCCTATCCCGTCCTCCTATCCCGACCTCCTATCACGACCTCCTATCCCATCCTCCTATCTCGACCTCCTATCCCGTCCTCATATCTCGACCTCCTATCCCGACCTCCTATCCTGACCTCCTATCCCGTCCTCCTATCCCGACCTCCTATCCCGTCCTCCTATGCCGTCCTCCTATCCCGACCTCCTATCCCATCCTCCCATCCCAGTTATTGAAATATCTCCAGCCATACGGAAGTTATGTGACAACATACATTTCCCATTGATTTGCATGGGACTTTAAACAAAAACCCCGACCCTCACAAATGGGGGTGAGTAAGGGTTAAATCACCTATCCTATGTTTGTTGTTGACATATAAGTAACATGTGTGCCAAGTTTCATGTTAATATCTTTAGCCGTTTGGACGTGATGCTGGAACATACATACATACATACACACACACACACACACACACACACGTTGAGTTTTATTTATATATATATATATATATATATATATATGTATATCAATGTGTGTGTATATATATATATATATATATATATATATATATATGTATGTATGTTCCACAAAAACTATATTATATATATATATAGATATGTATATATATATATATATATATATATATATATGCTGAGTACCCGGCGTTGCCCGGTTTTTCCTTCCTAATCCTTGTTGGGGAGGAAAATATACAAAGGAGGAAGCTTTTGACTTCATATCCCGTCCTCATATATTGTTGTCATATCCCGACCTCCTATCCGCGTCCTCCTATCTGCGTCCTCCTATCCGCGTCATCCTATCCGCGTCCTCCTTTCCCGCCCTCCTATCCGTGTCCTCCTTTCCCGTCCTCCTATCTCGTCCTCCTATCCCGGTCCTCCTATCCCAACCTCCTATGCCGTCCTCCTATCCCGTCCTCCTATCCCATCTTCCTATCCCGTCCTCCTATCCCTTCCTCCTATCCCGTCCTCCTATCCCATTCTCCTATCCCGACCTCCTATGTCGACCTCCTATCCCGACCCGTAATATGTGTACCAGTTATTGAAATATCTCCAGCCGTACGGAAGTTATGTGGGAACATACATTTCCCATTGATTTGCATGGGACTTTAACCCCTTAAGGACTGAGCCCTTTTTCACCTTAAGGACTCAGCCATTTTTTGCAATTCTGACCACTGTCACTTTAAACATTTATAACTCTGGAATGCTTTTAGTTATCAATCTGATTCCGAGATTGTTTTTTCGTGACATATTCTACTTTAACTTAGTGGTAAAATTTTGTGGTAACTTGCATCCTTTCTTGGGGAAAAATCCCAAAATTTGATGAAAAATGTGAAAATTTTGCATTTTTCTAACTTTGAATCTTTCTGCTTGTAAGGAAAATGGATATTTCAAATAATTTTTTTTTTATTCACATATACAATATGTCTACTTTATGTTTGCATCATAAAATTGACAAGTTTTTACTTTTGGAAGACACCAGAGGGCTTCAAAGTTCCGCAGCAATTTTCCAATTTTTCACAAAATTTTGAAACTCGCTTTTTTTCAGGGACCAGTTCAGGTTTGAAGTGGATTTGAAGGGCCTTCATATTAGAAATACCCCATAAATGACCCCATTATAAAAACTGCACCCCCCAAAGTATTCAAAATGACATTCAGTCAGCGTTTTAACCCTTTAGGTGTTTCACAGGAATAGCAGCAAAGTGAAGGAGAAAATTCACAATCTTCATTTTTTACACTCGCATGTTTTTGTAGACCCAATTTTTGAATTTTTGCAAGGGGTAAAAAGGAGAAAATTTTTACTTGTATTTGAAACCCAATTACTCTCAAGTAAGCACATACCTCATATGTCTATGTTAATTGTTCGGCGGGCGCAGTAGAGGGCTCAGAAGGGAAGGAGCGACAAATGGTTTTTGGGGGGCATGTCACATTTAGGAAGCCCCTATGGTGCCAGAACAGCAAAAAAAAAAACACATGGCATACCATTTTGGAAACTAGACCCCTCGGGGAACATAACAAGGGGTAAAGTAAACCTTAATACACCACAGGTGATTCACAACTTTTGCATACGTAAAAAAAAAAAAACAACAATTCCCTAAAATGCTTGGTTTCCCAAAAGTTTTACATTTTTAAAAAGGGTAATAGCAGAAAATACCCCCCAAAATTTGAAGCCCAATTTCTCCCGATTCAGAAAACACCCCATATGGGGGTGAAAAGTGCTCTGCTGGCGCACTACAGGTCTCAGAAGAGAAGGAGTCACATTTGGCTTTTTTGAAGGAAATTTTGCTCTGGGGGCATGCCGCATTTAGGAAGCCCCTATGGTGCCAGGACAGCAAAAAACCCCAGATGGCATACCATTTTGCAAACTAGACCCCTTGGGGAAAGTAAAAAGGGGTAAAGTGAACCTTAATACCCCAAAGGGGTTTCACAACTTTTGCATATGTAAAAAAAAAAAAAAAATTACCTAAAATGCTTGGTTTCCCAAAAAATTTACATTTTTACAAAGGGTTAAAGCAGAAAATACCCCCCAAAATTTGAAGCCCAATTTCTCCCGATTCAGAAAACACCCCATATGGGGGTGAAAAGTGCTCTGCTGGCGCACTACAGGTCTCAGAAGAGAAGGAGTCACATTTGGCTTTTTTGAAGGAAATTTTGCTCTGGGGGCATGCCGCATTTAGGAAGCCCCTATGGTGCCAGGACAGCAAAAAACCCCACATGGCATACTATTTTGGAAACTAGACCCCTTGGGGAACGTAACAAGGGGTTAAGTGAACCTTAATACCCCACAGGTGTTTCACGATTTTTGTATATGTAAAAAAAATAATTTTTTTTTTACCTAAAATGCCTCTTTTCCCAAAAATTTTACATTTTTAAAAAGGGTAAAAGCAGAAAATACCCCCCAAAATTTGTAACACAATTTCTCCCGAGTACGGCGATACCCCATATGTGACCCTAAACTGTTGCCTTGGAATACGACAGGGCTCCAAAGTGAGAGCGCCATGCGCATTTGAGGCCTAAATTAGGGACTTGCATAGGGGAGGATATAGGGGTATTCTACGCCAGTGATTCCCAAACAGGGTGCCTCCAGCTGTTGTAAAACTCCCAGCATGCCTGGACAGTCAGTGGCTATCTGGCAATACTGGGAGTAGTTGTTTTGCAACAGCTGGAGGCTCCGTTTTGGAAACAGTGGCGTACCAGACGTTTTTCATTTTTATTGGGGAGGGGGGCTGTGTAGGGGTATGTGTATTTGTAGTGATTTTTACTTTTTATTTTATTGTGTGTTAGTGTAGTGTTTTTAGGGTACAGTCACATGGGCGGGGGTTCACAGTAGTTTCACGCTGGCAGTTTGAGCCGCAGCTCAAACTTGCAGCCGGATACTTACTGTAATCCTCCGCCCATGTGAGTGTACCCTGTACGTTCACATTGGGGGGGGGGGGGAACATCCAGCTGTTGCAAAACTACAACTCCCAGCATGTACGGTCTATCAGTGCATGCTGGGAGTTGTAGTTTTGCAACCGCTGGAGGCTCCGTTTTGGAAACAGTGGCGTACCAGACGTTTTTCATTTTTATTGGGGAGGGGAGGGGGGTTGTATAGGGGTATGTGTATACGTAGTGTTTTTTACTTTTTATTGTGTGTTAGTGTAGTGTAGTGTTTTTAGGGTACAGTCGCACAGGCGGGGGGTTCACAGTAGTTTCTCGCTGGCAGTTTGAGCTGCGACAGAAAATTTGCCGCAGCTCAAACTTGCAGCCGGATACTTACTGTAATCCTCCGCCCATGTGAGTGTACCCTGTACGTTCACATTGGGGGGGGGGGGGGGAACATCCAGCTGTTGCAAAACTACAACTCCCAGCATGTACGGTCTATCAGTGCATGCTGGGAGTTGTAGTTTTGCAACAGCTGGAGGCACACTGGTTGTGAAACACAGAGTTTGGTAACAAACTCAGTGTTTTGCAACCAGTGTGCCTTCAGCTGTTGCAAAAGCTACAACCCCCAGCATGTACGGACAGCGGAAGGGCATGCTGGGTCTTGTAGTTATGCAACAGCTGGAGGCATACTACATTGGCTGGGGATGCTGGGGATTGTAGTTATGCAACAGCTGGAGACACACTGGTTTGCTACATAACTCAGTGTGCCTTCAGCTGTTGCAAAACTACAACTCCCAGCAGTCACCGACAGCCAACGGGCATGCTGGGAGTTGTAGTTATGCAACCAGCAGATGCACTACTACAACTCCCAGCATGCACTTTAGCTGTTGGTGCAAGCTGGGAGTTGTAGTTACACAACAGCTGAAGGTACACTTTTCCATAGAAAGAATGTGCCTCCAGCTGTTGCAAAACTACAAGTCCCAGCATGCCCATAAGGGCATGCTGGGAGTTGTGGTGGTCTGCCTCCTGCTGTTGCATACCTACAGCTCCCAGCATGCCCTTTTTGCATGCTGGGAGCTGTTGCTAAGCAACAGCAGGAGGCTGTCACTCACCTCCAACGATCCTCGCCGCACAGGTCAGTCCCTCGTCGTCTCCGCCGCCGCCGTCGCTCCTGTGGCCCCGATCCCAACATTGACGCCGGGGATCGGGGTCCCCAGCACCCGGGGTGCACGTCCCGCACCCGCTCACGTCCTCCGGAAGAGGGGCGGAGCGGGTTGCGGGAGTGACACCCGCAGCAGGCGCCCTGATTGGTCGGCCGGTAATCCGGCCGACGAATCAGGGCGATCGTGAGGTGGCACCAGTGCCACCTCACCCCTGCAGGCTCTGGCTGTTCGGGGCCGTCGGAGACGGCCCCGAACAGCCTGTAATTCCGGGTCACCGGGTCACTGGAGACCTGATTGACCCGGAATCTGCCGCAGATCGCTGGACTGAATTGTCCAGCGATCTGCGACAATCGCCGACATGGGGGGGCATAATGACCCCCCTGGGCGATATGCCCCGATGCCTGCTGAACGATTTCAGCAGGCATCGGGCACCGGCTCCCCTCCGGCTAGCGGCGGGGGGCCGGGATTTGACAGGACGTACTCAAACGTCCTGAGTCCTTAAGGACTTGGAAAAGGGGACGTTTGAGTACGTCCTGCGTCCTTAAGGGGTTAAACAAAAACCCCGACCCTCACAAATGGGAGTAGTTAAGGGTTAAATTAACTATCCTATATTTTAAGTGGACATATCAGTAACATGTGACCAAGTATTATCGAAATATCTCCAGCCGTTTGGAAGGTATGCAGTAACATATATTTCCCATTGACTTGTATGGGACTTTAAACATAAACCCCGCCCCAGGCAAATGGGGGTGAGTAAGGGTTAAATCACCTATCCTATGTTTGTTGTTGACATATAAGTAACATATGTGCCAAGTTTCATGTTAATATCTTTAGCCGTTTGGACGTGATGCTGGAACATACACACATACATACACACACACACACGTTGAGTTTTATATATATAGATAAGATAATAACAGTACAAATGCAGGCACACAGCGTTATACACCCCATACTCCGGGGGTGCAAATCAGCCTAGGTGCCCCCTCAAACAAATATTTACATAGACCCGCCATGACTTCAAAATTAACAATTACAACCTGGGAGGTAGGGAGGGAAAACAGGTTGAGGAGAGACATAAAAACTGGGAAACAAGGAATAATATACCGTATTTTTTGCCATATAAGACGCTCCGGCATATAAGACACACCCAATTTTAAAGGAGGAAAATCTAGAAAAAAAAGATTCTGAACCAAATACTGTAGTAAAATATTTTATATTAGTATAGTTCCCTCACAATAGTTGGCAGTATAGTTCCCCCACAATAGTTGGCAGTATAGTTCCCCCACAATAGTTGGCAGTATAGTTCCCCCACAATGGTAGGCAGCTCCTCCCCCCTCCCCCCCACAATGGTTGGCAGTATAGTTCCCCCACAATAGTTGGCAGTATAGTTCCCCCACAATCGTAGGCAGCTCCCCCCCCCCAATGGTTGGCAGTATAGTTCCCCCACAATAGTTGGCATTATAGTTCCCCCACAATGGTAGGCAGCTCCCCCCCCCCCAATGGTTGGCAGTATAGTTCCCCCACAATGGTTGGCAGTATAGTTCCCCCACAATGGTAGGCACTGGCAGCTCCCCCCCACAATAGTTGGCAGTATAGTTCCCCCACAATGGTAGGCAGCTCCCCCCTCCACAATGGTTGGCAGTATAGTTCCCCCACAATAGTTGGCAGTATAGTTCCCCCACAATGGTTGGCAGTATAGTTCCCCCACAATGGTTGGCAGTATAGTTCCCCCACAATGGTTGGCAGTATAGTTCCCCCACAATGGTTGGCAGTATAGTTCCCCCACAATGCCACAATGGTTGGCAGCATAGTTCCCCCACAATAGTTGGCAGTATAGTTCCCCCACAATGGTAGGCAGCTCCCCCCCCCCACAATAGTTGGCAGTTCCTCCCCCCCCCCCCCCCCACAATAGTTGGCAGTATAGTTCCTCCACAATGGTAGGCAGCTCCCCCCCACAGACATACAGCTTCCAGCCATATACAGTGTATGGCTGGAGGCTGTATGTCTGTACTGCTGCCCCCACAGTGTTCCGGTCACCGCTCCTCTGGCCCGGTGTCACAATCTACTGCTATGGCCTATGGACCATAGCAGTAGGTGACGGGACCGGAGGAGCGGTGACTGGAACACTGAAGATTACGCGCCGCCGGTCACTCACCAGGCCCCGGTCGGCGCGCGTCTTCCTCCGGTCCTCCGGCGCCTCTATGGTTGTACGCACGTCGGGACGTCACTGACGTCCCGTGCGTACAACCATAGAGAGGCGGAGGATCGCAGGAAGACCGCAGGAGGGCACGCATCGGCCGGGGAATGGTGAGTGACCCGAGGACATCCTTATGTCCCGAAAAGATTTTTCGGGACATAGGGATGTCCGGCATAGGAATACCTATGATTTTATCTGCCCGGGCCGGCTCCTGTGTGTGGCTGCAGGCGGGGGCCGGCCAGAGCAGGTAAAAACTAATACTGTACAGTATATTAAAAACCAGGGGGCCTCCAGCTGTTGTGAAACTACAACTACCAGCATGCCTAGACAGCCTTTGCCGGTCCGGGCATGCTGGGAGTTGTAGATTCAGAACAGCTGGAGGCACCCTGGTTTTTAGTATACAGTTATTAGTAATTCACCTGCCCGGCGCCCGGAACTGTATGTTCCAGGCGTAGGGCAATAAACATAGCCGGTGTGAGGGGAAAAATTCACCGGCGGTCATGAGGCTGCTGCGGGCGGGAAGCGGGTAGTCAGCGCTGTACCGCACTGCCGCAGCCTCTGTACTTACAGCTGACTTCCCGCTCTCGCCTGCAGCAGCCTCGGGCGTATATTCGCCGTATAAGACGCACCAACTTTCCCCCCCACGTTTTGGGGAAGAAAAAGTGCGTCTTATACGGCGAAAAATACGGTACATTTGGGTGACAGATGATTGGCTAAGGATGATAAAACCTGATAGGTCACTGTAAATTAACAACCAGTAATTGGCCAAATTGACCTGCACAGCAAAGGGGTCATGCTAAGGTGGCAACAACAATAACTAAAGGAGGGAGGGGGAGACCACAGCTGTCTCCAGTTTCCTGCAGTCCAGTGCCCAGCACTCACAGCTATCCTGAGACAACTATACTCACAGCTATCCTGAGACAACTATACTCACAGCTATCCTCAGACAACTATACTCACAGCTATCCTGAGACAACTATACTCACAGCTATCCTCAGACAACCATACTCACAGCTATCCTGAGACAACTATATTCACAGCTATCCTGAGACAACTATATTCACAGCTATCCTCAGACAACTATACTCACAGATATCCTAAGACAACTATACTCCGATATCCTCAGACAACTATACTCACAGATATCCTAAGACAACTATACTCTGATATCCTCAGACAACTATACTCACAGCTATCCTCAGACAACTATACTCACAGCTATCCTCAGACAACCATACTCACAGCTATCCTCAGACAACCATACTCACAGATATCCTAAGACAACTATACTCCGATATCCTCAGACAACTATACTCACAGCTATCCTCAGACAACTATACTCACAGATATCCTCAGACAACTATACTCACAGCTATCCTCAGACAACTATACTCACAGCTATCCTCAGACAACTATACTCACAGATATCCTCAGACAACTATACTCACAGCTATCCTCAGACAACTATACTCACAGCTATCCTCAGACAACTATACTCACAGCTATCCTCAGACAACCATACTCACAGCTATCCTCAGACAACCATACTCACAGATATCCTAAGACAACTATACTCCGATATCCTCAGACAACTATACTCACAGCTATCCTCAGACAACTATACTCACAGATATCCTCAGACAACTATACTCACAGCTATCCTCAGACAACTATACTCACAGCTATCCCCACAGACAACTAGAGTGACTACATTCCCCAGAAAACTATACTTGCAACTCTCCCCAAAAATCTATAGTTATAATTCTCCCCAAATAACTATACTCACAGTTATCCTTAGACAACCATACTTACAACTATCTCCACAGACAACTATATCCACAACTATCGACATACAACTATACTCACAGCTATCCTCAGACAACTATACTCACAGCTATACTCGGAAAACTATACTCACAGCTATCCTCAGACAACTATACCCACATCTATTTACATACAATTATACTCACAGCTATCCTCAGACAACTATACTCACAGCTATCCTCAGACAACTATACTCATAGCTATCCTCAAGCAACTATTCTCAAAGCTATCTTCAGACAACTATACTGCTGTAATGTCTGTTTTGGGTTATTTTCAGACTGCCGTTTGATTTTGGTGGTCTGAACAGTTTTATGTTCCCTGGCCAGGGAATAGTTAAAATCTTTGGCTTTTTCATCCAATAGCTCTTTGAGTGTGTCTAGATATGGCCAGCTCAGTCTAGCTTCTGAGCTAGTGATTGACATCCTTTCATGCTTGACATGCTGCTATGGAGCTCTTGGTGAAACACTCTTTGTTTGAGTTTTAATCTACTATTTTTTCTTTAGCACGCACTTTGTATGTTCTGGTTTTAGCCATGCTTATGTAGCATGCTTATAGTAGATTTTAATCTGTTTGTTTAGTCGATTTTAGGATTTGTATATCCTTTCTGTTATGTATCTGTTCACACTGTGTCTGAGTCTTGCTTGTTACCTGTACTTGTTCCTGTTTGGTATTCTGGAGTCTATTCAGACTCATCCGGTTCTAGTCTAGTGTTTCATGTATTATATTTCTGTTTCCTACTGGAGTGTGTCCACTAGCAAGTAGCCTATTTGGCTTTATTATTAATGGTTACTCCTTTTGTGGAGTGTCCAGTTTGTTTGTTCTGTGTCCCAGTGTGAACAGTATCCTATATTTATATACTGTTTGGTTTATCTGATCTTTGTCCTTTGTATTTGTACCTGTTTGTGAACAGTGTCCTATGTTACGGGACACGCACGGGACATCAGTGATGTCCCTGCTTGCGCTACCTCCCGGCGGCCCCTGCGTTTTTAAAGTTAACGCAGGGCCGCAGAGAGGTAACCGGGGCATCCTTGTGTCCTGAAAAGATTTTTTGGGACACAGGGATGCCGTGCCGCAAAGATATTCATTGTGGGCCACATGCGGCCCGCGGGCTGCATGTTTGACACCCATGTTCTAGATCCATACGTGCTTCATACTATAAAAAGACCAAAATATATAGTGTAAACCTGGCCATGAGAACAGGAACTTTAGAAATTAGATATCCAGCAGGAATCTGGTTGTCAGAACAGTAAATGTTATGCAGATAGGGCAGAAACTGACTATCAATATTATTGTGGTGGCCCAGTACAGGAGTTAAAACAGATCCCTCCAGGACAGCACAGGATAGAGCTGGCGCACAAGACTTCAAGGTAAAAGTAGATTTATTTTACCCGGCATGCAACGCGTTTCGCTGGATAACCAGCTTCATCAGGCATGCCTGATGAAGCTGGTTATCCAGCGAAACGCGTTGCATGCCGTGTAAAATAAATATGCTTTTACCTTGAAGTCTTGTGCGCCAGCTCTATCCTGTGCTGTCCTGTAGGGATCTGTTTTTGCTTCACGTTGTGTTGCCAGGATCGGCTGCCGAGTTTTTGCCCGAACAGGGTCTATGCCTACACCATTGTTGTACTTGGTGGTAGTACAACCGACATCGGTGAGCAATATTGCTTAAATCCTGTGTGGCGGCTTTCATATTAGTGTTCCCCTGGGTCTACATCCCTCCTAAGAACTAAAAAGTGTCATAAGTTTTCATGTTATATGCTGGTTAATCTTTTGAGGCATTTGTCTCTTTAAATCTTGGTTGTCAAGGCCTATGTTACCAAGGAAGGTGCAATGTGAAAAGGTGACTTGTTGGTGACCAATGGGAAATCTCTAAATTGTCAAGTCACTAAAGTCAGCACGGGTTCCACAATTCAGTCCAAGTCCACTACAAGTCCCAGCGAGCCAAAAAGCTCCCTAAAGTTCACTGAGCATCTCCTTGGGCCTAAACTGAGCTGTAAAGACTTTAACACCTTGTCTGCCTGGGTAAAGTGCCGTTGTTCCATAACCTTGTTATTATGATTAACCTTATGATTATTTGCCCCATGCCTGGCCCAGGAACCAGCGGCCATACCTCGGGTGGTGTAGAGGATAACCACGCCCTGTCATAACGAACACAAACGGTTAATGCCATCTGCCCTAAGGGTTAATACCATCTGCTTTTCCAACACCCTCACCACAACATGAGAAAAAAAAGCCCAGTATCATACAGAAAAACCTTCTGCTTCCCTTTCCCTATGCCCGGTATAAAATGTTACAACTGAGAATTCAGGGAAATAATTCAGTCTATCTCCATTTTATTCAGATTTCTGGAGTGGCAGTGGTATAAGGTTTCACAAATCAAGATATCAATGCATTATTCATTCTGTCTTGACATTTACTATCCAGGTCATATTGATGATCTCAATTTGTTTTCCTGGACACTTCCAGAAAATGATGCTGTAGATAATATTATTGTCAGTTCACTTAAAGAGAACCAGTCATTACATTTTTAGCCCCTAAACTGCCACCATAGCGTTTAACATGAATGTGTTAGGCTTCTAAAGATGACACAGTCTGACATGTCCCCCGCAGCATAAATCAAAAAACTTAACATGTCAGTTTCGGTGGTCTCTAGATCCTACAAGATACACAGCACCTCATGACTCTTCAGGAGATCAGGACTACCCACTTGACTCTTAAAGAGTAGCATGCCTATTTTGTAACTTTATTTATTTCCTATATGCTGCAAGAAACATTTCAGACAGTAGGATCTACAAACCTATTACCATCAAAAGGTAAAAATGCTTAGGGCAGTGATTCCCAACTGGGGTGCCGTTTGACAGTGCCGCGGTCTCCGGAGGGGAAAACTTTTTTTTTCAATTCGAATTTCCCTCCTGGCGGAAGCGTCATACGCTAAACCCTTCCACCAGAGAGGATCCTGCGTCGGGACGCCGGGCGGGGAAGCGTCCACGTCACTGCAGCGATGGCACTTCCCCAGCATCCCGTGTACCTTACATCGCACATTCCAGCGCACAGGTGAGTGTTTGAGGAGCGGGGCTTTTTGCTGAACGGCACAAGGGAGGGGAATTGAATTGTAAGCAGGGGCAGGGACAGAAGCAGGGAGGTGGTTTGAATGAAAGCAGGGGCAGAAGCAGGGGGTTGAATGAAAGCAGGGGGGTTTTAATGAAAGCAGGGGCAGAAGCAGGGGGGGGTGGAATGAAAGCAGGGGGGTTGAATGAAAGCAGCGGCAGAAGCAGGGGGGGTTTGAATGAAAGCAGGGGCAGAAGCAGGGGGGGTTTGAATGAAAGCAGGGGCAGAAGCAGGGGGGTGTTTGAATGAAAGCAGAAGCAGAAGCAGGGGGGGGTTGAATTAAAGCAGGGGCAGAAGCAGGGGGGTGTTTGAATGAAAGAAGGGGCAAAAGCGGCGGGGGGGGGGGGGTAAATGGAAGCAAGGGCAGAAGCAGGGGGTGAATGGAAGCAGGAGCGGTGGGGTGAATGGAAGCAGGGGCAGAATCGGTGGGGTGAATGGAAGCTGGGGCAGGAGCGGTGGGGTGAATTAAAGCAGGAGCGGTGGGGTGAATGGAAGCAGGGGTAGGAGTGGTGGGGTGAATGGAAGCAGGAGCGGTGGGGTGAATGGAAGCAGGAGCGGTGGGGTGAATGGAAGCAGGAGCGGTGGGGTGAATGGAAGCAGGGGCAGGAGCGGGGTGGTGGATGGAAGCAGGGGCAGGAGCAGTTGGGGTGAATGGAAGCAGGGGCAGGAGCGGTGGGGTGAATGGAAGCAGGAGTGTTGGGGTGAATGGAAGCAGGGGCAGAAGTGGTGGGGTGAATGGAAGCAGGGGCAGGAGCGGTGGGGTGAATGGAAGCATGGGGGTGAGTGGAAGCAGGAGCAGGGGACTGAATGGAAGGAGGAGCAGGAGCGGTGGGGAAGCAGGGGCAGGAGCAGGGGGGGTGAATGGAAGCAGGGGCAGGAGCAGGGGGGTGAATGGAAGCAGGATTTTTAATGAAAAGCAGGTGGGGTTTGAATGAAAGCAGGGGCAGAAGCAGGGGGGTGTTTGAATGAAAGCAGGGACAGAAGCGGCGGGGGGTTAAATGGAAGCAAGGGCAGAAGCAGGGGGTGAATGGAAGCAGGGGCAGGAGCAGTGGGGTGAATGGAAGCAGGGGCAGAATTGGTGAGGTGAATGGAAGCAGGGGCAGAATCGGTGGGGTGAATGGAAGCTGGGGCAGGAGCGGTGGGGTGAATTAAAGCAGGAGCGGTGGGGTGAATGGAAGCAGGGGTAGGAGAGGTGGGGTGAATGGAAGCAGGAGCGGTGGGGTGAATGGAAGCAGGGGCAGGAGCGGAGGGGTGGATGGAAGCAGGGGCAGGATCAGTTGGGGTGAATGGAAGCAGGGGCAGGAGCGGTGGGGTGAATGGAAGCAGGAGTGGTGGGGTGAATGGAAGCAGGGGCAGGAGTGGTGGGGTGAATGGAAGCAGGGGCAGGAGCGGTGGGGTGAATGGAAGCATGGGGGTGAGTGGAAGCAGGAGCAGGGGACTGAATGGAAGGAGGAGCAGGAGCGGTGGGGAAGCAGGGGCAGGAGCAGGGGGGGTGAATGGAAGCAGGGGCAGGAGCAGGGGGGTGAATGGAAGCAGGATTTTTAATGAAAAGCAGGTGGGGTTTGAATGAAAGCAGGGGCAGAAGCAGGGGGGTGTTTGAATGAAAGCAGGGGCAGAAGCGGCGGGGGTTAAATGGAAGCAAGGGCAGAAGCAGGGGGCAAATGGAAGCAGGGGCAGGAGCGGTGGGGTGAATGGAAGCAGGGGCAGAATTGGTGAGGTGAATGGAAGCAGGGGCAGAATCGGTGGGATGAATGGAAGCTGGTGCAGGAGCGGTGGGGTGAATTAAAGCAGGAGCAGTGGGGTGAATGGAAGCAGGGGTAGGAGAGGTGGGGTGAATGGAAGCAGGAGTGGTGGGGTGAATGGAAGCAGGAGCGGTGGGGTGAATGGAAGCAGGGGCAGGAGCGGTGAAGTGAATGGAAGCAGGAGTGGTGGGTGAATGGAAGCAGGGGCAGGAGCAATGGGGTGAATGGAAGCAGGAGTGGTGGGGTGAATGGAAGCAGGGGCAGGAGTGGTGGGGTGAATGGAAGCAGGGGCAGGAGCGGTGGGGTGAATGGAAGCATGGGGGTGAGTGGAAGCAGGAGCAGGGGGCTGAATGGAAGGAGGGGCAGGAGTGGTGGGGAAGCAGGGGCAGGAGCAGGGAGGTGAATGGAAGCAGGGGCAGGAGCAGGGGGGTGAATGGAAGCAGGATTTTTAATGAAAACGGGCAAAAGGGAAGGGCTTTGAATGTGAGCAGGGGCAGAAGCAGGGGGGGGGGGTTTGAATGAAAGCAGGGGCAGAAGCAAGGGGGTTTGAATGAAAGCAGGAGCAGAAGCAGGGGGGTGTTTGAATGAAAGCAGAGGCAGAAGCAGGGAGGGTTTGGATGAAAGCAGGGGCAGAAGCAGGGGGGTGAATGGAAGTAGGGGCAGGAGCGGTGGGGTGAATGGAAACAGGGGCAGAATAGATGAGGTGAATGGAAGCAGGGGCAGAATCGGTGGGGTGAATGGAAGCTGCAGCAAGAGCGGTGGGGTAAATGAAAACAGGAGCGGTGGGGTGAATGGAAGGAGGGGTAGGAGTGGTGGGGTGAATGGAAGCAGGGGTAGGTGAGGTGGGGTGAATGGAAGCAGGAGCGGTGGGGTGAATGGAAGCAGGAGCGGTGGGGTGAATGGAAGCAGGGGCAGGAACGGTGAAGTGAATGGAGGCAGGGGCAGGAGCGGGGTGGTGGATGGAAGCAGGGGCAGGAGCGGTGGGTTAATGGAAGCAGGGTCAGGAGCAGTGGGGTGAATGGAAGCAGGAGTGGTGGGGTGAATGGAAGCAGGGGCAGGAGTGGTGGGGTGAATGAAAGCAGGGGCAGGAGCGGTGGGGAGAATGGAAGCATGGGGGCGAGTGGAAGCAGGAGCAGGGGGCTGAATGGAAGGAGGGGCAAGAGTGGTGGGGAAGCAGGGGCAGGAGCAGGGAGGTGAATGGAAGCAGGGGCAGGAGCAGGGGGGTGAATGGAAGCAGGATTTTTTTATGAAAACAGGCACAAGGGAAGGGCTTTGAATGTGAGCAGTGGCAGAAGCGGGGGGGGGGGGGGTTGAATGAAAGCAGGGGCAGAAGCAGGGGGGTTTGAATGAAAGCAGGAGCAGAAGCAGGGGGTGTTTGAATGATAGCAGAGGCAGAAGAAGGGGGGTTTGAATGAAAGCAGGGGCAGAAGCAGGGGAGTGAATGGAAGTAGGGGCAGGAGCGGTGGGGTAAATGGAAACAGGGGCAGAATAGATGAGGTGAATGGAAGCAGGGCAGAATCGGTGGGGTGAATGGAAGCTGCAGCAAGAGCGGTGGAGTAAATGAAAACAGGAGCGGTGGGGTGAATGGAAGCAGGGGTAGGAGTGGTGGGGTGAATGGAAGCAGGAGCGGTGGGGTGAATGGAAGCAGGGGTAGGAGTGATGGGGTGAATGGAAGCAGGAGCGGTGGGGTGAATGGAAGCAGGAGCGGTGGGGTGAATGGAAGCAGGGGCAGGAGCGGGGCAGTGGATGGAAGCAGGTGCAGGAGCGGTGGGGTGAATGGAAGCAGGGGCAGGAGCGGTGGGATGAATGGAAGCAGGAGCGGTGGGGTGAATGGAAGCAGGAGAGGTGGGGTGAATGGAAGCAGGGGCAGGAGTGGTGGGGTGAATGGAAGCAGGGGCAGGAGCGGTGAGGTGAATGGAAGCAGGGGGGTGAATGGAAGCAGGAGCAGGGGGCTGAATGGAAGGAGGGGCAGGAGCGGTGAGGAAGCAGGGGCAGGAGCAAGGTGGTGAATGGAAGCAGGGGCAGGAGCAGGGGGGTGAATAGAAGCAGGATTTTTTATGAAAACGGGCACAAGGGAAGGGGTTTGAATGTGAGCAGGGGCAGAAGCGGGTTGGGGGGTTTGAATGTAAACAGGGGCAGGAGCAGTGGGGTGAATGGAAGCAGGAGTGGTGGGGTGAATGGAAGCAGGGTCAGGAGCAGGAGCAGGTTTAAATGGAAGCAGGGGGGGAGTTGAATGGAAGCAGGGGCAGTGGAGGTTTGAATGGAAGCAGGGGTGGGTGGTTGGGTGGCTGTGGGTGAATGGAATCAGTGGCAGGGGTGGATGGGTGGCTGCAGGGTGAATGGAAGCAGTGGGTGGCTGAGGGGTGAATGGAAGCAGTGGCAGGGTGGATGGGGGGTGAATGGAAGCAGGGGTGGGTGGCTGAGGGTGAATGGAATCAGTGGCAGGGGTGGATGGGGGGGTGAATGGAAGCAGGGGTGGGGGGTGAATGCAAGCAATGGCGGGGGGGGGGAATAGCACTAGGAAGCAACATGGGAGGCTGAAGGCAAAATGTGTGAGTGGGTGGGTGGCTGGAGGCACTGTGTGTGTGTGTTTGAGGCTGCTGGGGACATTGTGTGCATGTGTCAGGCTGCTGCGAGCATTGTGTGTGTGTGTTTGATACTGCTGGGGGAATTGTGTGTGTGTGTGCGTGTGTGTGTGAGGCTGCTGGGGGCATTGTGTGCATGTGTCAGGCTGCTGCGAGCAGTGTGTGTGTGTTTGATACTGCTGGGGGAATTGTGTGTGTGTGTGTGTGTGCGTGTGTGTGTGAGGCTGCTGAGGGCATTGTGTGCATGTGTCAGGCTGCTGCGAGCATTGTGTGTGTGTGTTTGATACTGCTGGGGGCATTGTGTGTGTGTGTGTGTGTGTGCGTGTATGTGTGAGGCTGCTGGGGGCATTGTGTGCATGTGTGCAGCTGCTGGGGGCATTGTGTATGTGTGAGGCTGCTGGGGGCATTGTGTGCATGTGTGCGGCTGCTGGGGGCATTGTGTGTGTGTGAGGCTGCTGGGGGCATTGTGTGTGTGTGAGGCTGCTGGGGGCATTGTGTGTGTGTGAGACTGCTGGGGGCATTGTGTGCATGTGTGAGGCTGCTTGAGGCATTGTGTGTGTGTGTGTGTGAGGCTGCTGGGGGTATTGTGTGTGTGAGACTGCTGGGGGCACTGTGTGTATGTGTGAGGCTGCTGGGGGCATTGTGTACGTGAGACTGAAGGAATTTGTGGGAAAAAAGATAGGATGATGCTGGAAAAGTACGGAGCCTAATAGATATATATATATTTTTTAAAAAGTTCTGTGGTGAAGAGTTGTGACAGGAAGAAAACATCATGACGGTCCGGGCCAGATGGAAAGAGAAGTGAACGATCAGAGAAGACATCACCTGTGAGTCCTACATATAGCAGCACTGTAATCTACATAGCTAACAGATATATATAGGTGGTGTGTATTGCTTCTTTTTAGCCATTTTTTCTCGCAAGTTGAATATTATTTGGTAGGGGTGCCCCACGGAAATTTTGTTTAGTGAGGGGGCCCCGAGCCGAAAAAGGTTGGGAACCACTGGCTTAGGGGTAAAAATGTGATGACAGGTCACCTTTTAGTCAGAAGGAACCTTCATAGTCCTATATAAATATCTCTGGCTGATCTTTTCTCCCCAGACATGATAACAGACGCCCTTTCCTGATGTGTCTCATATTTGTGGTTTTCCTGACCTTGTGGCTTGACAAGTCTGTGAACACAGCAAACCGAATTATTCCTCAGTGCTCAGCACATCGACTTTGAAATGAATAGTGGTATCCAATTTCTGCAGTGACTAAATATCATTTTACGCTCACAAGCTGATTCATAGTAAACCAACATTCACACTACTATCTGTAGACAGATACAGCAGAGCTGAACTGGTAATTTAGCACAACTCATAGGAATCCTCCGAGTCACAGCTCACTGAGTTGCTGTATTGCACTGAGAGGGACAGTTAAGTAACAAAATGCATGGAGACAAAAGGGAAAAGTAGAGGAATGCACTCACCCAAGACACAATCTTGCTTCAATCCGCTTTATTCTTCAATACACGGGACATACAGTGCAGTGCAGGTACATCGCAGAGCGAGCGGGGAAAGTTCACCTGGCCACAGCAGCCGTTTCACGCTACCTAGCGTTTTATCAGGCCCCGTGGCCTGATAAAACGCTAGGTAGCGTGAAACAGCTGCTGTCACGAACGTCCCCTGCTCCCTCTGCGATGCACCTGCACTGAACTGTATGTCCCGTGTATTGAAGAATAAAGCGGATTGAAGCAAGATTGTGTCTTGGGTGAGTGCATTCCTCTACTTTTCCCTTTTGTCTCCATGCATTTTGTTACTTAACTGGTGAGTGCATTTTGATTGGGACTTACGTCTGAGAATTGGGTAGCACACCGACACATTTAGCCAGCACAGTCCTCCCATTGCCTGCCAGAGCATATCCCCAGTACATGAGCAGTGCCGAGTCCTACGTTTTTGTCATAGCTTACACTTAAGTAACAAATTAAACTCTGCTGCATCATTAAGAATAAAATTGGAATCTTAAGGGTTAAAAAGAGACATAGGGGGGGGGGGGGGGGGGGGGGAACTACATTTTCTCCTTGTTCTGGATGGCTTCCAGTGTCGTCTGTCTGTTTCCATAGACTGTGTTTTTTTCAAATAAATTCCTGAGCTTTGTGTTTAAAAGAAAAACCTCTTTCATCTGTCATCCTCCCTATCAAAGAAGAGACTTCATGCAGAATAGAAATAGAAATGTGCTGCAGCAGGCCGTGGACAGGGAAGGATGGACTCAGTTTGTTGCAACGCGCAGAAACCACATTTAAAAAAAAACTAAACAAATACCAAGAGAAAATAAAGGATACATTTAAAGCAAATTTGGTTTCTGAGAGCAGAGCAGGAGCAAATCCCCATAGCAAACCTATCCTGCCCTGGACAGTTCCTAACATGGACAGAGGTGTCAGCAGAGAGCACTGTGGTCAGACAAAAGAAATTCAAAAAGAAAAGAACTTCCTCTGGAGCATACAGCAACTGATAAGTACTGGAAGGATTTTTAAATAGAAGTAATTTACAAATCTGTGTAACTTTCTGGCACAAGTTGATTAAAAAAAATGTTTTAAAGCTTAATGATGACATAGTTCTCAATAAATGTATCTACAATTAGCTCTGTCCCTGGAGACATCATTAACAGTCACATGTGAATTATCAGATTGGAGCTGTATATTAATAATGGGCTAAAGAGATCTAATACAGCGATCTGGTGTTATAAGAAACGCATAGGCCATAATGCTGCTGTGGAAGGTTGGTTATGTATCTTCTCCTTTATCAATGTTTACTACATCTGGCATTCACTTCATTACTGGGGCAGAGCAAGTTTTAACCCCTTAAGGACCAGGCCATTTTATACCTTAGGACCAGAGCGTTTTTTTGCACATCTGACCACCGTCAATTTAAGCATTAATAACTCTAAGATGCTTTTACCGAGACCCCCCTAGGCATTTGCACGGCATGCCTGCTGAACGATTTCAGCAGGCATGCCATTCCGATCTCTGCCTGGCGAGCGGCAGGGACCGGAAAACGCCATGATGTTGTGGGACGTCATTGGTCCTTACAGCCCAGGGTGCCATGACGTTCCACAACGTCATTGGTCCTTAAGAGGTTAATGGGTCTATGAAAACTGATGTTAATTATTGCTCAAAACTGAGTTTCCTTTTTTTATTTAGTTTAGAAGTAGTACATGTTGGGCCTGGTAGATGAAATGTGATTAAGTAAAGGTTGGACTATATTTTTTCTGCTAATACAGGTCCACACTTCTTTGACTGTAACACTATAGACATCTACACTAACTGGTCAGTTGTAATATGGATGTTTCATGAAACGTTTGTCGCTTTGGTCCATTCCAAAAATAGTGATGTTCTACCTTAGGCAAGGGGGGTACCTGAGCGCTACAAGGTTAGTGCTCATGTCTACTTCTTGTCTGGGCCATGTGTAAGTAGATCTACATTTGCCCTTTGCCCAAGGTTGGACTAACAGATTTTTGTGACCTTTTTTAAGGAATTTTTCTATTATGTACTAAACTCAATAAGAAGACAGTAAGCTCTCTTTCTCCACCTAGTGGAGGCTTCAGGCAGCCAGTACATTACATTTAAAATCATGCCTGTGCAAAATATATATACTTTGTATTAAATAAACAAAGCTTTAGAAACACAAAAGTATAATAAGCAAATGATGAACGCATAAAAATAGTATTAGAAAAGATGGAAATTGAAGAACTTTAAATGGGCACTGTCACCAACTTTATTGTTTGATATGTTGTAGTACTTATGTACTACAACATATCTCTAATATACTTTTATTATTATTTTTTTTTTCGTTAAAATGGTTTAATTTACATTTAAAAACCGGCCACTAGGGGTCTCCCTCCTAGTGGCCGGCTGCAGCCTGGCGTGACGTCACGCCTGAAAAAGGACTGATTTTGGAGTGGCAATCAGTCCTTTTTCAGTTAGGCTGCACTCGCTCCCAGCCTGTCAATCAGACAGGCGGGAGCGAGCGCATTGGCTCCCCGGCCACTGGCTGGGAGGCCATTCCTCCCGCACATCACCGCCGCCTCGTCGCCGCCGCTGTCCCTGCACACCCGCTGCCTGACTCTGCAGTAACTGCAAGTGTAATGAGGGAACGGGGTATGCAGGAGGGGGGTTTGTGATGGAGGGAACAGGGTATGCGGGGGGGGGGGAACGGGCTAGCGCCGTAGCGAGGGGGGGAAACGGGCTAGCGCCATAGCGCCGCAGCGTAACTAATAGTTTATCTATATATGCCTCCAGCTGTTTCAATACTACAACTCCCAGCATGCCCTGACAGCCAATAGATGTCAGGGCAAGCTGGGAGTTGTAGTGGTGAAACAGCTGGAGGCACCCTGTGTAGATGAACTAAGGGCGGAAGTCGCCCCCAGCAGGCATCAGTGACGTGGTGCCTGCTGGGGAAGTCTGCTTGGTAGTGAGCACACTGCCAGGCAGACAAAAGGCATTTTTTATATAGTAAAAATAAAAATTAAAAGCAGGGAGGGGGTTAGGGATAGATTGGCAATAGGCAGGGACAGAAAAAAAAATAGGATGGTGGGAGCTACCCTCTAAGGGTATGCACACACAACTGACAGGGGGTGTGTGCATACCCTTAAAGTTCTTAAATTTCCATCTTTTCTAATACAATTTTTATGCGTTCATCATTTGCTTATTATACCTTTGTAGAAAACTGAAAAAAGAAAATACACATGGAAATGGAGCAGATTATAGATCCACAGCATGACAATTTATGCAGCAGATACTCTGCAGATTTATTGAGAGTTTACCCCACTGAGTTCACAGGAAAGTCAAAATCCACAATAAATCCCCCATTATTTTCTTTGAATCCCCAGCAAAACTTGCAGCTGCATAATTCCAATGCACTGATTTTTTTTTATTTTTTAAAGCATTGACATATTCTGTTCTCAGATCTCCAGTGATGGTTCCGCAAAAAAACAATAAAACCACATGATTTTGGTTCAGAAAATCTGCAGCTTTTCTGCTACAGAAAATCCACAGTGAACCTGCCACATGTAGCCTTACCATTTACCTAAAAAATATTATGCACCCTAAGTAATATGTCATCAATAGATTTTAAAGACATAACTAGAAATACCCTTCATAATAACTTTACTACTCAGAAGAGTCAGTATTCATCTGGACTGGATTAGAGATTGAGGGAGGATTCAGCAGAATGGCACATGTGTAATTACATATTTACTACATCTCATCCTATGGTGAAAAGGTTAAGGGAAACAGGTTTTGATGCAGCTATACAGACTCCATCCATCATCACACAGAAATAACCAGCAGGGACTATTCATAGCTCTGTAAATCCCTTCAATGGTTTTCGGTGCTGCCTGCTGATTGCAGTGTTGGTGCAAAAACAAAATGGCTCAAAAGGAGGCCGAAAATAGCGCAGCCACTCCGCGAAAAGAGAACATTTTCAGTATTTCCAAAATATAAAAATATTGATAGAAAGAAGAATTAATTTTTAGCATGATTAAAAAATGTAAACTGTAACGCAACATTTCAACAAAAAGGCTATGTACACACTATGTTCATCATATTTTTTCATTGTATGCTTGGAGAAAGCTCCCGGCACATGTTCTAAATGCAAGTGTAGGGGAAACCGATAGCCTCTATTGGGTAGTATGCCTTGGTATGTTTTCTGTTCCGGAAAGCACAGCAGTCTGAATTTTCCTAAACAGCCTGCCACTGCAACAAAACTAAACAAAAAAATACTGTACAGTGTACTTGTATTTTCTTTGCATAATGGGCAATAGCAGATGTATGCCACTCTATGTCATCGCTTCTGTAGACTCCCCCCCCCATACACTTGGATTGGCTGAACATGCATGTGTTCTGAATGGAGATTGGGTGAGAAAAGGATAGGCTAATCTCCTGAAAAGCAAAAGGGTCGGGCAGTTGAAAACCACAATGTCTGATCTAATGTATGCCATTTGGGGACAGTCGGACAGGACGGCCTCTATACACATTTGGCCCTTTTAATGGTGCGGTGCTCTCACTCTCAATGAGCTCCAATCTATGAAGGCGCCTATTACACAGCCAAGTTATCATGCAGGCAGGAGTGCACAAGCGATTGTTGGATCATCTGTGCCGTCCTTCATTTCTATCATTTGTCAGCTTCATGCAGGGTGATGTTCAGCCGGAAAATTTGATTATTTGACTTGTCAAAACAAGACTATGTGATCAGCCAATGAGTAAGCATTTGCTTGATCATTGGCTGATCACTGTGCCTATTTGGCAGATCCACATTGACTAGTTCGATGTGAAAACCCACCCATGTAATATGGCCTGTAAATGGCCAATCCTACTGAAGCCTGTGGGTTTGACCAATATATACGGTATCTACTGTGTATGGCCTTCTTTACACTCCATTCACTCAGCATGTACACCAGCATATGGAATCCCTATTACAGACACATAGATTATCACACAATGGGATATTATGGAACACATTTACTAATAGTATCCTAATTTGTAGACAATGCAAACCTTGACTACATGGTCTAATAATTCTCATGGCTGTTTCCATAGGGTTGTGTGTCACGCCATACATCTTTCCTATTGGTAAGGAGAAATAGAAGTCCCTGCTGTAGGACCCCAGTAATCTAACAACTTTATTTAAATAGGAAAACTCTTAAAACCGTGACTTTTCTAAAAGACATTGTCATAAGTTGTACCTAAATTTAAACAACAGTCTCAGGAATCCCCCTTGGTATAACTATGGCTCTCACAATGCTAGGTAATTGCCTCTCCTCGTGGAGATCCCGGGATTACTGAGCTCCTTCACACAAGGGTTAATTCATTTTCCTCCTCTCCTGTGACGTGGAACAGATAGAGCCACTGAGGAAGCAGACAGCCTGCCTCCAGGCTGGGCCATATCCAGGCTCCAGTGTTCATAAACATCCCAGGCTCCAATAAGCTAAGGAGTGATACTCCCCCACACACTACTATTTCCCCCACTGCCATCCTCACCTCCCCTCCTTCTGCCTTCAGGAAACGCTAGCTCTGTAGCAGCTTTACACCACTCTTCTAATAAGTTGGTCCGAAAACATAAACTACAGAGACCTAGAAAGACCTCACGTAAGCCTGTTTTAGTGAGGCATCTGGTAGCTTTATTAAAAGTTTAGACACCTTTATATAACCATGCAAATTCTTCAGACAACCCTGCACATGAGGGTCAATGGCTATCAATTCCTATACGTTGCTTTTAGTTGATGTATCCAGGAAGAAATGAACGAACCCTTATGTACCCCCAGACAATTGTTATGTGTATGGTAGGCTATAAAACAAGATTTCACAATGCTTTTCCAGGAATTATGAAATCGCTAGAAAAAAACACTCCATCTCAAAAGTGTTTTAGGGTACGTTCACACCTGCCTATTTTTCCATATCTTGCTACAGATTTTCTGCAGCAGATTTTGCTACCCATGTCTGAGTTGTTTTAGCAGCCTTTGGATATATGCTTTACAGTAGGCCATATGGACATTGGCACAGTGGTCTGGAGCAGACTCTATTCTTTAAATGGAAGTGTTTTCTAATAATGCTTTGCAACAAGTCATATCACAAAGAAGAAAGCTTATCAGCTACAGTTAATGGTGTGTTATCTATCTACCGGTGTCACCTATCTACTGGTATCACCTTTTACTGTAATCCTGCCAGTCACAAGGAGGACACTGTACAGATCAAGAAATGTCACCTTATTATGAGAACCAGTGGCCAGTAGTAGTAGAATGACAAATAAAATATAAAAATCCCTAAAAATTGTTAAAATATATATTTAACAAAATAACTTGATTTGAAAAGTAGGTCATTATCTGATGCCCAATTTCCTCTCTAAGAGATGGAATTCTATTAGTTTTGTAGAAAACATATTTGCTCAGAATAGCGGGTATAATAATGTTTCCAGTCATGTACATTGCAGGCTGGATAAGTCACGTTGTGTAGAAGAAGCCATTCAATTTACTATATAAAAGACTGTTTTGGGAAAGAAAAAGAAAAAACAGGCTGTCCCAGAAAGTCACACTTACTATTTTGCATGCTTACAGGCAGTTTAATGCCTTCTGAAGCTTTTACTTGTTGCTTAGATATTCAGCTCATCCATTCCAAAAATGACAAGGAACATTAGCATGGGGTTCATATTAACGTGATCTTTGTCCTGGATCCCCTAATATTGCTCCGGTCAAGGCACATTTACCATATATATTGAATGCACTGGTTATGAATGCATTTAGTGACTGTGCTTTGCATTTCATTGTGTGTTCATGAACTTGACCTTACTGGTTCAGTGAACATTAAAACTGCATAGTTAACCACACTTCTAAAGGCAGGGCGAAGGCATTCAGAACACACACAGCCATGAATATGTGCCACATTCACTGCTGTGTTTTTTCAAAGAATGTTAATCAGTCTAAGACAGGGCACACTGTGTCTATGCAGACACAGGCAAAGCTATGTAAAGTAAATGGCTTTACAAAATCTGCCATATCACTTTAAAACTTCATTAAAACCCCATTAACTAGCATAGCCTACTCTAAGCTCTCTGTGCTCCTAAAACAATCACAAAATACATATAAAATATTGCCAACATCATTATATTCAAAGATGTCCTTAACTTATTCCAGTGTGCAAATATAATTATATAACAAAAGGTGCCACTGCCCATATTATTCCAGCATTGCAAGTAAGTGGGGGAGTTCGTGGACATCTTCCTAGGTTGCTTTTTGGGTCATCAGATTATCAGCTTAAAGAGGAAAAAGTATACTTAAAGGGGTATGTCCAAATAAAGAAATGCAAAAGAATGGAGCACTCACCAGGTCCTTTATAGAGAAAACTTCTTTATTTCATCCAGACATAGTTGGTGTTCTCGTGGAGTGCGGGAGAGCGGACAGGAACAAGGGGGGTGGGGGAGTGGGATGGACGATGGTCCATATCGCGCAGTCAGCGCTTCGTCAGGTCCCTCAGTGGGGCCTGACAAAGCACTGTCTGCGCGATACGGACCGTTGCCCATCCCACTCCCCTACCCCCCTTGTTCCTGTCCGCTCTCCCGCACTCCACGAGAACACCAACTATGTCTGGATGAAATAAATAAGTTTTCTCTATAAAGGACCTGGTGAGTGCTCCATTCTTTTTCATTTCTCTATTTGGACATATATCTTACCTTTGATGTGAGCACCGGAACTGTGTATCAGCTGCAGGAGTTACATGTTTGGTCCCTTGTTATAGTCACAGTGCCGGGTAACCTTTGTATTGGACTGTTTATACTTAAAGGGGTATTCCACCCCTAGACATCTTATCCCCTATCCTTTGGATAGGGAATAAGATGTCCGATTGTGAAAGGTCAAGCTGCTGGGACCCCCGGCGATCTCCAGGCTGGCACCGTGGCATTCTGAACATGGAAGCTTGGGGTTTCCGTGTTCGTGACATCACACCATGCCCCCTCCATTCACGTCTATGGGTATGCGGCTATTACACAGCCATCACGCCCCCTCCCATAGACATGAATGGAGGAGGTGTGATGGCTGTGGTTGCTCCGTGCAGCGGATTTCTGGGTACCATGCTGGAGATCGCTGGGACCCCAGTGGCCAGACCCCCAGCAATCAGACATCTTGTCTATTATCTTATCTCTTATCTATTGGATAGGGGATAAGATGTCTAGGAACAGAGTACCCCTTTAAAGGAGATAGAGGTGGGACCCCTCGCAATCTCCCATGCAAGGCCCGGCTTGGCCCCGGCTCTGCTCCTCCATTCATCTCTCTGGGAGAGGTGGAGACACACTGACGCTGTGTCTCTGCCTCTTCCATAGAGATAAATGGAGGGGGGGAATGTTTCGACCAGCTTCCGTGCTTGGTACGAAACGCACATTAGAGGAGCAGAGCCAGGGCCCTGTATGGGTTATGCGGATAAGAGATACGTTTTCTTCTGCTGCATATCTCCTTTAATTCTTATTATATGATTTTTAAGCGAAGGGCAAAATGAAACACTGTTGTGAAACCAACTTGGCATAGTCTTTACTGGGTACAATTGGAGCCAGAATCACAATCATCCACATTACTTGGAAATGTAAAATATGTGTAGCTCACTTAGGATAAAAGAAAGATTTAGGATAAAAGAAGACTCTGCCATATTCCAATTGCAACAGCTGGATGCCCGCGATTCCGGGACCACTGCTGCACGCGCGCTGTTAGCACCTTATTCATACGTGCAATCCGCACCACCTGTTACCTGCATCCACTCACAGCCCCGGTCCTCAGAGTTACTCCTGGACATCATCCTCCCCAAGGCCGGACGCCTCCCGTGCCAGCCCAGGACACTTGGACCCCCGGAGATTCAGCCACTCACCCAGCATACCACCCAGGCGGGCATTGATATCCAGAGTGCCGGACTCAGCCGTGCCAGCCCGGACCTGAGGACTCCAAAGGAGGGTGAGTGGTGCTGTGCACCGAGACTTGACATCCTCATCGCTGACAGTGTTTGCCACATTGTCTGCATTACCTGTCCATGAATTTCCTATTGTAGCTATTGTGGCTACACTCACTACCATATACCGTTACTCCGGATACACCCAAACTAATTGTGACTTTTCATTCTGGACATTTCTTGTGGATTTTTCATTGAAATATCCCTATGAATTATATGGACTGAGAACGTTTTCTCCTGATATATGCAGCAGATATTTAATTAATGATTTTTCTTTGGTGCTACTTACCCATCATATTTATTTCATTTTAATCCTACTATATTCTGTATTTTTTATTATATCTATTTTTTACCCAGTATATTCCATTCGCCTTTAGCAAGGGCCCTGCTGGGCGATTGGTCATATATATCCTTTTTATATAATAAAGACCATTTCTTGGATCCCATCTCCACTAGTCTTTTCCTTCTTCTCTCCCCTGTGCTTTTGAGGACTGGTTCACATAAATATTTTATATTTATAATTTCTACATCCACATTACTTGGCTACATGTATCAGGGCAGCTCACACAAACCCTGCATAGAGTGCCCACAAAGGATGCCAACAATCTTCAAAGTACAATCCATCACCAGCAAGTTGGCACAATAAGGGAAATAGCACCAAACCATCAGGGCCAATCAAAAATCATATTAAAATGCACTGTCAGCAGGCTTTTAGGGTATAACATAAGGGCAGGGCTGTATAGGGCTTTTAACACTGAATCCATATATACCCCTCATTACTTAATTGACTCCTCCAGAACTGTACAGATTTAGGATCAAAAGACCTATGCAATCACACCCTTACTATACCCCAGGTACACTGTCAGCAGGTTAAACCAGGGGATAAAGGCTTAGAGGCCTTCCATCTACTCTGAGCAGGACCTGTACTTCACATGTCTTTTTGGGTTGTTGCCATTGGTATCCCAGAACATGACTGAGGTGAGGGACATGAAAATGAGTCATCTCACTGAAGGGGAAGGTAGTACTGTAGCCTTAAATGTTTATTACCAGTAAAAGCAATGGAGAAGACAAAGCTGTAACAATGGTGTTAGCTTGCAACATGATAGGAGTGCCATCACTGCCCATTCAGTCAGGGAGATCACCGGTCCTACCTCCACACCCTTGTCCACTGTGACCTTACCTGCATTTCCTACTACAGTACCTACCTTCATACCCTAATTGCTTCCTATCATTGTCATCCTCTCACTTTTCCCTCCATTGGCATTTATGCTGGCCGCTCTCTAAAACCCTCAAACCTTCAAAGAAGTGATACATTTCAGGTATGTTCACACGTGCATGAAATAACTTTCCTCCTCAAAAATCTCAATTGGTATCTCTGACATGCCTGATACCTATCTGTTTGCCTTTTCTGTCCACTATTCTTCACAGTGAGAACAGTACAGGATGATAGGAATGTATTCATATTAATGGTGGATCGAGACACATCATAAAGCATGTGTTTTGAATTATCTAGGCATGGGCCCAAATGGAAACATAAGGGAATGATTTATACAGACAGTCTAGAGACGGCACAAATTAGCTCTCCATGGGGAGGAGGGTACATAAAAAGACAATCCGTGGTACCAGAGGAAAAATTCTACCAAAAAGGCAAAAACATCTCTCTTGCGACACCAATCTAACAGAAAACAAAAAAACCTTTAGAGATTTCATTACCTTAGCAAGATATAAAATGTTACAAACTGAGAAAACTTTATTTGAATTGAGCATTAAAAGTCCAGCAACATTTGAACTGTGAAAACTTCTTCCCAGAGTTAAGATCTCAGGGACCGCTGCTACAGGAGTGTACTGCAAACTCATTTCTATGGGCCTCTGCATACATACATGAAAGCATTTTTATTAAACCCAGAGAACCACCTTAACACATATCCGATATAATATATTTAGGTCAAATAGTAGTAGTAGTGTAAATGAAGTGGTTATAACTAAGACACATCTGTTTTGCTGTTAGTAAAAAAGCATAGTACTTATCTAATAAGCAGAAAGAAACATTTTAAGATCATATACAACCCCTGTAAAGCTGGTAATGCATTACATAACTGCCAGCCAAATTTGACTGACATACACATGCATAAGTGTGTATGTACACTGCTCAAAAAAAAATAAAGGGATCACTTAAACAACACAATGTAACTCCAAGTCAATCACACTTCTGTGAAATCACACTGTCCACTCAGGAAGCAACACTGATTGACAATCAATTTCACATGCTGTTGTGCAAATGGAACAGACAACAGGTGGAAATTACAGGCAATTAGCAAGACACCCCCAATAAAGGAGTGGTTCTGCATGTGGTGACCACAGACCACTTCTCAGTTCCTATGCTTCCTGGCTTATGTTTTGGTCACTTTTGTATGCTGGCGGTGCTTTCACTCTAGTGGTAGCATGAGCTGGAGTCTACATTCCACACAAGTGGCTCAGGTAGTGCAGCTCATCCAGGATGGCACATCAGTGCGAGATGTGGCAAGAAGATTTGCTGTGTCTGTCAGCGTAGTGTCCAGAGCATGGAAGCGCTACCAGGAGACAAGCCAGTACATCAGGAGACTTGAAGGAGGCCGTAGGAGGGCAACAACCCAGCAGCAGGACCGCTACCTCCGCATTTTTACAAGGAGGAGCAGGAGGAACACTGCCAGAGTCCTGCAAAATGACCTCCAGCAGGCCACAAATGTGCATGTGTCCACTCAAATGGTCAGAGACAGACTCCATGAGGGTGGTATGAGGGCCCGACATCCACAGGTGGGGGTTGTGTTTACAGCCCAACACTGTGCAGGACGTTTGGCATTTGACAGAGAACACCAAGATTGGCAAATTTGCCACTGGTGCCCTGTGCTCTTCACAGATGAAAGCAGGTTCACACTGAGCACATGTGACAGACATGACAGAGCCTGGAGATGCCGTGGAGAACATTCTGCTGCCTTCAACATCCTCCAGCATGACCGGTTTAGCGGTGGGTCAATAATAGTGTGGGGTGGCATTTCTTTTGAAGCCGCACAGCCCTCCATGTGCTTGCCAGAGGTAGTCTGACTGCCATTAGGTACTGAGATGAGATCCTCAGACCCCTTGTGAGACCATATACTGGTGTGGTTGGCCCTGGGTTCCTCCTAATGCAATACAATGCTAGACTTCATGTGGCTGGAGTGTGTCAGCAGTTCCTGCAAGAGGAAGGCATTGATGCTATGGACTGAACCGCCCCTTCCCCAGACCTGAATCCGATTGAGCACATCTGAGACTTCATGTCTCGCTCAATCCACCAACGCCATGTTGCACCACAGACTGTTCAGGAGTTGGCGGATGCTTTAGTCCAGGTCTAGGAGGACATCCCTCAGGAGACCTTCCGCCACCTCATCAGGAGCATGCCCAGGCATTGTGGAGAGGTCATACGGGCACGTGGAGGCCACACACACTACTGAGCCTCATTTTGACTTGGTTTTAAGGACATTATATCAAAGTTGGATCAGCCTGTAGTGTGGTTTTCCCCTTTGATTTTGAGTGTGACTCCATATCCAGACCAACAGGGGTTGATAAATTTGATTTCCATTGATAATTTTTGTGTGATTTTGTTGTCAGCACATTCAACTATGTAAAGACAAAAGTATTTCATTCGATTAGTTCATTCTTTCAGATCTAGGATGTGTTATCTTAGTGTTCCCTTTATTTTTTTTGAGCAGTGTACATCTATTGTTATCAGTGTTTTCCAACCAGGGTGCCTCCAGCTGTATAGGCTGTTTGGGCATGCTGGGATTTGTAGTTTTGCAATATCTGGGGGCATCTTGATTGAGAAACACTGATTTATGCATGTGTGTGTGTGTATATATCAATTTTTCGCAACCAGGGTGCCTCTAGCTGTTGGAATACTACAAATCCCAGCATGCTGAGAGTTGTAGTTTTGCAACAGCTGGATACACTGTGGTTGGGAAATATATATATATTATTTTCTTTCCTATGATACACACACACACACACACACACACACACATGCACAGTAGTGTATTTCAGGGGGTGTAATCCAAACTTCTCTCTCCGGCGTGTCCAACTATCTGGCGTCATATATGTGAGAATATTGGTTTATGTATCGTGGTTTTTATTTAGGAACAATATAGCGGTATTGTGTGTCTAGCAAATATTGTGTGTCTACAGGGACATAGAGGCTTCCGTTTCTACGCAGTGCACTTTTCGGTAAAAGTGACACATACTGTATTTATTCTGTAGGTCCATATGGTTACAAGGATACCCAATTTATGTAGGTTTTATTTAACTATACTAATTTTTTTTAAAATACAACTACATGCACATATATTAACCCTATAACTTTTTAATTTTCCGTATATGGGGATGTATGAGGGCTAATTTTTTTTGCGCTGTGGTCTGTAGTTTTTATTGGTAAAATTTTTGTTTCGATGGAACTTTTTATTAGCTTTTTATACATTTTTTTAAAGGTATACAAAATGGCCAAAAATACAAAATTTTGGACTTTGGAATTTTTTTTTTTATGTATACGCCATTGACCGTGTGGTTTAATTAGCATATTTTTATAGTTCGGACATTTATGCACGCGGCAATACTACATATGCTTATGTTTATTTTTGTTTACATATGTTTTTTTAATGGGAAATAGGGGGTTGATTTAAACTTTTATTAGGGAAGAGGTTAAATCACATTTATTAACAATATAATTTTTTTTACAAAATTTTTTAGTCCCCATAGTGGACTATTACATACAATCTTCTGATTGCATACACTGTTCAATGCTATCCCATAGTATAGATCAGTGTTATCGGCGCTCTGCTGATCCAGCCGATTTCACCGCGGCAGTCCCAAACAGCTTGACTGAGCTGCCGGGAACAGTTTTACTTTCACATTAGAGGCGGCAGCTCAGCAGGGGAGTGGGCGCAGGGCATACAACCTACATACTTAAGAGGTTAATAAACTTGCAACACTCTTGGCATGTTACATCCTGAATTAACTAAATGTGACTGACATGTTCGGCTTTTGGGGCCCCACTTAAAATTTTGCCCAGGGCCACATTAAGTCTAAAACCGGCCCTGCTTGCAGCAGAAATTCTGCTGTGTGAATGGAACAGCATTTCCCATTGAAGTGTATTGGCTTTACATGCATGCAAAATTTTCATGCAGAATTCAGTGCAGAAATTCTGCTGTGTGAAACCGGTCTCTGGGGACAGCAATGTCCATGTGGTCCTAGCGCACTAGGACCTGGGCACACTCTGAATCTCTGGACGAATTTTGTATAGTTAAAAATTCCAAAGTGTGAACTCAGCCTTAGAGTTCCAAAAATGTTTTTAACTGCTTATGCGGCAATACGTTACCATTTAGAAGTCTGGAAAACTCAATGATAACAGTGAAAATGTCTTTCAGCTTCTTCAGAAATAAAATAATTATCGCAACAACATTCTGTAGTAATTTTACTATTGTGGAAATGTTACTTTTGGCTTTTTAAGAGAGCATGCAAACTCTCTTAAATATACTACTATCAGTTGCCGAAACTCCTCTACTTGTTTAGAACTTTGCCGATTGCCATCCCAAAATCCTTTTTTGCCTCCCTAGACAAGTCACTTTTTAAGTACGTTTGGGCAGGCAAAAAACCCAGGATTGCCAGGAAACTTTTGATGTCCAATGTTTCTGCTGGCGCTTTAGGCTTCTGCCATATTGAGGACTACTATAAAGCCTGCATCTTAGACCAGCTCCAACATTGGTGGTCAAACAATAGATCCAAACTTTGGATTGGGGTCGAAGCAGCCTCTTCACGCTCAATTCCTCTTAAGTCATCTTTTTGATGATCGGCGTACCATTCACTTTCCCCACTTCAGAGTGAAGTACGATCTACCCCATGCAGATTTCTACAAGGGGCTTCAGATCAGGAGTTTGTTGACACCAGATTTTTTCCATGACTCTCATACCACCACGCATTCTAGCCTTTTTCCAACAATCGTCCTCCAACAAGAAAGGAATTGCTCAATTTTATGATCTACTTAGCGACCGTTGTGACAAGGCTAGACAACCCTTTATGGACAAATGGGAAAAAGACTTGGGGGAAACCTTCACTGTTGACCAGTGGCTTAGCGCACTGGAGAGCTCCCGCACACTATTACGCTCAACCAACCATAGAGAGGCGATTCTGAAGACCATCTACAGATGGTATTTCACACCCTCCAGGCTCCACTATCTTAACCCGACCTGTACTGACCTCTGTTGGAGAGGGTGTGGTCATAGGGGGACCCTCCTTCATGTTCTGTGAGACTGCCCGAAACTAAGGCCTCTATGGCAGGGGACACAGCTCCTTGTACAAACCTCCTGGGTGTTCCCTTTACCCTACAGCCTAGCTTGGCTTTATTACTAATCAATGTGGATCGATTGCCGGGGGGACTCCGTTCGCCCATTGCCCATATCCTCATGTCGGCTAAACTCCTTATAACTAGAAAATGGCGATCCCAAGAAGTACCCACGCGGATCAAAGTGGTCAATTTGGTGAACCTCATGTGTGGCTATGAGAGATCCTTTACGTTCACCCACTCCCATTATCCCTCTTTTTTGAAACGCTGGGGACGGTGGCTTGCAACCCCCGACTGCCTATATCTAGGGGCGGAGTACGCCTTTAAAGACAATAAGACAGTGCAGCTTCTCTTTTCTCTCTTGTCCCCTAAAGCTTTAGTAATGCAAACCACAAAAATGTGGAACGTCATCAATGATGTTTCTATTATTTAGCCTGTGTTGAACTGATATTTCAGGCTACAGCTGCCTTTACTTTACATCCGTGTTCCTATGAGTAAAGCTGCATCATGCAGAGCGTATAGTTTTAAAACGAGTAGAAAAGTATACAAGTCATACTTGGAAAGCCAAGGAAGTAGACAGAACCTACTCATAAATCAGAATTGTTTCTACAGAACTTTAAATGTTCCAAGCATGAAACTTTTATGCCTTTTTCAGACTGAATAGCAATGTTATACTTCACATAATAATATTTATTTATTCTGCATACAACATTCAAGAGATGAACAATAGATTCCTATGAAAGTTAGTCACTGGAGGAGCAGTGGATGCCTAGCTATTGGCACAGTGTAAAGGAGGTAACAGCAATAGATTTCTTTACTCTCTTGTTGCCATCTTAGAGAAGGTGGAAAATAATGCAATGTCATATGCATAATAAGAATCCTCCCAAGTAAACTGGAATAAGGACTTTAAGGTAAGCACAGATTTTTTATTTTTTTATTTGGACTGTTCATTGGAAGGTGTATGTTGACCTAAACAACATCATGTACAAACACAAAGCTCTACACCATAGCGTCTCGGTAGAGCTCTGCTAAGTTATACACATTACAGTTCATCCATCCTGCAACCACAATGGGAAATAATACTTGAGTTCACAACCTGTCTATATCAGGTACAGGTTTTTCCAGAAAGAGGAGCCAGATGGTATTGTCTCAGATGACAATAAAGCAGGCAAAAAGGGATGACTGAGCATTCATGTCTCTACAGAGACAACTGTAAGTTATGGGTTATATAAATGCAGTGCCCCGGTACCCATACAACATATAAGAAGTTGTCATGTGGCTGAAAACCCTTTCCAAAATCTGTGTATGGAGTATTGTGAGCTCTGAAAGTGTAAGGGATGAATACTTGCATATGCTGTACAAGATGAGTGAAGTATTGGTCACATGACACACTCCCCAGCCAGCTTCTATGAAGAATTTTCCAGAAAGGCTATGAGAAGAATCCCTAGTCCAACATCCTTACCCCCAAAGGCTGGACCCAATAACCAGTTAAATGTTGTCAAAGTCTGGCTAAGGCCAGGGAAGAGTAAATATCTGTCCTAGCTCTACTCCTGCTAGGCAGACAAGTCAGACACAGTAAAGTATATACACCTAGTTAAAGTGTATGCTTTAGGATTGGTACAGTTCAAGCCTATACTATATTATGTTCAAGCCTGCTTCAAGCAAGTCTTAAGTCCTGTTCCAGTTGCATGTACCATCTCAATTAAGACAGACCTGGTCTGTGTGTGCAGTGATTATGGTAATGCAAGGAGTTTGGGGGATTTCACCCACAAGGTCATCTCCAGTCCACACTGTAAGCCAACCTTCTTCCTGTATCCTGTCTCTATCCCCAAGAAGGAGTATATGCTAGCAATAGGAAAAGGCCCTTACTGAACAAGACCCCCTCTGTATACAGTAATCTCTTTGTGGACCTACGGTCTGAGTTAGTGCTGTGTGGCTAACAGGACAGAGAAGTTTCTTCTGCGTATACCCTGCATGAGAGGCGTCTTGCTTCACTTCCATGAGGAAAGTACAAGTTTGTGTACCACAGTGAGCCAACCTGTATAGAAACTTTGCAGGGGAGAGTTTCCATTTCAATTGCTCCTGTATTATATCTGCAACTGTATTTTTTTAGTAATAACACTACCTATGCAAAACATATTAGAGACTTTCCATTCAGTATGTCTACCATTTAAAAACTCTTAAAGGAACAGTACCAACTCTTCACTTGTGTTCTTAAAAGGAAACTGACTGCAGGTTAGAAGAATCTATCCTGTTGATATTGGCTAATAGGTCAGAGGACACTTTACAAAGTACCTTTATAATCCATGCCATTTTTGTGTAACATAAATATTTAATAATATGCAAATTAAGGCGTTTGGTGCACTGGGTGTTACTTTACCCCTAGGTGCACTGATCCGCCTGCCCACTGCTGGTTATTGACTCAGCGCTCAGCGGCCAGAGACAGTCACAATCTGGAGATTGCAGAGTCCCCCTTTAATAAATGAGGTAACATACAAATTCGTATTACATAAATCCAGTGCTCAACAAAAAATTAACTTTTTACTTACTGATGGGTGTTGTGTCTGGAGGATCTGGTGGTGTGAAATTCTCTGTAAAGTTGACATTGCACATGTCTGCACTACAGCAACAAAAACGATAAGTCCCATTTTGGATGAGTGGTGGGTTGGTAGTGACCACACATTCTTCATGGTTACAATCATGTGGGTCACCTATATATGACCAGCAACCTGAAATAATTTGAGTAAAGTTAATGTCTTGCATAAACATGTCTATATGCTCCTAAAAAAATTATTTATTGTACAATCCCTAAAACTGCTTTGGCTAGGCCATATTACAGTATATTTTTAGAACTTTTAATAGAGGCACAACACCTGAACCTCCTGTGGTTCATCAGAACTGGAGTGTGGGCGCTGTCAGTTTCTGTGGTGGGTTAAAGGGGTACTCCAGTGTTTTTTTCAAATTAACTGGTGTTAGAAAGTAAAAAAATTTGGGAAATACAACTATTAAAAAATCTTAATCCTTCCAATACTTATCAGCTATTGTATGCTACAGAGGAAGTTGTATATTTCATTTCTGTCTGACCACAGTGCTCTCTGCTGACCACTCTGTCCATGTCAGGAACTGTCCAGAGCAGGAACAAATCCCCATAGCAAACCTATGCTGCTCTGGACAGTTCCTGACATGGACAGAGGGGTCAGCAGACAGCACTGTGGTCAGACAGAAAACACATTCAAAAAGAAAAGAAAGCCCTCTATAGTATCCAGCAGCTGATAAATACTGGATGGATTAAGATTTTTAAATAGAAGTAATTTACAAATCTGTTTAACTTTCTGACACCAGTTAATAATAAATAAATTTAAAAAATCCAATTTCTACAGGAATACCCTTTTTAAAACTAATTTCATGCAGTTGTATTTCAGTTAGTATTTTGCATCAGTAAGCCAGTGAGGTCAGATCCAAAATGCCAGAGATACAAATCTGTCCATTATAGTTTTTCTCTATGTAGCTTCTATGCTTAGTGGCCTAACTCTGGATGTGATGAACTGCGGGAGGGCACAAATCCCAGTTCACTCCCCCATCATAATAAACCACATCCTGTCTTTATTTTTTTTTATAATTTTTTTATTTTCTATCTTGATATTGTGCTGTATTTTCTGCTCCGACTCAGTCAGCTCCACAGACTGGGAAGGGTCGTTCCTCAGCAGGCGTGACATCATCTGAAGCCCTGCTGGAGAGAATTTCCTGCCCTCTCTCTGCTATGCTGCTCTGAACATACAGACTAGAGCAGTTCAGTGTGTCATAAGCTGTGATTGGCTGAGACCACACACACACCCCCTGCTCCGAACTCTAACTGAACTCTACAGTGTGCTCAGATTTGCTCAGCAGCTGCAAAAGGGAGCAGCAATATCCTGCACAGTGGCTGGCATTCATCATTGTAGGTGCGAGTGAAGCATTTTTCTACACCTTTTTTGTGTGCTGGTAATGTGCAGGAGATCCACATTTATTATATGGTCACAGAGTATTTGATACATTTTGTGCAGGTCACATTTTCTGAAATTTCTCTCTTCACATACAGCAAAAAGCTACACCATGTCTGGGCTTTTGTAGTTTTAGAGACTTTTCAGTGGCTTTGTACCTTTTTTGCACCTTTTCACAAAAAGGTGCAGTTCATAAAACCCTTCTATATCATGTGCATTGCCAAAATCAGTGGATTGCAACTCAAAATCAGCAGAAATCAGTAAACCAAAAGGCGCAAAAAAATTGCTAATAAACCCTGCTTGTGCCTTTTTTGTGCCTTTTGTAGACACAAAAAATGGTCTAAAGACAATGATAAATGTCGGGCAATGTTTAGCACAATTTTTAGCACTAGGCACTGAAGGCATCATCACTCTACAGCAATGTTTCCCAAGCAGGGTGCCTCCAGCTGTTGCAAAACTACAACTTTCAGCCTTTGACTGTCCAGGCTTGCTGTTGGGATTTGTAGTTGTGCAACAGCTGAAGTCATCCTGGTTGGGAAACCTTGCTCTACAGTCTAGCTCAGCTCAAAGGGAAAGGGAGCAGAATATTCAGCTCTATACACTCTATACACTGTTCTGAGCTGAGGTCCCACCTGCATTTCCTGACTTTTGTCTCTGCCAGGCTGCTGCATGAGACAATCTGTTTGCAGGACCAGAAGGAATTTTATTAAGAATTTTATAAGTAGTATATTAGCAAAGTAATTCAAAAGGGCTAATTTATAACATGTTAAGTTTCATTGGTAACAGGTATTTTGTAAAGAGCTTTTGGGATCCTTTTACAAAAAGAGCCAGCTAGCAGAGAATGGTAGAAAGTGTGTCAGAGTGATTTCACCAAACACTGTGCAGTGTCTGCTGCAGCCAACCACTGGTCTCAGAGGTCCAATGCATGTCCTTTTGCATGTGACCGCTGAGGTCAGCGATTGACTGCAGCATCTGTACATAGTGTATGGCTCTGCAGCCAATCACTGCACTGCACTGTACCATTGCCAATAAGCCCATTGCAGCAGCAGCACAGGAGTGGAAAATTGCTAACAAGACAAGTTTTTAATAACATTTAGAAATGTTAAATACATAATAATAAAGGGGTATTCCAGCCTTAGACATCATATCCCCTATCCAAAGGATAGAGGATAAGATGTCTGCTCTCAGGGGTCCCGCCGATAGGACCCCTCGATCTCTGTGCAGCCTGCATTCTGTGCCAGGTGCTGCCCCGAGACGTGATGTCACGGCCACTCCCCTTTCATTCATGTCTATGGGAGGGGATCCTTTGGATCGGGGATAAGATGTCAAAGGCCGGAATACCCCTTTAAGTATATAAATGCAGATCTGAATGAAGCTTTGTACTGTTTGTATTTAGTTCTAAGTTAATAATTCCATTTTACTTGCCTTGTTTGACAAGATTGATTTCACCATCTCTTGTTTTTTCCCATAATCCAAAGCAGGTACTGCCCTTAGAACATTCCACTGTGCCGTTCTCTGGGGATATTTGGCTTTCACTGACCCCATGGTCCATATGATTAGGATCTTTGTAGGCACACAAACGCTCTTCATTCTGAGCCGCTAAAAGAAAAGAATGAGAGAGGGGGTCAAAGAGGAATTTTGGTTTCAAAATGTTTTATTTAAATAATAATAATAATATCAACCTAGACATATAACATACTAATATAGTCCTATCAAAAATTATATTGGCTTTAGCATGCTTTAGCGTGATTCAAATGTGACAGGAAGTTGTGTAGTCCTTTTATTTTGAGCGTGATATTGACTGATTCTCCCTATCATATATACAAATTAAAGGGGTTGTCCAGGAGTAGAAAAACAGAGATAATTTGTAATGTCCCAGTACAGGTACATGGTCCTATACTACCTGTAGGTCCTGTCCGGTTGAGTCGCTCAGTGACCTGGGGGCTCCCCTGTAGGGTCTCCCTTTGCTTTCTCCCTGTTGTTTTATATGGTGTATGTATCCCTTTAATGCATAGACAGGATCCCTATGTATAGATAGTCTACAGGACTTGTGGGAGGTCTCAAGGACCTGTGAGTAAGCCTGTCAGATGTTATGTTATGCAGTCACATGATCTGTTGTCACATGTATTCCCAGAGAGGACCAGCTTTAACCTATGACCCACAGCTTGACCAATAGGCTTTAGTCCAGCCCCACTATAAAAAGAGGCGGCCATTGCAATTAGCTCTCTTCCCTCAGACTCTTCTAAGAGTAACATCTAAATCTTTGCTGAGGCAGCAGCTACCAGAGATCTCAGGACAAGTGTTCAGCGTCTGGAAGGCCACAAAGCTAAAGTCTATACAGTAAGTCTCAAGTCTATGTCTGCTCTCACTACAAATAGTCAAGTCCTGCACACAGTCAAGTCAAGTCTAATTACAAGTCAAGTTTATTACAAGTATTGGTCCAGCAAGCTGGGAGGTCCTCTCGGTCCTGGCCACCTCTCTGGGAAATCTGGTCTTAGCTTTGAAGATAATTACATCTGTCTTCTACTCAGTAAAGCCTCCATTTGACCTGAACTGGTTGTGGACTCTTTATTCACTACTAGCCCGCGGGATAAGGGAGAAGCCGGGCGTGTGGTGTACCGGAACCCGAAAATCACACTGGTGTCACGAACACATAGGGATTAATACCATCTGACTCCCGGGGTTATTAAAATCTGATCCCACCACTCACACTGCAACACCCGTGGTCCCGCCATTTACACCGGTTATTACCACAAATGTCTTTCAAAAACAGCTCCATGTCTGTCCCCAGGTTGTGTGTGGTATTGCATCTTGGCTCCATTCACTTCAACAGAACAGAACTGCAGAACCACACCCAACCTGGAGACAGACCTGGAGTGTTTTTATTTTATTTTTTTCTAAAGAAATTAGCTTTGTTTTTCTATACCTAGACAACCCCTTTAATCTTTTGACTCACTAAGCAATAGTCTTCTGTGATATGAGATGCTTTGCAATAACTCTGGGCAAAGAACTGACAGGATTTCTGTGGGAGGGGAGTAGGCAGGTTGGGAGGGCTGTGATGAAGAGTTGAGGAAAAGCAATGGATTCTGGGTATTGCAGTAGTAAGGAACTGCTCAATCACGAAGCACAATCAGGAAGTACAGAACTAAGACCCCCCAAAACAAATGTTTATTGGTTTAAAACTGGGGAAGACAGATAAGCAATGCTATATGCCTCTGCAGCATTTGTATTTATTTATCTTTTACCTTCTGTTGGAGTAGAATATAAAGGTGTAGACAATAAGATAAGCATTCTCCATGGAGATCTTGTAGTGGCTGCCCACGTGAAATGTAAGCCCTCATTAGATATCAGGCACTGGTACTAATGGCACTGCTAGCTAGTAATCGGGGGAAATAGATAATATAAAGCAGCAACTTTACATGGAAGATGACAGGTGACATTTTTAGGCAAGCAAGCATTTGGCATTGAGAAGATTTGGTTTAAGCAACCAAACAGTATTTTGTTTGCAAATATCTTAAGTTTTTGAAATGATTTATAGTGGGTGTGAACTAGCCAATAATTCATGTAAGAGAGAAGAAAACTCTTCATGTAAGATTTAAAAAATAAAGAAATGTTGTGACTTTTTTGCTTTCACACCACTTTTTTTATTTTTAGAACTCCTAGAAGGATGAAGTCAAATTTATGTAGTGGTAGATGATTTATCAAATGTGATAATTTTAAATTGCTGTCTCGCTACAGCCAGGACCACACTTTGAAACTTACTTAAAGGGGTATTCCGCCCCTAGACATCTTATCCCCTATCCAAAGGATAGGGGATAAAATGTCTGATCGCGGGGGGTGCGGCCACTGGGACCCCTCACGATCTCTGCCCCCCACCGGCATTCTGAACATTAATGTTTAGAATATTGCTTCAGACATCTGTGGTCGTGATGTCATGCCCCCTCCATATATATCTATGGGAGGGACGTGATGGCTGAGGTTGAGCGAGAAGATATGAATGGAGGGGGCATGACATCACGACCATGGCCGCCTGAAACCAGTGTTATGAACATAAATGTTTAGAATGCCAGGGTGCTGGGCTGGAGATCGCAGGGGATCCTAGGTGTCTAGGGGCTGAGTACCCCTTTAACCATTTAGCTGAAGAACATGTGCCATTTTGTTAAATTTTAGTGCAGGTACACATGATGTATAAGGGGCAAAAAAGTATAAAAAAAACAAAAACACTTCAAATACACAAACAATGATAAATTATTCCCAAAGATGTTACAGTACCCCTTCTCTTGACTACTGTACTTTCTCTGACCGCTAGCATATGGCACATGTAAACAATATGACCCAAGACAAAACTATGTAAACCCTACTTTAATTTCTACTTTATTAAGTGCAAAAATACACATGGCTATCATCTAAAAATATTCAATACTTGATGATTTATATGAAAGTAAGCCACAGTCAGACACCATACTGTGCGCAGAAAGTCACATGATGATATTTCACCCTCAGTGACAGATGTATCAGCTGGAATACTCAGCTGTTCCTACTACTATGACAGGTCACTACTCCAACATGAAAGACCTCAGGTCTAAAGCCTATTAAAATCATCTTTAATTGTAATTTGAAGTCAAATATTACATCTATCTGAACTGAAAGGATGCAGACCAAAGTAACTGAATACACCAAATGTAGTAACTTTTCCCAGCACGTTCAAGCAGTCGTGTTACACTTCTGCAGTGGATAAATAGACAAGATGTACTGTGCAAAACAAACAGAATCAGGCAAAAGTTCAAGTTAACAAAAAGGCACTACCCTATGTAGAGATGTTAGGAGATACAGTTCCTAGTAATACCAGCACGTGTACAAAATGAAGCTGAGATTTTCCTATATTTGAATATAGGTTAGTAGCATATTTTGTGCATATTTTGTTTTTGTTACCTTTTTCCACTAGGCAAGGTATTTATTTATTTTTTGTAGTTTTTGAAACCATGTGTATTTAAAAAGAATGAGAGGACTAATACTTCTCATTCCTGCTGTATCCACTACTGGCTTTAGCTCAAAAACTGCAGTCATAGGCCCTCATTTACTAAGCCAAACCCAACATTTTTTATCGGGTTTTGCGGACTTAATTTAGGCGTAGGCCTAAATGTCAGAAATCACTCGGAGAGTTTTAGAAAATCCTACTAAGGGGCATGGCTTCTCAGAAAATGGGCAGAACACAACATTTTCCCAAAACCCCAAATTTTTTATTTTATTTTTTGTCCAAAACCCGACAAAAAAGCGGAGAAGCGTGGATTGTGAAAACCCCATTGCCAAAGGCTGGTGTAAAAACAGGTAAAATGGTGAGGACTTTCCAAAGCATGGTTATTATGGCCAATATGCATAACTAAGGTAAACCCAAATTAGAAGACTTGTTCACTTAACTTGCCTTTCATCCTGATATATCTTCCTGAGTTTATAGTATATATGGACAAAACGGTGCAACCAAATATAAAGATATTTTCACTAAATGTGTATTTTAAAGGGGTACTCCGGTGAAAACCTTTTTTTTTTAAATCAACTGGTGCCAGAAAGTTAAACAGATTTGTAAATTACTTCTATTAAAAAAATCTTAATCCTTCCTGTACTTATTAGCTGCTGAATACTACAGTGGAAATTCTTTTCTTTTTGGAACACAGAGCTCTCTGCTGACATCATGACCACAGTGCTGTCTGCTGACATCTCTGTCCATTTTAAGAACTGTCCAGAGTAGGAGAAAATCCCCATAGCAAACATATGCTGCTCTGGACAGTTCCTAAAATGGACAGAGATGTCAGCAGAAAGTACTGAGCTCGTGATTCAGCAGAGAGCTCTGTGTTCCAAACAGAAAATAATTTCCTCTGTAGTATTCAGCAGCTAATAAGTACTTGAAGGATTAAGATTTTTTAATAGAAGTAATCTACAAATCTGTTTAACTTTCTGGCACCAGTTGATTTAAAAGAAAAAAGTTTTCCACCGGAGTACCCCTTTAAATGCTGTTGTCTTTGATGTTTACATTGTTTCATGGTAGTACTTTTTAAACATTATCTGTGGTCTATTAAATAGGTAGTTTAAAGGGGTATTCCAGTAAAAAGCTATTTTTTTTTATAGATATAGATATATATATCAACATGCTCCAGAAAGTTAAACAGATTTGTAAATTATCGTGCAAAAGAAGAGGAGCCAATGTCCGGCACTGCAAAGGGTACTATATTCGGATGCAGGATATAATGGGCAACTTGTGTGAGAACTGAATACAGGTGCAGGGTTGTGCTCAGGTTTAAAATATGCAGCAAATAATCCAACTTCTCAATCCAAGGATAATGATGAAAAACCGGCACTCACCCTTCTTCTCTTTAATTTTCTTTCTTTATTGCAAAATACTCACAGGTAAAAACGTAGATGGGGGAGAGGGATCGACAAGGGGGGGGGGGGTACACAAACAGACGACAGACTCTGTTTCACTCGGCTAGCAAGCTTCTTCATGGCCAGAAGAAGCTCGCTAGCCGAGTGAAACAGAGTCTGTAGCCTGTTTGTGTACCCCCCCTTGTCGATCCCTCTCCCCCATCTACGTTTTTACCTGTGAGTATTTTGCAATAAAGAAAGAAAATTAAAGAGAAGAAGGGTGAGTGCCGGTTTTTCTTCATTATCCTTGGATTGAGAAGTTAGATTTGTAAATTACTTTTATTAAAAAATCTTAATCCTTTCAGTACTTTTGACAATCTGAAGTTAAGGTTGATCTTTTCTGTCTGTGTACAGGAGATCCCGGGGGGTCCCAGAGATTAGACCCCACGTGATCTATAATTTATCCCCTATCCTTTCACTGCACTAATCCTTTAAGCCTGCTGACAGCAGGACCCAGCAGACTGGATAAAAGAAGATAACAGATAAACAGTACCACGGATAAGGGGTAGGTAAGTATCATTATAATGAGTGTAAGCCGCACTACCAACCAACAGGTTAGTGCGGGTAAACCTGATGACAATTTTCCTTTAATGAATGCTGTATAATATAAAAACTCTGCAACCTATAAGCACCTTCCAAACCTTCTCTAATACCATAAATTTGCATATCTTTCTACCCATTGAAGTCAATTGGTAGGAAAATCAGCCATAGGAAATCTGCAGCAAAATACGCACATGTGAATGTACTCTTTTATATGACCCTTAAAATGAGTTTTATAGTTTTAAGAATTATGTTTATTTTGCTTGTAATATTTACCTTTTGCTGTATGGCTACCTAACAACACAACTTGATTTCCCTTTTATATGACCTTCACTTGAATACATAAAAAATGCATGGGCATTGTCATATAAAGTTCTACCTGCTTCTATCCACAATACACAGGTTGCCCCCCCCCCCACCCCCTTTTATTAGAGAGAACAGGGCAGGACAAGGATTGCACAAGAAATTAAAAATAAGAAGCCAGAACAAATGCTTTGTGTTTTTATTGGACAACGGAAGGTTTGGAATCCAATTTGTAGCATATTAACATTTGAAATGGTGGAAACAAATGTCATTGAGAAATAGTGGCTTTCATTCATAAGCATTTCACTGGAAATTCAATACCAACCTCTTCCTACCTTTTACAGGAATAAAACAACAGAAAATATCTGTTAGATTTCCCATGAGACCCAGACTATATCTCTTATCGGCAGACCCATTACTAGAACATTTGTAGACATGATAATAATGTTAAGATAAACGGATGTACTGTGGCAGTGAAGTCCTGAACTACATCAATATACTATGTATGTAAAAGATGTCTATGCCTTTCAGTTTTTGCAAAAATAATATTGTATTTTATTGTACCTTTTTGAAAAGTTTAATTCATTACATTGTGATTCTTAGTAAGGTCAAAATCTCAGTACAAAATCTCAATACAAGAAAAGACAACTCCAATAAATAACAAATAAAATCAAATATCAACAAGTGAAAGGGAATCTGATTGTAGACAGATAATGAAATGTTCTTTTTTTCTAATCTGTTTCTATTTTCTGATTGTATTTTTTTCTATTTGTTGTACATTATGGGTGCTGCATCTTGCCTGAGCTGTTTTTAACAGCATTTGGTGATATGCTTTACAGCAGGACCCATGGACATAGACAATAATGGACAGGACCTGTACCATTCAGATGAATTGGAGACACTACTGAGCATGCTCTGTGACCTTTTCAGAGGTCAGTCTACAGGGAGGTTGAGGCTGATCTCTGCTGTGAATAGTGGTGGATCCAGTGTAATTTCTCAACCGGTGACACCTTTTTCCGCACTCTTTGTCTGCTCCTAGAAGAAGTGCATTACTGGGAAATTATATGAACAGAACAGGAAGTCTCAGCTTAGTTTAAGCCAGATTGGAAACTGCAAGATTTCAGGATTATTTTATAATATAGATAGAAAAATGGAAAATTAGAACAAACCACCCAAAATTCCTAAAAAAAAATATGGTTAACATAAAAACTTGATTTAAACTTTAGGGGGGGGAGATTTATCAAACCTGTGTAGAGGAAGAGTGGGGATGTTTCCCATAGCAACAAATCAGATTGCTTCTTTCGCTTTTAAACAGGCCTCAGAAAAATGATATAAGCAATCTGATTGGTTGCTATGAGCAACCGCATCACTCTTGCTCTACACAGGGTTTGATAAATCTCCCCCAAGATCTTTTTCTGATGACACCTTTAAAGTACAGGTACTGTAGAAATTAGGTTTAGGTGCTTAAATAATGAGGTAGGGATTCTTTTTTAAGGGCCTGGCTAAGTTAAAAATAGCACTACTCAATCCCCCAGCACTGCCTTTCCAATGCTCACAGGTCACTGCTGATCTTCATTTCCCGGTCTTGTCTGGATACATGGGACATGCCTGCTCACAGGGCCAGTTTTAGGCTTAGCGTGGCCCTAGGCAAAATCAAAAGAGGGGCCCCAAAAGTCGTAATAGTGAACTAACCAGATTTGCACATTTTTGGTCACTTCAAATACCATAAAAATATCTAAAAAGCAATTGAAAATTCCCATGAAAACAAAAATGGTACCAATAAAAACTACAAATCACAGCGCAAAAAATTACCCTCACATCCCCATATACAGAAAGATAAAAGAGTTATAGGGATCAGAATAGAACAATTTAAATTTTTTGTATAGTTCCCCCACATTAATTAGGTTGGCAGTATAGTTCCCCCACATTAGGTGCAGTATAGTTCCCCCACATTAGGTTGGCAGCATAGTTCCCCCCACATTAGGTTGGCAGTATAGTTCCCCCCACATTAGGTTGGCAGTATAGTTCCCCCACATTAGGTTGGCAGTATAGTTTCCCCACATTAGGTGCAGTATAGTTCCCCCACATTAGGTTGGCAGTATAGTTCCCCCCACATTAGGTTGGCAGTATAGTTCCCCCCACATTAGGTGCAGAATAGTTCCCCCACATTAGGTTGGCAGTATAGTTTCCCCACATTAGGTGCAGTATAGTTCCCCCACATTAGGTTGGCAGTATAGTTCCCCCACATTAGGTTGGCAGTATAGTTCCCCCACATTAGGTTGGCAGTATAGTTCCCCCACATTAGGTTGGCAGTATAGTTCCCCCACGGCGACAGGGATGTCACTTATTATTTCCTGCAGCCGCGGCGGGACTGCTAAACTTAAGCAGCCGGCACTGCAGGGAATTATAAGTGATGTCCCTGACGCCGCGCAGAGGAGCCGCAGGAGGCGACACTCGTCATATTATCCACACAGCCCACAAGACCCCCCGCATTACCTAAGCCTGCCGAGCACCCTTTTTCATCTCCCCCAGACCCCTCTGCACCCTTCTTCATCTCCCCCAGACCCCTCTGCACCCTTCTTCCTCTCCCACAGACCCCTCTGCACCCTTCTTCATCTCCCCCAGACCCCTCTGCACCCTTCTTCCCCTCCCCCAGACCCCTCTGCACTCTTCTTCCCCTCCCCCAGACCCCTCTGCACTCTTCTTCCCCTCCCCCAGACCCCTCTTCACCCTTCTTCATCTCCCCCAGACCCCTCTGCACCCTTCGTCATCTCCCCCAGACCCCTCTGCACCCTTCCTTATCTCCCCCAGAGCCCTCTGCACCCTTCCTTATCTTCCCCAGAGCCCTCTGCATCCTTCCTTATCTCCCCCAGAGCCCTCTGCACCCTTCCTTATCTCCTCCTGAGCCTTCTGCACCCTTCTTAGCCTCCCCCAGACCCCTCTGCACCCTTCTTCAGCTGCGAGGCCCCTTTAGTGCGATCTGACTGAAAAGGGGACCTTGCGCGGGGGACCAGGGGCCGGACAGCGGCCCGGTGCACCTGATGACGGCCGTCTTTGAACTGTGTGCGTGCATGCGCACACAGTTCAAACAGGCTCTGCAAATAGCCAGCGGTGCGTGACCGGCAACGGATGTTCCCTGGGTTAAATGGACCCAGGGAGCATTTAATTCGATACGCCCCTGCGCTGGTCACTGTTTTAAAGTTGCAGTGGCCGGGCTGCAGCGGGCTACTGATCCACTACTGAGCAGCCGGCAATGGGCCCCCTGGGGGATGGGGGCCCTAGGCAATTGCCCGGTTTGCCCCGCCCTAATGCCGGCCCTGCCTGCTCAGCCAATCACAGGCCACAGTGGTGACTCTATGATTGGCTGTGCCAGCATTTCTCCTGTGCCCAGATAGGATTTGAAAGTGGAGATAAGAGGGAACACTATAATAGTTGGAACAGCAGCAACAAGGGATACGGGCAGGTGAAAAGTATCTTTTTTTATTCTTTTCACGACTGACCGCTTAAAAAAGGACATATAACCGATCTAATTAAAACTGGTGTCATTTAAAAGTAAAAAATACGATCATTAGAATTTCTGAACCAAAGGATTATCAATAGATTTGGTAGAAATTTCTAGGTGTCCCAAAGAAACTTTTCGCCAAATCACATTGTATACTATGCAATGACATGCAATGAGAGCATAACAACAAATGAACATGTAGAATCACTCTTGGGTTCCAAGAGTTGTCATTCATTTTAAGGTTATGATAACACCTGTCGGACTTAATCTGACACATACTTACTGCCATCACTCTGATTTTTGCAATACATGAGCCGTGGGTGTGTAATCTGACCTGTGTGAACTGACTCTAAAGGTAAATTCTGTGAATTGACAGGCCGCTGCACTCCAGGTTTCACTAATGTTTACACTTTAGACTACTGTGTAGTGACCTGTAACCTTTCACCTTCTCTTACATGTGACCTAGATAAAGAGTACAACTATTCCTGGAGAGATAATGCTCTGTTTGCTCAATACACGTCAATAGTAGAGTCTGACTGTATATTTCTGACCTGCTAGTTACACTTCTTTATGCCCATTCAATTGCACAAGTAACTTTTACTTACCTTACCTGTTCCGGTCCCCGAGTATGCTCCCCTTCCAGTCCAGAAATCGTGACGCCCGGGCCCTGAGTGACATCAGGGCTCAGAGTGTCACACAGCACCTGAGACAATCACTGGCTGCAGCGATGTCCCACCTCACCAGTAATTGGGGGCAGTGTGACACTCCACATAAGAAATAGTCTATGATGCAGTGACAATACTCTGGATGCACTTAAATGGGCACTGTCAAATCTAAAAACTTTTTATTGTACATTTCACATTTTATTAAAGAAAACTGCCTTCGAAAATCCCACCACTAGGAGTCCCCATACCTCTTGGGACACTGATGAGTCCCACAGAAGCATCAGCTTGTCCAAGGGTCATGGACACGAGATGGCTGCAGGAGGAACATGGCTTGCAGGAACACTGCTGTAACGCAGAGTTTTACCAAGCATGGGCCTCCAGGTGTAGCAAAACTACAACTGCAAGCATTACAGGACTGGCAGAGGATGATACAATTGGGTTTGTGCCAGTCTGTGAATGACATAGAAACTTATAGAAAATGTATGCATAAAAAAACACTGTATTTTTGGCACTAATCCTTTGCACTAAATTAAAATGGAAAGCAGAGGCACTCCAATGTGAAAAGCACCACCGTACAATGGTAAGGGAAATTATTAACCCTTTAAGGACTTTTTTGGCCTTAATGGGGCTGGAGCATTGTGACATCACGGCCCCACCCCCATTTGATGTCATAGGCTTGCATTGAGGGGGAGGAGCGTGACGTCACACGGGGGTGGGGCTGTGATGTCACAATGCTCCAGCCCCCCGTGATCGCCAGTAATCAGACCCGGAGCGAATGTGCTCCTGGGACTGATTCTAACGGGGTGCTGCGTGCAAGATCACGGGGGTCCCCAGCAGCGGGACCCCAGCAATCAGGCATCTTATCCCCTATCCTGTGGATAGGGGATAAGATGTCTTAGCACCGGAGTACCCCTTTAAGGACTCAGCAAATTTTATTATTATGTTTTTGTTTTTTCCTCCTTGCCTTCTAAAAATCATAACTCTTTTATATTTTCATCCACAGACGAGTAAGAGGGCTTATTTTTTGCACGACCAGTTGTCCTTTGTAATGACATCACTCATTTTACCATAAAATGTATGTCGTAACTAAAAAAAAATACTATTTGTGTGGTGAAATTAAAAAGAAAACCACAATTTTGCTAATTTTGGAAGGTTTAGTTTTCACGCTGTACAATTTACGGTAAAAATTACCGTATTTATCGGCGTATAACACGCACTTTTTAGGCTAAAATTTTTAGCCTAAAGTCTATGTGCGTGTTATACGCCGATACACCCCCAGGAAAGGCAGGGGGAGAGAGGCCGGCGCTGCCCGCTTCTCTCCCCCTGCCTTTCCTGGGGTCTAGAGCCCTGCTGCCGCCCCTTCTCTCCCCCTAGCTATCGGCGCCGCTGCCCGTTCTGTCCCCCTGACTATCGGTGCCGGCGCCCCATTGCCGGCGCTGATAGCCAGGGGGAGAGAAGCGGCGCCAACAGCCAGGGGGAGAGAAGGGGCAGCGGCACCGATTGCCGGCGCCGCTGCCCCGTTGCCTCCCCCCATCCCCTGTGGCATAATTACCTGGGTCGGGTCCGCGCTGCTGCAGGCCTCTGGCGTGCGTCCCCTGCGTCGTTGCTATGCACGGCGCGGCGCACTGAAGTCATGCGCCGCGCCGTGCAGCGCATAGCAACGACGCAGGGGACGCACGCCGGAGGCCTGCAGCAGCGCGGACCCGACCCAGGTAATTATGCCACCGGGGATGGGGGGAGGAAACGGGGCAGCGGCGCCGGCAATCGGTGCCGCTGCCCCTTCTCTCCCCCTGGCTGTTGGCGCCGCTTCTCTCCCCCTGGCTATCGGCGCGGGCAATGGGGCGCCGGCACCGATAGTCAGGGGGACAGAACGGGCAGCGGCGCCGATAGCTAGGGGGAGAGAAGGGCCGGCAGCAGGGCTCTAGACCCCAGGAAAGGCAGGGGGAGAGAAGCGGGCAGTGACGGCCTCTCTCCCCCTGCCTTTCCTGGGGGTATATCGGGGTATACACGCGCACACACGCACCCTCAATTTACCATGCATATTTGGGTAAAAAACTTTTTTTACCCAAATATCCTTGGTAAAATGAGGGTGCGTGTTATAGGCCGGTGCGTGGTATACCCCGATAAATACGGTACATGTTTTCTTTATTTTGTGGGTCGATATCATTAAAATGATACCCATGATTACATACTTTTCTATTATAGTACTGCTTTAAAAAAATAACAAACTTTTTAACCAAATTAGTACATTTAAAATTCCTCTATTTTGCTGACCTATAACTTTTTTATTTTTCCGTATAAGCTGCGGTATGAGGGCAAATTTTTTTGCGCCATGATCTGTACTTCTTATTGATTCCACATTTGCATATATAAAACTTTTAATACTTTTTTATAAATTTTATTTGGAATAAAATTTTACAAAAAAGCTGCAATTTTTGGACTTTTTTTTAAATGCTTTTAAGCCATTCATCGTACAGGATGATTAACATTATATTTTAATTGTTTGGATATTTACACACACGGCGATACAAAATATGTTTATAATTTTTTTTTACACTTTTTGGGGGTACAATGGGAAAAAGAGACAATTTACATTTTTATTGGGGGAGGGGATTTTTCTAATTTTTTTAACTTTTTTAAATTATTTTTTTAAATTTTATTTTTACACTTTAATAGTCCCCATAGGAGACTAGCTATAGCAATCACTTGATTGCTAATACTGTTCAATGCTATGTTCGATCTCAGACCTGAGAAGAAAACCCCTGGAGACGGCCGGAGGCAGGTGAGGGGACCTCCGGCCGCCATGCTGGATGATCGGATCCCCGTGGCAGCGCTCCTGGTGATCCGATCATCCATTTTAGTGACCGCACTCTAGCAGATGCCGTGATCTGTATTGATCACGGCATCTGAGAGATTAATGGCACACATCAGCGCGATCGCTAATGTGCGCTGTTACTGGCGGGTCCCTGGCTGCTCATAGCAGCCGGGACCTGCCGCGCAAGACCCGAGCATCGGTCCGATGCTTGGGGTCATATACAGAACGTAAATGTACGTCCTGGTGCGTTAAAGAGTACCTATCATGATCTAAACTCTCCCTAATCCCCCCCATCTGTCCCTTACTCTCACTGACACTATCCCTGTGTTTCTTTTCATTCAAAACCCCTCAATCTTCTTGGCTGCTCATTCAGCTGTCCTAGTATGAGGGAATAAGCGGGGCATGGCCCAACATAGAGGCTATGAACACAGCAGCCGGCAGCTCTGAATCTTCTCTCTGTTTACAACTGCATGTGCAGAGAGAAGAAAGATTGGAGCTCAGATTGTAAAATGAATAAGGGCATGCAGTAAGGCAGATTCAGGAGTATGCCCTGCTGTGCTATAAACACAGTGCTGGCTCCTGCCTGTCTGATTGACAGGCAGGGAGCAGTGCTGAGCTTGTCTGTGTCCCAGCTGCAGTCTGAGATTTAGGACTCCAGCCTGAGTCTGAAATCTATAAAAAGGGCTTGTGGCCAGGACTGGTAGGGAGACCCCTAGTGATCATTTTTTCAAAGTGGAAAATTAAATAGAAACAAGCATATTTTTTAATAACATGCAATTGGAAAGTTATTGTGCATACACTAATTTATAGTATATCAAAAGTTTTTTGATGAAAGTACCACCGCACCAGGAAGTACATTTACGTCCTGCGTCGTTAAGGGGTTAAAAAACTTACCGAACGGGATTGTGTAGCCACATACACAACAATGGATTACATATGTATTCGTGAAGGAGTGCAGTCTGCAGCCTTCCTGCATGTGAACAGAGCAATAGAAGAACTTCAAAAAAGGGAAGGAACCAGGAATTCAAACGGCGCTGATGAGGAACAGGACATCAGCGGTGATAATGGTAAGTACTTTTATTAACCGACATGTCGGTTAATAAAAGTACTTACCTTTATCACCGCTGATGTCCTGTTCCTGGTTGGCGCATTTTGAATGACTGATTCCTTCCCTTGTTTGAAGTTCATCAATTGCTTTGTACTAAATTAGGAAGATGTGAGTTATACAGTCACCATATTGTCTTTGGTGGTAGAGTACAGACAATCTTCAATCATCATTGTGTGTGTGTGTGTGTGTGTACAGCATAAAACCGGGGAGGAAAGGCTTAAAGAGCAGTGCTTCCAGGCTAGCTCATCAGGGCAGTGAGTCAGCAGAGTGAGGGCGGGGGAGGAGTCATCACAGTGCCAACCAGAGAAGGACACCCCCTCCCTCTGGACAGTAGGCATCTGTAATATGCTATTTTTTTTTAGTGAAATATTGGTTATAGATACATAAAAATTACATGTATGATCAGGATTAGGTATTGAGAAACATATAACAATATTTTTTGTGGGATCTGACAGATATACTTGAAAAAAATAAATAAAAAAAACTATAATCTGCAACATTTTGTATACACACAGAGATAATAGGACTAAAGGTGCTAGTGGTGGAAAATTGGCCATAAAATGTTTCCGCTCCAGAAACTTCTTGACTGATAAATATTATAACAATAAAATCACAGCCAGGAAATAGTGTTAGCTTTGAAGACCATGTATATGAGGAAAGGAAGTGTTTTCTGTCTTGTTATGACACTTTTATTATTGCAAGGTCACATTCATCTTCCTAGATTAAGAAAAAGGCATATCTTCAGACCTCAGCATGTAAAAAATGGCAAGAGACATAATCCAGGAAATAGATATGCATTTGCTGACTCTAAGGGTCTATTCACACGGCGGAATTTCCGCTTGTGGAATACCCTTTAATTAAAGCCCATAGGCTTCTATGGGATTCCATAATCCCATTCAACCTTCTGATATTCTGCTTGCGGAATTTCGCTAGCGGAATTCCTCAAGCCGAATTTCAGAAGGTTGAATGAGAGTGCGGAATCCCCTAGAAGTCTATGGGGTTAAATATGAGGCAGAATCCCGCAAGCGGAAATGCCACCGTGTGAATAGACCCTTAGGCTGTATTCACATCACGATTTGTTCCTCGATATCACGAATAGGATATCTGAAACTAAAAAAATAATCTGCAATCGTATTCATGCATGGACTGGCACAGACCCCATTCAATCTCATGACCTGAATGTAGTCAGATAGTGACTACATTTGGGTAATTTTCCGTGTGCATTCGACTTTTAGATTGGAGTAAAAATTGTGGTCTGCCATGTTTTTCAGTTTGATCCAAAAGTCAGAAAATGACCTGAACGTACTAACTCGCTGACTACACTCAGATCTTAGGATTGAATTGGGTTTGTGCCAGTCTGTGAACAGATATGACTGTAGCCAATTTTGAGCTTCAGAAATAGTATCTGTGCCACAGAGACATAAGTCATGATGTGAATGCACTGTTATAAAGACTTACTGTCATACTGAGGCTAATTTCACACTGTCAGCAGTGTCCCCGATGTATATTTCCCATGTTCCTTATGATGGGTCATATGCTCAAGAAAAGTATACCTTGTGTAGTATACATTATGTTACAGGATAAGTCACTGTATGTGATCCTATTATGTGTGATACTGTCTACTGAATTGATGTATGTAATTCTATCACGTGTGATAATAACCAATGAGTTGCTGTATCTAATCCTATCAAGTGTGATACAGTCTGCGGAACCTATATTTGTTCTTTGTAACTTACATTGGTTTTTACATCCATAACAATTATCACCCAGCTTTCTACAGATCCTGAATGTAACATACATACAAAAAAAAATTGTAACATAGTTGGTATCAAAGAGTGCGGAAATGTGCAACCTAAATGTGCGATTAAACTATAATATTATTTATCTCACTTAGTGAATGTTGTAAATGGAAACAATACCAAAAGCTGGGATTGTGGTTATTGTTCACATCACATCCCACAAAAGGTGTAATAAAAATTCATGAAATCCCATCAACCCCTGGCTGGAATTTCTTCTTAAAGGGGTACTCCGGCCCTAAGACATCTTATCCACTATCCAAAGGATAGGGGATAAGATGTCTGACCGCGGGGGTCCCGCCACTGGGGACCCCCGCAATCTTGCATTCGGCACCCACCTCTTTGAGCTGCGTGCGGAATCGTGATGTCATGATACTCCGGCCCTGTGGTTGGCACCCGGCAGTTTGTGAGCTGGCAGCGTGGCGTGCAGCTCCTTTGGATAGGGGATAAGATATCTTAGGGCCGGAGTACCCCTTTAACAAGCAGGATCTGTAGGAGCCGTCCTAGGACTGTGGGACATCACCCCCAATAACAGGAATGTCCTGCTGGATCCAGGATGGTTGGGAGGTATGGACACAGGTGTCCCCTTCTTTATGGAGTATATGAAATGATTTTGAAATATTTATATAACATGTATAGGCTATGAAATAGTTAAGCTTGCAGACTGAATGAAATGCTTATAAAATATGCATTGCTTTGCCCAGCTTCTCAGCTTGCTCCGAGCAAACATCAGAATGACAAACTACAATATATGGGAACATGACAAGATCTTAATGAACCTGCTGTCTGTTCACCTTGATGTGTACATACTGTATATCTGAAATCACCTTGTGTAGCCACAAAGTGCTTTGTATCTGTGCAACAGATTCCTTCCAAGGAAAGTGCTAGGTTATTCACTGACGTTGTGCCCCAGAACATCCGTCAGACACTTTTTTGTGTGCCTTAACGGACATTCTTTTTGACGGGGCACAACGAGAAACTAAGGGTCACTCCGGACCCATTTACTTTTATGGGTCCCTCAGTCGTTTTTCGATGGGTGTAGCGGGAGGAAAAAACATTGCATGATGCATTTTTCCTCTCGCTATTCTTCATGGCTTCCCCAACGGACATCACACTGCTGTGTCGGAACGGCAGTGAGAAAGAAGCCTAAACTGGTAATAGAATACCAAAATTGTAGCTATGTCTGTATACTCTATGTGCATTAAAGCAAAGCAACATATGCAGACAACCGAACAGAACAGGCAAAAGTCCATGATCTGCTTTGATGACCATGATCTATGTTCTACTTTCTGCCTTACAAGTATGAATGTGTGAATCAATTACCCCAATGCCCATATATTTTCGAAAAATAGACACCTAGAACATTGTTAAAATGCCACCCAGCACTTTGCTGCCACAAAGATACAAAGATCTGAAGTCTAGTCCTTATATTCGGACACAGCTAGCATTTATAGTCAAGACATATTACAGGCACCTTCGGAAGTGAAAGGGTTAAATGATAAATTCAGATCTGTATACACAATCCACTTTTCCATATTGGGATTCATGCATATTCTTATTTCCCTAGGATTCAAAGCTATTGCAGCCTATTTTTGGCTTGTAGTAGTTTGGGGGCAGGCAGGAAGAGCAGACAGAATACGTCTCATTACTGTGACAACCTCCAGTGTTCTGGCACAATGTAACAGCAGTAATCTCTGTCCCGGAGGCTACAGCCTGTTTTTCCAGTAGCAAATTAGGTTCATTAGTAAGGGTTGGAGGAGGACTGGTCTTATCTTCTTAGGATGCTGGAGTCCATGGACTTTGCTACACTGACCGTCTCCTGGGCATTCCCATATCTAAATGGTAGAATTAACATGTCTGCTCTGGAGGAAGTCTGTATCCTGGAGAATGGAATGATCATTTAGACAAAGCAAGATAATGCATTCATATGTTAGATGTAAATAGGGAGGAAGTGACAGGAGCCACATTTCGCTTTTTTTGGGTCATTTTCTTTATACCACCCACAGCACTATGTTTCTAAGATTTCATGCACTTTTTACTGTGCAAATAAATGGTCCTAGTAACATCTCAGAATAATAAGTATTGAGATGGTCGATGGCTTATCCTCTACATTGGTGATGATTGGTGGGGTGATCAGTTGTTCAGCACCCACAATGCACAGTGAACCGGGCTGCAGTTGGCTCTATTCATTGTGTAGTGGTGGTATATGTAACTGCAGCTAAGCTCATATACCAGTAAATAGGAGCTGGGCTGCAGTAACCAGGCCCAACCACTATACAGTGGACAGAGCTAACAGAGCTAAGGGGGGGACCTGTGGTTGGCATATAAAATGTAGTTTTATGTATAATTTTGTAGCCTCTGGTGCCCTAATTCCAGTGCTGTGTTTTGTTGCTACACCCACCCCCATTCCTGAAATATAGGGATTTTACCATTTGGTTGACTCTCTGCATTTTTCCCTAGTCAGGTGGGCGTGAACTTTCTTTCAAAAAAAGAGTGTGAATGTAAGGCAGAGGGGAGTTTGCATATGAAGCTGTCTAAGGGGGCAGTGAATCAGGCTCTTGGGTGTTAATAAGGCTAGGTCAGAGGGTGTGAATATGAGGCTGAGGGTGTGTGAATCAGGATCAGAGAGTGTGGATATGAGGCTGAGGGGGTGTGAATCAGGATCAGAGAGTGTGGATATGAGGCTGAGGGGGTGTGAGTTGGGATCAGAGAGTGTGGCTATGAGGCTGAGGAGGTGTGAGTCAGACTCACCACCCCTGAGTCAAGCAAATCAGGGAAAATACAGATAATCAATCAAAGTGTTTAAAGGAAAACTGTCAGATATTTTCTCCCGCACTATCCACAGTACTTGTGGATAGTGAGGGAGACGCTGATTAAAATGAGCCCTACCTTACCTGGATCCGCCTGGCCGTTCGCCCACAATTGTAGTTTTATTCTATGTGTATATCTTGCTGTAACTGGCATGGACGGGGCTTCTGCAGGTTAACTGGCACTGACGTCAGCGCCACTTATGAATATTCATCCCCCTTCCCCCCAGTTAGGAGCGGCGAAGAGAGGGAGAACTGGATGGAGGAGGGATGAATATTCATAAGCGACAATGACGTCAGTGCCAGTTAGCTGCAGAAGCCCTGCCCGTGCCAGTTACAGCAAGATATACACATAGAATAGAACTGCAATTGCAGGCGAACGGCTGGGCGGATCAGGGCAAGGTAGGGCTAATTTTACTCAGCGTCTCCCGCACTATCCATCAGTACTGTGGATAGTGCGGGAGAAAATATCTGACAGTTTTCCTTTAATCTCTAGACTGTATATTGGAAACAAAGGTGGAGCGACAAAATAAATTCACCATTGGATCAGGGCATCAGAGGCTAGAAAATGATTTTATTCATGTGTATTATTCTGTCTGATTTAAGTTTCTTAAGAGTTTGTTTACATGTTCAGGTTTTTCATTGCAAGTATTGAACACAAAACAAGGTACATATAAACTAAGGCTTCCCATTTCAGATCCATTCCTGCCTTTGTATTTAATCATTGCAATTTAAAACCTGAACATATGAACACAGCATAGGGGCTTTTTACAGAGGGTGATTATTAGCCAAACGAGCCAGTTATTACCGTGTGTAAGAAACCCAGTGATCAGCTGACAAACAAGCACACAGATTACTGAGATTGTGTGGCCCTAATAATCATTGTTAGTCAGTAACCCATCTCTCTGTGTAAACGGGGTATGCTGCCGATAATAACGTAAATAAACAGCCTTCATTTACAAAAACTGGTCATGCAAGGCTACTTTCACAGAAGCCTTTTTGTATCCTGGCAAAGAAACAAAAAAACTAACATGAACAGATCCCATTGATGCCAATGGGTTATTTTTGTGATCAGGTCATCTGTTTCATTGGCAGTCCGTTCCAAACGTACATTAAAAATAACTTTACAGTCCATGGTGCCGGATGTGACCAAAATGGGTCCATTTTTAGACATTCCAGTTTTTAAACTGAGCATACTTAGATGTAATCTGATTGAAAAAAACTGAAGCAAACTAAAACAAATGTTACTTTTTTTTCCAGAACATGCAAACTTTCTGTTTTTTTAAGCCCTTCACAACAAAGCGAATTTTGATTTTTGGCTTATGTTTTTTTTCCCTCCTTACCTCCTAAGACCCATAACTTTTTTATTTTTCATTGACAAAGTTGTATTAGGGTTCGTTCACACATGCATATTTTCTGCTAAAGATCTGCTGTAGCAGATTTTGCTATACATTGGTCAAGTCAAAATGCTGACCAAGTCAATGGCCAGCAAAATCTGCTGGAGCAAATCTGCAACAGAAAATACGAGGTCAATGGGCGGTAAAATCTGCAGCAGATCCTAGACACTAGGGAATAGTGGGGTTTAATGTCTAAATGCTGTTATTGCTATTTATCACAGCATTTAACCAGTTAAATGAGGGACATCAGAGCAGTCTCTGATGTCCTTCATTACTGGAAGATTCAGCTGCTGATAGCGGGCCCGCACCATATTCCCCTCACCCTACCTATGATGTCAGGAAGGGGTTAGTGGATCAGTTTCAATCAAACTGCATCATTTTATCATCCATTCAAATATGATCTGTTCAACTACATAAACTGATCATGTCTGCACAGATCACAAAGGCTACTTTTATTGTGCGCTGAACACAAAAAAAAAGGATTTTCCCAGCATACTTAAAATAATTCTGCAAAAATCATGCGCAAAGGAGAGCTAGGTGTCTTGCCATCTCTAAAAGAGACACTCCCTAGCATTGCAGGTGATACCAAAATGGTCTCATTTCACGAACCAACAAGCAGACATGTTTACACCTGTGGAGAACTGAGGGAGATTATGCGCCAAAATAAATGCATTCTTGTGTCTGAACGCCCATAGTGAAGTTCCAAATATGTGAATTGAGGACATAAAGCATTGTGAAAGTATCTTGCTGTATTTTTTTTTGTAAATTCTTGTTTGTTAGTTTCTCTAAATATTGCAGCATTTTTCTCCTCAAAACTCTCCCTATGGATGGCCATATTGGGGGCACATTTTCTGTTTTTAAATAGCAAATACAGCATTCCAGATTAAAAAGGGTGACAGCAGACCCCTGTAATCAATAATGAGAGGGTTTATCCCTTAATAGACCTTTACTTCTGGAGCTGTTTTGCTGGTTGTCACTGTTATCTTAATATAAGTATAATAAAAGCTACATTTTAAGGGGGGGGTTCACGAAAGGGATCTTGTGCCCTGGGTTTTGGTAAATTCAACATGAGACAGTTTACAAGTCTGTTTGCCCAGAACTATGTTTCCAAACTGTATCAAAGGATTAGTGTACTAGTGTGTTTTATAGAAAATGCCATCTGGTTGTCCCACACTCTTACTACTTATACAGATATAGAAATGTCATCCAGACTGACGTAGACAATGCATTATGTTGTAACTAGAGACACTGTTGTGTGTTGTGTAGGTGATCGTTTGTATTTCCCTTTCATGGTAATTAGCGCAATGTGTTGGCATATGTAGTAATGCAGGAGTTAATGAGACTTCAAGACTGGTAAGAAGCGACAACCCAATCATAATCTCACAGAGTCAGAGCTTGTTTTCTCTCATCCAAAATCTTCTCATAGGAATTTTTTTTTGCTAATAACATAGTAACAAAATCCAAAGGCAGAATACAGGGGAGGTGTTGCAGCCCTAAAAGAATCAGCAGAAAGGAGGAGGAGGCAGAGGAATTGGCAGTGGGTAAAGGGCAGTGAAGAAAGGGGGGGACATCTAGCACTAAAACCCAGGGGTCAAACCTGGAGCATCAGGCATGACAAGGATGCAGCAGTAAAGGAATGCCGGTGTGAGGTGAAAATTTGCGCCCCCGTGAAGACTTACATCCGCTCCTCCCCCAGCCGTCCGAAGATTTCCGAAGCTAGAGCTGGGGGATGGCAGAGCAAGGGGAGAGAGGAGGTTCACGCCCCCTCCCTCATCTCCCTTCCCTGAGCGCGCAAATTTTCACCTCACAGCGGAGGTATAATCTACTTAACAGGTACTCTGAACACACCCAAGTTGTTATTTGGTCAAGAAGTGAGTACAATTCAGGGTATTTGAATGGTCTCATTATTTCTTGGATTTGATAGCGTATAGTGGCATTTAGCATCAATCCTGTCCACATCTAGAAATGTTTTAGATCCACAATTACATCCTTGAACTCATTTCACATCAGCTTTGCCACTAATTAAATGGTGGTTTTGGAGGGTCAGAGGCCAAACGGACAGCCAACATTAGAAAAAGCATTGTTTGTGGTTCTAAGGGCAATTGCAGATGCGAGAGACCCTTATTGGATCGTTAGCCAGTCTTGCAAAATGCTTGAGTTTTCTCACACGGCCATATTCCGTGCCATAGATATGTGGCACTGTCTTCCAATTCAGGCAATGCAACATTCTGTTGTGGAAATTCGCTGTTCTCAGAAAATTAAGGAGTGGGATTATTTAAGTGCGGTAGAGGAAGCCATATCCCTAAGGATAAGAGGGGTAAATGCACATACTGTGTCAAATCAAAGAGAATCTTGTCTACAAGGGGCAAATAATTGAGCTGGTACAGAGAGGCAAAGTCCACCCCAATCTTGATTCCCCAAATAGGTGAGGCTAGGTTTGGCAACTCCTTCAGTTAGTCCAACCTCCTGCCAAAAGTAAGACGGCAGTGTTCTGCCCAATTCCACAACATCAGAATTCAGATCAAATGTCCAATAGCTCAAGAACAAATCATAATGTGAAATAGCAGATAACATTGGACCCGATAAAAACAGAAGTGTGTCTTCAGAAAACATGAATAGCTTAATTTCCTGCTTATATATCTTAATCCTGGGAATCCTGTTTCTGACTGTGGCACGGTAGATAGCAGACCATAAGGTGACAGACTAGGTTTGTAGCCACCAGGCAGCATAAAATGTAGCACCCGAGGGGTTGGAACAGATAGCTGTAATGCTTTAGGGCAGTGGTGGGCAGGAGCTCCAGAGCTTGGGGCTTTACATGGCAGCGCCGGAGCCGGAAGTCCCAAATATTCCATTCATCTCAGTTTGTTAATCTCAGAGGTGCTGGATTCTATAAATATTTGTGAGTCAAAAGCATGTTCATTTCTCAGAAAGCACGAGGACACAGACTTGGCTTTAACCACTGGTCTGGAAATAGGGCAACAACATAATATAACTCCAGCATTGTACAAATATATTAGGATAGGGTGAGAGGTTTGTCTGGCACCCAGAGCAGCCAAGCTGCAATGTCTTTCATGCAAGCAATTGAAGTAGCAGTTAAATAGCAGTAGACAGGGGATAGTTAAGGGTGCAGCATATAAAGCAGTCATAGATACACAGACAGCTTGCACGTAGAACAACAAACAATATAAAATACTGAATGTTAGGTCAAGATACCAAGGAATTAGATAACATGCTTTTGTATCTCTTAGGCCACATTTATATCGCAGTGTGAGGATCCGTGCACATGGAAGCAGGAAGGAGACCAAGACCAGAGGACCGAAGACTGATATTGGCGGAAGGTGAATTATGTTTAGTTTTTTTTTACTTTTTGCAGCTCGGCACCATGAAACCATAACAATTCCACCTACACTACTCCTTTAACTTTAATGGGCACTTGTTGTTACTGATATATATTTTTTTAATTTAATTTAAAAAAAAGCAGCTCCTGAAATGAGTCATGGGCAAGTGAGGACTCATGGACTAGGCTGCATGAGCAGCCACACCAATCACCTCCCACCACAAGGGAGGGACACACCCCCTTCCTCTAAGAGGCTTTCTAACACTGTGAGCAAAGGAAAAGAGGTATTTTTATAATAAAATAGCTGAGTACCCGGCGTTGCCCGTTTTTTCCTTCTTAATCCTTGTTGTGGAGGAAAATCAACTAAAGAGGAAGCTTTTGACTCCACATCCGATCCTCATACATTGTTGTCAAATGCCAACCCCATATCCCGTTCCCATATCCTTTCCTCATATCTCAACCTCATATCCCCTTCTCACATCCCGACTTCATATCACAACCTCATATCCTGTCCTCATATCCAGACCTCCTATCTCGACCTCATATCCCCACCTCATATGCCGTCCTCATATCTCATCCTCATATCCCATCCTCATATCCCGTCCTCATATCCCCACATCCTATTTCAACCTCATATCCCGTCCTCATATCCCAACCTCCTATCCTGTCCTCCTATCTCGACCTCATACCCCAACCCCATATCCTGTCCCCATATCCTGTCCTCATATCCTGTCCTCCTATCCCGTCCTCCTGTCCCGCCCTCCCATCCCATCCTCATGTCCCTTCCTCATATCCTGTCCTCAGGTGGGACTGATTTGTGATGAAGATATTGTAAGCTGAAAATAGAAGGGGATGTGGCTTTGTGGTACTGGGCGTGATTTGCAAGCCAGACCGATGCACAAAAAGGGTAGATAATAAAAGGGGTGAGGCTTAAACAGTGGGCGTGTGTGTGTGATGGAGTGTGGCTTGCAATGGGACAGACACATTCACCAGGAGATGCAGAGCGGAGCTTGTGGAGTAAGGTACTGGAAGTCCTATACTTTTATATAAGGGTGTAGGTAAGGGTTAATTTAACTATCATATCTTTTTATTTGACATATAAGTAATATATGTACCAGGTATTATTGGAATATCTCCAGCCGTACAGAAGTTATGTGGGAACATACATTTCCCATTGATTTGCATGGGACTTTAAACATAAACCCCTACCCTCACAAATGGGGGTAGTTAAGGGTTAAATTAGTGGGCATATAAGTAACATGCAAGAATTCTCGAAATATCTCCAGCCGTTTGGAAGTTATGCAGTAACATGTATTTCCCATAGACTTGTATGGGACTTTAAACAAAAACCTCGACCCTGGCTAAGGCTGGGTTCACACCACATTTTCAGCCATACGGGACCGCATACGGCTGGGGGGAGCTAAAAACGGGCACTCCCATATCCCTGCCATATGCATTTCATTTCAATGAGCCAACTGGAGTGAAACGCTGACTCTGGTCGGCTCATTTTTGCCCCGTATGCGGTTTTCCCATCGGACCTAGAACTGTGGTGGACCACGGTTTTACGTCTGGTGGAAAACCGCATACAGATCCGGTGAAAAACCGCATACTCTGTTTTCCAGCAGAGTACCCCTTTAACCCCTTAAGGACCCAGCCCATTTTCCCCTTAAAGACCCGAGCATTTTTTGCACATCTGACCACTGTCACTTTTACCTTTCATTCTGATTCCGAGAATGTTTTTTTGTGACATATTCTACTTTATGTTAGTGGTAAATTTGCGTCAAAACGTTTGCATTTTTTTTAACTTAAGAAACTCTCTGCTTATATGGAAAATGGATATCCCAAATAAATTATATATTGATTCACATATACAATATTTCTACTTTATGTTGGCATCATAAAGTTGATATTTTTCAAAATCTGTATTTTACAAAGACCAGTTTAGTTTTGAAGTGGATTTAAGGGGCCTTCATATTAGAAACACCCCATAAATTACCCCATTATACAAACTGCACCCTCAAAGTATTTAAAATGACATTCAGAAAGTGTGTTAACCCTTTAGGTGTTTCACAGAAATAGCAGCAAAGTGAAGGAGAAAATTCAAAATTTTCATTTTTCACACATTTTTTAGACCCAGTTTTTTAATTTAGGGGGTAAAAGGCGAGAAATCCCCCTAAAATTTTAAACCCAATTTCCCTTGAGTAAGGAAATACCTCATTTGTGAATGTCATGTGCACTACAAGGCTCAGAAGGGAAGGAGCGACAATGGGATTTTGGAGAGTGAGTTTTTCTGAAATGGTTTTTGGGAGGCATGTCACATTTAGGAAGCCCCTACGGTGCCAAAACAGCAAAAAAACTAAAAAAAAACACTAAAAAAAAACACATGGCATACTATTTTGGAAACTACACCCCTCAAGGAACGTAACAAGGGGTACAGTGAGCCATAACACCCACAGGTGTTTGATGACTTTTTGTTAAAGTTGGATGTGTAAATGAATAATTTTTTCACTAAAATGCATTTTTTTCCCCAAATGTTACATTTTTACAAGGGGTAATAGGAGAAAATGCCCCCCAAAATTTGTAACCCCATCTCTTCTAAATATGGAAATACCCATGTGTGGACATCAAGTGCACTGCAGGTGCACTACAATGCTCAGAAGAGAAGGAGTCACATTTGGTTTTAGGAAAGCAAGCTAATTTGGCTGTGCTCGAATGTTGTTGTTTTTTTTTTTGTTTTTTTGGTGGTGGGGGGGGGGGATGTTGCATCTAGGAAGCCCCTATGGTGCCAGAACAGCAACAACAAAAAAAGCCCCACACGGCACACTTTTTGAGAAACAACACCCCTCAAGGAATGTAACAAGGGGTACAGTGAGCCTTTACCCTCCATAGGTGTTTGACAAATTTCTGCTAAAGTTGGTCGTGAAAATGAAAAATTTGATTTTTTTCACTAAAATGCTGGTGTTATCCCAAATTTTCACAAGGGCTAATAGGAGAAAAAGCCCCCCCCAAATTTTTAACACCATTTCTTCTGAGTATGGAGATACCCCATATGTGGATGTAAAGTGCTCTTGGGGTGAACTACAATGCTCAGAAGAGAAGGAGCACCAATGGGCTTTTGGAGAGAGAATTTGTTTGGAATGGAAGTCGGGGGGCCATGTGCATTTACAAAGCTGCAATGGTGCCAGAACAGTGGACCCCCCCCCCCCCATATGTGACCCCATTTTGCAAACTTCACCCCTCACAGAATTTAATAAGGGTGCAGTGAGCATCTACACCTCACTGGTGTCTGACAGATGTTTGGAACAGTGTCTGTGCAAATGAAAAATTACATTTTTCATTTTCATGGACCGCTGTTCAAAAAATCTGTCAGACACCAGTGGGGTGTAAATGCTCACTGCACATTTTGTTACATTCCTTGAGGGGTGTAGTTTTCAAAATGGGGTCACATACTTTCATTTGGGTGGCAGGCCTGGTGAGCAGGTGGAGCATCATGAACCAGAACAAGCGAAGAAGCAGCAGCGGTGATGTCATTGTGCTCCTGAAGCTCCACTAACGCGCCTAGCCTGCCACCCAAACAAGAAAGATAGTGGGCCAATGGGAATATGGATCAGGGACAGGTAGGTATCGTTAGCCTTATAATCAGTGTCACCCGCATTACATGCCTGTACCACCAGGTTAGTGCGGGTGAAACTGATGACAGTTTCCCTTAAAAAATATATAATCATTTCAGTTTAGTACAAGTATCAGCTTATTTTTTAATTTGCTTCACCAACAATTTTTGTATATCACCCTCTGTATCATCCTCTATTTCACCCTCTGTATCACCCTCTATATCACCCTTTTTCATGGTTCACAGAGCTGATGAACCATGGAGAAATTCTATCTCATGCATGTAGCACTTTATGAGTGCAGCCTTTAAAAAGAAAGTATTCATTTTGGCTGCCATTCACATTACGTGTTCTTTAATATGCTGCATGTCGTAAAAAACACGAACTCAGTGCTTTCTTTTTTCATGACATCACTGAAAAATGCCTGGGGAAAAAAGATCGGTGACTTGCCAGTTACTAAATGAAGCTATGAGACTGGGATCAAGTGACAGGTGGCAGGACTGAAGGAAAGGCTGCATATTTCTCACTACTTTTAGACAAAACACAGACATTCCAGCCAGGAGGTAAAAGCTGGCTCCATCCTATAGAGCAGCCGCAACAGTGGAAGAAACATTAACACTTCCATTGCCATCATATGACACATAAGCACAAGGCCAGTATTGCTTATGAAAGTATATTCCCCAATTGGAAAGATCTGTAAATTATCCTGAAAATTTTTGGCAATTATGGGGACAAGTTTCTACAGGTTATTATATGGAGCGGTTATCAGCAGAACGCGGTGATATCGCCCTTAGGATCAGCAATCAGCTTTTTCATTGGCTAAACAATAATGTTTTTTAGTTTCACATCTTTTCATGTAATAGGGGATTTGTGGCCAATAAGTGAGGGAAGCAAAGGGCTAGCCAAAGCAATCGTATGTGGGACCCTGGTTGCCCGTTTCTGATAAACTAGCACAGATCTACAAGAATAGCGCTGGATTATCCAAGACATGCGCTGGATTGTGGGCGGCAAAATTAGCTTTTGCCGAGGGTGGCAAAAATCCTTACACCAGCCCTGTTTGTGAAAGTTTTCTTCATGTTGATCTTAAACTCATAGGAAAGCTTTTACAACTAATCTAAAGGGTCTTACATGTGTGCATTCATATTTTTCTAACATATGTTACAAAACAAGATACAGTGGGGATCAAAAGTTTGGGCACCCCAGGTATAAATTTGTATTAATGTGCATAAAGAAGCCAAGGAAAGATTTAAAAATCTCCAAAAGGCATCAAATCACAGATTAGACATTCTTATAATATGTCAACAAAAGTTAGATTTTATTTACATCATTTACACTTTCAAAATAACAGAAAACAAAAAAATGGTGTCTGCAAAAGTTTGGGCACCCTGCAGAATTTATAGCTTGCATTGCCCCCTTTGCAAAGCTGAGACCTGCCAGTGTCATGGATTGTTCTCTATCATCATCTAGGAAGACCAGGGGATGTCAATCTCAAAGGTTTTAAATGCCCAGACTCATCTGACCTTGCCCCAACAATCAGCACTATGGGTTCTTCTAAGCAGTTGTCTAGAAATCTGAAACTGAAAATAGTTGTCGCTCACAAAGCTGGAGAAGGCAATAAGAAGATAGCAAAACGTTTTCAGATGTCAATATCCTCTGTTCGGAATGTAATTAAGAAATGGCAGTCATCAGGAACAGTGGAAGTTAAATCAAGATCTGGAAGACCAAGAAAAATATCAGACAGAACAGCTCGCAGGATTGTGAGAAAAACTATTCAAAACCCACGTTTGACTGCACAATCCCTCCAGAAAGATCTGGCAGACACCGGAGTTGTGATACACTATTCCACTATAAAAAGATACTTGTACAAATATGGTCTTCATGGAAGAGTCATCAGAAGAAAACCTCTTCTACGTCCTCACCACAAAAATCAGCATTTGAACTTTGCAAATGAACATATAGACAAGCCTGATGCATTTTGGATACAAGTTCTGTGGACAGATGAGGTTAAAATTTAATTTTTTGGCCAGAATGAGCAAAGGCACGTTTGGAGAAGAAGGGGAACAGTATTTAATGAAAAGAACCTCTATCCAACTGTTAAGCATGGGGGTGGATCAATCATGCTTTGGGGTTGTATTGCAGCCAGTGGCACAGGGAACATCTCACGAGTAGAAGGAAAAATTGATTCAATAAAATTTCAGCAAATTTTGGATGACATCTGTGAAAAATCTGAAGTTAAAGAGAGGATGGCTACAAATGGATAATGATCCTAAACACACCTCGAAATCCACGGAGGATTACATCAAGAGGCGTAAACTGAAGGTTTTGCCATGGCCTTCACAAACTTCTGACCTCAACATAATTGAAAACATATGGATAGACCTTAAAAGAGCAGTGTGTGACAGACAGCGCAGAAATCTCAAAGAACTGGAAGACTTTTTTAAGGAAGAATGGGCAAAGATACCTCAAACAAGAATTGAAAGACTCTTGGCTGGCTACAAAAAGCATTTACAAGCTGTGATACTTGCCAAAGGGGGCAGTACAAGATATTAACTCTGCAGGGTGCTCAAACTTTTTCAGACGCCATCTTTTTGTTTTCTGTTATTTTGAAAGTGTAAATGATGGAAATAAAATCTAACTTATGTTGACATATTATAAGAATGTCTAATCTGTAATTTGATGCCTTTTGGAGATTTTTCCATCTTTCCTTGGCTTCTTTATGCCCATTAATACACATTTTTACCTGGGGTGCCCAAACTTTTGATCCCCACTGTATTATAACATATTCCTATAGTCTGAGATGTCAGTATTTGGGTTTGGGGTGGCACAGCATGTACTAATACAGAGCATAGTTTACGTGTTGAGTCATTTTGTGACACGAATAGATTGATGCATGTGTCTTATTATTTGCTTCCTTTTAGTCACATACAAAAAAAAAAAGTAAAATCTGCTGCGGCCTCTTTCCCTGAACACATGACATAATCTTTCCCAGATGTGGTTGTAATTCTGCCAGGCTCCTGGACCATTCACATTTCAACAAGGAGAGCACTATCTGCCTGCTACCCAGTCTCTGCAGAGAGTAGACTTCTGTCTAAGGCCAGTGTTTTGACTATGACGGGATTTCTAATGGGTGTTGGAGCCAAAATATAGTCACTTTACCCTCATTCAGTCTGTTCTCTTGTTCCTCAGATGCAAAGCTTCATTTTTAACTATTGTGTTGCCGAGGGATAACAAGTTACATTATACAGATAGAGAATACATGCTTATAAATACAAAAATAATACAGCCCATTACAATGTGTGCAGCATGGTCAGATTGTACTGTACAAATTAACAACATACAAAATAACGCATCAAATGATCTACACAATCATTATATCATGGAAATTCACTTTAAACACATAACAAATATATATATATATATATATATATATATAAATATATATGTCCCCTGTCAGTCGTGGATTGTGTTATAAGGAGCTTTATGAATACATTCAGACCACTGTACTAGTACTAGGACCTTTTCACTAGCTCTAGTTACTCCAGGGTAAAAGCTATATCCTTCAGTCATTTATTTCCGTTTTTTTTTTTTATGTAGCTTCTGAATTCAAGACTGGGAAAGGATTTTTAGGAAGAGAATTAGAACCTTTCTATAGATGTGCTCAGATGTTGAGGCTCCTCAATACAGGCAGAATTGTGCAGCCATGTGGGAGAGGTTTTGTCGGCATGAAACTGCCATAACAAGAGAGGCACCCTATATATACCAGTCCTTCATTTACAGGACACACCTGGGATTGGCTTAGAAAACTGTAATAGACCTCATCACTTTTATGCTCCCACTCATTTGTTTGGTCTGTATTTTCAGCCTTATGTTTAGTTGTTTATTGTATGAGGCTATGTACTCACAGAGTTTTTTAAGAAATTTTTTTGGTCAGTTTTTTTTTAGATGGCTAAAAAAAAAAAGCCCAATATACAATATGGCTCACCTTTCACAAGTAATGGGGTACAGATGCTCTACATTATGCTAATCATATGTTGAAGCAGTGTTCTCCACCTAGTGGCTTGGGAGTTTCATGTGGTTCTTGAGCCCCATGCATGTGCCTCCCCAGTCATTGGCAGATTTTGTTGTTCACTGGCGACACAAGGGAGGTCATTTCAATGCTAGAGCTACAGCTGTGTCCTCAGGATGCAGATATAGTTGAATACTATGGCAGAACACACTCTTGGAGGTCACAGTCCATCATGATGCTGTGACATAATTGTGCCAACCTGCACTATGCCACTTAAAATGCAGGCCATAGGCCAGGGAGTTCTATGACTTGACCTTATCTGCTCAACGCGATAGTGGAGGCTGCGTAGTTACAGTTTTCAGGGCCATACTAAAGGGCACTATTACTATGTAGGGGCAGTAAAGAGGCACTGCTACTGTTAGGAGGGCACTAAGGGGCATTGCTGCTGTGTAGAAAAAATCTGCACCGGTTATGGCCAGAAATTCTTCTAGACATTCTGGGCCAGTTGAAAATGGAAAATGGAATGTGAATGACTTTGATCAGTTTTTGGAGCAGTTTAAGCTATGTTGACATCAGTGTGCAGAACTCCATTTGCTGATTCCACTGAAATAATGGGACCCTAACAAAGAAAAATATTTGGACCCCATTTAAAATGAATGGGACTGTCGAGATGTTGGTGTCCGGTGTCACAACCTCCATCTAGCCCTGTTTTAACGGTGATGTGAACATAGCCCTACAGGAGTGGATACAAACAAGAGGAGACATAAAAGTCTTTCCACATGTCCTGGCCTGGCCACAGGTTTATTGATCTGAACTGAAAGGATCATAAGGTTATAAGATAACTTCATTTCAGGTCAGTAAACCTATGGTTGGGTCAGGACACTTATCTGGAATACAGGTACTTATGTACATCTGGCCTAAATGCACCCTACATATCGGTAAAAATGGTTTCTTTGTTACTCTAATTTTTCATTGACAAAATGAACAGGCACTGAACTAAGAAAAGATCTATCTGATATGTATAAATTCTAGACATTGTTTATGTCAAAGTATCTACAAAGGGCTCATAAAGTCCATTTCTGAATGTAGCAGAAGTTCATCCTTCCATGCTGAGTGATGTAATGTACAGCTTTTATCTTCAACCCAAAAAAGAGCGTAAACACCTAATTCAGTGCCCCGAATTGTTGGATGAGTCTTCAAGTTCAATGCAAATTACAAATATTGAGGTTAAGTCCATGTGTTTTATGTTTCTTTTTTTTAAACCAAGTCTTTGTCCAACCAACGATAAAGCAATGTGCCATGACAAATTCGATTTGATGTATTCAACAGTCAAACAGAACCCTCTGGCAGGGGGTTGGACTGACATGGTGTGCTATTGAAGAGGGGCAGAGTATTTACTGTCTACCTCTAATTCCCAGAAACACAGCGGTGCTGTCATATTGCTTTGGCAGACAAAAAAATCAAAGACAATCTTCCTCTGCCTCAAGATAATTCACTTGAGCTTTAGGAACAAAACTCTTTACAGTCCATTAATGACAAAATGTAACCCGTTCTTTCTTATTTGTTTTGTCTCTCTAATGGAATAAAGCATGGGTTAAAAATGATTGTGCCCACTGACTGACTGTTCTCTTGATCCCATAACTGGTGCATAACATTTTGGGAAATGCAAAAGTTAAGACCGATAACAGGCAGACATTTCTATATAATATTAAAGATGAACAATACTGATACAGGTGCCCTGACAATTCTAGGCTGTCATCGCGAGTCTCATTGGTATATACGTTCACAAATGCCCTGCAATGAATATGGTTGTGTCAGTGGCATACATAGTATGCTTCATAGCAAAGATCAAAATGGGCTCCTCTTTACAGTGCTTGGTTTTGCCCCCCATGACTGAAGGGCATGGAATTTATTTTTTTGTTCCATATATATTGCCGACATATTCTGCATTGCTGTATAGAGTTTGTCATTGCTCACTTAAGCCTCCCCAGTTGGCACCCCAGTCATCTGTGCACGGAGCGAATTCTGCTCTGTTCTGGGTAACTGGTGAGTGGCGACTACAGCTTAGTACTAGCCTTCATGCCCCCTCCCATATACATGAATGGAGGGGAAGTGGTGTGACATCACAAACGCGGAAGCTCCAAGATTCCTTGTTCTGAACGCTGCCGCTGCCAACCCAGAGATCCCCAGTGACGTGACCCCCGTGATCAGTACCTGAAGGAAATAAACACAGGGTACTCCAACACAAACTCCAATGCAAATGTTGTCCTTGGATAGCTCTAAACCCAGGCATCACTGCTTATTACTGAGTCGCTGTGTTTACCTAAGATTCATGGCTGGTAGTATGTCATTGGGCTGTGTAACTAAAGCCATTCCTGAACACATGGCACAGTGTCTGAATTTTAGCACGTTGAGCGTTGAGCTCTTTACTTTGCTTCACTTCATGTTTTTTTCCTCTGATTTACAAAGCTAAGAAAAAAAATAGAAACTATTACATTGTCTTTAGGGGCTGTCATAGTTTTTTTTAATTCTTGAATGGCACATACAGCTATGTTGAGGAAAGCAAATATGTTTGTATGGTCAGATTGGTATGGAATCTAACAATGACAATTGACTTTACTCTTCCGTAGCATTGTAATATGGTGCCATATTTAACACCATATGGCAGCTTATCGAGTGCCTAAGGCTTTGTACTATGGAGCTGCAGTGACTCTGTCTGCCTTCATACAGCCTCCATGCATGTAAGCCCTGGTCCTATGCATGAGGCCTAAGAGTCTAGGACAAATGAGATTACAAATAGTTAGAAATCTCTAAAGAAAAATGCTAAAACTTATATTTACTAGGGATTTGTTTGATTTTTGGAGGGAAACTTCTTTGTGTTTTGACTGAAATACAAACGAACACTGTTAGATGTAGGTTTACGGCCAGCTGTATTGGCAGGCCAAATAAAGCTAAACCTCGAAGCTGAACTGTGCTCACAGTGTATAGAGGTAAAGGCTTCAGGAATCAAGAACAATTCTTGTTGTGACTCTGTGGTGTTGACAACTCTCCTGGACGTGCCCCAGCACAGCTTGGCTTTTAATCTTACCATGTGGGAAGGAGCCTGGAGGATTTTAGTGTGAGAGACTCGCCTGATGAATGAAATGATTACAAGCCTTCACAGTGGCTGCTTTCAACAGGCTTTGGGGGTGTAAGGTCTTTACTGATCTGTACTTTATAGCAGCTACAACTAAGTGTTATTTGCTTATTTACTTTAGTAGGCCTTAATATAACTAAATGACATTATGCATAGTCTTGCCTTTTAGGGCACTTTCTCACACTAATATTTTGCATCAATAGTTGTATCTAATTGTAGTGATTGTGGTTGTGCAGAAATCTGGCAGGTTTGGCTCTGATAACTATTGTGTTGCAGTTATGGTAACTTACGAGCCCCAATGCTATCACATGCATCTTTAGTAGCAATGTAGCAGAGAAACATTGCAATGTATTGTTGTGCCTCTAAATGCTTCAGTTGTGCTCAGTTTTTGCCCCAAAACACTGAACCTGATGTACTGGATATATGTGAACCAAGTCTTGGTGATTGTTTTAGTTATTTATGTTTTAATGCAATAGTGTTTACTGTTTATCTTACTATCAATGATTCATCCCAGTAACCATATTGTTTGCACTTAAGTTATATTTAGTGCAGGGCATTGGGTACATATTAAAGGAGATATCCAGTGCTGAAAAAACTTATCCCCTACCCCTATCAGATCTCAGGGGGTCCAACCCCAACCACTGGGGCCCCCCGCGATCTCCTGTAGGGCCCCGGCAGCCAGTGGGAATGGGGTATGTTGACCACCGCAAGAAGCGGCTGACACGCCCCCTCAATACAACTCTATGGCAGAACCGGAGCGCCGCCTTCGGCAATCTCCGGCTCTGCCATAGCAATGTATTCAGGGGGCGTGTCAGCCGGTGCTTCGTGCGGTGGTCGACAACCGCTATCTGGCCAGCGAGCCAGAGCCCCATACAGGAGATCGCGGGGGGGCCCCAGCGGTTGAACCCCCCCCGCGATATGAAACCTATCCCCTATCCTTAGGATAGAGGATACGTTTTTAAGCACTGGACTACCCCTTTAATCCATGTTTATTTTTTTATATCAACTGGCTCCAGAAAGTTAAACAAATTTGTAAAATTACTTCTATTAAAAAATCTAAATCCTGCCAATAATCATCAGCTGCTGAAGTTGAGTTGTTATTTTCTGTCTGGCAACAGTGCTCTCTGCTGACATTTCTGCTTGTCTGCACAGCGTAGAAGAGGTTTGCTATGGGGATTTGCTTCTACTCTGGGCAGTTCCCGAGACAGGTGTCATCAGAGAGCACTTAGACTGAAAAGAACAACTCAACTTCAGCAGCTCATATGTACTGAAAGGATTAAGATTTTTTTATAGAAGTAATTTACAAATCTGTTTAACTTTCTGGAGCCAGTTGACATATCAAAAAGATTTTTCCTGGATAACCCCTTAAAAGGGGTACTTCGGTGGAAGACAATTTTTTTTTTAAATCAACTGGTGGGGTGCCAGAAAGTTAAACAGATTTGTAAATTAGGTGGTTTGGATCGTTAGTGGATCCAACATGTCACCCAGCCTGAGGTAGGTAAGTGTTTAGGGTGGATGGGGGGACACGTTTTGATCAAAAAGTGCGCTAAGAGCCTCCATTTTGTTGACCAAGTGTGCTGCTGCCATTTTCTTTTTTTACATGTTTTGTACTTGCCACAGCAGCGTGCACCCGTGTATTGGGTTTAGGTGCTGGCTACATTTTCATTTTTTTTTTCTTTGCTGTGCAATTTTGGGGGGAGTGGCTCCCTCTGTAGCCGTGCATCCCCTCCCCTATTTTCACAGGAGGTGGTTTGGATCGTTAGTGGATCCAACATGTCACCCAGCCTGAGGTAGGTGAGTGTTTAGGGACCCATCCGATAAGAGGCCACCTCCGCGTGGTGGATGGGGGGGACACGTTTTGATCAAAAAGTGCGCTAAGAGCCTCCATTTTGTTGACCAAGTGTGCTGCTGCCATTTTCTTTTTTTACAAGATTTGTAAACTACTTCTATTAAAAATCTTAACCCTTCCAGTATTTATCAGCTGCTGTATGCTCCATGGGAAGTTGTATTTCTTTCTGGAATTCTTTTCACTCTGACCACAGTGCTCTCTGCTGACACCTCTGTCCATGTCAGGAACTGCCCAGAGCAGGATAGGTCTGCTATGGGGATTTTCTCCCACTGTGGACAGTTCATGATATGGACAGAGGTGTCAGCAGAGAGCACTGTGTTCAGACTGAAAAGAACTCCAGAAAGAAATACAACTTCCTCTGCAGTATAAAGCTGCTGATTAGTACTGGAAGGATTAAGATTTTTAAATAGAAGTAATTCACAAATCTGTTTAACTTTGTGGCACCAGTATTTAAAAAAATGTGTTTTTCACCGGAGTACCCCTTTAATGTAGGAGGCTGCTGGAGCAAGCGTGCGCTGGCAATAAAAATTTGCTTCTAGCTAAGGCTGTGCTCCAGCAATGTTGAAGGCTTGAGATGTAGCCAAAGTTAAAACAACCTTCGATTGTTCTAGACTTCCCTATATACAAACATCCAATAAAATCTGTCGTGTGATGCATCTCTTTCCAATTGGGATTGTCATATGCCATATGCCATGTAGCCTTTGGTTCCTATGACAAAGCGCTTCATGCAAACCTAGCCAACACTGACCTTCTTCAGAATATTGTTAGCAGAAAGATAATATTGCTTAAAGGGGTAGTCCAGTGGTGACTCAGTGGTGAGCAACTTATCCCCTATCCTAAGGATAGGGGATAAGTTGCAGATCGCGGGGGGGTCCGACCGCTGGGGCCCCCTGCGATCTCCTGTACGGAGCCCGACAGCCCGCGGGAAGGGGGCGTGTCGACCTCCGCACGAGGCGGCGGCCGACACGCCCCCTCAATACAACTCTATGGCAGAGCCGAAGCGCTGCCTTCGGCAATCTCCGGCTCTGCCATAGAGATGTATTGAGGGGGCGTGTCGGCCGCCGCCTCGTGCGGGGGTCGACACCCGCTATCTGGGCGGAGAGCCAGGGCCCCGTACAGAGAGATCGCAGGGGGCCCCAGCGGTCGGACCCCCCGCGATCTCAAACTTATCCCCTATCCTTAGGATAGGGGATACGTTTTTCACCACTGGACTACCCTTTTAAATCCAAAAAAGCCTTTTTAGACATTACGAGTTCTTTACGTTTGCCATATGCATTTATTTCCTGTTCTCTGGTTAATATCACCCATGCAGCTAATGCATATTTCAGAGTATCAGTCAACACTCAACTGTGGTTTTAATGCAGAGAAAACCATTGTCTATTTCATATGCATTATTTAATCATACTTCTGTTAAAAGATCTGCACTGATAGCCTTGGAAATAATTCATGAGATGGCTGAGGGAAAAACACATTGTAATTTATTAGGAGATAAATGTTGTCAAGAAAGCTTGCTGGATATGTAAATTTTTAGCATCCCATCATACCAAAATTTGGATGTTAAAAAGATCAATTTCGTGTGAAGAGGAAAATATCAGATTTGGGGTGATTTCATATGTGACAGATTTGTTGCAGAGGTTTTTTTTTTGGCAGCAACCACATGGATGTTTGCAAACCCTGTTCAAATAAATGTGCCAGTCACGGAAATGTATGCAGTAAATCTTCCATGTGTCATTTCCCCTTTAAGGTACATTAAAGGGGTATTCCTGGAAAAAAACCTTTTTTTTAATATCAACTGGCTCCAGAAAGTTAAACAGATTTGTAAATTACTTCTATTATTAAATCTTAATCCTTCCAGTAGTTATCAGCTGCTGAAGTTGAGTTGTTCTTTTCTGTCTGACAACAGTGCTCTCTGCTGACACCTCTGCTTGTCTCAGGAACTGTCCAGAGTAGGAGTAAATCCCCATAGTAAACCTCTAATGCTTCAGATAGTTCCTGAGACAAGCAGATGTTTCAGCAGAGAGCACTGTTGTCAGAAAGAAAATAACAACTCGGCTTCAGCAGCTGATAACTACTGGAAGGATTAAGAGTTTTTAATAGAAGTAATTTACAAATCTGTTTGACTTTCTGGAGCCAATTGATATATTAAAAATATTTTTTTCCTTGAATACCCATTTCACACATATGCTGCATATTTGATGCTGCAGGTTTGATGCTGTGAAAATAAATGTAATTTAGGGCCCTTTTACGGCACTGCCTTGTTAAAGTGTACCTGTATATTTTTTTCCCTGCAGCCTGTGTGTCTCTGTGAGGCGTCCAAATACAGGAAGTGTGGGTGGACAAGCAGGGCTCTGTGCACTGGGGACAAGCAGGGCTCTGTACACTGAGGACAAGCAGGGCTCTGTACACTGAGGACAAGCAGGGCTCTGTGCACTAAGGACAAGCAGGGCTCTGTACACTGAGGACAAGCAGGGCTCTGTGCACTGAGGACAAGCAGGGCTCTGTGCAGTGAGGACAAGCAGGGCTCTGTACAATGAGGACAAGCAGGGCTCTGTGCACCGAGGACAAGCAGGGCTCTGTACACGAGGACAAGCAGGGCTATGTGCATGGAGGACAAGCAGGGCTCTGTACACTGAGGACAAGCGGGTCTCTGTACACTGAGGACAAGCGGTGCTCTGAAAAACTGAGGACAAGCAGGGCTCTGTACACTGAGGACAAGCAGGGCTCTGTGCACTGAGGACAAGCATGGCTCTGTGCACTGAGGACAAGCAGGGCTCTGTGCACTGAGGACAAGCAGGGCTCTGTACACTGAGGACAAGCAGTGATCTGCACACTGAGGACAAGCGGGGCTCTGTACACTGAGGACAAGCGGGGCTCTGTACACTGAGGACAAGCGGGGCTCTGTACACTGAGGACAAGCGGGGCTCTGTACATTGAGGACAAGCGGGGCTCTGTACATTGAGGACAAGCTGGGCTCTGTACACTGAGGACAAGCTGGGCTCTGTGCAGTGAGGACAAGCAGGGCTCTGTGCACTGAGGACAAGCAGGGCTCTGTACACTGACAACAAGCAGGGCTCTGTACACTGAGGACAAGCAGGGCTCTGTACACTGAGGACAAGCAGGGCTCTGTACACTGAGGACAAGCAGGGCTCTGTGCACTGAGGACAAGCAGGGCTCTGTGCACTGAGGACAAGCAGGGCTCTGTGCAATGAGGACAAGCAGGGCTCTGTGCACTGAGGACAAGCAAGGCTCTGTGCACTGAGGACAAGCAGGGCTCTGTACACAGAGGACAAGCAGGGCTCTGTACACTGAGGACAAGCGGGGCTCTGTACACTGAGGACAAGCGGGGCTCTGTGCACTGAGGACAAGCAGGGCTCTATGCACTGAGGACAAGCAGGGCTCTGTACACTGACAACAAGCAGGACTCAAAGGACAAGCAGGGCTCTGTGCACTGAGGACAAGCAGGGCTCTGTACACTGAGGACAAGCAGGGGTCTGCACACTGAGGACAAGCGGGGCTCTGTACACTGAGGACAAGCGGGGCTCTGTACACTGAGGACAAGCGGGGCTCTGTACACTGAGGACAAGCGGGGCTCTGTACATTGAGGACAAGCGGGGCTCTGTACATTGAGGACAAGCTGGGCTCTGTACACTGAGGACAAGCTGGGCTCTGTGCAGTGAGGACAAGCAGGGCTCTGTGCACTGAGGACAAGCAGGGCTCTGTACACTGACAACAAGCAGGGCTCTGTACACTGAGGACAAGCAGGGCTCTGTACACTGAGGACAAGCAGGGCTCTGTACACTGAGGACAAGCAGGGCTCTGTGCACTGAGGACAAGCAGGGCTCTGTGCACTGAGGACAAGCAGGGCTCTGTGCAATGAGGACAAGCAGGGCTCTGTGCACTGAGGACAAGCAAGGCTCTGTGCACTGAGGACAAGCAGGGCTCTGTACACAGAGGACAAGCAGGGCTCTGTACACTGAGGACAAGCGGGGCTCTGTACACTGAGGACAAGCGGGGCTCTGTACACTGAGGACAAGCGGGGCTCTGTACACTGAGGACAAGCTGGGCTCTGTACACTGAGGACAAGCGGGGCTCTGTGCACTGAGGACAAGCAGGGCTCTATGCACTGAGGACAAGCAGGGCTCTGTACACTGACAACAAGCAGGACTCTGTACACTGAGGACAAGCAGGGCTCTGTACACTGAGGAAAAGCAGGGCTCTGTGCACTGAGGACAAGCAGGGCTCTGTGCACTGAGGACAAGCAGGGCTCTGTGCACTGAGGACAAGCAGGGCTCTGTACACTGAGGACAAGCAGGGCTCTGTACACAGAGGACAAGCAGGGCTCTGTGTACTGAGGACAAGCAGGGCTCTCTACACTGAGGACAAGCAGGGCTCTGTACACCGAGGACAAGCAGGGCTCTGTACACTGAGGACAAGCAGGGCTCTGTGCAGTGAGGCTCTGTAACATGCCCCTAGCTCACACATCAGGATGATTGACAAGACAGGAGCCTGCACAGAGCCCTGCTTGTCCTGCCCACACTTCTTTTAGACACATAGGCAATAGTTGCAGGGACAGCATTTTTTTTTGTCACCCAAAAATATACACATTTTTTAATGTTTTAAACAAATAAATAGAAAAAAATTGAAACAGAAAAATGACAGATTAGAAAAAAATAACGTTTCAAAATCTGACAAAATTTGAAACAGAAAAATGACAGATTAGAAAAAAATAAAGTTTGAATATCTGACTGTGATCTGTAAAAAAAAAAAAAGTCTGGGTGATAAATTCCCTTTAAGTAAGTGTAGTAAATTTGCCTCAGGTTGAGTAGACAAGCCAAGTCTGTCTGCTGGAAAGCTGCCAGCAATCTCTCTCTCTCTCTCTCATTTACATTCCCTTCCTAAACCACCTTCCATTGTTCCTCAGCCTCAGGCTGCTTTCCTTCTTTGACAGGGAAAGCCCTTGCCAGACTAGCTCTGCTTTTAAATTATGTATCAAGCTTCTTCACAGAGTACAGAAAAGGAATGATACCATACAGAACCCCCAGCAGGGTCACTGGAAAAATAGAAGACTTTCCGAGCATGCAAGAATGTGCACATAAAATAAAATACTCAGCAATCTCAATTCTTACTATTATAATAGTCACTTAAAAAACAATCCATACAGGACAAGACAAACCCAAAAGTCATAGGACTGATGTGGTATTATTTTAATGACTGAAAGGGAAAGATTGGGCCTTCAGGGGCCACTTCACTGCACCCTTAAATGGGCACTGTCAGATACAAAAACTTTTTATATGTTGTACACCTTGGCAAAACATTAACCTTTCTAATGTACTTCATAAGGAAATTTTATTTTATTTTTATAGAAATTATGGCATATAAAATCATGGCTTTGTCCAAGCTGAAGCACAGGCATGGAAAAAGTCCAGTAAGTGAGGGTGGGCTAGCACTGATAGGACAGGAGAGAGCACAGAGGAGTCCTATCAGATAGGAGAGAGCACAGAGGAGTACTGTCAGACAGGAGAGAGCACAGAGGAGTCCTGTCAGACAGGAGAGAGCACAGAGGAGTCCTATCAGACAAAAGAGAGCACAGGGGAAAACTGTCAGACAGGAGAGAGCACAGAGGATTATATCAGAAAGGAGAGAGCACAGAGGAGTGCTATCAGACAGGAGACAGCACAGAGGAGTACTGTCAGACAGGAGAGAGCACAGAGGGGTACTATCAGATAGGAGAGAGCACAAAGGAGTACTATCAGACAGGAGAGAGCACAGAGGAGTACTATCAGACAGGAGAGAGCACAGAGGAGTGCTATCAGACAGGAGAGAGCACAGAGGAGTACTATCAGACAGGAGAGAGCACAGAGGAGTACTATCAGACAGGAGAGAGCACAGAGGAGTACCATCAGACAGGAGAGAGCACAGAAGAGTACTATCAGACAGGAGAGAGCACAGAGGAGTACTATCAGACAGGAGAGAGCACAGAGGAGTACTATCAGGCAGGAGAGAGCACAGAGGAGTACTATCAGACAGGCGAGAGCACAGAGGAGTACTATCAGACAGGAGAGAGCACAGAGGAGTACTATAAGACAGGAGAGAGCACAGAGGAGTACTATCAGACAGAAGAGAGCACATAGGAGTACCATCAGACAGGAGAGAGCACAGAGGAGTGCTAACCCACCCTCATTTACTGGACTTTGTCCATGACCGTGCTTCAGCTTGGATAAAGCCATGATTTTATAAGCCATGATTTCTATAAAAATGAAATAAAATTTTCTTATGAAGTATATTGAAAAGGTTAATGTTTTGCCAAGATTGGTTGGAGGATAACTGCATGCACTGTCAGATCTGATAGCAACTGTTTGTCTAGGAGCCAACTGCTGGTTTTATTCAGCTCAAATGTTATTCTAGCTTTAGGAGAGAATCTTCATACTGTCAACTATCTGTTTAAACAACTACTTAAAGGTTTTCCATTTCAGATCCCATAACATTATTTTCAATATTCTTATATTACTTCCCTTGATGAATCTTGTGACCATGCCCATGCAAGCTGCCATTTCATACAAAACACATCAGTCGACTGTGGTGGCCGATCACTGCTTGTGAAATAGTAGTAGGAGAAAGAAAAACTTTTAATGACAAGGCACTGCTAAATCTTGTTAAATAAGGTAGCAAGTTGCAAATATTCTTTAGATCCGGAGAAGGGCCTGTTTATTGGTGAAAAAATAAACATTAACACATTTCGGGGCTTGCCTCCCCCCTTCCTCGGAAGTCCTCTCCTTACCGATCCCCTGCTGCTCATGTTCTAATGCTTCCAAAGTGGGGTAGTCCAAATAGAACAATCTCTTGAATTACTTGCTAAATGTTTGCTGTGAGAATTGACTACAGTACATTACTTTGTGATGCTCTGTAACACTCTGGAGTAAAGGGATTAGATCACATTATAATGTTGCCTAAGCAACTCAAGCTGCCAAGCTGTCCACCTGAAGCTTGCTGCTGTGTACCAAATGGCACTTAGTCTGGCATTATTTAGCAGTCTTGAAAAACAGAACAAATAGTGCTCTACACCCACCAGGCTTGTAACCATGTCTGATGTAAGCCTAATTGCTAGACACTGCAGTTGCTGTCTGTTATTTACGTCTCTTTTTGTACAGCCTATGATAAACACAACACAGGGATGCTTATTTCTTCATGAAAACAGTTATCATTTCTGCTTTTAATCTTTGTATGGTCTATTATGCAGCAAACTAGATTGAGAAAACTGACTTCCCACCCATCTAGGAACAGGTTTACCTGACAACCTTAATCCACAGGAATACAATAATTTGTAATCTGAGTTTTTTTGTAATGTTTTTTTTTGTTTTTGTTTCATTTGCTCACTGTACATGACTTTAGACAGTAAATGTTTCCAACTGATTTCTAGTAGTAAAGGATTTGATGTCTGTTGACATTGAATAACAGGGAGTTCTTTTACATAGGATATTGCTCCCCTGAATGATAGCGTCAGGGAATTCACATTCTTTTCTGCTGCCCTGAAAAGCTATCAACATAATACAGACTTCCATTCAAGTTCACTTACATTCTGTCTGTAGAATGGCTCTCATAAAGTGTCTTGTGTCTGTTGGAAGGCTCACATAAAAGCTTCAAGGGATTTGGATTTCTTCTATTTTTCCTGTATTGTGAGAATCCTCTAGCTGCTTAGAGGGTAATTCTGGTAACAGGAGTATATTAATGAATTGCTGTTGATACAGACCTGATTTTGACAGGTTAGTTAATTCACTGTTACAACCTTTACCCAACTATATCAATAGCAATGCCAGAAGGATTAAGAATACAGAAGAAAAACAATTTTAGCAATTTTCCATTAAGTTTCTAGGGATGCAGAGGTCCAGAAAATTCTTAAAGGGGTATTCCAGGCCAAAACTTTTTTTTATATATATATATATATATATATATATATATCAACTGGCTCCGGAAAGTTAAACAGATTTGTAAATTACTTCTATTAAAAAATCTTAATCCTTCCAATAGTTATTAGCTTCTGAAGTTGAGTTGTTGTTTTCTGTCTAACTGCTCTTTGATGACTCACGTCCCGGGAGCTGTGCAGTTCCTATGGGGATATTCTCCCATCATGCACAGCTCCCGGGACGAGACATCATCATTGAGCAGTTAGACAGAAAACTTCAGAAGCTAATAACTATTGGAAGGATTAAGATTTTTTAATAGAAGTAATTTACAAATCTGTTTAACTTTCCGGAGCCAGTTGATATATATATATATATATATATATATATATATATATATATCAAAGGTTTTGCCTGGAATACCCCTTTAAGATCCTTATAGCGTAACTAAAATCATACTTTAATGGCAGTATATTTGTTTAAACGTTTTGCAACTTTGTAGCCCAAGACTACAGTGATCAGGATACTTATTTACCTAAAGTCCCCTAGATGTGCATAAGGCCAATCCATATACTGATCACTGTAGTCTTACACAAGTCTTGGACTTAGAAGTTGCTTGAAATTTAGACAGATATCCTGCCACCAGAGTGTGATTGCAGTTATACTTTAATAATTTGAAAGATATGTTGCAACACATTAACCACTGTACATATGCCCACAGGAAATGTGGCAAAATAGGGTTCCTTATCATCATTAGACAGAAAGAAGAGTTGCTAAAGGGGTATTCTGGCCAAAGACATCTTATCCCCTATTCAAAGAATAGGGGATAAGATGTCTGATTGCGGTGGCAACGCCCCCCCCCCCCCGGGACCTCCTTGTGATCCCTGCTTTGAGTGCTGCGTTTACGTGACATGCGACTCATGGCACTAGGACTTGAGTAGCTGAATACGAATATAATAATAGAGAGGCCAGCTGAAGAATGGGCTAAAAGAAGCAGGGGGCGGGCAGTCGGTGGGGCCCCGCCTCCTGAGTGCAATTAACTCAATGGAGCAAAGGAACTTCTTCGGGCAATATCAAAGGAACCACTGGACCGATTTTGGTAAGTAACACCTTCTTGGACTCCTGGTCAACCACACTATAACCGAGTGTATTGGGTTTAGTGTGGATGATCAGGGGGACAGCTTTCCTTTAAAAAGCGGGTGTCATGTTAAAATAAAGCTGTACTGTGTATAGAGAAATACTAACCACATCTGATGTCCTTTTAAAAAGAAAAAAGCTCAAACTCAGTTTTTACCAGGAAGCAGGAAAAAATCTTTATCCCAACGTGCTTTATCAGCTTTGGATTCTAATATATGACGGAATGTACCATAGAATCTATGTACAGGGTGGGCCATTTATATGGATACACCTTAATAAAATGGGAATGGTTGGGGATATTAACTTCCTGTTTGTGGCACATTAGTATATGTGAGGGGGGAAACTTTTCAAGATGGGTGGTGACCATGGCGGCCATTTTGAAGTTGGCCATTTTGAATCCAACTTTTGTTTTTTCAATAGGAAGATGGTCATGTGACAAACTTATTGGGAATTTCACAAGAAAAACAATGATGTGCTTGGTTTTAACGTAACTTTATTCTTTCATGAGTTATTTACAAGTTTCTGACCACTTATAAAATGTGTTCAATGTGCTGCCCATTGTGTTGGATTGTCAATGCAACCCTCTTCTCCCACTCTTCACACACTGATAGCAACACTGCAGGAGAAATGCTAGCACAGGCTTCCAGTATCCGTAGTTTCAGGTGCTGCAGAATGGGCAAAACAAAAATTGGAACAGGACCCTGAGTTTACACAGAAGATTTTGTTCAGTGATGAGGCAAACTTTTATGTGAATGGTGAAGTTAAACCACCGCTATTGGACTGACACTAACCCACATTGGATAGATCCCTCCAAGACTGTTGGAACACGAAAATTGATGGTATGGTGTGGTATATGGGGTACAAAGATAGTGGGGCCATTCTTCATCAATGGAAACCTCAAGGCCACTGGATATGTGAAATTGCTACATGATGATGTGTTTCCCTCTTTATGCACTGAAGCTGGCACGTTCCCTGAGTTTTTCCAGCAAGATGGTGCACCACCACATTATGGGTGTCAGGTCCGAGCATTCCTAGATGAACAGTTTCCTGGAAAGTGGATTGATTGTCGTGGGCCAGTTGAATGGCCCCCAAGGTCTCCTGATCTGACCCCCTTAGACTTTTATCTTTGGGGTCATCTGAAGGCAATTGTCTATGCTGTGAAGATACGAGATGTGCAGCACCTGAAACTACGTATACTGGAAGCCTGTGCTAGCATTTCTCCTGCAGTGTATATAGTAGTATATAGCAGTGTATACGGATACTGGAAGCCTGTGCTAGCATTTCTCCTGTGGTGTTGCTATCAGTGTGTGAAGAGTGGGAGAAGAGGGTTGCATTGACAATCCAACACAATGGGCAGCACATTGAACACATTTTATAAGTGGTCAGAAACTTGTAAATAACTCATGAAAGAATAAAGTTACGTTAAAACCAAGCACATCATTGTTTTTCTTGTGAAATTCCCAATAAGTTTGATGTGTCACATGACCCTCTTCCTATTGAAAAAAGAAAAGTTGGATTCAAAATGGCTGACTTCAAAATGGCCGCCATGGTCACCACCCATCTTGAAAAGTTTCCCCCCTCACATATACTAATGTGCCACAAACAGGAAGTTAATATCACCAACCATTCCCATTTTATTAAGGTGTATCCATATAAATGGCCCATCCTGTATATAAAACTCAATGTATGTATGTATGTGTGTATGTTCCAGCATCACTTCCAAACGGCTGGAGATATTTTGATAATACTTGGTCACATGTTACTTATATGTCCACTTAAAATAGAGGATAGTTAATTTAACCCTTAACTACCCCCATTTGTGAGGGTCAGGGTTTTTGTTTAAAGTCCCATGCAAATCAATGGGAAATGTATGTTCCCACATAACTTCCATTCGGCTGGAGATATTTCAATAACTGGTACACATATTACGGGTTGGGATAGGAGGTCGGGATAGGAGGTTGGGATATGAGGACGGGATAGGAGGTCGGGATAGGAGGTCGAGATAAGAGGACGGGATAGGAGGACAGGATAGGAGGATGGGATAGGAGGACGGGATAGGAGGTCGGGGTAGGAGGTCAAGATAGGAGGACGGGATAGGAGGTCGGGATATGAGGTCAGGTTATGAGGACGGTTGGGATATGGGGTTGGGATATGACAACAATATATGAGGACAGGATATGAAGTCATAAGCTTCCTCTGTTGATTTTCCTCCACAACAAAGATTAGGAAGGAAAAACCGGGCAACGCCGTGTACTCAGCTAGTAATAATATAAATGGCACACTTTTACCCGAGTAGCAACTTGAGGAAAATCTCTTATATTTAAGTAATCATTACTTGCTTAGACATATTCCTACAGACACAGCAGGTGCCCTTCCACTGAAGGACAGTGCTATTTAGAGGTGATAAGTTTCTCTAAATATTAAACTATGGGAGTGATATCAGTTTCCTCTCCAGTTAAAATTCCCACTTACTGCAGATTAAATGGAATGTGTCGTCAGAAAGTGACCTATTGTTTACATCATGCTCTTAGGTTAACCATATTCTGAAAGAATTGTTTTGTGATTGTTTAACTATATTATCAAATAATCCTGAAAGCCTACAGTTTGCATTTTGTACAGATCATTTCCCAGCTAAGTCCTCCTGATCAGTGGTGTATATATGAGCAGTGTATAGATGTATGGATAACAGAGGTACGCAAAATAATTGCTGCTCACACCTCAACCTCCCATATCTTGGGGAAATCGTCCGTAATGTTTTCCATTAATTTATGGGAAAAAAATATATAATATTGTATTGACATAAGTATTCAGACCCTTTGCTATGACACTTTACATTTAGCTCTGAGGGCCTCTTGATCCTCTCTGAGATGTTGCTACACCTTGATTAAAGTTAACTGTGGTAAATTAGTTGATTGGGCAGGATGTAGAAATATACAGCCCTGTCTATATAAGGTCTCACAGATGACAATACATATCAGAGCAAACATCTATCCATAATAGGGAAATAACTGCCTATAGAGAGAGAGACAGTGGAGGCACAGGCCTGGAGAAGGGTGCAAAAACATCTCTGTTGCATTCAACACTCCCAAGAGCACAGTGGCCCCCATAATTCTTAAATAGAAGTTAAGAACAACCTGGAATCTTCTTAGAGCCCCCCCCCCCCTCAAAGTGATTGTGATAGAAGAGCCTTGGTAAGAGAGGTGACCTGAGTTCCAAAGCTCCTGTGTGCAGAGAGGAGAAACTTCCAGAAGGTCAACAATCACTGCAGCACTTCATCAATCTGGGCTTTATGTCAGTAAGAGACACATGAAAACTCATCTGGTGGTTGCAGAAAAGTACATGAAGGACTCTATGACTGTGAGAAACAGGATTATCTAGAATGATTAAACCAAGATTGAACTTTTGAGCCTCAATTCTATGCGTCATGTCTGAAGGAATCCTGGCATTGCTCATCCCCTTCCCAATACCGGGTGACTCGTCAGGGTTGCAAGAAAGCTTAATGGAGAAAACCTGATCCTGAGTGCTCTGGACCTCAGACTGGGCTGAAGGTTCAACTTTCAACAAGACAATGACCCTAAGCACATAGCCAAGACAACCCATGAATGGCTCAGGGACAATGCTAAAAGTCCTTGAGTAGCCCAGCCAGAACCCTGACTGGAACCCAATAGAACATCTCTGGAAAGACCTAAAAATGACTTCCACTCATGGTCCCTATCCATTCTGACAGAACTTGAGAGGATCTACAGAGAAGAATGTGAGAAAATCCCCAAACCCTGGTTTGCGAACATTGTAGCATGATACTCAAGAAGACCGGAGGCTGTAATCGCTGCAAAAGGAGCTTCTTCTAAGTACTGTGTAAGGAGTCTAAATACTTATGTCAATGCAATATACAGTGATCCCTCAACTTATAATGGCCTCAACATACAATAGTTTCAACATACGATGGTCTTTTCTGGACCACTGTAACTTGAAACCAGACTCAACATACAATGCTACAGACAGTCCATTTCTGTGAAATGTGTCAATGGCTGGAAGAACTGACCAATCAGAATGTGCATTTTACTGGTAAAACCCCTTATTACTGAAGTGTCTGCACTGACTGGCTGTCTGGTAGCGCCCCCCCCCCCCCTCCCCCCACACACACACACACACAGTACAGGGTGGTGCTACATGTTCTGTACTACTCTTTACCTGTGCCCTGGTTATCTTCTCCTTTGGACACCAGGTAAGGGCAGCTTCATTTTATTTTTTAGGACACTGCGTGTACTGTACAGGACCCTGAAGAAGTTCCTGTCCTCTACATAGACAATGCTTTACGGCTCTGAGCAGCTCTTTCTTACTTTTAGAAGTAAGGATTTGCTTTATCTATATTAGTTACCTACTTATTTTTCTTTAATCCTCACTTTTTCCTATTTTTGGATGACATTTTGGGGGCTTCAGAACCAATTATCAGGTTTCCATAGAGTTAAGGTCTCAACATACAATGGTTTCAACATACAATGGTCGTCCTGGAACTGATTAATAGTGTAACTTGAGGGACCACTGTATTAGTTTTTCCTGTTCAATAAATAAGCAAATGTTTCTAACATTCTAACATCAATTTAAAGGGGTACTCCACCCCTAGACATCTTATGCCCTATGCAAAGGATAGGAGATAAGATGTCTGATCGTGGGGGTCTCACCGCTGGGGACCCCCACAATCTCTCCTGCAGCACCCCCGTTTTTCAGCTGCACAGAGCGATGATCGCTCTGTGGCTGATGACGGGCGATGTAGGGGAAGAATTATCGTAATGTCACGGCTCCGCACCCTCGTGACGCCACACCCCGCCCCCTCAATGCAAGTCTATAGGAGAGGGCATGGTGGCCGTCACACCCCCTCCCATAGACTTGGATTGAGGGGGCGGAGTGTCGTCACTATACCCCGTCCCTTGCATCGCCCATCATCAGCCACAGAGCGATCCTTGCTCTGTGCAGCTGAAAAACGGGGGTGCTGCAGGAGAGATTGCGGGGGTCCCCAGCGGCGCGACCCCTGCGATCAGACATTTTATCCCTTATCCTTTGGATAGGGGATAAGATGTCTATGGGCAGAGTATCCCTTTAACTAGTAATCTAGTAAATGACAAGGCATATTGTTTGGAGCCTTTATGATCATCAGGCACTTACATTGAGAAGAAGGGCTGTGACAATGCTGCTGCTCCTGGTTGCCAGAATAAGTAGTATGGTGACTATTAGATACTAGCTGAGTACCCGGCGTTGCCTGGTTTTTCCTTCCTAATCCTTGTTGGGGAGGAAAATAAACAAAGGAGGAAGCTTCTGACTTCATATCCCGTCCTCATATATTGTTGTCATATCCCAACCCCATATCCCATTCTCATATTCCGACCTCCTATCCTGACCTCCTATCCCATCCTCCTATCTCGACCTCCTATCCCGATCTCCTATCCTGTCCTCCTATCGCGTCCTCCTATCCCGTCCTCCTATCCTGACCTTCTATCTCATCCTCCTATCCCGTCCTCCTATCTTGACCTCCTATCCCGTCCTCCTATCCCGTCCTCCTATCCCGTGCTCCTATTTTGACCTCCTTTCCAGACCTCCTATCCCGTCCACCTATCCCGACCTCCTATCCCGACCTCCTATCCTGACCTCCTATCCCGACCTCCTATCCCGACCTCCTATCCCGTCCTCCTATCCCAACCTCCTATCTCAACCTCCTATCCCGTCCTCCTATCCCGACCTCCTATCCCCTCCTCCTTTCCCGTCCTCATATCTCGACCTCCTATCCCATCCTATCTCGACCTCCTATCCCGACCTCCTATACCGACCTCCTATCCTGTCCTCCTTTCCCGTCCTCCTTTCCCATCCTCCTATCTCGACCTCCTATCTCGACCTCCTATCCCATCCTATCTCGACCTCCTATCCCGACCTCCTATCGCATCCTCCTATCCCGACCTCCTTTCCTGTCCTCATATCTCGACCTCCTATCTTGACCTCCTATCCCGTCCTCCTATCTCGACCTCCTATCCCAACCTCCTATCCAGACCTCCTATCCGGTCCTCATATCCCGTCCTCCTATCCCGTCGTCTAATCCTAACCTCCTATCCCGACCTCCTATCCCGACCTCCCATCCCGACCTCATATCCTGACCCATAATATGTGTACCAGGTATTGAAATAGCTCCAGCTGTACGGAAATGATATGGGAACATACATTTCCCATTGATTTGCATGGGACTTTAAACAAAAAAAAACACTCTCACAAATGGGGGTAGTTAAGGGTTAAATTAACTATCCTATATTTTAAGTGGACATATAAGTAACATGTGACCAAGTATTATCGAAATATCTCCAGCCGTTTGGAAGGTATGCAGTAACATATATTTCCCATTGACTTGTATGGGACTTTAAACATAAGCCCCGCCCCTGGCAAATGTGGGTGAGTAAGGGTTAAATCACCTATCCTATGTTTGTTGTTGACATATAAGTAACATGTGTGCCAAGTTTCATGTTAATATCTTTAGCCATTTGGACGTGATGCTGGAACATACACACATACATACACACACACACACACACACAGTGAGTTTTATATATACAGATTGTTTTTGCCAGCAAAATAAAATGTTACTCAAGCAATAAATATTTGTAAACCTATATATATATATATATATATATATATATATATATCTATATATCTATATATATATATATATATATATATATATATATATAGATATATATATACATACACAGAGGGGCAAAAGTATTTAGTCAGCCACCAATTGTGCAGGTTCTCCCACTTAAAAAGATGAGAGAGGCCTGAGAGACAGAATGGGGGGAAAGAATACAGGAAATCACATTGTAGTATTTGTAATGAAATAATTGGTATTTGGTCACCTACAAACAAGCAAGATTTTGGGCTCTTACAGACCTGTAGGATAGGGGATAAGATGTCAGATCGCGGGGTCCCGTTGCTGGGGACCCCCGGGATCTACCATGCAGCACCCACCTTCCGTAACCGCTGGAGGTCCTCAGGCTGAGTCCATCTCGACCACGAGGACGGAGCATAGTGACATCACGGCTCTGCCCCATGTGATGTCATGCTCCGCCCCCTCAATGCAAGTCTATTGAAGGGGAATGACAGCTGTCACACCCCCTCCCATAGGCTTGCAATGAGGGGGCGGAGCGTGATGTCACACAGGGGCAGCAGTAATCAGACCCGGAGCGAACATGCTCCGTGGACTGATTCTGACGGGATGCGGCATGGAAGATCACGGGGGTCCCCAACAGTGGGACCCCCGCGATCAGGCATCTTATCTCCTATCCTTTGGATAGGGGATAAGATGTCTTAGCACCAGAGTACCCATTTAAGAGTCTCCTCTGTCCTCCACTCGTTACCTGTACTAATGACACCTGTTTGAACTTGTTATCAGTATAAAAGACACCTGTCCACAACCTCAAACAGTCACACTCCAAACTCCACTATGGCCAAGCCCAAAGAGCTGTCAAAGGACACCAGAAACAAAATTGTAGACCTGCACCAGGCTGGGAAGATTGAATCTGCAATAGGCAAGCAGCTTGGTGTGAAGAAATACTCTGTGGGAGCAATTATTAGAAAATGGAAGACATACAAGACCACTGATAATCTCCCTCGATCTGGGGCTCCCCGCAAGATGACATAACATCCCTGCTCTAGAGGAGTTCTGCATGGCGGAATGGGCCAAAATACCAGCAACAGTGTGTACAAACCTTGTGAAGACTTACAGAAAACATTTGACCTCTGTCATTGCCAACAAAGGGTATATAACAAAGTATTGAGATAAACTTTTGTTATTGACCAAATACTTATTTTCCACCATAATTTGCAAAAACAATTCTTAAAAAATCAATGTGATTTTATGGATTTTTTTTTCCTCATTATGTCTCTCATAGTTGAGGTATACCTATGATGAAAATTACAGGCCTCTCTCATCTTTTTAAGTGGGAGAACTATTGGTGGCTGACTAAATACTTTTTTGCCCCACTGTATGTGTATATACATATATATATATATATATATATATATATATATATATATATATATATATATATATAAATTCACCAGTGCTGCAAACACTGAAAATGTCTGTAATGTTAAACCAGGGGATTATGTATATGATGGCCTCCAGTCAGGAACAAATGTATTGATTGCCTGTTCCATCATCACTTCTAATTGTGGCACTGTGGCTTCCATTTGACCTTCATTACATTTAGCACCCTTACACTATTGTCCTAGCAAATTATTGATGAGACATTGATTACAAGATGCTCCAAATATTTTAGTTGTATTACATACATGATAACATATTGGGGAGATATATCATGGGGGAAAAACCTTTCCCCTAGCCAAAGGGTGGGGGATACGTTTTAGATTTCCTGTACGGGGCTCCAGCTCTCCAATGGAATGGAGCTTTATGATCCCCGCACCAAGCAGGGTTAGCCATCCCCTCCATAAATCTCTATGGGAGAGCCATTCGGCTATCTCCGGCACTCCCATAGAGATATATGTAGGGGGGTGTGGCAGCTTCTCTTCATGCTGGGGGTCATGACGCCCCACTCCTGTGGAGAGTCGGGGCCCCGTACAGGAGATCGCAGGGGATCCCAGGGTTTGGACCCCTGTGATCTAAAACTTATCCCCTATCCTTTGGATAGGGAAATATTTGTCCCCCTGGATACTTCTCGTTTAAGAGAGGATCTGTGGCCTTCAAAAGAAATTCAGATATTGTAATCCATGACCAATGCTGTCAATTGGCAGTCACCACCACTCAGTTCTCATCAGGGAGAGTGTTCAAGTTCACATCTAGCTGAGAGCAGTAATGTCCATTCCTTGATAAGCAAGAAACTGTCAAAGGGGTGGTCACTATTGCCCAAAATGAGGTAAACCTGACTGCTCTCCCAGTTGAGACCTAAGAGGTGGTGACCACTCAGTTGACAGTCTGTGTGCTATGAAGCATATCGGTAGAATAAAAGTCCTGCCCAAAAAAAAAAAGGAAATAAAGAGTCCTGTATGAAAAAAAAAAAGATGAAAATGAAATACAAGTTCCCTTTGTAAAAGTTTTATAGTACTTTGTCTAATACTGATCTCAGATGGCATAGAAATTTCTAGCATAAGGGTACTTTCACGCGCGCGGATTTACGGCGTATTTTACGCTGCAGATCCGCTGGTGAAGGCCCCCGCTCTATGCTGGCATTACATGTGCCTGCTGGTAGCGGCAATACACCGCTACCAGCAGACACCCTGCGATGCGCGAGTCGCAGTATACTGGCACATCGCGGGAGTTCTCTGCCTAGCTCAGAGCAGGGAGAGTGGCTGCGATGTGCGAGTACGCCGCGCACATCGCTGCACTGTGTCTGCTGGCAGCGGCGTATTGCCGCTACCAGCAGGCCCATGTAAAGCCAGCATAGAGCGGGGGCCTTCACCAGTGGATCCGCAGCTAAATACACTGCGAAATACGCGTGTGAACGTACCCTCAAGGAGTGTTATTCTGTTAGAAAGTGCAGTTATGTATGCCATTCAGGATATGTGGAAATCTGGTTCACAGCTTCAATGAGCGACTCATGAGCCAATCTCTGCTTGCACCACAGTAAACACATTTGTAAAAATTATCCTCAGCCCATTTTCTAAAAGTGGCACCTGCTAAACTTAAAAAATAAAACACTTAAAAAAAAACCTTGACACTATATATTGATTCATTTATGCTATATATTTGCATCTAAAGATAGACTTCCAGTTATCAAGCATACATCTATATCAGTATGACAGGCCCGATCAGCATTGCAGTCTTCACAAGCGGACTCCTGTGAATCTGCAGAAAAGGCGTTTGACATTGTCATGGCAACCTGCTTCGCTTTCCGGTGACATTTTATCATGTCATTCTACTCGTGGTGCACTTCATTAAAAAGGCAAAACATGATCGTCAGACGGAGATGGTTTATTTTTTCTGTGTATTAATTTGCTTAATTGCACCAAGTACAAGAGCAGATCGTGCACATTTTACTCTGGTGGAGAATAATTATACAATATGCAGCAATGAAACTAACATGATTAAGTGAACAAGAAAAACAGCCTGCCGAGAAATACATATATATATAGAAAACCCCAGGTCAACAAAACAACAGCGCTGCTATTAATGGCGGCCTGTCAAGTGTGCAATCTTCAAAATTATCTTCAAAAATAAAACATGAAATTTAAAAGGAATGTTTCTCCTAGATTTTTTTTTTTAAACTGAGTAGCACCAGATACTGAAACATCTTGTTTTTTCTAATCTGTTTTTGTTTGTATTATTATGGCTGCCATAATTTCTGTGTTGTTTATAACAGCATTTAGAGATATGCTTTATAGCAAGCCCCATGGACATAGGCAACAATAGACTGAAGCTGTCTCATTGGCATGAATGGGAAACATTACTTGGCATGTTTTGTGACCTTAACAGAGGTCATTCCATAGGGACAAGGAGCCTATTGTCTTCTCTATCTACTGGTGTCAACTTTCACTGTAATTTTGTGCAGGCAACTTTTGAGCAACAAAAAAAGAAAGTCTCAGTTTAATTGTAGTCTTAGCGGTGAGAATAAAAAAAAATGCACGTTTCCAGGATTATTTTAAAATAAAGATAGTAAAATAAAAATAAATAAATATCACCAAAAATTTTCATAAAATATGTTTAACATAAAAATTTGATTTAAACTATTGGGCATTATCTCATGACACATTCTGTCATGACTCGACCTGGTTCTGGCAGAAGGGTTACGTTTTCTGGTGTTTGGCTAAAGCATCATGCGTTACTGTGACAACACTTGGGCAAATCATATCTGGTCTCAGCCTGTATAGCATAGATTTTTCTTCTCAGGTGGATATAGCTTCCCAGCCAGCCTGTCATTCCTTACTTGTGTTTGAATCTGTTTGCACTAGCTCTTACTGAGTACAGTGTGGCTGCAGTTGGCTCTTGAGTCAGACACTTTACGTTGGTATTATTTGGGTACAGTACTGCATTGTATTGAACAAAAAGGGGAGGAGGGGGTCTAAACCACTGCCACACTTCTTTAACGATTATTATGATAATGACTAGTCATACAACCCTTTTAAATAAAAGCTGCTGTAAATTGCTTCATACAGACTGAAGTTGACAGAAGATGGACGGATACATACATTTTATTTTGGAATCCTGCAACTGCTTGGACACTGCAGTAGATTTTTCATATGCATTTTTTTTATTGTCAATTTCTGTATAATTTTCATCTTATATACTTCATTTTTCCTTCTATAACAGATATTTTGTACAAATTTACACATCAGTATTGAAAATTGTAGCATGTTTTGTGCACATAAAGCCAATTGATGATACAGCAATGCATATATGATAGGTGGGAAAGACTGTGACTGAGAAAGATGATAGGGTGACAAACCGATTGTAATGCTTTGGGAAGCAAAATGATATGAGATTTTATACTAAGGCCATATGAATCAAAGTGGCCAAAGCCCTCATCGTTCAGAGCACATTAATCTGTTCTCTGCTTGCAGTTCTATTGATCACAATATTAATTTGGTCTGCTGAACTTTAAAGGGCAATTCCAGAAAATAAAAAAAAGGACAAAGCAAAAAGAACACAAATCTATAGCGCTGCCATTCCGAAGGATGTGGGTGTACTTGTAGATCACAGACTAAAGAACAGCATGCAATGTCAACAGCTGCTTCTAAGGCTAGAAGGATATTGTCATGTATTAAAACAGGTATAGACTTGTGGGACAGGGACATAATATTACCGCTTTATAAGGAATTGGTGCGGCCTCACCTAGAATATGCTGTTTGGTTTTGGGAACCGGTTTATAGAGAGCATGTCCTGGAGCTGGAAAAGGTACAGAGGCTGCAACTAAACTAACAAAAACTAGAGGCATGGAGAATTTTAGTTAGTCTTGGGAAGAGACGTTTAAGGGGAGTATGACCAACTTATTGCAGTATATGAATGGACCAGCCAAAAAACACTCCCTTCATCAGGAGAAAAAAAAGATTTAATCTCCAGGGGTGAAAAAGCTTTCTTTACCCCTTGCCGTCATCTGTCTTCTCCCCTCCTTAGTTGAACTTGGTTGACATGTTTTTTCTCAACCGCACTATCTATGTAACAGTACTATCTAGCTGCCAACGTTTTAAGAAATGTCCTGTAGATTAGAACAATGCAACTCACCATGATACCAAATAAATATTGTAATTCATCTGTGGCTAAAAAATCTTATTGGCTCAAAAAAGTTTAAAGGAGTATTCCAGCCAAATACATCTTATCCCCAAAGATAAGATGTCTGATAGCGGGGGGGCGCCGCCGGGACCCCCTGCGATCTCCGTGCAGCACCCGCACCAATGCCACGTCCCCTCCCATAGACATGAATGGAAAGGGCGTGGCGTTACGTCACGTCTTCAGTCCCGGAAACAAAGAGGTTTCGCACATAGATTGCGGGGGGTCCCAGTGGCGGCCCCCCCACGATCAGACATCTTATCACCAATCTTTTGGATAGGGAATAAGATGTATTTTGCTGGAATACCCCTTTATGTTTTATTTGGGGGAAGTTATCAATGGTTTTTGTGTAAGTTTGTCACCAATCTTGGAGCAATTTATTATTTGCAAAAAACTTTGCAACCTTTGCGTAAAAATGTAAAGTGTTTCCCAAAAATGTGTCATATTGTTACAACAGTTTTAGAGTGAAAGCATTGATAAATTCCTCCCACAGTCCCAATGTAGTTAGGAAGTGACTGTAACGTAACATGGTGGAGATAACTTGATACAATGTAAAATATTTTACATTCACAAGGAGAATTATGCTTAATGAAATAACTCACTCTTATGACTTACTTCACTTGAGTAATACTGTGGCTCAGCCTGTATAGCAGTTGGTCATTAAGCTAATAATCTAAAAAAAAGATATAATACTAATAACTTATTTTAAGAGATATGGATCAGTTTAATAGTGTTCTCGGTTACTATAAAATTGATAGCCTGTCTATAGGATAGCCCTTCAGAATCAGTTTATTGGAGTCAGGTCAGATGATTGAATGGGCCATAGCACTCACTTTATTGTGTACTTTTAGTTGGGGCTGTGTCTATTATTACAGATCAGAGCAGCTCGCCCCATTTAAATAAATGAGACTGAACTGAATTACCTAGTACAGAGCTATAGAAGTTAATTCGGCTTACAGTATCCCTTACCATTCACACATAAAAAATGTTTGGTTCCGCTAAACATTCATATGAAACAAAAAGAGAGAGGGGAGGGGTAAGCCGTTACCTGGCAGTTCTAGCCAGGTTGAGTGGCAGTTTACCTTTCCGAATTAAAGTAACTAAAGATATATGACCAAAGTGGCTTTCCAATTGGAAAAGTAAATTGTGTTTGGTGCTTAACACTTTAGCAATACCTCCAATCAATAAATGCGCCAAACATAGAAGTATGAATATAATAACAAGCTTTATTAAACTTTATTTGTTTAATAAAGCTTGTCATTATATTCATACTTCTATGTTTGGCGCATTTATTGATAGGAGGTATTTCTGAATTAAAGAGTCGGATAGTTAAAATCCATCATGCCCGATACTTTCAGACCGAATGTAAGACAGTCCCTTCAAAATCAGCAGGCTCAGATGACTTTTCAATAATGTATATGGAGGCCATTATAAACAATAAGGTGAGCCCTACAGGCCCTTTAATCACCTGTGGGGGTGCCAGAGATTGGGCTACCACCAAGCTGATATTAATGGCTTAGCCTGTACTTTTAACTGACTATTAATAAAGATATATATATATAATTTCTTCAGGTGGTGAGAATATCTTAAGAATAGGACAACGATTTTATAGAGCTGGGAAACCCATTTACATTCAGTAGGGTTAAGTACATATCACATGTTTTGTCCTTTTTTGTTGGATCAAACTAAAAAGGAGGACACAAAAGTAAGTCATCAGGCAGCATGAGGATGCAAAGGTTGGATCATATTTTGAAGGTACTTTTTCTACTCTTAAAAAACTAAACAATACCTGACAGCAGGATGAAAAAACCTGTTGTGAACCTAGCCTAAACCTTTTTGGTCACACCTGTCTATGTATTTGAATACCCTCAGGTGGCAAAGCTCCTCTATCACATTCCTCCATATAGGTGTAGTTGCCAAAATATTTCAGTCATTTTGCTGTTTACTGTTACATCTTCAGTTTACCAACTTTTATTAGAATTACTTAGGACGTGCATTTTTCTCTACAAATTTATGGTGCACTAAAATAGCTTATCAGATGTCCTGCATAAGAACCTGACACCATTTGAGTCAGTGTTCAGGCACTCCCATCAGTCCCATGAACATGTCCATGCATGAGGAACCATAGCGCTATAAAAGCTATACATGGGCATTACAACTTGCAATGCTGTATAATATCTAAATATGTTGTAAAATGTATATAGTAAATGTATATATATTTGTTGCATCGGTCTTCTTCCTGGTACTGAGGCTTAATACATCACACGGCCGCTCTGTCAATCACTGACTGAGGTTTGACACCGCTGTAAACAGCGATTAGCTGAGCTGCTGTCTAATTGTTTAAGCGCAAATAAAACATAGCAAACTTAATTTTTTTTAACCAAAGTATATTAGAAACCTTTTTTATTTACCATAAGGAGTGCAACAGCAAAAATTGGTTTTAATGAGAGTGCCCATTTAAGGTCAGCCATGTTTTCTGAGCTTCTGTTTTGCTCCAGTAACATTTAAAGATATGCATTTCCATGGTCCATGAGAAACAATATACTGAAGGGGACTTAGTGACATATGGAAAATTTGCAGGCATGCTCTATGACTTGTGCAGAGGTCATTGTGCCAAGAGAGGGAGAAGGAAAGCTCTGAACATCACCTACTGTGAATGGCCTGATCCTTTCTTATATATCTACTGTGTCACCTTTACCTGTAATCCTGTCTGTGATGATAAGGAGGAGAAGGCTAAAAAGTTTTAGGGAACTTTATTAAAAGCTTTATTATTTGACTTAGGCCCCTTTCACACTATAAAGTTGTTCCGTTGAAAGAACCGTTATAAACTTCTGTTAGAAAAGCCTTAAAAACGGATGTCACACGGCCGTTACAAAATCCCATTAAAGTCTATGGGATTTTTTGATTATCCGTTATGACCAGTTATAGCCCGTCATGAATAACGGACGTTATTTGTGACAGAATAAGAAGCGACACATGCACTAATTTTTCTTCCGTCACAAGAAACAGGTAAATTAACAGCCGTTATTTGCAACATTGCAGTCTATGGCAAACGGATGAGCCTTTATGTCATCTGTTTTCACCCGGTTTATAATATCCGTTAATACTTCTTAGCATGCTCAGAAGAGGTGACATCAGCAGACTCCTGCAGTGCTGAGGGACTACTACTACCATCATGGAACAGACTTGTTTTCATGATGGGAGTAGTAATTCCCTGGCTGCGGGAGTCTGCCGGTGGCTGGGGAGGCTACATTAGTGTTTGAACTACAACCACCCATCATGGAACAGACTCTGTTTCATGATGGGGGTTGTAGTACAGGGGCTTGAGCGATTGATCACACCATTATTAAACAGGGGAGCAGACGGCATGCTCCACTCCCCTGCGATATATGATGTATTTTACTTTCATTTTAAAATTTCCCGCTGGGAGCCCTGAACGGCCAGTACGGATGGGCCATTCAGGGCACCCGGCTGGGTTTTTAAACTTCAGAGTTCCTTACTGTATAATGACATTCCCCCTTAAGTAGGTTCATGTTATTCCCCCCATGTGTATATGTATGATTCCCGCCCTGCCTGCTGCCTGGTCTTCTAACGCTGTCACAGTGCACAGCAGGGACATGCCATTCCATTCCCTGCTGCTCATCTCCGTATCTGACAGAGAGGAGCAGCGGAGAGTGGAGGGACCTGTCTCCCCTGTGTGCTGTTATAGCACTCCATTCCCTGCCGCCGGTACCTGACCTGTACCCCCAATGCGCTGCCTCATTCATATATTCCCCACCGCCGCCCCCCACATGTCCCACATGTCAGTCTATTCCCCACTGCTAATCTCTGTCGGGTACAGAGATGCTGAAAATCAGCCCGATTGGCGATGTCCGGCATTAGCTGTGGGTCCTGGTTGCTTATAGTAGCCGGGACCCACCGGGTATGATGCGCACTCGTTGGCTGAGCGCGTGTCATACATTGGAAGACACAAATGGACATTAATGAACGTCCATTTGCGGCAAGGGGTTAAGGTTGAAAAAAGTCCATCAGGTTCAACCTATAACCCTATTTTGTCCCTAATGTGTTGATCCAGAAAAAGGCAAAAAATATGGCAATCTGAATAAATCCCTGGATCAATGTTCTGTTTAATGTAATATTTAACATAAAAACTAAATTGGTTTAAACACTTTTCCTTTAAGCTATCAATACACACAATAACTGTCCTTTAAAATGCTTTTGTGGCTGTTGGCTTTGTTCCTTTATTCCTTCTGAGAATTCCTTCTAAATTTTAGCTCATGAGAATTGCCATCTGTTGGATTTTTGCATTGTTTTTCCAGTGTGTATGAGCAATCCAAAACACACGTGTTCCTACTGTAGGTGCACATAATAGTTATTCAAGCATGTATTCACATTCACAGTATAATGCGCATATTTCATGTACAGAATTTGAAGCTGCAGATTTTATGCTGCAGAGTTCAATGTAATAATTAAATAACTGGTCACAGTTTCTAATCTGTTATGCACATGATACTATATGTGTGAATACACCCTGAAAGAGTAATATGAAAATTCCATAATTTAGTAGCAGCTTAAATAGGCACTGTAAGATACAAAAACCTTTTATATGTTGTACAACTTTTCATGGCTTATAAAATCCATGCCTTTGTCCAAGCTGAAGCACAGGCAAGGACAAAGTCCAGTAAGTGAGGGTGGTCTAGAACTCTAGTGGTCTAGTGCTCTCCCCTGTCTGATAGTATTCCTCTGTGCTCTCTCCTGTCTGATAGGACTCCTCTGTGCTCTCTCCTGTCTGTTAGGACTCCTCTGTGCTCTCTCCTGTCTGATAGCACTCCTCTGTGCTCTCTCCTGTCTGATAGGACTCCTCTGTGCTCTATCCTGTCTGATAGCACTCCTCTGTGCTCTCTCCTATCTGATAGCACTCCTCTGTGCTCTCTCCTGTCTGATAGGACTCCTCTGTTCTCTCTCCTGTCTGATAGCACTCCTCTGTGCTCTCTCCTGTCTGATAGTATTCCACTGTGCTCTATCCTGTCTGATAGGACTCCTCTGTGCTCTCTCCTGTCTGATAGAACTCCTCTGGCTATATAACCTGTGTGATTGCCCTACCTTACATGCCTGATGAAGCTGTGCATGCACATCGAAATGCATTGCATCTATGCTGAATAAACCCACCTGGTTATTTTACCTGCTGCTCTCCTGCAATTTATCCTCCAGGTGCCTACACTAGTCCTGATTTTCTCGGTCACTCTTTGGTCCATTCGACGTCCAGGAAGGCTGCGGACGAATTGTTTATACCTCCATACGCTAAACATTGATGTGTGTGATTCCACACAACTCTATCTGGTAGGTGGCTGTGGTTGGTTTCCAACCCCTACCTCATGGAGCGCCTTCTTCTCTTGCTCTCCTGTCTGATAGGACTCCTCTGTGCTCTCCACTGTCTGATAGGACTCCTCTGTGCTCTCTCCTGTCTGATAGGACTCCTCTGTGCGCTCTCCTGTCTGACAGTATTACTCTATGCTCTCTCCTGTCTGATAGCACTCCCTGTGATCTCTCCTGATAGGACTCTTCTCGCTGAAAGGACTCCTCTGTGTTCTCTTCTGTCTGGTAGGACTCCTCTGTGCTCTTTCCTGTCTGATGGTACTCCTCTCTGCTCTCTCCTCTCTGATAGTACTCCTCTGTGATCTCTCATGTCTGATAGTACTCCACTGTGCTCTTTCCTGTCTGATAGCACTCCACTGTGCTCTCTCCTGTCTGATAGGACTCCTCTGTGCTCTCTCCTGTCTGATAGCACTCCTCGGTGATCTCTCATGTCTGATTGTACTCCTCTATGCTCTCTCCTGTCTGATAGGACTCCTCTGTGCTCTCTCCTGTCTGAAAGGACTCCTCTGTGCTCTCCCCTGTCTGATATTACTCCTCTGTGCTCTCTCCTGTCTGATAGTATTCCTTTGTGCTCTCTCCTGTCTGATAGTACTCCTATGTGCTCTCTCCTGTCTGATAGGACTCCTCTGTGCTCTCTCCTGTCTGATAGGACTCCTCTGTGCTCTCTCCTGTCTGATAGCACTCCTCTGTTCTCTTTCCTGTCTGATAGTACTCCTCTGTGCTCTCTCCTGTCTGATAGTACTCCTCTTTGCTCTCTCCTGTCTGGTAGGACTCCTCTGTGCACTCTCCTGTCTGACAGTATTCCTCTGTGTTCTCTCCTGTCTGCTAGCACTCCTCTGTGATCTCTCCTGTCTGATAGTACTTCTCTGTGCTCTCTCCTGTCTGATAGTACTCCTTTGTGTTCTCTCCTCGTTGATATGACTCCTCTGTGTTCTCTTCTGTCTGGTAGGACTCCTCTGTGCTCTTTCCTGTCTGATGATACTCCTCTGTGCTCTCTCCTGTCTGATAGCACTCCTCTGTGCTCTCTCCTGTCTGACAGTACTCCTCTGTGCTCTCTCCTGTCTGATAGGACTCCTCTGTGCTCTCTCCTCTCTGATAGGACTCCTCTGTGCTCTTCCCTGTCTGATATAACTCCTCGGTGATCTCTCATGTCTGATAGTACTCCTCTGTGCTCTCTCCTGTCTGATAGTACTCCTCTGTGCTCTCTCCTGTCTGATAGGACTCCTCTGTGCTCTCTCCTCTCTGATAGGACTCCTCTGTGCTCTTCCCTGTCTGATATAACTCCTCTGTGCTCTCTCCTGTCTGATAGTACTCCTCTGTGCTCTCTTCAGTCTTATAGATGTGGTAGCGGGGTGTGATGAGGGCAGATGTTGTTACCCTAGGGGCAGATGGCATTGCTGGGACTTGTAGTAGGACTGGACAATTGAATGTAGACCACGCTGACTTGACAGATGACAGGGACTGACTTGACTTGACTCATAAAGCTGTGACTTTAGCTTACTTGAAATGATGGTGGCTGCAGGACTTGACTTTGAGGCCTCCAACACTCTGGACACACACACTAGACACAACTACACTGGAAATCAGCAGGAAGCAAGAGCTCTAAGCTCCAAGAGAGCAAGAAGAAGGAAGCTAGCTCCACCCAGGGCTTATATGGGGGAGACTAGCAGGGAGCCCATAGGTCACTCTTGGGATCACCTGGTCACTGATACCTCCTGGGTAACAATCGCATGACATAACTCTTAAAGATGCAACACATTTTAGAATACAATACACTGCAGAACATAATTACAGGGGGCAAACAGGTGCAAGGGGCCCTGGGGACACTGAAGGAGGCTGCCTGACAGGGCAGCAAGGGTACGGGGTAACATCTCCTGTACTGGGCCACCTCATTGGACTCCTCTGTGCTCTTTCCTGTCTTATCAGTGCTAGCCCACCCTTGCTTCCTGGACTTTGTCCATGCTTGTGCTTCAGCCTAGACAAAGCCATGATTTTATAAACCACGATTTTTATAAAAAGGAAATAACATTTTCTTATGAAGTATATTAGAAAGGATAATTTGTTGCCAAGATGTACAATATATAAAAAGTTTTTGAATCTGACAGTGTCAGTTTAAAGAGTAAATCTACTAAGGCCTCTAAAATAATAATTGAAGCAACATGATGAAAAAATATTGTTTCGCTTTGTGCCTAGAGCTCCTGTGCAGGCCTATGTGCCTCCATGGTTACACACTGCACCAGAACCCTTCGTAGTCTGTTCCTGCAGTCATGCTCGCTGCCTTCTGTCCCCAACCTCTTGCTATCCAACCAAATTTTCTACTTCAATTATAGTGGTTGTAAGGTTGACTGATGTCACCACAGCTACAAACTACTTCCCTGTATGGTAAATATTAGGAAGTGATAGCCCAAAACAGTTTCCACAAACTTGCTGATGCATGTACTACTATGGTTTATGTGCTAAATGCACTAACAAGCAAATCTCTAGTTCAGGGGGCTTAAATGCAAAAGAAGTAAGGCAAAACAAGCAGATGTGAGACTGTTTTAGATGCTCTGAAATGATCTTATTAAAATATGATTATGATTATTAGAATGAACAATGCTCTATAATACTATAAATATTATAATATAATAGTATTTTACTAGAAATGTTCTTGTAGAACCAGTTCAGGCAGAGCAAAATAAAGACACATTTTTATTGAAAGCTTCAGTACTTTGTTTGAACTTGCTTGTAAAGTCAAGTAATACAAAAGTACAAATAGTTATATCACCAAGTGGATAAACCACTTAGTGCCCAACTAGTCACTTAAAAATAGTATCATTTAGAGCTAGATTATGGTCAAGATTAACATAAAACATTTTCTGAACATTACTAATAATACATCGATCTAATGCATAAAACTGTCTTGGAGAGATCTTGTTTCTACAGTCAGTCAATTCCTATGATGCTGCCCCTTCTTTATATTTAATGAAATAGGGAAATCTTTCACCGCAACATTTTTGTAATTTGCGTGACACTAAAAGGATCCACTTTGTAAACTACTGGTGGAATTAGAGGTACAAGTAGGTGTTAATACTAAAAGCCTCAAGCTCTACGAGTGCCCTTGATATGAAAAATTGTTAATCCAAATGTAGAGTCCAGCACGCAGGATGGTTTTGTGTTTCACGCCTGTGAAAAACATCCACATCTGAAGTGCGTTCGCTGGAGGTAAGTGTCCTTCAATACGACACAGTTGGTTCTCATGGAGATTTACAGCTCTACTTATGAAGGCTAGGTACATGATAGGCTGGGAGGTGATTATAGTGGGAGGTGAAGTACAAAGCTGTTCTTCCTTGCTCGCTGAATGTGCTACCCATCACCCATCAAGTAGAAATCATCTCTAAACATTTCAGATGGTAGAGCCAATGCTGTGCTATAAGTATTAATGCTATAAATATTAGTTCAGTGGGGCAATCCTGGCACCCCCAACAATCAATTGTTTGAAGGAGTTGCAGCACTTTCGTGAGCGCTGCAGCCTCTTCAGTGTTTACCAGCACCAGTGTGTACAGCCTGGATGGGCATATTTTGTGTGTCGGGACATGGGCAAAGAATTGCGGATTAGTGGGGACCCAGCAACATTAAAATTGCATTAGCAGGGGATTGGGCATCTGCGTGTTGCTTTTCTTTTTAAACCCCTATAAATGTTTTTCCTATTCCCTTCAACAGACAAGCTCATCTTGGCCAAATATACATGTAAATGTCTATAAAAGAGAGTTGATAATCATCTACTATATCCCTCTAGCAAAATTTATGTTACAGGCATTTTATTTATATTTATTTAAAAAATAATATAAAATATTATATATATATATATATATATATATATATTTACCTAGCCCCAGTCCCTTGCTGGTCCCCCACAGATCCTATTGGCCCCCAGATCTTCCTGCTTCAAAAAAGTATGTTTGGTGCAGGACCTGCACCAAGCTGGAAATGTCAGGATCCTCTCATAACAACCTAAAGCAGGCAACTCACAATCTTTATTTCCATATACATTCAACTGAGGCTAGGACAGGAGGATAAGTCTACCGAACACTTATAAAGCCATTTATCTTCTAGGGGGAAAAAGGATTTGATATATTAGAATCCAACCTTGCAAATCCTTGCTTAGCAAATAGCAGATATCAAGACACCAACCCCCATGTTACATGGTGTTTGGTGCTGGTGCATAGGATATATGTCTGGAAGTAGCTTTAAAGGATTAAAGATTTGCTAATCTGGCTTTGTCTCATCCTTGTTGCTCCCTTTACAAATAATCAGCAGTGTAAATATATATATATATATATATATATATATATATATATATATATATATATATATACACACAGTCACAATACTGTGTATGTATTTACATTGAATATTTCTACATGGACCACATTAAATATGTGATCTATCACACTCAACAGCCCAGCCTTGATTTGTAGCAGGGTCAAAAAGTTACTAGTACACCAGAAGCAGCATTACTGTAATAGTCAGGAAGACTCTCTGGCCTCCTTTTAGAAGTCAGAGTTGGCCCCTAAGGCTGTGCACATATTAGTGGTGGTAAGAGACATCCCATTGATGTGCGAGACTTGGAGGTTCCAACATTAAAAGCAAAATCAAGTGACATATGTCAGAGGGGTTTGTGATATTTTATGTGTGCTGCCAAATACTGCAAACAAAGCATGCGCTACCCTGTTTCCCTGAAAATAAGACATACCTATAAAATAAGCTGTAGCAGAATTTCTAAGCATTGGCACAAAATAAGCCATATCCCGAAAATAAGACATAGTGGTAGGTGTGGCTAAGTGTACCAGCGCAGAGCGGTAAAGACAGGCAGCCCTTCTCATCTGCCCCATCATTACAGTAGTTATCTCGGAGGGGACCGGAGAAGTTCCGTCAGCCCCATCAATAAGGTTGGCTGCCCCTGTCAGGTCCCGGTCCTTCTGTTCGCGCTGCCAGCTGCGGTATAGAGGGAGACAGAGTGTGAAAGTAAAAGTCTCAGAGAAGTGAGGAACAGAAAGTTCTGCTTTGTGGGTCCTCAGGGGGAAGCATAAAGCTGTGGCTGCCATTTTACTCAGCACTGTGGGTCTCTCTTACCCAGCACCAACCAGCAACAGTCTGTCGGTCTCTATATTGTTGTAACATACTAAATAAAAGAAGACATCCCCTGAAAATAAGCCATAGTGGGTTTTCTTGAGGAAAAATAAATATAAGACAGAATATTTTTAAAAACACAATTTGTGATTTATAGTGTATACAACCACTGGCAAAAATTATGGAATCACCACACGACGAGGATGTTCACCCAGATTTTTACTTCCTAGCAAAAACACACATTTCAGATAAGATATAAAAATTTTTGCTTAATAACAGAACATTCTTATTTTTTGGCCCTTTAAAATGCCAGCTTTTTTTTATACATATTGTAAGCATTTCAAGAGGTATTTTAGTGCAACTTTTTACTTAGTAGTACTACCATTTTTCCTTTTTTTTTTTTTTTTTTACATCCTTTATGACCAGAGTATTCTGCATTAATAAGTGGCACTGACGTCAACACACTACGAAACAAAATAAACTGTATGTAATGCATTTTATATTTTAATACAAACTTCAAAGTAATGTCCAGCCACCGCAAGATACAACAAAAATGCCACGTGCGAAGCCAGCCTTAAAACCTAAAATTGGAATGCAGTCTAAAACGAAAAGTGCTTACATATTTAACTGAGCTGTGGAACTCGGCTAATTGTAAGAAACCATGGCCCCAATAACAGAGTTGTCAATGGAATCTATTTTCTGCAGCGGAGATTCCACTGCCAAAAATTTGCCATGGACAGCCCGCCCATTTCAAACTCGCAGCGGGAAACACGCTGAGAGTTTGAAAGAAAATGCACTGTAAAAGCACCCTTAGAATGCAAATTCTACATGGAGTGTGGCACATGATATTAGTTGTTCCCATTTAGTTCTGTGTAAAATCTGGAGCGAGTATGACCACAATGGGGAGGTTATAACAGTAAAACATACTGCTAGACCAAGTAAGATGTTTAAGTGTCATTAAAGAAAATTCTAAACAATACTAACCTATCTTGAAACTAGAAAATGAACAACAAAATAAGCATAAAAAAAGGATGGAAATAGTCAATGTTTATATAAGAACTTTAAGAAATTGGCTAAATGAAATAAGATTTAAATTTAGAAAAGCCAAAATGCAGCACTAACACCTCCTCTTCATCCACCCATAGCCTTCTTCAACCATACTATGTCCTCTAAACAGAATAAAACTAGGTTATAGTGGGCTAAAGAGAAGCAATGTGTAGAGGATTGGATGGAAGTGATATTCATCTGCATCTGCCAATGCAGATCTGTAGTGGCCAGAGGGAAGATGCTGGGACTTGTATCTGATGCTATTCAAGTGAAATATATATAAAAATCTTTCTTGAAGAAAACAATCGGATTTCTCACTAATTTAATATACAGATTATATTTGAGTTGAATGACCAGGGCAGATGGTCACTTTTTTCATTCTATTGAATTGGTTTGGTGATGGTAAAGTCATTTTTCAGAATGATAATGCATCTTGCCACAGACTTGACCATAAATAGTCCACATCTTTAAGGAATACTGTAATGGATGGGGATAAGTTATATTCCACTACAGTATTCCATTAAGATGTGGACTGGGGCCGTGGCAGTCCGCAGAATGGGGCTCCATACCATCTACTGCCCTTCCGTTCCATCTGTATAGCCACTGTCATTATTGTTGAATAGAGCACAGCATTGAAGTCATGGTGAGTGATCCGCTCTGTTCTTTATTGTGAATCTGAATGATCGTCTAGCTATATCTGTTAGTGTGAGCACCACTAATGCACCGGCTGATGCTAATAAGCGCTCAATCCACGGACAGCACTATATATTCTACTAGTCATCCTAAAGCAGTGCCAGGTGTGCTACTTCTCTGTGTCTTTGAATATGTCATAATGGAGGCCTACTATGGAGCAGAGGCACAGTAAGGGAGTATACTTATGAAGCAGGGGTACTGTATGGTGGGGCACAAGTACATAGCAAAGGTCCATTAGGTCTACACTTTTTGGGGGTACAGTATGGTGGGTGCCTTATTATGAAGCAGAGCACAGTTTGGGGACCTATCTATGAAGCAGGGCACAGGTTGGGAGCCTATGTATTATGCAGGACACAGTATGAGGGCCTAAGAAGTGGGGGAACAGATTGGTTGGTGCCCAATTAGTAATCAGTGCACAGTATAGGAGCCTATCTGTGAACATCAGCATAAATTATTTTAGGAACTTGCAAAAAGTCAGGGATTTTGTAGGATTATAGTCAGGTGTTGATAAGCCAATTATACAAATAAGTCATAATGATCATCATTTTCATATGGAGGTTGAAGAACAGTCATTTACTGAAACATACATAGCTGTGTAGTACATGTAGGTGTATCAGCAAGCCTCTTCCAGGCAAATGTTGATGACTTTAGACGCAGTGGTTGGCCAAGGAAACCAAGAATGCATCATGCTTACTTCCCATCAAAATCAGAAGATGTCCAGCAGCACCATTAGCTCAGAACAGGCAAAAACCAGTGGGACCCAGGTATCTCCATTTACTGTTCGGAGGTGTCTGGACAAAAGTTTTGCTCATGGAAGAATTACATCCAAAAAGCTGTTTGTTCAGCTTAAAAACTAGTCTAAGGAACTCAACTATGCATAAAGACATAGGAACTGAGGTACAGAAAAATGGCAGCAAATGCTCTCGACTGGTGAGCCAAAGTTTTAAATATTTAGCAGTAACAGAAGGCAGCTTGTTAGCAGAAGAGTTGGAGAACGGTACAATAATTAATATCCGCCAAGAAGCATGGTGGAGGTTTCTTGTGATTTTTGGGTTGTATTTCAGCAAATAGAGTTGGGGATTTGGCTAGGATTAAAGGGGTACTCCGGTGAACAATATTTTTTTAATCAACTGGTGCAAAAAATGTAAGCAGATTTGTAAATTACCTCCATTTAAAAATCTCAATCCTTCCAGTACTTATCAGCTGCTGTATGCTCCACAGGAAGTTCTTTTCTGTCTGACCACAGTGCTCTCTGCTGACACCTCTGTCCATATCAGGAACTTTCCAGAGCAGGAGCAAATCCCCATAGCAAACCTATAGTGCTCCGGACAGTTACTGACACGGACAGAGGTGTCAGCAGAGAGCACTGTGGTCAGACAGAAAAGAAATTCAATAAGAAAAGAACTTCCTCTGCCGCATACAGCAGCTGATAAGTACTAGAAGGATTAAGATTTTTAAATAGAAGTCACTTATAATCTTTCTGGCAACAGTTGATTTAAAAAAATAGTTTTCCACTGGAGTACCCCTTTTATGGTGTCCTCAATGCTAAGAAATACAGACATTTCCACCTGATTGGCACCAGATTTATTCTGCAATAAGACAACAATCTCAAACACACACCCAATATCATTAAGAACTATCTTCCAGTAAAGAGGAACACGGAGTCCTGGAAGTGATGATATGGCCCCCACAGAGTCCTGATTTCAACATCATTGAGTCTGTCTGGGATTACATTAAGACAAAAGAATTTGCGCAAGCCTACATCCACAGAAGACCTGTTAGTTCTCCAAGATGTCTGGAACAAACTCCCTGCCGAGTTTATTCAAAAACTGCATGCAAGTGTATCTGGAAGAATTGATGCTTTTTTGAAGGAAAAAGGTGGACACACCAAACATTGATTTGATTTATATTTCTCTCCTGTTCATTCACTTAGCATTTTGGTAATTGATAACAAATGAACCATTAACGCTTCTATTTTTAAAAGCATCCCTACTTTGCTGCAATGTTTACACATTACTGTATATATGAAATATATATTAATTGCGAGGGGGGGGGTATAGGGTATCCTTTAAACTAATAATACTTATGTGGGAAGGGGGGGGGGGGGCATCAGGGTGGATGCCAAAAATGGTTTCTTCTGGTTTACCTGTGGTACTCCAGTCTGACACTAAGTCGATTTTGCTGCCTGAACCACAGGCAGTGCTAAGTTACAAAAGGCTAGATCCTCACAAATGCGTAAGCTTTACTCTAAAAATGCTGCAGCATTTCTGCTGTGTAATCTGCCCTATTTGCTAAGACCTCAAGTTCCCCTATTTCGCTTATGGCAGTTCTGGCATTTGTGAATATACACTTAGGCCTCCTTTACATTTGTCCGTCATCTTTTCCCTCTAATCTCTTTCATTTAAATGGGACAGTTCACATTCATCCAGTGTCTCAGTTTGGACGCCAAATGATTGGATTTTCCGGACCGGCACCAGACAGGTGAATGCATCTTGCTGCGTTCCCCCTTTCACAAACATTGGCGCCAGATGCTATACACCTCCTGACAACTGATGTACATTCCATCAGTTGTGGCATCAGTTGTGTCAAAATTTAGTCTGGGTTTAGGTATGCCGGACTCCGGACTATGTAATCCTAGCCTTTGAGTTGCCATCAAATTTTTCGCAATCAGTTTTATAGATGCAATTTCTAGAACTTTTGTAGGCACATTTATCATCAATATCGGTTATTATCATCTTATTAATGTCAATAGCCAAATTACATATAAAGAAACAAACAAATGAGTTTCAACAACAACAGTACAATAGAAAAGATCACATGTGAAGTAGACAAAATACATTTTGGTAAAATTGCTTTTCCCTAAACAAAATTCAATGTCTCAGTAACATAGGGGGAAGGACAATGATGCCTGGAATAATAGGACACAACCTTCTTCTTTGGTGCAGTGACTTTAATTTCAGTGATTTGGAATCTGTAACACAGCCCCTGACCCTGTTATCTTCTGAAATGTCTTAATGACGTGTAAGGAGATTGTTTAAAAAGGAATTCTCCTTTAATCTCAGCCTCTTGTGTTCTATCTAGACTACCTGGCTCCGATGTTTTGCAAAGTTTTTCTAGTTCCTATGGCACTACCCTAAGGTTTACCTTGTTATACTGTACCTGGTGTAGATGAATAGTTCTGATTTGAACATGTTGAATACTCAGACAGTTTTATAGCAAATATTATTCTTGAAGAATTTCCTATTTTACATCCAAATATTTTATGGTACAGGTCACGGGATGTATTTTCAAAAGATTGAAAGATATGCCTTTGTGAGCCTGCCAGCTTTGCCCTTGCATTGTTATGCAAATGAACGTCATGTTATCGGTCTGGTTTCACATGGTTTAGGTTTTTAAGACAATATCTAATTGGTAAAATAATGGGTTCCTGTAAGAACATTTGGCAAAATGATTGATTCAAGAGCTTCCTTAATAAAGTAATCAGACCTGACGAATCTTGTCATGTGGTGGTCAGGACCACACTGCAGGCACTAGCATTAACTATTTCAATGGAGATCCAGCCAAACTGTACTTGGGCCCTATAAGCTGTAAGTAATGTGTGCAAGGGCTCATTGCATGTGTCTCATACAATGTGATACAATAGATAGATAGATAGATAGATGATAAATAGATATAGATATGAGATAGATAAACAGATAGATAGAAGATAGATGATAAATAGATAGATAAATAGATAGATTAAATAGATAGATAAATACATCGATAGAATCTGTAGATAGATAGATAGATAGATTAATAGATAGATAGATAGATAAAAACTGTAGATAACTAGATCAATAGATGATAGTTGGAAGATAGATAGATATTAGTCAGTTAGATAGATGATAGATACAGAGATAAATAAAAAGATTGATAGATAATAACTAAATCAATGATAGATAACAGACAAATGTGAGAAAGATAGATCAATGGATAGTCAGATAGATAGATAGATAAGATAAATACTAAATAGATGATACATTGATTGATAAAAATAACGAAAGATGGATATGATAGATATAAGACAGATAGATAGCTACATAGATAGATAGATAGATAGATATGTGATAGATAGGACAGAAACTGTAAATAACTAGATCGGTAGATACTTATTTTTTTTATTGTTTTTTATGTTTTTGTTTTTATTGTTAAGTATATGTAATATGAAAGACTTTACCACATACAAGACAATTCATCCTATGCTTAGTTGTGTCCATAGTTAATCATTTGGTAAAGATGAGGATACACAATAAGACATGTGAGGGGCCTAGAACTGCAGAACAGCATTCATCTCCTACGCCAGCACCTCATGCTACCAAAAGGCCATACTGAAGACAACAGCATCATAACTGAGGTATATGGGTACATTTTCCCTAAAAAAAACAAGACTGCAGCAAAGAATCCCAATATATAAACTAATTTTCTCCCTGTGAACATATAGCTGACATGTCTGCATTGACTGCACTCTTTGCGGCTATTGAGGTGGCCACTGGCTGCCACTCCCACCCACTCCCTTGCAACATGCTACCTACGGTAATACCATGACCTGACACATCCTACAATGCATTTTCTAGCCACCTTATTAATTCCCCTTTTCCTTTTTACTTTGATCGCACTCAATAACAAGTATTTTGTTTGTTTTTTGCCTATTATGATGAACAATGTATCATTTGCACACATGATGTAATAAATGGCAGCGTGCTGCTAAAGCCAGACATGAGCAATACCTAGACACGTTTTACCTTTTGGCTGGTCTTCAGGTCAATATATTCCCAGCTGAAAATAGCCATGAAATTCTACACCTGAGCCAAGAAATATACCAGATGTACATGTCACTTACCGGCAGCTGTGGCCAGCAGCAGAGTAGAGTGTAAGCCAAGGAGGAGAAGGACCAGACTCTGATTTGGAGCCATAACCTGAGTTATTCCACAGATATGGAAGATATTATGGAGACACAGTAAATATTACAGCGTATCCAAGTCTTCTGGGTGTAATCCGATTTTCCAATAACGGTACTTCTATCTGCTAATCCATAAGGGTAGAGGGCCTGGAATTGCAGGATCCTCAGTGGACTAGATCTTCTTCTCCTGCTGGAGAATGCTCATTCTGGTGGAGGCTTATCCCTGAGAAAACCAGTATGATCCCCACTCTTCTATAGCATCCTAATAAACTTATTACACGGTCCTAGTAATGACATATCCAAATAAGAAAATCACCAATGGGGGTCTACAGCCATGTCTTCCCCCTCGTAGGGGTAAAAATAAATACCATTCTGCCTCTATAGTAATATTTTTTATGGATTGTCCTCTCTTGAATAAAGTCTAATCTAAGATTGTTTTAAATAAATGATGTCAATATTTCAGAATTCTCAAGCAAGTCGTTTCTTTATGGATTTTTGGTTGTGCTTTATCTTATTCCTATATAAAATATGAGCCCCTTTTTCTTCTCTTTTCCACGTTACTCAGTTTTCTTCCTTCTAGCCTGTAAAAAGATTGTCTTCTTTATCCATAAATCCCATTTGTGTGATACACAGATCTTGTCCTGGGAGGGTTTTGCAGCAACTCAGATGATAAATTTGATTGTCCAGCCAAAAAACAGACCTCATCGGTTTAGGCAGCTGTGTGTCCCAAATCCAAGATATTCCCAGCTTGCTTGGAGTTATCCTCCCAAGATGAGGCCCTGCTCAGGCTGCAGTAGGATGTGTCTTGCAGTTTTCCAGCTGTATGCGAGAACAGGATCCTACAAGGAATAAGCCATCTCAGGACCCTGATACAATTAGGCAGCAGCTCCCCACTCCTCCCTTGGGGAAGCCACCTAAAGGGGTGTTCTGCTAATGTGAGAGGCTTGAGAAGGAGGGGGAGGAGGAGGGGGGCTGGAGACTGAAGTGTTGATGAGGAAGGCACCGACTCACCTCCCCTCTTTCTCTCACACATAGACCTCCTCCTCCTGCTGCTGCTGCTGCTCCTGTGTCACAGCCAGACACAAAGAGGCCTCTCACACCGCCCAGACTGAGGGAAAGGAGGAGGAGGAGGAGGGAGGCAGCCGGGGAGGGGAGGGCACAGTCCTAGGCCTCCACTTCTTTTTTTTTATAGCCCTGTTTCAATCAACTTTATTTTAAAGAGACAAAAACCAGCACAAAATATATACAGCATATGGGCTAGCAGTACTTCTCGGAGATCTTACATTCATACAATGCTCCTTTCTGCTTAACTTGAGTGATGTCACACTGCATAGGTTTTTCTAGGTTTGCATTGTAATTGTGACAACTTTTATACACCACAGTTGCAGATGGACAACTAGGTTGTATAACATTACATGCAGGAACCTCTTTTTGCATAGTTTCCACCTCTTCTGAATCCACAAGTTTCAGATTTTGGGCACTGTCCCATGAGATCTGCCACATGTCCTGAGAAGGCCTGCAGAATGAGCTGCTCCCTACATCCCGGGAACAGGTCTAGAGGAGTAATCATTTTATTGTTTTAAGGGCATCTGCGTGGGAAGGCACTGGGGGGGGGGGGGGCATCGATACTGAGTAATGGGCAATAAAGGTGGGCATCACTACTGTGTGGAGGGCATTAAGGGGATATCACTACTGTGTGGAGGGCATTAAGGGGATATCACTACTGTGTGGAGGGCATTAAGGGGGTATCACTACTGTGTGGAGGAAAGTTAGGTGATATTACTACTGTGTGGAGGGTAAAAAGGGTACATCCCTATTTGTCGAAGGCACTAAAGGGACATTACTACTGTGTTGATGGCATTTAGGTGAGATCACTAATGTGTGACGGGCATTCAGGGGCATCACTACTGTGTGGGACCATATAGTGGTTGAATGGCACAGCCTGGAGTTGGCAGCAGCATGAGGAGACCATATAGTGGCCGAATGACACAGTCAGGAGTTGGCAGCAGCAAGAGCAGATCATATAGTAGCTGAATGACACATTCTGGAGTTGGCGGCAGCATGAGGAGACCATAAAATGGCTGAATGACACAGCCTGGAGTTGGCGGCAGCATGAGGAGACCATATAGTGCCTGAATGACACATCGTGGAGGTGGCGGCAGCATGAGGAGACCATATAGTGGCTGTATGACAAAGCTTGGAGGTGGTGGCAGCATGAGGAGACCATATAGTGGATGAATGACACAGTCTGGAGTTGGCGGCAGCAAGAGCAGACCATATAGTGGCTGAATGACACAGCCTAGAGTTACAGGCAGCATGAGGAGACCATATAGTGGCTGAATGACACAGCACGGAGGTGGCAACAGCCTGATCAGACCTTAGGGCCTCACAATTGAAAAGATTAAACTTATTTTTTAACATTTAAATTGAAGATTTCAAATAGATGAACCTAAAAAGTTTTATTTAATGTACCAGCAGCATGAAGAGACCACATGGCGGTACAGTGACACAGTCTTGAGGTGGCAGAAGCATGAGGAGACCATATAGTGGCTGAATGAAACAGCCTGTAGTTGGCGGCAGCATGAGGAGATCATATAGTGGCTGAATGACACAGCCTGGAGTTGGTGGCAGCATGAGAAGACCATATAGTGGCTGAATGACAGCCTGGAGTTGGTGGCAGCATGAGGAGACAATATAGTGGCTGAATGACACAGCCTGGAGGTGGCGGAAGCATGAGGAGAACATATGGTGGCAGAATGAGACAGCCTAGAACTGGCATCAGCATGAGGAGAACATTTGGTGGCAGTATGAGACAGCCTGGAGGTGGCATCAGCAGCAGAGTTGCACACTGTCACGGGACCAACGGCCTGAGAGCGTGGAGGAGGAAGCGGTGTGACCTGTCCAAGTTGCTGTTGTGGCTGTGCAGGAACCACATTCACCCAGTGGGCCGTAAAGGACATGTATTGTCCCTGACCGTAGTTACAGCTCCAGACGTCGGCGCTGCCGTGCACTTTGGTACACACCGACAGGCTCAAGGACTGGCCCACCTTCGCTTCCAAAAAATTGTGCCGGGCTGGTACTGCCTTCTTCGCAAAGAAGTGACGGCTTTGGACTCTCCACCTCGGCTCGGCACAAGCCATCAGTTCTCCGAAAGGTGCAGAGTCCACAACTTGAAAAGGGAGGGACTGCAGCAACAGCAACTTGGACAGGAGCACGTTCAGCTTCTGCACCGTTGGATGAGTGGGCGCATACTGTTGTCTCTTGGACATGGCTTCGCCGATGGATTGCTGGCCTAATGACTGACTAAAAGTAGGAGGACCAGTTGCATCTGGAGCAACAGAAGATGGGTATGACACACAGCTCCCTTCAGCTGAGGTGGTGGAGCCTTGGCTGGCTTAAAAAGGGAGCAGCGTGCCACTGGGTGATGCAGCAGGCTGGACCACATCGGAGCCTCGGTTCTCCCATGCCGCTTTATGGTGACGCTGCATATGTTGATGCAGGGCTGTGGTGCTAACATTGGGACCCTGGCCACGCTTCATCTTCTGCACACACATCTTGCATGTGGCCAGGTTAACATCCTCCGGATGCTTGATGAAAAACTGCCACACCGCTGAGTAGCTGATTTTCCAACCAACAGTCCGCACTGATTGACTGCTACTGCCGCCGACTCCAGGAACCCCTGTTCCACTACCTCCCGGGAAGGTAGGCTGCCGCGAAGCAGGTAGTCTACCCGGGCACGTTTGGCTTCAGACTTTCCACTTCTGCCACCATGCTGACTGCCAATCATGCTACCACATTTCTGGCTCAACTGCTTCCTCACCGGTAACCTGCAACTTTCTTTTCCTGATGATGAGGAAGCCCCTTCTGCACCCTGCTCCCAAGTGCGATCAACTTCATCATCATCGAGTTGTGTCTGCACTTCACTGATGTCCTCCTCAGGTTCCTCAACTGTGTCTGCTTCAGGAGCCTGAATGCTCGCAACACCACCTCCCACTCCACTTTCCTCATCACTAATTGCTCGCCTAGCGGAGGAATCGGCGGATGTCTCCTCCACTTCTTGGCTGGGCAGTAGCTGCTGACTGTCCTCTAGATCATCCTCACTAAATAGTGGAGCTGAACCCACAGCATAAGATGCTTCTGTGGGGGAGGGAACAGCATAGGACAGAGGCAATGGGAGGACAGGGACTGCTCCCGGGCCATGCCAACTGAGTGTTGTGTCTGAGGAACCCACCGACTGTTGACTGGGGGTGTCAGATGTCACTTGCGATGAAGTGGATGACCGTGTTAACCAATCAATGACGGCAGAGGGGTTGCTGGTTGAGACGTGACCGCTAGCTTATACCGTGAGCTCAGGCCTCTCGCTCCTGCTGCCACTCACCCCTAGTCTGCTGCGCCCTCTGCCTGAATCATTTAGGCCTCTGCCCCCCCTCTGTCCATGTCCTGGCACTTCTCTGCCTGACATACTTAGTGTGTATATGAGGGGAGGACAATATGCTCCACTACACTTAAAACAGTATTTGTGTACACCAGCAGGTGTGTACTTTTGGCTGGCCTTTCACAGTATCTAGGCCCTTAAGACTTTAACAGGAACAAAATGGTACACCACTTAGATGTACACATGTGATATGCACTTATGAGGGGAGTACAATGCGCTACAGTACACTTAAAACAATATTTATCTACAACACCAGCAGGTGTGCACTTTTGGCTGGCCCTTCACAGTATCTAGGCCCTTAAGACTTTAACAGGAACACAATGGAACAGCACTTAGATGTACATGTGTGGTATGCACTTATGAGGGGAGGACAATGCGCTCCAGTCCACTTAAAACAGTATTTGTCCACAACACCAGCAGGTGTGTACTTTTGGCTGGCTTTTCACAGTATCTAGACCCTTAAGACTTTAACAAAAACATAATGGTACACCATTTAGATGTACGCACAGGTTACACTTAATAGAGGACAATACGCTTTTAGTGCTCTGCTCACCCAAACTGGCTGGCTACTATTAGCTTTTCAGTTGTTGTACACACCAGTGCTGCAGCACACAGTCGCTGTGTATTACACCCAAAATGGCACTTTCTCTCTCAATCTCTCTCTTCCCTATCAGTGCTTCTAGGCTGGATTTGGGCTTGAGGTGAATCATTACTGTAAAAAAGCTTTTCTGTGCAACACGCTGCTCTCTGTCCCTCTCTCTCTGCAATAGAACACTGATGTGACTGGGAGGTGAATAGCTGCTGTAAAAATGCTTTTCTGTACAACACACACTGCTGTCTGTCCCTCTCTCTCTGTAATAGAACACTGATGTGACTGGCCGCAAGATGGCTGCCGATTATATAGGCCTGTGACATCACAGGGGTGGCTGGCTGCTGATAGGCTGCATGCTGCTTGTGATTCAGGGACATCTTGCCAACCCTTGTTTCTACCTTCCTAGGATTCCTTGCCCCATGTCCTCACATGTGGATCCACCATTTTAGATGCCCTGGAGCCTGGACCACACTAAATGGAGTTTAATAAAGCAATTCACACAATTGAATCGTGGCGATATTCACATTCGTTACGAATCAAATTTTTCCTGAAATTCGTAATGAATTCGGATTCGTCACATTCAATTAGCTCATCCATAGCTGCAGTAGAACACTGCGATAGGGGACAGCAGGATGAGCCATTAGAAGTTAGTAAAGGTGCTTTTAAAAGGCAGAGCCAAAGATATCTGGGCAGCAAACTCTGCAGAGACAAGTCTGTGCATAAGTTTTTATAGTGGTCAGGGGGAGATAGATAGAAAAGAAAGAGTAAGAATCTACAGTTAGAGAAGACGTCCCTTAAGAGTCACTGGATTTATCTGTACTTTATACAGGCTCTGGCAGACTTTGGTGTTTATAAAGACAATCTCCATACTGCATTTCTTTCATTGTTTTTTTTCCTGTACAGTGACACCAGGCTGGATAGGATTTGTCGGGCATAGACAGGGTTATATTTTTAGTTTTTTTTAAGTTGGGCATTATGTGGCACAAATTGCCAAGTGCCATGCTAAAGGGAACTTATCGCAAGTTTAATGCTGTCTTAACTACAGGTAGCATGGAACACTAGCAGGCTCCCTTATCAAAATTAATAATGATTCATGCTGAAAAGAAGATCTGACAATCAAGGCCAGGGACCACCCCAAAAACTTGAAGCACTGCTCCCTGCTAAAGTTGTATGGCCATTCAGTGTGAACCATAGATCACTGTGATAAGGAAGCCTGGTAATAATTCTTTTAACATTCATTATCATATAATGGAGTATATTTCATCATTATTATTGTTAAATTTTATATAAAATGAAACAGCATATTTTTAACAATACATACTGTTTTATCTTAACCATGTAGGCTGTGGTACCTATTTAGTATGGGGGAACCCCTGAAAATAGAAACCACTCCTGAGGAATTACTACTCAAATTTCTAGCTCAAAGAAGTATTGTATAGCTGTTGGTAAAGCTTTTTATCATTCTAAATTTTGTCTGAGATACATTCTCTGCTTTGCTTTTAATTCATATTGTAGACCACACTGAAGGGCATCATTATGTGAGAAAATAGTTAAAATCACAAGTAAAGTAAAAAAAATTTGAAAGATCAGGCACTCTTATACCAGATGATACATGGTACATATCCAACTCAGTAGAGGATGATCCTGCCGATGGATGATGAGGGTGCTACTGCCCCCCCCCCCCCGGCAGTAGCACCCCATCATCCATCGGCAGGATCATCCTCCTGGCAGTAGCACCCTCATCATCCACCATCAGGATCTGCTGATGGAGGTGCTACTTCTGGGCTGGGGGGGAGTGTTGCTGGTGGATGATGAGGATGCTTTCCCACATTAGGTAGCAGGTTTCCCCCATTAGGTAGCATAGATTCCCCACATTAGGTAGCATAGATTCTCCACATTAGGTAGCATAGATTCCCCACATTAGGTAGCATAGATTCCACACATTAGGTAGCATAGTTTTCCACATTAGGTAGACAGACACACACACACACACATAGACACACTTACCTGGCAGCGCTTCTTCTCTCCGGCGGCGACCTGACAAGTGACATCACTGACGTCCTCCTGGGTGGGTTTGCGCAGGGATGTCACTAGCGCGACATCCCTCATCAGCTGTAAACGGGGTCCGGCGGTGCCGCAGAGGCAATGGGGTGGTAACGGACGGGAGCGAGCACAGTTGAAGATGAGGGGGGGGGGGGGGGTGCTAAGCAGCATGGTGTCACCCCAGCTGAAGACGGGGGTCGCTGTCGCGGTGCAGCAGTGGATGGGGGGTGACTCCGTCATGGCACCATGTGAGACCATATGCTGGTGCAGTTGGCCCTGGATTCTTCCTAATGCAAGACAATGCTAGACCTCATGTGGCTGGAGTGTGTCAGCAGTTCCTGCAAGAGGAAGGCACTGATGCTATGGACTTGCCCGCCCGTTCCCCAAATCTGAATCCGATTGAGCACATCTGGGACATGTCTCACTCCATGCACCAACTCCATGTTGCACCACAGACAGTCCAGGAGTTGGCGGATGCTTTAGTCCAGGTCTGGGAGGACATCCCTCAGGAGACCATCTGCAACCTCATCAGGAGCATGCCCAGGCATTGTAGGAAGGTCATATGGGCACGTGGAGGCCACACACACTACTCAGCCTCATTTTGACTTGTTTTAAGGATTACATCAAAGTTGGATCAGACTTTATTGTGGTTTTCCACTTTGATTTTGAGTGTGACTCCATGTTTGATTTTGAGTGTGACTCCATATCCAGACCTCCATAGGTTGATGAATTTGATTTCCATTGATAATTTTTCTGTGATTTTGTTGTCAGCACATTCAACTATGTAAAGACGAAAGTATTTCATAGGATTACTTCATTCATTCAGATCTAGGATGTGTTATCTTAGTGTTCCCTTTATTTTTTTGAACAATGTAATTGGGACTTTTTAGAGATGCCACTAATCCTTCTATGCATCTGTACTTGTATAAATGAATGTTTTCCAGGACTATTCTTCTAATGGCCTATACCAGTGATGGCGAACCTTTTTGAGTCCGAGTGCCCAAACCGTAATGCACGCCAACTTTTTTTTCCCCTCAAAGTGCCAGCACAGCAATTAAATTAGAATACTGAGGTTTAAGTTTAGAAAAAACAACTTAGGTAGGCAGTATGTTCCCCCACATTTGTAGGCAGTATGTTCCCCCACATTAGGTAGGCAGTATGGTTCCGCCACATTAGGTTGGCAGTATAGTTCCCCCACATTAGGTTGTAGTTCCCCCACATTAGGTTGGCAGTATGTTCCCCCACATTAGGTTGTAGTTCCCCCACATTAGGTTGCAGTTCCCCCACATTAGGTTGCAGCTCCCCCACATTAGGTTGCAGTTCCCCCACATTAGGTAGGCAGTATAGTTCCCCCACATTAGGTTGTAGTTCCCCCACATTAGGTAGGCAGTATGTTCCCCTACATTAGGTTGCAGTTGCCCAACATTAGGTTGAAGTTCCCCCACATTAGGTAGGCAGTATAGTTCCCCCACATTAGGTAGGCAGTATAGTTTCCCCACATTAGGTTGCAGTATGTTCCCCCACATTAGGTTGTAGTTCCCCTACATTAGGTTGCAGTTTCCCCACATTGGGTTGGCAGTATAGTTCCCCCACATTAGGTTGGCAGTATAGTTCCCCTACATTAGGTTGGCAGTATGTTCCCCCACGTTAGGTTGTAGTCCCCCCACATTAGGTGCAGTATAGTTCCCCCACAGACATACAGCCTTCAGCCATATACAGTGTATTTCTGTGTACTGCCTCACAGTGCTCCATCCACCACTCCTCTGGTCAGGGGTCCCGACCTACTGCTATGGCCTATAGGCCATAGCAGTAGGTCCCGGGACCGGAGGAGCGGTGGTCAGAGCATCGAAGCTGACGTATAGCTGGTAACTTACCATGCCGGCCAGCGTGCATGCTCTTCCTCGATGCTCCACTACTCTGTTCCTATTGGCGCACACACAGGACATCATTGACGTCCCTGCGTGCGCTACCTCCCGGCGGCCCCCCCATTTTTAAAGTTAACGCTGGGCTGCAGAAAGGTAACCGGGACATCCTTGTGTCCCGAAAAGATCTTTCGGGACACAAAAATGTCCCGGTTTGCCCCGCCTGGCGAACTTTGGCTGTGTGCCCACAGAGGGGGCTCGGCGTGCCACCTGTGGCACGCATGCCATAGGTTCGCCATCACTGGCCTATACTATCCATCAGAGCAAATTTGTTTATGTAATTTGTTTATCTAGATATAAGGCTGTTACTTGTAATGCAGCTCACCTCTTACAGGGGTGTCTGTTTTTGAGACTAGCTGCAGCTCAAGCTCCTCCTGTCCTCGGCTAAGGCTTCGCTCATTGCCATGACAACGCCTGGACCTATCAGGAGTAGATGACAAGCCAACTGTAATTGGTCACACTGTCCAAACCTTCCTGATGTGAGCTACTTAAAGGAGTACTGCAGCCATAGACAACTTATAAGTGTCTGATCGCAGGGGGTCCGACTGCTGGGACCCCTGCGATCTCCCATACGGGGACCTGACACTTTCACAGCTCTGCGTGACTATTGCCATGGGTAAGCTCAGGGTTGCACATATCCCTACCCAACTTCACATCAGTCCTTCTTCCTAAGGATAAGCTATCAATCTAGTTAGTCTTGGGAAAAACACTTTAGGGTGGTTTCATTGTCTTTTGGGGAAAAATGCTACTGTAGTACTTAAGTTTATGAAAAAAAGACATGGCCGCACATCCACACATTGTAGTTAGTATACATTTTGATCATTGTATACAAGCCCACTCACCATGTCATGGTCACCTGATTTAAGGTGCAATTGTCACCAAGAACATGCTTGTGAAGCTGCACACACAGTGCCCTAGGGCTTCACAAGCATGTTCTTGGCATACCTTTATAAATAAGTTAGGCTGTGTTATACTTACCAAAAAACAACTTTATAATTCCTCCAGGAGTCAGGCCAGCAGTCAGAGGAGCCTGGGGTCCGCTTTGCTCTGGGGCCATGCATTTGATAAACACACAGGGCTTGCCTGCCTTTGGCGGCCCTGTGTAACTCTGCTGGGTGCATCGGCTGTGAATTAACTGTGCAACATAAGCCGGGCTCTGCCTCTCTGATTGATGGCTTGACTCCCTGAGAGATTTTGAAGTTATTTTTTTGTTAAAGGAATTTTGTATTGAAATATAACTTATCCCTATCCAAAGGATGCTGGAAGGGGGGGGGGGGGTGTCGACCCAGTACAGAGTGGCGGCCGACACGCCCCCTCCTTGTATCCCATAGAGATACATAGAGAGGGCGTGTCAGCCACAGCTTCCTGCGGGAGTCAGAACAGCCACTTCCGGCAGACTCCTTTGGATAGGGGATAAATTATATTTCACTGCACTATTCCTTTAAGTATAAAACAACCTAATTTATTTTTAAAGGTATGCCGAGAGTTTGCTTGTAAAGCCCTACACTGTGTGTGCAGCTTCACAAGCATATTCTTGGTGACAGTTATGCTTTAAGTGTGTCCATAACTAAAAATAACATGGCACTGGGTGAAGACCACCACTGCTACAACAACAGTGTTCATAGGGCAAATGATCCACTGGACCGTAACCTCATTGCTGCCATACCTAGCCCCAGTCTCTGGGCCAAGCTGTCCCACAAAGTGCCACAGTAATAATGGCTGCCGCACAGCACCACACCAGTGTGAACAGATCACCTACCATATGCTCTCAGTGTGAATACATTAGCAAGTTCACCTACCAAGGTAAACCAGGTGATCTGTGTGATGGTCATTGTTCATGTGGCACTGTGTCTGTGGGGTGGCTTGCCACAGAGCCAGGGGGTGGGGAGCATGGCCCAGTGCCAATCCATTAGTATACCTGCCGAAGACCTGCCGAAGATCATGGTTCAATGCATTGTTCTACCAATAAACTACATCCTTTTACTTTACCAACATTGAGGAGAAGCGCCACCTAATAAGCATCAATATTGAGGCTCTTTATAGCTCGATTTTACATGAAAAAGGCCTGATAGCAGTAGAGCACAACTTAACATCTCGAGTAAATTTTTTCCAAGCACATAATGATTTTGTCATCAAACTTGAATATATCTTGACCCACAATGTCTTTACTTTCAATGGGAAGATCTATCACCAGCTCAGGGGGACCACAATGGGGAGCACTTGTGCCCCCAGGTATGCAAATCTCCTCCTGGGCTGGTGGGAAGACACCGTGGTCTTCCCACTGAACAATAACTGGACGTCTAACATCTTGATGTGGGCAAGATATATCGATGACATTTTTGTGCTTTGGTCTGGGAATCGAAAGGAGTTTCTTGATTTTATGAAGTTTTTAAACTCCAACCAACTTGGTCTGAGATTTACGTACGAGATTGGCCAGAATTCACTTCCTTTCCTCGATATCCTTATACAGAAAAGTGAAGGCAGTTGTTTGTCGACCACTCTATATCATAAAGCTACAGCAATAAATAGTTTGCTACATTGGCACCCCCTGGCACTGAGAAGAGGTATTCCTAAGGCACAGTACCTCCGTGTATGTAAAAACTGTTCCTCGGAAGTGGAGTTCTACAGTTAGGCCAAGAAACAACAAAGCAGGTTTCGACAACAGGGTTATCCTGACCGATTTTTTAAACCTGCTTTTGCGTATGCATGAGACCAGACCAGAAATTATCTAATAATACCATGATCAAGGGGCTCAGGATGACACTTTCACCTGGATTATCGCCACTTATGATGATCAATCAGCAGAGATTTATAATATCTTAAAAAAATACTGGTCTCTACTACAATCAGATTCCGATTTGGATAGGGTGGTTTCCACACGTCCCATAATTACCTATCAAAAAGGCCGAAGCCTTCAGTACCGTTTGATACACAACCACTACAATCGATCCACACCTCGGTCATCATGGCTTCAAAGCCTCATATGTGGGAATAAGCTAAAAACAAAAAGCAGTACAAGTTCAGCAACAGGAGCATTATCCACCATTAGGGACTTTGGAAACTGTCAGTCCAAGTGGTTATCCAATGTAGTTGTCGCCTGGACTACATTGGCAAAACCATAGTTTCACAGATGGATCTGGGAACACCTGAACGATGTTAAACACGAACGCACCACCCCCATAGCAAGACATGTACATGATGTCCATCAAGGCGATCCTCAACATCTAAAATTTTCTACAATTGCAATTGTACGTCCATCCAATAGAGGGGGCGACTATGACAAACAACTCCTTCGTTTAAATCTGTGGCCCTGCGGTGTCTCAATGAGGTCCTTTTCTTTTCTAGCTTTATTTAACCTGTTCAGGACGTGGGGCATATGCATACGCCCTGTATCCCGAGTCCTTAAGGACGTAGGGCGTATGCATACGCCCGTGGGAATTCCGGTCCCCGCCGCTAGCCAGTTGGGGGCCGGACCGGGATGCCTGCTGGAATCATTCAGCAGGCATCCCGGCACATCGCCGAGTGGGGTCCTGTCCCCCATGTCGGCGATCGCAGAAAATCGCATGTCAATTCAGACATGCGATTTTCTGCTATTCCGGGCTGATCGGGTCTCTGGTGACCCCATCACCCGGAAAATAGGGATGATCGGAGTTGTCAGTGACACCCCCGATCATCCTGCAGGATAGGAGCGAGGTCACAGTGCTGCGATCTCCTCCTATCCCCTGCCATTAGTCAGAACTGAGTTCTGACCAATGGCAGCGCAGGACATGGGGTTGCTATGGAAAACCCCCGTTCTGGGGGCTATCTGGGCATGCTGGGAGTTGTAGTTTTGCAACATCTGGAGGGTCACAGTTTGGAGACCACTGTTACAGTGGTGCCCATACGGTAGCCCTCCAGATGTTGCCAAACTACAACTCTCAGCATGCTTCGACTGCCCAGGCATGCTAGGAGTTGTAGTTCTGTAACATATGTCCCTTCAGATTTTGCAATTTTCATGACATTTTTGAAAATTGCTGCTCTACTTTGAAGCCCTCTAATTTTTTCAAAAAGTAAAAATATGTCCATTTTATGATGCCAACATAAAGTGGACATATTGTATTTGTGAAGAAAAATAAAATTTATTTGGAATATCCATTTTCCTTACAAGTAGAGAGCTTCAAAGTTAGAAAAATGCTAAATGTTCATGAAATTTTGGGATTTTTAACCAAAAAAGGATGCAAGTAACGCCGAAAATTTACCACCAAAATAAAGTAGAATATGTCACGAAAAACAATCTCAGAATCAGAATATTCGGTAAAAGCGTTTTAGAGTTATTAATGTGTAAAGTGACGGTGGTCAGAATTGCGAAAAAGGGCTCAGTCCTTAAGGTGAAAAAGGGCTGCAACCTTAAGGGGTTAAGCACTCAGTACTTAGGTCTATAACCATCTAGCTGTTACATCGCAATAAAATGACACTTTAACACGCCTTTGGCATAAGGGTGGTTAATAGTCCCTCTATTCCAGCCATGGTCTATCAGCACTGAATGTGCACGTCTAATTAATGATTGCTTTAACCTATCAGGGTTAAGAGAATATATTTGTGGTGGGTGACCACTATCAATATCAGGTGCCATCCTCATTTTCTCCTTTTTTCTTTTATTCAGTTTTAGTTACTTACCTTGTGTATTGCTTTACTCGGAGTCTCGTAACCAATCCCTATAGTACTGATTATTATGATCTCAAATCTATGTTTATAACTTCGGACAAAGTATACATGTCCCGCAATTAAATACTGACCCACTGATCCTGCCAGTGGTCTTTATTTTATCTCCTTCCATTTTTTGTTGGGGATAATAGGGAGAGAGCGCAATTCCTTATCAATATTAACACACAGTGTGCTTGCGCAAAAGATCTTGATGAATGCAGCACCTGCTGTGGCCGCGTCATCAGTAGTCCATGGTAACTATGGGCGGTACATTCATTCACCTGCGTCACATGACGGGAGAGAATCCTTACTACCTGAGTCAGCTGATCTGCCATTTCATGTCACTGGACACGTGATGAACCACGTGATTCAAAGCTAAACTCAGATGGAAGTGATGCACCTCCCTTATCACCTGATCGGACATAGGTTGGAATAAAGGATTTCCTATGTTACATGATCGGATGTGACACAACCCAGCGGCTCACTTCGGGAGGATTGCACCTCTGCCGATTGCATATGGTGACGATGTGGTAGGCCATTGGACAAACCATCTATCGATTACAGGTAATGAACCACTTGGTTGGCTAACTCATTTAGATTCACCATTTATAAAAAAGGAGATTAGCCTCTTTCATTATGGCTGCGGGACATCCAATGTACGCTTCAGTTCGAGACCGACCATCATCCTCATGAACATGACCATAAGATCATTAATGCCCCCCATCGTCACCCAGTTGAGTGGGGCCAGAAACACGTCAAATCACTTTGCACGTTCCTGATAAATGACAAAACATCTACCATGGTCTACAGTATTTCTATATTGTAATTTATCAGGACAGTTCTTGCATGCGCTACACCTCAGTCCTAAGATTACCCAGTGGGACATCTTTTGTAAATCCTTTGCATGTTCCAGTTGAGTTATAGTGACAGTATTCGTTTAGGGCAACATGGCAAAAGTGGGTTGCACAGTCAAAGATCGCCATGTTGTACTCCTTGAATTGTGCTGAATCTAAGCTAAGTAAATGTGGTCACATGAAGAGAAATTCATCACAAATCAGTTCTCGCTCTTTAGGTGGTTTCTTAAACCCTTAAAACGGCATCATAAAATGTATGGCTTTCTGTGACCCTGTGGTTTCTTGTGACCATACATTTTATGATGCCGTTTTGCTCTGGATTTCTCTACGTGTGTCTTTACAAGTTGCTGTTGCTCCACAGCTGTCCGTGCATTTCGTTCTTGCAAAGGGGGGAGCTGAGCTGATCTGCACTAAATGGGGTCACATAGCGACCCCCAAATTACCACAGCCACAAATTCATCCTGGATGGAATTATTACGTTTCTCATGTTGTAGTCACAGCCATTTGGGATTTGCAACGCAATCTCATTGGCTCACATTAGCTAAGATGCAGCACAATTCAGGGAGCGCAACATACTGATCTTTGGTCACACAATCTGGGGGCCCCATTTTTTATTTTTGCCCAGGGCCACACACAGTTTAAAACCGGCCCTGCATTTGATACTTACCTGGACCGATCATAATTGTAAGTCTCCCAATTGTGGGAGCATGTGGATTGTCAGTCTCCTGATTGGAGCATATACATTTATATATCTATTTTTGTACCATTGACAAGGATGCTAAGTCACTGTGTCAATAGTAGTTGATTGACTATACCTTTGGTGACGTGAGGTTCACATCTGGTGATGAAAATATTGTGTGCTTTTTGGCAATTTTAGTGGATTCTATTAAAGGTTATTGTGGTGGCCCAGTACAGTAGTGGCCCTTCTGTACACTGTTTGGTCCATTCAGGTATACTCAGTCCCAGTCCCCTGGCACCACACTCCTCAGGACTCTCGTCACACTATCTAAAGGGTTATTAATGTGTTGTATTTAAGTGCATATGTCTTTAAGTCCTGTTGCTAAGTAATGTAACCAAAGATGGTGTCAGTGACCAGGAGACTCGTGAGTGACCTATAGGACCCCTCCAAATTGCTCCTTATATACTTGGGAGGAGCTAGTACTAGTCGGATTTTGCTGATTTACAGTACAATCAAGACCGGAGAGTGTCTGGTGTCCTGAGGGAGACCAAGGCCTAACCACGCAGCCACGCTTCCATCATCAGTGAACCCCCTTCATTTGGTAAGCAATCACAGGGGAGAAGTCTAGTCAGGCATAGTCAAGTCTATCAAGTCTGCTAAAGTCAGCATGGGATTGCATAATTAAGTCCAAGTCCACTACAAGTCCCAGCGAGCCCGCAAGTCTCCTAAAGGCACTGGTCATCTCCTTGGGCCTAACTGAGCTTTAAAGACTATAACACCTGTCTGCCTCAGTAAAGCTGCCGTTGTTCCGTAACCTTGCATCGGAGTAATTATTTGACCCGTGCCTGGCCCAGGAACCAACAGCCATACCTCGGGTGGTGTAGAGGATAACCACGCTTTGGCATCACGTACACAAGGGGTTAATGCCATCTGCCCCTAGGGTAATAACACCTGCCCTTTCATTGCACCCTCACCAAAACTTTTGGCATCCTACGAACAGGATACGGGTGTGCGCCTTATGCGAAAAGTACCCACCTAGTCTGAACTGTGTCTGTACTGCCGAAAATTTGCACGCTGATACGAAAATAAATTGCGCCAGAAAGTGTACAGGACTTTGTAAGTAAAACTTATATGTTGAGAGGCGCTTGTGAAATAAAGGGGGAGGTGAAGAAACGTTTATTGTCTGCCATTATGAACCGTGTAAAAGTTGTGCTCGCCATGTGTAAGATTACATGATAAAATGCTTGCTGTACCTGAAAGGGTTAAAGATGTAGAAGAAAAACGCGCAAAAAAGTCCCCCGCTGGTCATTGTCCCACCCCTGGGCGTGGAAGTCAAGATGCAGTCTCGAATCCTATGTGGAACCAGAAAGGTCCACCCCTTGTTGCCAGGGGGGAGCGGAAGTAAGGGAGGCACCGGTGACATACTTCCTGCCGGCAGCCATATTGCCGAAGCCCACTATAAAAGGAACAGCGCCTTTGGACCTCTTCAGTCTGCAGGAAGTTAGTGAGCAGAGCAACATGGCGGAAGCACAGAAGAGCACAAGGTCTGTGAGTCCCAAGATTGCGCCCATCGCCCGCAAAGTCAAGTATTCCAAGAGCTGGCGGACCGGCTGCAGAAGATATAGATTGGGTCCGAAGAAGCCTGCCTGAAAGTGACACTGCAGGAAGATGATGGAGAGTGGCCAGCCACTCTGAAGGGTGGAACGCCTGTGTCATCCAGAGGAGCGTCCCAGGTGAGACTGTCTCCACACCACCGACCCTGGGGGTCCTGGCCTGAGATACCAACCGAGAAGTCAGATGTGAGTATTCCGGAGGAAGCCGCGTTTTCTACCCCTTCCAGCCAGTCCAGCCCAAAGTCTAACCCCAGGCCCAAATGTCCGCAGCACGCCCCAGATCACCCCCACTTCCAGAATGGGTGTTTGGTGATGAGTCACAACTTGTTAGATGCACCATATCTACTCCCTCTGCCAGGCAAGGAGCATCCCCCTGTCCCAGCAGCAGTGTCCAAGAGGGCCAGACAAGAAGCCCAGATGTCTGCATCATAGAAGAGCTGAGGCACAGAGGAGGCGGGAGTACAGCCCAAAAAAAATGCCCTACGAGGTGCGACAGACCTTACAATCTGACACTAAGAATTTGGAGCGCCTGTACATTCATATGTTGGACCACCCCAGAGCAGGAGAACCACTCCTTGAGAGGCGACGAGCCACAATAATCAAATTTGACAGAGTCCGGGGGTTCGGAACCTTAATGGACTGCTACCATGGGGGCACTGTCCTTTTGAATTGTCGGGCAGTCAAGAGAGTTATCTCCCCACACAGTTACACTCCTTAGAGAACGGGGAGATAGTGGATTACACCCCAGTCCACAGTGCAAGAGGAGAATGGGCGGCAGCGGTGACAAGACCGAGGAACCCCACACAGCTCCCCTTTGTCTGCTTCCCCTCGGAGGATTGGGAGTCGGATCCCTTTGGACTACTACCTCCACAAGTCAGAAGTCAAAGTCAAGTCAAGGAGGAAGAATTTCTGCTCGAGGTGCCTGTCATGGCACCTAAGTATTACCCCGGCTTAAATAAGAAGTCTACAGATGTGCTCAGGCCTACTCCTGGTGTTAAGGAGGTTTGGCTTACCCAACAGGCACCAACTAAAGTGCCTCAGCTTACTCTTGCTGAGGAGGAGGTGTGGCTGGCTCAACAGGCACCAACACTTTGTCCCCCAGTGGCGCAAGCTGCTGTGGTACAGATGGTGGTAATAGTGAGCCCCACCATCACTAATTTGAAGCTTTCCCAAGTGTCTTAGAAAACACGATTTAATCCCTTGGAGGGGGCACAGTCCCGTGGTCCCCGCTACATGTCCCAACCTAGAAAGCATCCTGACAGGCGAGGTTGGGATGGAAAATTTCCAGGATGAGCTCACATGTGTTAATCTTGTTTCTTGTCATTATCACTAAGTCGTGAGACTGACAATTGTTTTGTGGGAGTACCACTACTGTTTTACAGGTTCAACGTAACGTTCAAGAAATGCACCAGGCGGACTAACCAAGAACTACTTGTAACCATTCTGCATAAGTTTATGTGCCTGGCGCAAGCCATGATCCTTTACTACAGACTCTTGGGTACCATAACTGTAGGTACTATTGGTACTATCATTTACCTGCCAAAAGTAATACAGTGTTTACTGTTTTTGCACAAGTATATGCAATCCTAAGTATTATTCTGAAGTTGATTCACTGGAACACCTTATAATAAAGTGTATATAGAATGTTTGCACATGTCTATAGTGTCTAATGTTCTTGCTAGCTATGGTGGTTATACAGGAGGTATCCTGAGCCTATCAGGAAAAGCATATCTCCTTACCTCATTGCCATAGAATGCATGTTAGTGTGTATAGCGTTTATGTAGTCAAAAACATGCTATTATTGTCTAGTCATTAGAAAGTATATAGTTTCATTTACAGAAAAGTCAGTAAAAATACAAAATAGTCAGTAATGTACATACTATATTTTGTGTACATAAAATGTTCATATGTCATATTCAGTCAGGACTGTAGCCATATAGTCAATGTATATTCAGTCCACAAAATGTGTCATGTCTAATCTCTATTATTTCCTATCCACTGCGCACAGGGTTCTCTTGTGACTAGAGAGATTACCTGAAAGTGTAAGTAACACATAAAAGTGGCAGAGCTATTGTGTACATATATTTTGTTGTCATGTATTGTGAAAAAGTAAATATAACTTCTATTCCATTATTATGGGGAGAAGTAGCATTTGCCAATGGGCCCCGTTAGCACAGGCATCAGAGTTGAAAGCTTCAGTAGTAAAGCAGTCGTAAGGTGAAAAAGAACCCTCCTAGCGAAGTGTCTGGTTTCCTCCAGGTTGAGTACCCCTTTTTGCACATGAGCGTGTAAGGACATTGCATGAAATGCCACATGGACTCTTTCCCCAGTTCACCAGCCCTGTGCAGGACATTCACTAAAAATGCCCCAGGAACTGTTTACTCTTGTTTTGGGCCAGTGGCCTAGTCCCTCACCCATCTTCAAGGACTTTACACCAAGGACGGCTTCATTTAAGAGGGGGAATTTGTGGTGGCCCAGTACAGAATAGCTATAGCACCCCTCCAAATTGCTCCCTTATATACTTGGGAGGAGCTAGTTCTAGTCAGATTCTGCTTAGCTACAGTACAGTCAAGATTTGAGGGTGTCTGGTGTCCTGAGGGAGACTAAGGCCTAACTACGCAGCCATGCTTCCATCATCAATGAACCCCCTTCAGGTGAAAGTCAAAACCTTGTAAGCAACCACAGGGGAGAAGTCTAGTCAGTCAAGTTTATCAAGTCTGCTAAAGTCAACGTGGGATTGCATAATTAAGTCCAAGTCCACTACAAGTCCCAGCGAGCCCACAAGTCTCCTAAAGTCACTCCTTGGGCCTAACTGAGCTGTAAAGACTATAACACCTGTCTGCCCCAGTAAAGCTGCAGTTGTTCTGTAACCTTGCATCGGAGTGATTATTTGCCCTGTGCCTGGCCCAGGAACTAGCGGCCATACCTCGGGTGGTGTAGAAGATAACCACGCCCTGGTGTCATGAACCCAAGGGATTAATGCCATCTGCCCCTAGGGTAATAACATCTGCCCTTTCATCGCACCCTCACCACATTATGTTTTAGTGTTTTTCTGTGATTGGGTATACCATATACTGACCTGAAGTGCACTAAAATAGTCCATGTGCATGCCATGGATACTCTGCCATTTGCATGTGGTCTATGGAATGTTTCTGATGTGGACATTCCCTTAGCCTGACTCACATATAGGGGGTGTGAGCACTAAAAGTACCTAGGAAAGCACTATCACTAAATAGGCCCCTGGTTGCGTGGAATAGAGACAGCCAGACACCCACAATATACGATCAAAAAATAAAAATTTTATTTTAGGGTTTTTACTATCACCCACAAAAAAAACCACATAGACATAGAGTGGAAAAAGACACTTGGTCTGAGTCTAAACACTCCCTAGGAAACATATATATATTTTTAAATAATAGATAAACAGTTATTTAATATATAGCAGATTATATGGGGATCACAAGTTCCTTTTCTGTACAAAGAGGCATGTAAAAGTGTTCAACTAATAATAAATGTTCAGCTACAGTTTGTTAATTAATGTCGCCATCTACTGGCAGGCTGCTTCATAACAATATTCATTGTCTAAGGCAGTGTTTCCCAACCCAGTCCTCTAGGCACACCAACAGTCCAGGATTTAAATTTTTCCCTGTTCTATTCCAATGGAGTAACTGAAAAAACCCGGAATGTTGGTGTGCCTTGAGGACTGGGTTGGGAAACACTGGTCTAAGGTACCATGAATTAGGAATAAAAAGTAACAATGTTACTGCTATTTATGCCTTCCCTTATCATTCTTAACAGCACTGTAGATTTTAGTTTTGTTTGCCTTTTACCGGCTAGGACAAACGAAATATACAGAGTGGTTAATAACTGAATGATTGACTTACTGCCCCCTATGAAATTCCTTTGTTCAGATATAATGATCTTCCCTGTGCAGTTTCCCTGTTTCTTTGAATATCCTTAGTGTATGCTTGGTGCAGACATTTTTAGCTGCCTATGTAATCCTGTGCTGGTAGGCACATTTAGAATGACTTGGCTCAGCTTTATGGGTGATGCAGTATGGTGTATATATGGCCTTGCTCTATCCCAGCGTTCTGTGTTGATTCCCCTGTTAAAGAGGAATTTTTTTTATTTGACTATGCTACAGGGGCTGTAAAGTTAGTGTAGTTCATAATATAGTGTCTGTACCTGTGTGTGATGGTTTTCTCACAATTCTTATGTGATTTTCACCCCAATATTTATTTTTAACAGCAAACAAAATGACTGTTGTTTCAGATTTTTCCCAGGTTGCAATGCGGCCAAGACCTGACATCACTAGTCAGCTGATGACAGGGAGCCTGTCTGCTTCAATGGGTGGAGGGATCGCTTGGTGGGAGAGAGATCATTTTACAACTAATTGTATTTTTGCAACAGCTGTAGGCACCCTGATTGAAAACCACAGGTCTTTTGAATGGATGCAGCTCATTTACAGTGGGGATCAAAAGTTTGGGCACCCAGGTAAAAATCTGTATTAATGTGCATAAAGACGCCAAGGAAAGATGGAAAAATCTCCAAAAGGCATCAAATTACAGATTAGACATTCTTATAATATGTCAACAAAAGTTAGATTTTATTTCCAACATTTACACTTTCAAAATAACAGAGAACAAAAAGATGGCGTCTAAAAAAGTTTGGGCACCCTGCAGAGTTACTATCTTGTACTGCCCCCTTTGGCAAGTATCACAGCTTGTAAATGCTTTTTGTAGCCAGCCAATAGTCTTTCAATTTTTGTTTGAGGTATCTTTGCCCATTCTTCCTTACAAAAGTCTTCCAGTTCTTTCAGATTTCTGCGCTGTCTGTCACGCACTGTTCTTTTAAGGTCTATCCATAGATTTTCAATTATGTTGAGGTCAGGAGATTTTGACGGCCATGGCAAAACCTTCAGTTTACGCCTCTTGATGTAATCCCCCGTGGATTTTGAGGTGTGTTTAGGATCATTATCCATTTGTAGAAGCCATCCTCTCTTTAACTTCAGCTTTTTCACAGATGTCATCCAAAATTTGCTGAAACTTTATTGAATCAATTTTTCCTTCTACTCGTGAGATGTTCCCTGTGCCACTTGCTGCAATACAACCCCAAAGCATGATTGATCCACCCCCAAGCTTAACATTTGGACAGAGGTTCTTTTCATTAAATTCTGTTCCCCTTCTTCTCCAAACGTACCTTTGCTCATTCTGGCCAAAAAGTTCAATTTTAACCTCATCGGTCCACAGAACTTGTATCCAAAAGGCATCAGGCTTGTCTATATGTTCATTTGCAAAGTTCAATCGCTGATTTTTGTGGTGAGGACGTAGAAGAGGTTTTCTTCTGATGACTCTTCCATGAAGACCAATTATCTCTTTATAGTGGAATAGTGTACCACAACTCCACTGTCTGACACATCTTTCTGGAGGGATTGTGCAGTCAAACGTAGGTTTTGAATTGTTTTTCTCACAATTCTGCGAGCTGTTCTGTCTGATATTTTTCTTGGTCTTCCAGATCTTGCTTTAACTTCCACTGTTCCTGATGACTGCCATTTCTTAATTACATTCCGAACAGAGGATATTGACATCTGAAAACGTTTTGCTATCTTCTTATAGCCTTCTCCAGCTTTGTGAGCATCTACTATTTTCAGTTTCAGATTTCTAGACAACTGCTTAGAAGAACCCATGGTGCTGATTGTTGGGGCAAGGTCAGATGAGTGTGGGCAATTAAAACCTTTGAGATGTACATCACCTGGTCTTCCCAGATGATGATAGAGAACAATCCATGACACTGGAAGGTCTCATCTTTGCAAAGGGGGCAGTGCATGCTATAAAGTCTGCAGGGTGCCGAAACTTTTGCAGATGCCATTTTTTTGTTTTCTGTTATTTTGAAAGTGTAAATGATGGAAATGAAATCTAACTTTTGTTGATATATTATAAGAATTTCTAATCAGTAATGTGATGCCTTTTGGAGATTTTTCCATCTTTCCTTGGCTTCTTTATGCACATTAATACAAATTTTTACCTGGGGTGCCCAAACTTTTGATCCCCACTGTATGTTTCAATGGGTGGGGTGGCTGATGTGTGGGAGGGAGGAAAATGGAATTTGTAGGGATTGTTTGTATGGGATTTGTAGGCAAAGAAGGGAACTCAAACAGTAAATACCAGTTCATAAAAAGCTAGCCACATTGTTATGGTAATCTCACAACATAGCCATTTTGCCCCAAGACAAGCGCAGATCCTTCCTAAGCATGTCCATTACTGTCTGCCAGGTACATACTAAAATCACCTTATGATGGAGAACCCCTTTAACCCTGGCTATTCTATTATGCATCGTGAGGTCTCAGCTACTGTTTCTATTATCAGAGGATCTTCCTGGCTCAAAAGTATATTGATGTATGCACATTAATGACAATTGGATTTCTATGATTCCAGGAATGTGTTATGGCACTTGTGCGAAATCAGGTAAAATGTCTAATTTTTGTGTCTTTCAGACTTTTTTTGCTGTTAATTTATTTAACATGTGTTTTTATTTGTTTTTTTTTTTACTCAGACTAGCTTCCTTCTTAAGACTAAACACTGTTTTTGAGGGAAGGAATGCTGCCAAAATATAGTTTGAAATAAACAGATGAGGAAACTGACCCTCACACAGGCTGAGAAAAGCACTTGCAGCTTCTAACATGTATTAAAATATGTAACAATTATTAAGGCATGATTGTAAAGTTAGATGAAAAATGTTTACAGTGCAGCATTGTGCACAATAATCGTTTTTCAAAGTTACTTTTATTTCAAATTTAGCATGTAAATAGCTGTACAGAGCCACTGTTGCTGGCAGGTTGTGACGTGAAATGGAACAAAAAGTGGCCTCAAAATCATGACTTCCAGGTTACACAAAAAAAAACTTAAATACTTAAATCAAAGTAAACTACCATACCAGTCTGTTTCTTAACCCCTTAAGGACACGTGCCATAAATGTAGGGCGCAGGTCATGCCAATGTCCACCATTAACCCTATAGCTACCATGATCAATGCTGATCATGGCATCTATAGGGAAACTGGAGGTTCTGGTGGTCTTATTAGACCCCCGCTGTGCATTCAGGGCAGGATGGTCGGATAAGCACAAAAGGTCGCTTGAGATCTTACCTCCAATGGCGTGCAAGATTGCAGATTCTTATGTGCAGCTTAGAATGCCAGGCTGTACAAGAAGATCACTAATAGTACTGAACAGTACATAGCAATCTGATGACTGTTAACTACTATTAATAGTTCCCTATGGTATCCTGGTACTTAAGGATTCAAGGCGTACCTGTACACCCCGACGGCTGAAGTAGCTTTGAAGCAAGTGCAGGAGCTGTGCTTGCTTCAGATCACAGACCCTAATTGCTTATGCCAGGCATTGGCGACCCTTTAGACGCCGTGATCAATGCCGATCATGGCGTCTAAAGCGAAAGAAAAAAATCTAGATATAGAAGTAATTTATAGACGTAATATATAATAAATATAGAAGTATATATAATATGTAATAAATATAGAAGTAATTTACCAATCTGTTCAAAGGACAAGTATCACGAACAAAAACGTATCCACTATCGGAAGGATAGGGGATAAGTTTCAGATCACGGGGGGTCCAAGCGCTGGGGCCCCCCTGCAATCTCCTGTTTGGAGCTCCGGCTGTCTAGCACAGGAGCATGTCCATACCACAGCCCGAAGCGAAGGCCACCATGCCCTCTCTCTATAGCACTATGGGAGAGCCGTTCGTCAATCTTTGTCTCTCCCATAGAGCTTTATGGAGTGGGTGTGGCGGCCTTCGCTTCGGGCTGTGGTATGGACATGCTCCTGTGCTAGACAGCCGGAGCTCCAAACAGGAGATTGCAGGGGGGCCCCAGCGCTTGGACCCCCCGCAATCTAAAACTCATCCCCTATCCTCGGATAAGGGATACGTTTTTCTTCATGATACTTGTCATTTAACTTTCTGGCTCCAGTTAATTTGAAAAAAATTTGTTTACCACAGGAGTACTCCTTTAATACCTGACCTGCATTATGTTATACATTGTGTCTATCTTGCTGTTGATTAATCCAGCATTAGAATCACAATGACCATTTTTTCTACTGCATTCTAGGTCATGGAGAGCTTTGTGTTACGCAGTGATGTCATTTTAGGAATACAGATAAGTATCCCTTATTTGTCTGTGCTATTGTAAGCCATTAAAGGGGTACTCCATCCTAGACATCTTATCTCCTATCCAAAGGATAGGGGATAAGATGTCTGATCTCGGTGGTCCCGCCGCTGGAGACCCCTGCAGTATTGCATGCGGCACCCACCTGTTTTTTGTCCTGAAGCGCTGAAGGGTCTGAGTCGCGACTATGTCAAGACTCTGCCCCCGTGTGACGTCACGCCAGTCCCCTCAATGCAAGTCTATGGGACGGCCCCTCCCATAGACTTGCATTGAGGGGACGGGCGTGACGTCACACGGGGGGGAGTCCTGACGTCACGTCGCGACTCAGACCCTCCAGGACAAAAAACAGGTGGGTGCCGCATGCAATACTGCGGGGGTTCCCCAGCGGCGGGACCACCGAGATCAGACATCTTATCCCCTATCCTTTGGATAGGGGATAAGATGTCTAGGGTGGGAGTACCCCTTTAAGAATGCATAAGGTCAGTAATGTTTGTGAATGCAAGTTATTGCTCCCTGTTGTCAACCATGTAGCCTGCATAAGGCCTATAATTTTGTGGATACAAGCTTTTACTCTTCATTCTCCGCCACAGCTATATAGTCTGCAGTAGGCCTGTAGTGCTTGTGAATAGAAGCCATTGCTTCCTGTTGTCAGCCATATACTGTAGTCTACATAAAGCCTGTAATGCTTGTGAATATACACTATTGCTCTCTGTTGTCAGCTATATAGACTGCTAAAGCCTGTAATGCTTGTGAATGCAAGCTATTGCTCTCTGTTGTCAGTCTGAATAGAGCCTGTAGTGCTTGTAAATGCAAGCTACTGCTGCCTGTTATCAGCCATAGTTTGCATAGAGATAGATATACAGATTATTGCTCTCTGTTATCAGCCATAGTTTGCATAGATAGATATACAGATTATTGCTCTCTGTTATCAGCCATAGTTTGCATAGAGATAGATATACAGATTATTGCTCTCTGTTGTCAGCCATAGTTTGCATAGAGATAGATATACAGATTATTGCTCTCTGTTGTCAGCCATAGTTTGCATAGAGATAGATATACAGATTATTGCTCTCTGTTATCAGCCATAGTTTGCATAGAGATAGATATACAGATTATTGCTCTCTGTTGTCAGCCATAGTTTGCATAGAGATAGATATACAGATTATTGCTCTCTGTTATCAGCCATAGTTTGCATAGAGATAGATATACAGATTATTGCTCTCTGTTATCAGCCATAGTTTGCATAGAGATAGATATATATAGATTATTGTTCTCTGTTGTCAGCCATAGTTTGCATAGAGATAGATATATATAGATTATTGCTCTCTGTTATCAGCCATAGTTTGCATAGAGATAGATATATATAGATTATTGCTCTCTGTTGTCAGCCATAGTTTACATAGAGATAGATATACAGATTATTGCTCTCTGTTATCAGCCATAGTTTGCATAGAGATAGATATACAGATTATTGCTCTCTGTTGTCAGCCATAGTTTGCATAGAGATAGATATACAGATTATTGCTCTCTGTTATCAGCCATAGTTTGCATAGAGATAGATATACAGATTATTGCTCTCTGTTATCAGCCATAGTTTGCATAGAGATAGATATATATAGATTATTGCTCTCTGTTATCAGCCATAGTTTGCATAGAGATAGATATACAGATTATTGCTCTCTGTTGTCAGCCATAGTTTGCATAGAGATAGATATACAGATTATTGCTCTCTGTTGTCAGCCATAGTTTGCATAGAGATAGATATACAGATTATTGCTCTCTGTTGTCAGCCATAGTTTGCATAGAGATAGATATACAGATTATTGCTCTCTGTTGTCAGCCATAGTTTGCATAGAGATAGATATACAGATTATTGCTCTCTGTTATCAGCCATAGTTTGCATAGAGATAGATATACAGATTATTGCTCTCTGTTGTCAGCCATAGTTTGCATAGAGATAGATATACAGATTATTGCTCTCTGTTGTCAGCCATAGTTTGCATAGAGATAGATATACAGATTATTGCTCTCTGTTGTCAGCCATAGTTTGCATAGAGATAGATATACAGATTATTGCTCTCTGTTATCAGCCATAGTTTGCATAGAGATAGATATACAGATTATTGCTCTCTGTTGTCAGCCATAGTTTGCATAGAGATAGATATACAGATTATTGCTCTCTGTTATCAGCCATAGTTTGCATAGAGATAGATATACAGATTATTGCTCTCTGTTATCAGCCATAGTTTGCATAGAGATAGATATATATAGATTATTGTTCTCTGTTGTCAGCCATAGTTTGCATAGAGATAGATATATATAGATTATTGCTCTCTGTTATCAGCCATAGTTTGCATAGAGATAGATATATATAGATTATTGCTCTCTGTTGTCAGCCATAGTTTACATAGAGATAGATATACAGATTATTGCTCTCTGTTATCAGCCATAGTTTGCATAGAGATAGATATATATAGATTATTGCTCTCTGTTATCAGCCATAGTTTGCATAGAGATAGATATACAGATTATTGCTCTCTGTTGTCAGCCATAGTTTGCATAGAGATAGATATACAGATTATTGCTCTCTGTTGTCAGCCATAGTTTGCATAGAGATAGATATACAGATTATTGCTCTCTGTTGTCAGCCATAGTTTGCATAGAGATAGATATACAGATTATTGCTCTCTGTTATCAGCCATAGTTTGCATAGAGATAGATATATACAGATTATTGCTCTCTGTTATCAGCCATAGTTTGCATAGAGATAGATATATACAGATTATTGCTCTCTGTTGTCAGCCATAGTTTGCATAGAGATAGATATACAGATTATTGCTCTCTGTTGTCAGCCATAGTTTGCATAGAGATAGATATATACAGATTATTGCTCTCTGTTGTCAGCCATAGTTTGCATAGAGATAGATATACAGATTATTGCTCTCTGTTATCAGCCATAGTTTGCATAGAGATAGATATACAGATTATTGCTCTCTGTTGTCAGCCATAGTTTGCATAGAGATAGATATACAGATTATTGCTCTCTGTTGTCAGCCATAGTTTGCATAGAGATAGATATACAGATTATTGCTCTCTGTTGTCAGCCATAGTTTGCATAGAGATAGATATACAGATTATTGCTCTCTGTTGTCAGCCATAGTTTGCATAGAGATAGATATACAGATTATTGCTCTCTGTTGTCAGCCATAGTTTGCATAGAGATAGATATACAGATTATTGTTCTCTGTTGTCAGCCATAGTTTGCATAGAGATAGATATACAGATTATTGCTCTCTGTTGTCAGCCATAGTTTGCATAGAGATAGATATACAGATTATTGCTCTCTGTTGTCAGCCATAGTTTGCATAGAGATAGATATACAGATTATTGCTCCCTGTTGTCAGCCATAGTTTGCATAGATAGATATACAGATTATTGCTCTCTGTTGTCAGCCATAGTTTGCATAGAGATAGATATACAGATTATTGCTCTCTGTTATCAGCCATAGTTTGCATAGAGATAGATATACAGATTATTGCTCTCTGTTATCAGCCATAGTTTGCATAGAGATAGATATACAGATTATTGCTCTCTGTTGTCAGCCATAGTTTGCATAGAGATAGATATACAGATTATTGCTCCCTGTTGTCAGCCATAGTTTGCATAGAGATAGATATACAGATTATTGTTCTCTGTTATCAGCCATAGTTTGCATAGAGATAGATATACAGATTATTGCTCTCTGTTATCAGCCATAGTTTGCATAGAGATAGATATACAGATTATTGTTCTCTGTTGTCAGCCATAGTTTGCATAGAGATAGATATACAGATTATTGCTCTCTGTTGTCAGCCATAGTTTGCATAGAGATAGATATATATAGATTATTGCTCTCTGTTGTCAGCTATAGTTTGCATAGATAGATATACAGATTATTGCTCTCTGTTGTCAGCCATAGTTTGCATAGAGATAGATATACAGATTATTGCTCTCTGTTGTCAGCCATAGTTTGCATAGATAGATATACAGATTATTGCTCTCTGTTGTCAGCCATAGTTTGCATAGAGATAGATATACAGATTATTGCTCTCTGTTGTCAGCCATAGTTTGCATAGAGATAGATATACAGATTATTGCTCTCTGTTATCAGCCATAGTTTGCATAGAGATAGATATACAGATTATTGCTCTCTGTTGTCAGCCATAGTTTGCATAGAGATAGATATACAGATTATTGCTCTCTGTTATCAGCCATAGTTTGCATAGAGATAGATATACAGATTATTGCTCCCTGTTGTCAGCCATAGTTTGCATAGAGATAGATATACAGATTATTGCTCTCTGTTATCAGCCATAGTTTGCATAGAGATAGATATATATAGATTATTGCTCTCTGTTGTCAGCTATAGTTTGCATAGATAGATATACAGATTATTGCTCTCTGTTATCAGCCATAGTTTGCATAGAGATAGATATACAGATTATTGCTCTCTGTTGTCAGCCATAGTTTGCATAGAGATAGATATACAGATTATTGCTCTCTGTTGTCAGCCATAGTTTGCATAGAGATAGATATACAGATTATTGTTCTCTGTTGTCAGCCATAGTTTGCATAGAGATAGATATACAGATTATTGCTCTCTGTTATCAGCCATAGTTTGCATAGAGATAGATATACAGATTATTGCTCTCTGTTATCAGCCATAGTTTGCATAGAGATAGATATACAGATTATTGCTCTCTGTTGTCAGCCATAGTTTGCATAGAGATAGATATACAGATTATTGCTCTCTGTTATCAGCCATAGTTTGCATAGAGATAGATATACAGATTATTGCTCTCTGTTATCAGCCATAGTTTGCATAGAGATAGATATATATAGATTATTGCTCTCTGTTATCAGCCATAGTTTGCATAGAGATAGATATATATAGATTATTGCTCTCTGTTGTCAGCCATAGTTTACATAGAGATAGATATACAGATTATTGCTCTCTGTTGTCAGCCATAGTTTGCATAGAGATAGATATACAGATTATTGCTCTCTGTTATCAGCCATAGTTTGCATAGAGATAGATATACAGATTATTGCTCTCTGTTATCAGCCATAGTTTGCATAGAGATAGATATACAGATTATTGCTCTCTGTTGTCAGCCATAGTTTGCATAGAGATAGATATACAGATTATTGCTCTCTGTTGTCAGCCATAGTTTGCATAGAGATAGATATACAGATTATTGCTCTCTGTTATCAGCCATAGTTTGCATAGAGATAGATATACAGATTATTGCTCTCTGTTGTCAGCCATAGTTTGCATAGAGATAGATATACAGATTATTGCTCTCTGTTGTCAGCCATAGTTTGCATAGAGATAGATATACAGATTATTGCTCTCTGTTGTCAGCCATAGTTTGCATAGAGATAGATATACAGATTATTGCTCTCTGTTGTCAGCCATAGTTTGCATAGAGATAGATATACAGATTATTGCTCTCTGTTGTCAGCCATAGTTTGCATAGAGATAGATATACAGATTATTGCTCTCTGTTGTCAGCCATAGTTTGCATAGAGATAGATATACAGATTATTGTTCTCTGTTGTCAGCCATAGTTTGCATAGAGATAGATATACAGATTATTGCTCTCTGTTGTCAGCCATAGTTTGCATAGAGATAGATATACAGATTATTGCTCTCTGTTGTCAGCCATAGTTTGCATAGAGATAGATATACAGATTATTGCTCCCTGTTGTCAGCCATAGTTTGCATAGATAGATATACAGATTATTGCTCTCTGTTGTCAGCCATAGTTTGCATAGAGATAGATATACAGATTATTGCTCTCTGTTATCAGCCATAGTTTGCATAGAGATAGATATACAGATTATTGCTCTCTGTTATCAGCCATAGTTTGCATAGAGATAGATATACAGATTATTGCTCTCTGTTATCAGCCATAGTTTGCATAGAGATAGATATACAGATTATTGCTCTCTGTTGTCAGCCATAGTTTGCATAGAGATAGATATACAGATTATTGCTCCCTGTTGTCAGCCATAGTTTGCATAGAGATAGATATACAGATTATTGTTCTCTGTTATCAGCCATAGTTTGCATAGAGATAGATATACAGATTATTGCTCTCTGTTATCAGCCATAGTTTGCATAGAGATAGATATACAGATTATTGTTCTCTGTTGTCAGCCATAGTTTGCATAGAGATAGATATACAGATTATTGCTCTCTGTTGTCAGCCATAGTTTGCATAGAGATAGATATATATAGATTATTGCTCTCTGTTGTCAGCTATAGTTTGCATAGATAGATATACAGATTATTGCTCTCTGTTGTCAGCCATAGTTTGCATAGAGATAGATATACAGATTATTGCTCTCTGTTGTCAGCCATAGTTTGCATAGAGATAGATATACAGATTATTGCTCTCTGTTGTCAGCCATAGTTTGCATAGAGATAGATATACAGATTATTGCTCTCTGTTATCAGCCATAGTTTGCATAGAGATAGATATACAGATTATTGCTCTCTGTTGTCAGCCATAGTTTGCATAGAGATAGATATACAGATTATTGCTCTCTGTTATCAGCCATAGTTTGCATAGAGATAGATATACAGATTATTGCTCCCTGTTGTCAGCCATAGTTTGCATAGAGATAGATATACAGATTATTGCTCTCTGTTATCAGCCATAGTTTGCATAGAGATAGATATATATAGATTATTGCTCTCTGTTGTCAGCTATAGTTTGCATAGATAGATATACAGATTATTGCTCTCTGTTATCAGCCATAGTTTGCATAGAGATAGATATACAGATTATTGCTCTCTGTTGTCAGCCATAGTTTGCATAGAGATAGATATACAGATTATTGCTCTCTGTTGTCAGCCATAGTTTGCATAGAGATAGATATACAGATTATTGTTCTCTGTTGTCAGCCATAGTTTGCATAGAGATAGATATACAGATTATTGCTCTCTGTTATCAGCCATAGTTTGCATAGAGATAGATATACAGATTATTGCTCTCTGTTATCAGCCATAGTTTGCATAGAGATAGATATACAGATTATTGCTCTCTGTTGTCAGCCATAGTTTGCATAGAGATAGATATACAGATTATTGCTCTCTGTTATCAGCCATAGTTTGCATAGAGATAGATATACAGATTATTGCTCTCTGTTATCAGCCATAGTTTGCATAGAGATAGATATATATAGATTATTGCTCTCTGTTATCAGCCATAGTTTGCATAGAGATAGATATATATAGATTATTGCTCTCTGTTGTCAGCCATAGTTTACATAGAGATAGATATACAGATTATTGCTCTCTGTTGTCAGCCATAGTTTGCATAGAGATAGATATACAGATTATTGCTCTCTGTTATCAGCCATAGTTTGCATAGAGATAGATATACAGATTATTGCTCTCTGTTGTCAGCCATAGTTTGCATAGAGATAGATATACAGATTATTGCTCTCTGTTATCAGCCATAGTTTGCATAGAGATAGATATACAGATTATTGCTCTCTGTTGTCAGCCATAGTTTGCATAGAGATAGATATACAGATTATTGCTCTCTGTTATCAGCCATAGTTTGCATAGAGATAGATATACAGATTATTGCTCTCTGTTACCAGCCATAGTTTGCATAGAGATAGATATACAGATTATTGCTCTCTGTTGTCAGCCATAGTTTGCATAGAGATAGATATACAGATTATTGCTCTCTGTTGTCAGCCATAGTTTGCATAGAGATAGATATACAGATTATTGTTCTCTGTTGTCAGCCATAGTTTGCATAGAGATAGATATATATAGATTATTGCTCTCTGTTGTCAGCTATAGTTTGCATAGATAGATATACAGATTATTGCTCTCTGTTGTCAGCCATAGTTTGCATAGAGATAGATATACAGATTATTGCTCTCTGTTGTCAGCCATAGTTTGCATAGAGATAGATATACAGATTATTGCTCTCTGTTACCAGCCATAGTTTGCATAGAGATAGATATACAGATTATTGCTCTCTGTTGTCAGCCATAGTTTGCATAGAGATAGATATACAGATTATTGCTCTCTGTTATCAGCCATAGTTTGCATAGAGATAGATATACAGATTATTGCTCTCTGTTGTCAGCCATAGTTTGCATAGAGATAGATATACAGATTATTGCTCCCTGTTGTCAGCCATAGTTTGCATAGAGATAGATATACAGATTATTGCTCTCTGTTATCAGCCATAGTTTGCATAGAGATAGATATATATAGATTATTGCTCTCTGTTGTCAGCTATAGTTTGCATAGATAGATATACAGATTATTGCTCTCTGTTATCAGCCATAGTTTGCATAGAGATAGATATACAGATTATTGCTCTCTGTTGTCAGCCATAGTTTGCATAGAGATAGATATACAGATTATTGCTCTCTGTTGTCAGCCATAGTTTGCATAGAGATAGATATACAGATTATTGTTCTCTGTTGTCAGCCATAGTTTGCATAGAGATAGATATACAGATTATTGCTCTCTGTTGTCAGCCATAGTTTGCATAGAGATAGATATACAGATTATTGCTCTCTGTTATCAGCCATAGTTTGCATAGAGATAGATATACAGATTATTGCTCTCTGTTGTCAGCCATAGTTTGCATAGAGATAGATATACAGATTATTGCTCCCTGTTGTCAGCCATAGTTTGCATAGAGATAGATATACAGATTATTGCTCTCTGTTATCAGCCATAGTTTGCATAGAGATAGATATATATAGATTATTGCTCTCTGTTGTCAGCTATAGTTTGCATAGATAGATATACAGATTATTGCTCTCTGTTATCAGCCATAGTTTGCATAGAGATAGATATACAGATTATTGCTCTCTGTTGTCAGCCATAGTTTGCATAGAGATAGATATACAGATTATTGCTCTCTGTTGTCAGCCATAGTTTGCATAGAGATAGATATACAGATTATTGTTCTCTGTTGTCAGCCATAGTTTGCATAGAGATAGATATACAGATTATTGCTCTCTGTTGTCAGCCATAGTTTGCATAGAGATAGATATACAGATTATTGCTCTCTGTTGTCAGCCATAGTTTGCATAGAGATAGATATACAGATTATTGCTCCCTGTTGTCAGCCATAGTTTGCATAGAGATAGATATACAGATTATTGCTCTCTGTTATCAGCCATAGTTTGCATAGAGATAGATATACAGATTATTGCTCCCTGTTGTCAGCCATAGTTTGCATAGAGATAGATATATATAGATTATTGCTCTCTGTTGTCAGCCATAGTTTGCATAGAGATAGATATACAGATTATTGCTCTCTGTTATCAGCCATAGTTTGCATAGAGATAGATATACAGATTATTGCTCTCTGTTGTCAGCCATAGTTTGCATAGATAGATATACAGATTATTGCTCTCTGTTGTCAGCCATAGTTTGCATAGAGATAGATATACAGATTATTGCTCTCTGTTATCAGCCATAGTTTGCATAGAGATAGATATATATAGATTATTGCTCTCTGTTGTCAGCCATAGTTTGCATAGAGATAGATATACAGATTATTGCTCTCTGTTGTCAGCCATAGTTTGCATAGAGATAGATATACAGATTATTGCTCCCTGTTGTCAGCCATAGTTTGCATAGAGATAGATATACAGATTATTGCTCTCTGTTATCAGCCATAGTTTGCATAGAGATAGATATATATAGATTATTGCTCTCTGTTGTCAGCTATAGTTTGCATAGATAGATATACAGATTATTGCTCTCTGTTATCAGCCATAGTTTGCATAGAGATAGATATACAGATTATTGCTCTCTGTTGTCAGCCATAGTTTGCATAGAGATAGATATACAGATTATTGCTCTCTGTTGTCAGCCATAGTTTGCATAGAGATAGATATACAGATTATTGTTCTCTGTTGTCAGCCATAGTTTGCATAGAGATAGATATACAGATTATTGCTCTCTGTTGTCAGCCATAGTTTGCATAGAGATAGATATACAGATTATTGCTCTCTGTTATCAGCCATAGTTTGCATAGAGATAGATATACAGATTATTGCTCTCTGTTGTCAGCCATAGTTTGCATAGAGATAGATATACAGATTATTGCTCCCTGTTGTCAGCCATAGTTTGCATAGAGATAGATATACAGATTATTGCTCTCTGTTATCAGCCATAGTTTGCATAGAGATAGATATATATAGATTATTGCTCTCTGTTGTCAGCTATAGTTTGCATAGATAGATATACAGATTATTGCTCTCTGTTATCAGCCATAGTTTGCATAGAGATAGATATACAGATTATTGCTCTCTGTTGTCAGCCATAGTTTGCATAGAGATAGATATACAGATTATTGCTCTCTGTTGTCAGCCATAGTTTGCATAGAGATAGATATACAGATTATTGCTCTCTGTTGTCAGCCATAGTTTGCATAGATAGATATACAGATTATTGTTCTCTGTTGTCAGCCATAGTTTGCATAGAGATAGATATACAGATTATTGCTCTCTGTTGTCAGCCATAGTTTGCATAGAGATAGATATACAGATTATTGCTCTCTGTTGTCAGCCATAGTTTGCATAGAGATAGATATACAGATTATTGCTCCCTGTTGTCAGCCATAGTTTGCATAGAGATAGATATACAGATTATTGCTCTCTGTTATCAGCCATAGTTTGCATAGAGATAGATATACAGATTATTGCTCCCTGTTGTCAGCCATAGTTTGCATAGAGATAGATATATATAGATTATTGCTCTCTGTTGTCAGCCATAGTTTGCATAGAGATAGATATACAGATTATTGCTCTCTGTTATCAGCCATAGTTTGCATAGAGATAGATATACAGATTATTGCTCTCTGTTGTCAGCCATAGTTTGCATAGATAGATATACAGATTATTGCTCTCTGTTGTCAGCCATAGTTTGCATAGAGATAGATATACAGATTATTGCTCTCTGTTATCAGCCATAGTTTGCATAGAGATAGATATATATAGATTATTGCTCTCTGTTGTCAGCCATAGTTTGCATAGAGATAGATATACAGATTATTGTTCTCTGTTGTCAGCCATAGTTTGCATAGAGATAGATATACAGATTATTGCTCTCTGTTGTCAGCCATAGTTTGCATAGAGATAGATATACAGATTATTGCTCTCTGTTATCAGCCATAGTTTGCATAGAGATAGATATACAGATTATTGCTCTCTGTTATCAGCCATAGTTTGCATAGAGATAGATATATAGATTATTGCTCTCTGTTGTCAGCCATAGTTTGCATAGAGATATATATAGATTATTGCTCTCTGTTATCAGCCATAGTTTGCATAGAGATAGATATATATAGATTATTGTTCTCTGTTATCAGCCATAGTTTGCATAGAGATAGATATACAGATTATTGCTCTCTGTTATCAGCCATAGTTTGCATAGAGATAGATATACAGATTATTGCTCCCTGTTGTCAGCCATAGTTTGCATAGAGATAGATATATATAGATTATTGCTCTCTGTTGTCAGCCATAGTTTGCATAGAGATAGATATACAGATTATTGCTCTCTGTTATCAGCCATAGTTTGCATAGAGATAGATATACAGATTATTGCTCTCTGTTGTCAGCCATAGTTTGCATAGAGATAGATATACAGATTATTGCTCTCTGTTGTCAGCCATAGTTTGCATAGAGATAGATATACAGATTATTGCTCTCTGTTATCAGCCATAGTTTGCATAGAGATAGATATACAGATTATTGCTCTCTGTTGTCAGCCATAGTTTGCATAGAGATAGATATACAGATTATTGCTCTCTGTTATCAGCCATAGTTTGCATAGAGATAGATATACAGATTATTGCTCTCTGTTGTCAGCCATAGTTTGCATAGAGATAGATATACAGATTATTGCTCTCTGTTGTCAGCCATAGTTTGCATAGAGATAGATATACAGATTATTGCTCTCTGTTGTCAGCAATTAGTTTGTATAAAACCTGTGGGGCTTGTGAATATATGTCCGTGCTCCCTGTTCCCGGTCATATAGACTACATAGAACCTGTTGAGCTTGTGGATATAAGCTATTGCTCCCTGTTATCTGCTCTAGTGTATCTGTTCTATCACCTTCTACTCTGGTGGTTGTGTGATTGTATGTCATCACTATGGTGCACTAATATGCATATTTCATCCTGAGCCTCTGTGTTGGAATAGATAGGTCTAGGCATGTAATGTGGCCCAGAAATCTGCTTCCTGCATTCATTGACATTTTATTATTGTTTAATATCCAGCACTTACCGTATTTTTCGTCCTATAGGACGCACCGGCGTATAAGACGCACCCAATTTTTAGGTGCAAAATCTAAAAAAATTAAGATTTTGAAACCAATATTGGTCTTCAATCTATGGACCTCCAGATGTTGCAAAACTACAACTCCCAGCATGCCCGGACAGCCGTTGGAACATCTGGAGGTCCGCAGATTGAAGACCACTGCATAGGAGGTAATACTCACGTGTCCCCGCCGCTCCGGACCCGTCACCGCTGCCCTGGATGTCGCTCCATCGCTGTCGCCGTGTCCCCGTCACTCCGGAACATCTCTGCTGCCGGCCGGGTATCCTCGCTCTCCGTCGCCGCCATCACGCCGTTGCGCACGCGACGACGTGATGACGAGGAAGGAGAGCGCCGGCCATACAGGGGATCCCTGAACGGAGAAGACACCGAGGAGGCAGGTAAGGTCCCTCCCGGTGTCCTGTAAGCACTAACGCGGCTATTCAGTCGGGCTGTTCGGCTGAACAGCCGGGTTAGTGTCACTTTCCTTTCAGACGCGGCGGTCAGCTTTGATCGCCGCGTCTGAAGGGTTAATACAGGGCATCACCGCGATCGGTGATGTCCTGTATTAGCCGCGGGTCCCGGCCGTTGATGGCCGCAGGGACCGCCGCGATAGGGGTGTATTCGCCGTATAAGACGCACCAACTTTTCCCCCCCAGTTTTGGGAAAGAAAAAGTGCGTCTTATACGGCGAAAAATACGGTAATTATTAGAATATTCAATGGGAATATTTGCTTGGGTCCTGGGCTCCGAGCAGCAGAAGTCTTCCTCAAAATGTATGAGAAGCGCAGTCATCCTCTTTTGGCTCCAGTGTTTAGAAGTTCAGGAAAAATAGAGCTCAGTTTATACATTGTCACTACAAGTTCTCCTCTCATTGTAGGCATCAAACTAAAGTAGTTAAATTGGGTATGAATGACATCAGGCAGATGATTTTATACATTATCAGGCAACAGGTTCTAGTTTGGCACATGGCAGTCAATGTGAATATCGATATTCACAACTTACCGTATTTTTCGTCGTATAAGACGCACTTTTTCTTCCCGAAAACTGGGGGGGAAAAGTTGCTGCGTCTTATAAGGCAAATACAAATTAAAACCCTGTCCTATCGCGGCGGTCCCTGCGGCCATCAACGGCCGGGACCCGCGGCTAATACAGGACATCACCGATCGCGGTGATGTCCTGTATTAACCCTTCAGACGGGGCGATCAAAGCTGAACGCCGCGTCTGAAGCGAAAGTGAAACTATCCCGGCTGCTCAGTCGGGCTGTTTGGGACCGCCATGGTGAAATCGCTGCGTCCCGAACAGCTTACAGGACACCGGGAGGGACCTTACCTGCCTCTTCGGTGTCCGATCGGCAAATGACTACTCCGTTCCGGGATCCCCTGCATGGCCGGCGTTCTCCTTCGTCGTCATCACGTTGTCCCGTCATCCAATAGGAGCGGCGTGCATAGCGGCAACGGAGAGCGAGGATACCAGGCAACAGAGACGTTCCGGAGCGACGGGGACACCCCGGGGACGCGGCGATAGCGATGGAGGGCGATATCCAGGGCAGCAGTGACGGGTCTGGAGCGGCGGGGACACGTGAGTATTACCTCCTATACCAGTGGTCCGCAGGTTGAAGATCACTGTCCTATACTTTACATTGTATTTGGTTCAGAATCTTTTTTTTCTAGATTTTCCTCCTTTAAAATAGAGTGCGTCTTATATGCCGGAGCGTCTTATATAGCGAAAAATACGGTACATCTTTGATACTAATATTTTAGACTTTACTGTACTGAAAAGTTTTATAGCCTTCTCCTTCGTCTTCTCAGATACAGAATTGGGGGAAGAAGTCATAATAGTAACCAAGGATCATGTTTGTTCTCTTCCTTGTCTTGTCTCTGGTCCCAAGGATCTTTAGGAAGTTCCTTTTGTGGTAATAGCAGTTCTCTGTCTCCAGATCATTCTTGTGGTGCTGTAATTAAAGGGGTATTCCAGGAAAAAAAAAATTATAGTAACTGGCTCAAGAAAGTTAGACAGATTTGTAAATTACTTCAATTAAAAAATCTTAATCCTTCCAATAATTATTGGCAGACTTGACTATGATGTAGCAGCTTGACCTTTCGGTCCCTATGGGAGGGGATCTGCGAGGTCTTGGTTTGAATTTGCTATCATTATGTTTGGTTGTATGCAGAAAACCGGTCGATTTCACCACTGCTCCCAAAAAGTCTGATTGGCTCCTATCAGTTATCTGGCTGTTTTCTGGCACTTTGGACTTTATCAAATGAAATCTAGTCTTGATCCATACAGAAAACCAACAACCAGTTCATACCACAAGCAGGGACGTGCACAGACATTTTGGGGAGTAGGGGCTTAAAGGGGTACTCCTCCCCTAGACATCTTATCTTATAAGATGTCAGATCGCCGGGGTCCCGCTGCTGGGCATCCCGCTATCATTACTGCACAGAGCGAGTTCGCTCTGTGCGTAATGACAGGCAATACAGGGTCCAGAGCGTTGTTACGTCACAGCTCCGCCCCTCGTGACATCACGGTCCGCCCCCTCAATACAAGTCTATGGGAGGGGGCGTTGCGGTCATCACGCCCCCTGCCTTAGACTTGCATTAAGGGGGCGGACCGTGATGTCACAAGGGGCGGAGCCAGGAGCTGCTCCGGCCCCTGTATCGCCCATCATTACGCACAGAGCGAACTCGCTCTGTGCAGTAATGATAGTGGGGTGCCGCAGTGGCGATCCCGGGGGTCCCCAGCAGCGGGACCCCCATGATCTGAAATCTTATCCCCTATCCAAAGGATAGGGGATAAGATGTCTAGGGGCGGAGTACCCCTTTAAGTAGAAAAAAAAGAGCACTTCTAATTAAAAAGTGTTTGTAAAAACCTTACATATGTTACCACAACAAAATTCCTGAGGTAAGGTAAATCTTTCAGTCATAGGGGTGATGGGACCTGCACCACCCCCCACGGAGGTCCCAATCAGTGAGGGCATTAAAAGGCAGGGGCTCAAGCCCCCTTTTCAGCCTATGTATGCATGTCCCTGACCACAAGTATCCAATGATCTTAAAGCAACATATTAGAAGATCTTCTGTGACAGAAAAGACTATACCCTCAGAGTGTGACTTGAACCTCTACAATTTCTAGCAGACTGTAGAATTAAAGGGGTACTCCGGTGAAAAACTTTTTTTTTTTTTTTTTCAAATAAACTGGTGCCAGAAAGTTAAACAGATTTGTAAATTACTTGTATTAAAAAATCTTAATCCTTCCTGTACTTATTAGCTGCTGAATATTACAGCGGAAATTCTTTTCTTTTTGAAACACAGAGCTCTCTGCTGACATCACGAGAACAGTGCTCTCTGCTGACATCTCTGTCCATTTTAGGAACTGTCCAGAACAGCATATGTTTGCTATGGGGATTTCCTTTTACTCTGGACAGTTCCTAAAATGGACAGAGATGTCAGCAGAGAGCACTGTGCTCATGATGTCAGCAGACAGTTCTGTGTTTCAAACGGAAAAGAATTTCCACTGTAGTATTCAGCAGCTAATAAGTACAGGAAGGATTAAGATTTTTCAATAGAAGTAATTTACAAATCTGTTTAACTTTCTGTCACCAGAAAAGTTTTTCACTGGAGTACCCCTTTAAGGAGTTCCAAAAATTGTCTTGTGCCTCCAGGCTCAACAGAAGATTGGAGAAGTTGCACTTCTGCAGGATGCCGATCAACCAGCGGTAGATGTTCTCTGTTGGTGAAATTGCTTTTTAAATGATCTTTCCTCAATCTCCCTTCATTAACCCCTTAAGGATGCAGCCTGTTTTTACCTAAAAATAACCGGGTCCAATTTTTCTAATTTGGCATGCGGCTCTTTAAGTGGTAATACTTCTGACATGCTTATACTTAGCGATGCGATTCTGAAATAGTTTTTTCATAAGATATTGTACTTTATATTAGTGTACAATATTTGTTGATTCAAGCAGCATTTTTGTCAAAAAATCCCAAAAATTTTTAAAATTTCTGACGTTCTTTTTAATGGCATTTACTGCACGGTGGAAATTATGTTATTTTTATTCTGTGGGTCGGTACAATTATGGCAATACCCAATTTATATAGCTTTTTACTTTTCACTCCAAAATCTTTTTTTTCCCTTTTTGTGTGTTGCCATGTTCTATTTTTGTCCAACGCCATTGTGTCAGAGTTTATTTTTTGTGAGACAATTTTTTTGACTCATGCTTCCTTTTGATCTTTTTTGCTCCACACTTTGGACCAGAATTTGCGATTTTTTAACTTGCTGTTCACCATGTGGGAAAATACCTATGGCAATACCTACTGTATGTATAGGTTTGAGTGTTTTTTGTTTTTTTTTAAGGCGTTCACTGTGTGAGATAAATACCATTATCATTTTATTGTACAAGTCATTACGGAGTGGCAATACCTATTATCTATAGGTTTAGGTGTGTTTTTTTTTTTTTTTTTTTTTTTTTTTTTTGGGGGGGGGGGTGATATTGGGAAAGGGGCATTTATTTTATACTTTGTTAATTTACTAGCTTAGTACCCGGTGCTGCCCGGTTTTTCCTACCTTATCCTTGTGGGGGAGGAAAAGCAACAAAGGAGGAAGCTTTTGTCCTCATATCCCGACCCCAAATCAGAGCGAAGCTTGTAGAGTAAGGCACCAGAAGTCCTATATACTTGCATGGGACTTGAAACAAGAACCCCATCCTTCACATATGGGGGCAGGTTAGGGGTTAATTTAACTATTATATATTTTTTATTGACATATAAGGAACATGTTACCAATAATTATCGAAATATCTCCAGCCGTTTGGAAGTTATGCAGTAACATATATTTCCCATAGACTTGAATGGGACTTTAAATAAAAACCCTGACTCTCACAAATGGGGGTGGTAAGGGTTAAATTACCTATCCTATGTTTGTTGTTGACATATAAATAACATGTGTGCCAAGTTTCATGTTAATATCTTTAGCGGTTTGGAAGCAATGCTGGAACATACACACATACGTTGGGAGACATTTATCATTAAAAGTGTACCCTACTCTTTTTTTTAGCGATCATTTTCCTTCTAACTTTTTGCTTATCAGCGTGTAATTTATCATCTGTGTCTACTAGAGATGAGTGAACTTACAGTAAATTCGATTTGTCACGGACTTCTCGGCTCGGCAGTTGATGACTTTTCTTGCGTAAATGAGTTCAGCCTTCAGGTGCTCCGGTGGGCTGGAAAAGGTGGATACAGTCCCAGGAAAGTGTCTCCTAGGACTGTATCCACCTTTTCCAGCCCATCGGAGCACCTGAAAGCTGAACTAATTTATGCAGGAAAAGTCATCAACTGCCAAGCCGAGAAGTTTGTGACGAATCGAATTTACTGTAAGTTCGCTCATCTCTAGTGTCTACCATAGATAATGAATTCCCCGCTGCTGTGCACGTTTGTTTGTTTTGCGCAGGGTAGAGAGGTTTTGCACGTCTGCTTTTGGTATGCGTACTTTTGCGCCTAGAAATCGGGGTTAGCGCAATATTTTGTGACTTATTACAAATGTCGCATATGATAAATAAGGGTGCAGTGCATGTCTAAATCAGAAAACGGTGTACTGCTAGACAAAACGCTCTGAAACTTCTATTCAAAAAGTCGCATATAAGTCGCTAAATTTACATAACTGCGACATTCAAGCGCCAAAGATAGAGGGAAAAAAATGTCTATATTGAATGATAAATGTCCCCCATTGAGTTTTATGTACACTGCTCAAAAAAATAATGGGGATCACTTAAACAACACAATGTAACTCAAAGTCAATGACACTTCTGTGAAATCACACTGTCCACTCAGGAAGCAACACTGATTGACAATCAATTTCACATGCTGTTGGGCAAATGGAACAGACAACAGGTGGAAATTATAGGCAATTAGCAAGACACCCCCAATAAAGGAGTGGTTCTGCAGGTGGTGACCACAGACCACTTCTCAGTTCCTAAGTTACTGGCTGATGCTTTGGTCACTTTTGAATGCTGGCGGTGCTTTTACTCTAGTGATAGCATGAGACGGAGTCTACAACCCGCACAAGTGGCTCAGGTAGTGCAGTGGCACATCAATGCGAGCTGTGGCAATTAGGTTTTCTGTGTCTGTTGGAAGTGATGCAGTAACATATAACATGCATCAGGAGACGTGGAGGAGGCCATAGAAGGGCAACAACACAGCAGCAGGACCGTTACCTCTGCCTTTGTGCAAGGAGGAGCACTGCCATAGCCCTGCAAAATGACCTCCAGCAGGCCACAAATGTGCATGTGTCCACTCAAACGGTCAGAAACAGACTCCATGAGGGTGGTATGAGGGCCTGACATCCACAGGTTGGGGTTGTGCTTAAAGCCCAACACGGTGCAGGACATTTGGCACTTGCCAGAGAACACCAAGATTGGCAAATTCGCTACTGGCGCCCTGTGCTCTTCACAGATGAAAGCAGGTTCCCACTGAGCACGTGACAGGGTCTGGAGACGCCGTAGCAAGTGTTCTGCTGTCTGCAATATCCTCCAGCGTGACCGGTTTGGCAGTGGGTCAGCAATGCTGTGGGGTTGCATTCCTTTAGGGGGCCGCACAGCCCTCTATGTTCTTGCCAGAGGTAGCCTGACTACCATTAGATACTGAGATGAGATCCACAGACCCCTTGTGAGACCACATGCTGGTGCGGCTGGGCCCTGGGTTCCTCCTAATGCAATGCAAAGCTAGACCTCATGTGACTGGAGTGTGTCAGCAGTTCCTACAAGAGGAAGGCATTGATGCTATGGACTGGCCCGCCAGTTCCCTAGACCAGAATCCGATGGAGCACATCTGGGACATCATGTCTCACTCCATCCACCAACGCCACGTTGCACCACAGACTGTCCAGACTGCCACCTCATCAGGAGCCCAGGCGTTGTAGGGAGGTCATATGGGCACATGGAGGCCACACACACTACTGAGCCTCATTTTGACTTGTTTTAAGGACATTATATCAAACTTGGATCAGGCTGTAGTGCGGTTTTCCACTTTGATTTTGAGTGCAACTCCATTTCCAGACCTCCATGGGTTGATAAATTTGATTTCCATTGATAATTTTTGTGTGATTTTGTTGTCAGCACATTCAACTATGTAAAGACAAAAGTATTTCATGTGATTAGTTCATTCATATCTAGGATGTTTTATCTTAGTGTTCCCTTTATTTTTTTGAGGAGTGTATATAGATTGAAATTTTTTTTTTTTATATTTTTCACTTTTTACAGGTTATACTATGCTGCAGTACATCTGTACTGCAGCACAGTATAACTGTCAGTATAAACTGACATGTAACCTGTGTGAACCAGCCTATGGCTTGACCTCAACAGGCTGCCATATTACGCAGAAAGGAGGCCATCAGCTGGCCTCCTGCTGCCATGGCAACCAACAGGCTCCCATGATCGTATCACAGGATCGGCGTTGGGGAACAGGGGGAGCCTCCTCCCCTTCTCAATCCCATAGATTCCATGATCAGGACTGATCAAAGCATCTATGGGGTTAATGCTGCCGAGACCAGGATTGACAACCAGGTGCCACCGGCATTCTCCTGCAGCGCATCGCGCTGAGCAGGATATCACCAGGATATATGCATACGTCCTGGGGCAGGAAGGGGGTTAAGAAATCTTACAGAAGCTCTCCACTGAAGATTTGTGATGGTCATCCTGTATGGCTCTGAGTCTGGTTTTCAAGCTATTGCATATATGAGGAAGAATTCTGGAGGTTTCCTCTGCACCAAGATTAACTGTAGACAAGATTGCTATTACCTTTGCAACAGGCTTCAATAGTCAAATTTGAAGTGAACAGAGAAAATACTCTTTTCTGATCATTCAACCTTCATTGTCGATTCCTTGCTTCAGAAAATAAGCTATACATTGGGTCCATTAACAATTACATTTTCTCTTCTGAAGTATCATCTGTTATATAATGACTGCAGAATGTGAAGTCACTATTTATTTGTTTATCATAAGATTCCTAAAAGTGATGAGAAAATTGTAATCTGATTTGGGTCCTTCTGAGAATTTCTCATGTTCTGAGAAAGATCTACTAGAACGATGAAAGAAATGTTAGACTTCCTTCATATATCCTAGGCCAGTGATGGCTAACCTATTTTTATTATTATTATTATTTTTTTTAAATACATTTTATTCCAAAAGTATGCAATATACAGATCTGGATGACCGGATCCAACATCAAGCAAAAATAGCTGACATGGTAATCTATAGTTGTTACAAAAATCACTGACATAGGATATAGGCATGCATATCTTCTGGTATTTTACATACAGTATATGAGAGAAATAAGAGGCAGTTGTGCAAAAATGTACATAAACCATGGAATAAAAACAACATTAAACAAAGAAAACCAAATAACCTTCCCATTGCGGTGTGGTCAGAATAAAAGAAAAAAGAAAAAACTGTGACACTATGCAAGACCCCGAGTGGCCCATTATATTGCGAGAACTTGTAGCAATCTATCAAAAGCCATTGCCCGCTCATCTTCTGTCTCCGTACCCCTTGGCAAAAAATGGAAACAGAAACATCTATTACCAAAGCTCTAAGAGCTCACACAAAGAGGGTCTTAGGATCATTTTAGTCTGGTAATTTAAGGTTTCCCAAGAAGTTCCTCAAACTTTCCAAGCAATACCAAGAGGTAGATTTAAAATGACCCACTATTCTATAACGTTCCCCAATATCAGAGAGGTAGTGAAGGTAAGCCCTCCACTTTTGAAAAAAGGATTTGGCATGTAATTCTCAATTACGTATGGCTAACAGCATTTCTTTATGTAAAACTGAATGGAACTCAGACTTAACAACCTCTAAGTGCGGTACCGATGGCACCAACCAGTGACGCAGCAGGCATTGTTTTACAACCAGGAATAACAGATGAATACCTTTAGACAACCCTCCACGGTCAGGGGGGTCTGATTCCCGGACAGGTACATAATGGAACAAATACGGTTCTGGAGATAGTGGCAAAGAGCAGCCCCAGATTTGCAATAGTAAGTCCCGAACTTCACCCCACAAAACCCCAACCTGAGGGCAGTCCCACAGACAGTGCCATAGATCTGCTCCGAAAAATTGACATTTCGGACAATGGGTAAGATAAGGGGGAGGGGGGGTCCCACCATGCCACTTAAATGCATATGTTGCTTTGTGTACTACCCTCCAGTGCATTTCTCTCAACTGTGCATTTGGAGTAGCGCCAGCCACCGCAGTCAAGCCGTCTTTCATATGTGCTTGTATGTCTGTGCCATCCAAATGAGTTGACCATTTGATGAGTGCCCTCGCCGCCGCTCCCTTTAACGCTACATCCCTGATGGTTGCGTAGATGAACGAAAGGTTATAGTGTGTCGCCCCGGCACCCATCAGCCTGTCAAAGTCATTTCGTCTTTCCACCACCGCATATCCCCGTACCAAGGCACCAAAATAAGAGCAGAACTGATTGTACAGCCACCGGTGAGAGGACGGTAAGTCATATTTAGTTCTGAAATCTTCCCAGCCTAGGAACACTCCACTGACCTCGTTCAGAAAATCTTTAAAGGAAAGAATGTTTTTAGATTTCCACAAACTACCAATTGGGTTTCTGGCACAGTGCTGCAAAGCCGGTGTGTGCCATAACTGGTAAAACTTTGATAAACACCATGGTAATCCGTAGAGTTTGCGGACTGCTTTCCAAGTGGCTAGGGTGTCACTAAACAACACATTGGTACGTATGGCACGGGGCATATCTTTATACGAAAGATGAAAAAGCGTTTCTAGTGACCCTAATGTACAGAGTTGTAGCTCCAAAGTTGTATTAGAAAAATATGAAGTAGTATGGGCCCAGTCCCTCACATGTCGTAAAAGTGCTGAAAGGTTATAGAATCGCACATTGGGTACCTGCAACCCTCCATCACTCCTACTCAAACACAGTGTGTCATATGCCACTCTAGGTCGTTTTCCGGCCCATATAAATTTAGTGAAGCTGCCGTGAATGCGTTTAACATCTACATGGCGTAAAAGTATCGTTTGCAAGGGATACAATAATTTTGGGAAAGACATAATTTTAATGAGATGGACCCTACCCGATAAAGACAGAGGCAGAGACACCCAACGGTCCAGTTCTTTCTCTAGTTTTGCTATTAAGGGTGGATAATTTAAATTATATAGAGACAAAGGTGTACTTGTATCTTTATGCCCAAGTAAGTGAGATATTGTTTAGCTATTTGGACTGAGGGAACTGACAACGGTGTTGGTGAGGGGTGACCCAGATACAACAGCTGACATTTATCTATGTTGACCTTGTTACCTGAGAAAGAGCTAAATAAAGAAAGCACGTCAAAAACATCACTAAGCTGTGCAGTGGGATCCTGTAAGTACAATAAAGTGTCGTCGGCAAAGCAGCTTATTTTAATTTCAGATGTGCCCACCTTTATACCCTGATATACAGGCATCTGCAGGAAGTACTGGGCCATGGGTTCTAAAGCTAAATTAAATAACAGGGGTGACAAAGGGCAACCCTGCCTAGTCCCCTGATGGAGAGGGAAGGGAGCCGAAAGGTATCCCGGTATATGTACTCGGGACAACGGGGCGCTATAGAGAGCTGACAAAAACGTTCGGAAGGGTCCCACTATACTCGCCCTTGAAAGGACCACATCCAGCCAGGCCCAGTCAACGTTATCGAAAGCCTTTTCGGCATCTAAGGCCAAGAGAGCCGGGGCCTGGCCAGAATATGACCCAGAGTTGACCGCTCCCTGTACAGCTAGGACCGTTCGGATGTTAGATACCGCCGCTCTACCCTTTATGAAACCAACCTGATGTGGGCCTATCAGGAGGGGCATCAAGGTGGCAAGTCTATCTGCGAATATCTTTGAAAATATTTTGACATCAACATTTATCAATGAGATGGGGCGGTAGCCCCCTGGAGAGTTTGCATCTTTACCCTGTTTATGTAATACCTTAATGTGAGCCATATTACTTGATTGTGGGAGGGATCCTGTTGCTAGAATATTAGTGTATACTGTCTGTAAGGTAGGGCTAAGTTTATCTTTTAGTAATTTGAAAAATTCCCCTGCATATCCATCAGGGCCTGGCGCCTTATTGTTTTTTAGTGAGTTAATAATTCCCAATATCTCCTCAGATGTAATCGGGGCAATAAGAATATCCCTATCTTCATCAGATAAAGATGGCATAGAAATGGCATCTAGGAATTTCAATCCCGCCTCTCCATCCAAGTGCCTTTTAGCGTAAAGATCCTGATAGAATTGTTTAAAAATATCAACAATTTTCCTGGGATGTTTGTGCAGTATCCCCTGCCCGTCTTTCAATGGTCTAATCGGCTCCATCAGTCTCTGTCCCCTCGCCAAATTAGCTAAGAGTCGCCCAGATTTGTTCCCGTGTCTGTAGAACTCAGCCAGGAATCTGTGCTTATGGTAAGTGTCCACCGCCGCCTGAGCTGTCTCAAAAGCACGTTGAGCCTCTACCCAAGCCCTTTTAGTTTCGTCAGATGGAGAAGTCAGGAAAGTAGTATACGCCCTTCTCAGGTCAGATGTCAGGGTGTCATATTTTTCCTTGGCCTTCTTTTTATGATATGAGACATGAGCTATTATGTTCCCCCGGAGCACCGCTTTCCCCGCTTCCCAGAAGAGGAAGGGGTCAGAAAAATGTTCTAAATTATTTAATGAGTATTCCTCCCACCAATGTCCTAACAGTTGCGTGAAAGATTCGTCTTTCGACAAATAAGTAGGGAATCTCCACACTATATCCGAACCCGGGGGTAATGTCGGCGCTAGTTCCACTCCCACCAGTGCGTGGTCAGAAATAACCAAATCATATATGTGGTCTCGTGTCACCTTCGAGAGTAAAGAGTGCGATAACAAGAAATAATCTAACCTGGACCACGACCGATGGGAATGGGAGTAGTGTGTGTATTCTCGTTCCGTCGGATTATGGTGTCTCCAGGAGTCACACATCCCCGTCACGTCAAGAAAAGATTGTAGGTAAGTCTCATCCTGTATTGAGGTAATAAGGTTAGTACGTTTTCGATCCTCCTGTGTATGTAATACAGTATTGAAGTAGGTTCTAAATCCCCCTGAACGCGTGTGGCAAGGGCATCAAAATATGAAGATTTGTGTACCTGAGGGCCATACACATTATACACACTAAATTTGGTCTCCCCCTCCCCCAACAACAAATGTTGCAACATGCCCTCCCCATCCTCCCAGTGTGACAGTATGGATTGGGCTTTGTTTCTATGTACCAGAATCACCACACCTCCCTTCCTACCTACTGCCGGTGATCCCAAGACCGCCCCCACCCACCTCTTTTTAAGTCTAAAAAAAATCTTCCTTTAATAAGTGGGTTTCTTGCAACAAAGCCACATCCGCTTTCAGTTTCTGTAAATGTCTGAGCACTAAGGAGCGTTTCCCTGGAGACCTCAAACCCTTCACATTCCACGTAACAAATTTCATGTCACGATGACAATGGCCACATGGATGTACATGCAAGTCAAAATAAGCATATTCAGCATTAGAGTGAGCATAAGAGAACTCAGAACCCGGAAGAGTATCACAGTAGGAATGAACACCATTGCATGGGAAGTAAACCATATAAATAACAGCATAAACAACTGAGAAAACCCCCACAAAACCCCCTCCCCCTCTAAACAAGTGGGTATCCCCCTCCCCAGCAGGTAACAAGTAATTAAGACTTCACTTTTTTCGCAGATGTCCACTGGGACCCCGCTTTCCCAGTGTGTACTACCATCATAGCCGGACATCCGTACCCAGTGTGCGACCAACCTCCCCCCGACCATTAGAAGAAGATGAGACCAGCATTAGGTAGAAAGTGGTTATAGAAGCAAGGAATCAGATTTTAGTTAGTAAACGGAGAGAAAAGAAAGGATGAGAAAAAGGCAGCCAAATTACGGAAGCATGAGGAAAGCATGGGAGATCCCGCACGAGAAACCCCAGAGAAGGAGTATAGTAAAAGAAAGATTAAAAAGGAAGACGTGGGAAGAAGAACTAGGAGAAATAAAATATAAGAGGAACAGAGCTCGGTCTCCCTGTTCTACGCACAATGGCAGTCGTACATATCAGACAGCACACTAGTAATTCCGTAGTGCCATAGATGGAAAAAAAATAGAAAAAGTGGGAAATAATAATGGGAGATAAAAAATAAAAGAAAGAAAATAAAGAGTCAAGTGCGGAGTCCCCACAAAAAATCATCCAGGGGTAGTCTGCCAGGTACAAAAGAAAAAAAAAATAATCCAACAGTCAGACTTCATGCAGTCCAGAAAAATATCAAGTGCAACAGTCCTCCTTCGTGAGAGAACAAAAAAGGTGTGAATCACAGGATGTGAGGAGCTGAAGAATCTTCAAAATTTATGTTCCACCATGGAGGAGAAACAATAAACCATCTCACTCCATCATAGTGACCGCCTGTGGCGGGCTTGTGTGACGTCGTCTCTTGTTATGTTCCGTGGCAGTATTAGCCTCCACCGCCGCTCTCAAAGCCAGCACCGCTTGAGCCTCCTCAGGTGTGCGGTAAGTGTCAGTAGGGCCATCTGGTTTGAAAATGCGCAATGTGGCTGGGTACTGTAAGACAAATTTTCGTTGCTGAGCAATCAGCTGGGAACAGATGGGTGCAAAAGCCTTTCTTCGTTTAGCCACCTCGGCCGAGAAATCATTGAAGAGGAGGACACGGTGCCCCCGTATGAGCAGTGATGAGGTCATCTTCTTGTATGTAGACAAGATGAGTGCTTTGTCCGCATAGTTGAGATACTTGGCGATAGCTTGTCTCGGCCGGCCAGCATCAGAGGAGGACGCAGCAACACCCTGCGATTTCTGTGGCCCCAATCTATATGCTCTTTCAACAACATACTTTGTAATCAGTCCCAGCGCCCGAGGCAACTCCTCGCCATAGATAGATAGCAGCTGGTGTGCTGGGATTGTTTCAGGTAAGCCCACCAATCTCAGATTGCTCCTTCTGGAACAATTCTCTAAGTCATCTGTCTTTTCTTGTAGGGCTTTAGTGAGTTTCAATGACTGTTGAAGTTGCTGTTTAGTGGACATTATTTCCTCCTCTGCTACACTCAGTCGCTCCTCCAACTCTGCTATCTGCCCAGTATGGAGCACCACCTCCCCCTGGACAGTGGAGAGCGCTGCAGCGATGGTGCCTTCCAGCTGCTGTTTTATGTCAGGTAATATAATCTTCGCTACCTCTGCAGCCATTAACGTGGCCAGTGTTTTAAAAGACATAGGCAGTCCAGGTATGAGCAGTTCATCAGTATCTGAGTCTGTAAAGGGCGCCATCTCTCCTGTCTGCTGCGCAGCCTCGCCTGCGGCGCGAACCGCCGCCATCTTACAGACACTCGTCTCCCCCTGCTGTTGCGATGTGTTGTCTGCACGCTGGCCGTGACCGGTCCCGCTCCGGTGCAAAAACTTGTCCATCCGGTCCTCTGGACGTTCCGGAATCTGTTGAATACGGGTAGGGACCCGAGAATGCCGATAATAGCAGCGGGGGACGGCTGAACAGTCACGGTCGGTACGGAGCTCAGTCGCTTCGCTCCCTACATCCGCGCGCCGGAACCGGAAGTTATGGCTAACCTATTGCACAGGTGGCACGCCAAGCTCCCTCTGTGGGCATGTGGCGTTAGTTCACCATCAGCCCATTCGGAACATCCCTGTGTCCCGTAAGAACTTTTCGGGACACAATTATGCCCCGGTTACCTTTCTGCGGCCCCGTGTTAACTTTAAAAACGCAGGGGCCGCCGGGAGGTAGCGCACGCAGGGACATCGCTGACGTCCCGTGTGTGCGCCCATAGCAACAGCAGAGCAGAGAAATGAGGAAGACGCGATTGCATGGTAAGTTACCTGTATGTTGTACATCATCTTCAGTATTCTGACCACCACTCCTCCGGTCCCGGGAACTACTGCTATGGCCTGTAGGCCATAGCAGTAGATTGTGACACTGGACCAGAGGAGCGATGGTCGGAACACTGAAGTGGGGCAGTACACAGGCATACAGCCTCAAGCCATACACTGTATATGGCTGAAGGCTATATGTTTGTTAGTGCAGTATAGTTCCCCACATTAGGTTGGCAGTATAGCTCCCCACATTAGGGAATAGTACTGCACCTAATGTGGGGAAACTGTACTGCACCTAATGTGGGGGAACTGTACTGCACCTAACTATACTGCACCTAATGTGGGGGAACTCTACTGCCAACCTAATGTGGGGGAACTATACTGCACCTAATGTGGGGAACTATACTGCTCCTAATGTGGGAAGCTATACTGCAACTAATGTGGGGAGAACTATACTGCACCTAATCTCGGGAAACTATACTGCACCTAATGTGGGGGAAATATACTGCACCTAATGTGGGGGAACTATACTGCACCTAATGTGGTGGGAACTACAACCTAATGTGGGGGGGACTTATACTGCAAGCCTAATGTGGGGGAACTACAACCTAATGAGGGGGAACTATAAACTATCAATTGAAAAAAAAAAAAAGTTTGGATCATTGAACTCTGTTGTTGTGTTCTTTTAAAACAAAAGATGTTAATTAGTTATGGTAACTATATGAGTTGTTCTTTTCTAAACTTAGTATTCTGATTTAATTGCTGTGTTGGCACTTTGAGGGGAAAAAAAGTTGCCGTGCATTACGGTTTGGGCACTCAGGCTCAAAAAGGTTCGCCATCACCAGAGGGTGGAGTTTTTAGGACTTTGACCCTCTATTGTACCTGAAGTCTCTTTATTGCAGAACAGTAGAAGAATAATCTTCCTTGGATGTCAAGAGTGCTCTCTAGTCTTGTCCAAATAAAAGTGTTGACAAAACGTTTGTGTTCCCAGGCCAGAAAAGTTGAAAATGTCATAGATCTGGAGTGAAGTTAGTGTTCTACCATCTCTCATCTCAAATTTTGTAATTCTTCTTTATCCTCAGGCAGTACAGATGGGATCTAAAATAGAAAACCATAGGGGAGGGTAAATCTTAAAAAGGACAGCAGCATCACAGGCTGACTTCTTAGAAGCCTATACTTAACCCCTAAGGACCAAGCCCATTTTGACCATAACCTCTTAAGGACGCAGGGTGTACCTGTAAGCCCTGCGCCCGGTCACGGTATTAAAAATGGGATCACGCCGGGTCGGTCCCGGCTGCTAATGATAGCCGGGACCCTGGTGTAATAGCACGCAGCACAGATCGTTGTGCAACACGCTATTAACCCTTCAGATGCGGCGATCACACAAGTTGATCGCAGCGTCCAAAATGAAAGTAAAAGCTTCGCGGCAGCTCAGTCGGGCTGATCGGGACTATCGCGATAAAATTGCGATGTCCCGATCAGCTAGGACGTGAGCGGAGGCCCCCTTACGTTGCTCCGTCGCGTCCAATCGGCGTTTGATTGCTCCAAGCCTGAGCTTGAGCATTCGAGCCCCTAGAACGCTAATCCAATATAAAGCTATGGCTTTGCAGGGATCAGTGTAAAAAAAATCAGTGTGTGCAGTGTTATAGGTCCCTATGGGAGCTATAACACTGCAAAAAAAAAAAGTGAAAAAAAAAAAAAGTTAATAAAAGGTCATTTAACCCCTTCCCTAATACAAGTTTGAATCACCCCCCTTTTCCCATAAAAAAAAAACCTGTGTAAATAAAAATAAACATATATGGTATCGCCACGTGCGTAAATGTCCGAACTATAAAAACATATCGTTAATTAAACCGCAAGCGATCAAAAAGTCCAATCAATACAAAAATGGTACCTCTAAAAACTTCAGAACACGGTGCAAAAAAAAGAGCCCTCATACCGGCCCATACGCGGAAAAATAAATAAGTTATAAGGGTCACAAGATGAGAATTTTTAACGTATACATTTTCCTGCATGTATTTATGATTTTTTTCAGAAGTACGACAAAATCAAACCTATATAAGTAGGGTATCATTTTAACCGTATAGACCTACAGAATAAAGATAAGGTGTAATTTTTACCGAAAAATTGTAGAGTAGAAACGGAAGCCCCCAAAAGTTACAAAATGAAATTTTTTCTTCAATTTTGTCGCACAATAAATTTTTTTCCGTTTCGCCGTGGATTTTTTTTGTAAAATGACTAATGTCACTGCAAAGTAGAATTGGTGGCACAAAAAATAAGCCATCATATGGAATTTTATATCTGACCACTGTCACAAACTCTCTGCTTGTAAGGAAATGGACATTCCAAATAAATTATATATTAATTTACATATACAATGTCCACTTTACATTTACATCATAAAGTTGACATGTTTTTTACTTTTTGAAGACAGAGGGCTTTAAAGTTTAGCAGCAATTTGCAAATTTTTCACGAAAATTTTAAATCAGAATTGTTTTAGGGACCAGTTCAGTTTTGAAGTGAATGAGGGTCTTTATGTTAGAAATACCGCACAATGGACCCCATTATGAAAACTTCACCCCTCAAAGTATTCAAAATGACATTCAGAAAGTTTGTTAACCCTTTAGGTGTTTCATAGGAATAGCAGCAATGTGAAGGAGAAAATTCAAATCTTAATTTTTTTACACTAACATGTTATTTTAGCCATTTTTACAAGGGGGTAAAAGGAGAAAAAGCCACCAAAATGTGTAACCAAATTATTCTTGAGTATGGAAGTACCTCATATGTGGATATACAGGGCTCTGCAAGCGCACTACATGGCTCAGACGGGAAGGAGCAACAATGGGATTTTGGAGAGCAAATTTTGCTGAAATGTTTTTTGGGGGGCATGTCACATTTAGGAATCCCCCATGGTGCAGGAACAGCAAATTAAAAAAAAAAAAAAAAAACACATGGCATACTATTTGGAAAACTACACCCCTCAAGGAATGTAACAGAGTATAGTGAGCCTTAACACCCTATAGGTGATTGACATATTTTGTTAAAATATGACTTGAAAATGAAAAATTATTTTTTCACTAAAATGCTGGTGTTATCCCAAATTTTTGACAAGGGGTAATAGGAGAAAATGTCCCCCAAAATTTGTAACTCCATTTCTCCAGAGTACGGGAATACCCCATATGTGTCCCTAAAATGTTGCCTTGAAATACAACAGGGCTTCAAAGTGAGAGAGTGCCATGCGCATTTGAGGCCTAAATTAGGGATTTGCATAGCGACGGACCTGGATGCAAGCATTACACTTGCCTCCAAAATACCCTACAGCAATGTTTCTCAAACAGGCCACCTCCAACTGTTGCAAAACTACAACATCCAGCATGCCTGGACAGTCAGTCGCTGTCCGGCAATACTGGGAGTTGTTGTTCCGCAACAGTTGGAGGCTCCGTTTTGGAAACAGTGCTGTACTAGACAATGTTTTTTTTTATTTTTATTTGGGGGAGGGAGATAACTGTGTAAGGGTGCGTGTATATATGTGTTTTTGTGACTTTATTTTGTGTAGTGTAATGTAGTGTTTTTAGGGACATGCACACTGGTGGGGGTTTACAGCCAGTTTCCCACTAGGAGTTTGAGCTGCGGCGAAAAATTTGCTGCATCTCAAACGTGTAGCAGGAAACCCATTGTAAACCCCCGCCCGTGTGAATGTACCCTGTACATCCACATAGGGGAGGGGGGTGCTAATCTCCAGCTGTTGCAAAACTACAACTAACACAGCATGCACTGACAGACCATACATGCTGGGAGTTGTAGTTATGCAACAGCAGGAGGCACACTGGTTGGGAAACACTGAGTTAGGTAACATACTCTCAGTGTTTCTCATCATGTATTGACAGCCTAAGGGCATGCTGGGATTTGTAGCTATGCAACAGCTGAAGGTACACTACTACAACTCCCAGCGTGCCCTTTGGCTGTCTGCGCATGCTGGGAGTTGTAGTTATGCAACAGCTGGAGGCACACTTTCATAGAAAAAAATCCAGCTGTTGCATAACTACAACTCCCAGCATGCCCTTTGGCTATGCATGCTGTGAGTTGTATAATACAACAGCTGGAGGTACACAGCACTCGCCTCCTGCTATTGTATAGTACAACTCCTAGCATGCAAAGCCACAGGGCATGCTGGGAGTTGTAGTTATGCAACAACCGGAGGTACAACTCTCAGCATGCCCTTTGGCTGTCTGTGCATGCTGGGAGTTGTAGTTACGCAACAGCTGGAGGTGTGCCTCCAGCTGTTGCATAACTACAACTCCCAGCATGCACAGACAGCCAAAGGGCATGCTGGGAGTTGTAGTTGTGCCTCCTGCTGTTACATAACTACATCTCCTAGCATGCCCCTTTGGCTATGCATGCTGGGAGTTGTTGCCAAGCAACAGCAGGAGGCAAGGCTTTACCTGCTGCTGCTGCAGCACTCATTCAGTCCCTCACTGCCTCATCTGGACCTGGGGCCCTCCTGCTGGCTAAGAGTGATTGGGGCTGTCTTGGACAGCCCTGATCACCCTTTTTTTTTCTGGGTCACCGGAGACCTGATTACTGTTCCGTTCACCATCCAGTTACCAGAAATGTCCAGGGCGTACAGGTACACCCTGGGTCCTTAAGTCACAGGACACCAGGTACACCCTGTGTCCGGGACGGGTTAAGAAACAGAATTTTACAGGTTAACAGTGGACCAGGAGGCTCCATTATAGACTCTAGGGCTAGGTTCAGACTACGGAATATCCGGGCAGAAAATTTCCGCCCGGAGATTCCGAGTGCTGCCAGCGCTGACTGAATCAGTCAGCGCTAGGACCGCGTGGACACTGCAGTCTCCAATAGACTGCAATGTGTTCCGCACGGATTTCCGCCTGAAGAAAGAGCAACCCCTTTCTTCAGGCGGAAATTTCCAAGCAGATTTTCCGTTCACAAATTCCGAAGTGTGAATTTGTGGACGGAAACCCATTCACTACACTATACATTTTAACAAGCGGATTTTCCAGTTTCTTAGGCTAGGTTCAGACTACGGAATTTCCGCCTGCAATTCCGCTTTGAAATTGCAGGCGGAAATTCCGTAGTCTGAACCTAGCCTAAGAAACTGGACCTACTTTGCCAGTCAGTTGGAAGTTGAACTGGCAGAACAATCCTTGCTGGAGAAAAAAAAAAGTTCCCTTTTCTCGAGTCAGAACATTTTTTTTATAGATTTTTCTGTGACCCGTCTCTATTTAATACACATATGTGAGCCGCAGGAGAGGGTTTCTATTAGGCCAAGGATTGTTCTGCCATTGTTCTACTAATTTCTTGATTTATCTTGCTAGGTGGACGGTTTTAGAGTGGAGTCTGGATGAAATATCCAATCTGTGCTGCTCTCAGACTCGAGGAAAGCATAATTACATGTAAGACAAATTTTGTCAATATAAGTAGTTGAACAAAAGATTCTGCTCACTGGGGCTATGCACCACTCACCCGTCTGTATAGTATGCACTTTGCTACGTTTACGCCAATCAACCATCTGTTTGGTCCGCTTGCTGGCTGTGATGTGTGCTCCCTGTTGTGTTTCTGCTCAGGGTTTCAAAGCCTCTAAACCTATTCCTAGCAGCAAGGCCATTGCTAGGTCTGCAAAGACCAAAGGCTAGAGCCCAACCGCCATACTGTTAGTGACCATATCTAACCAAAACTAAGACCAATATTACCAATAATACTATTACAAAAAACAGAAATTCTCAGCATCTCCAAACAAATGAAACACGTGCACAGGGGCACACGGTTAGTTTTGTGTGTTACCAGTAGGGACAAATAATACCGCCATACAATGACCACAACCACCATTACCACTGACTAATAATACTATTTGTTACTGAATAAAATTAACCCCTTAATGACGAAGGGTGTTTTCCGTTTTTGCATTTTCATTTTTTCCTCATCACCTTCTAAAAATCATAACGCTTTCAGTTTTGCACCTAAAAATCCATATTATGGCTTATTATTTGCACCACCAATTCTACTTTGCAGTGACATTGGTCATTTTACCAATGACCAATTGGCTTCCATTTATATGCAGTGCATTTTCTGGTAATAATTACACCTCTTTATTCTGTAGGTCCATACGGTGAAAATGATACCCTATTTATTAAGGTTTGATTTTGTCGCACTTATGGAAAAAATCATAACTACATGCAGGAAAATGTATATGTTTAAAAATGTCATCTTCTGACCCCTACAACTTTTTAATTTTTCCACATATGGGGATGTATGAGGGCAAATTTTTTGCACTGTGATCTGACATTTTTATCGGTATCATTTTTGTTTTGATTGACCTTTTTGATCGCTTTTTAACTTTGGAATATTTTTACATGTACGCCATAGACCGTGCGGTTTAATTAACTATATATTTTTATAGTTCGGACATATACGCACATGGCGATACGACATATGTTTATTTTCAGGTTTTTTTTATTGGGAAAAGGGGGGTGATTCTGACTTTTATTTTGGAAGGGGTTAAATGATCGTTATTAACACTTTATTTTACTTTCACTTTAAACGCGGCAATCAACTTTGCATCTGAAGGATTAATACCGGGCATCACCGCGTAATACTGGGCGATATCCGGTATTAGCCGCGGGTCCTGGCTGTTGATGGCCGCCGGGACCAACGCGATATGACGTGGGGTCAGCGTGTGACCCCGTGTTCTATCGCGGGAGCCCGCTCATGACGTATGCATGTGTCCTGTAGCAGGAAGGGATTAACTATACAAAAGACCAAATTACATTCACGATACCAGGTGTACAAAGGATCTGTATACCATATAAGTGATTATATAGAGGACCATATAGATATATATACCAGCTGAACACAGGCTCTGTATACCACATAAGTGATTATATACAGGACCACATAGCGGTAGTGAGCAGCAAAATCTACTAAAGCAAATCTGCAGCAGAAAATACACACGTGTGAACATACACATAAAATTACATCTAGGGACTCAGATGGTGTCTTTTTCTTCTCTATTTGGATGAGACCAACATGACAGTTTCTTCGAGCCATAACTTCCTCTCTTCGGCATCCGAAGGACAAACAAATTAGACTCTAGTGTAGAGGAGGGCAGTGTGAAAATTAAATTTCCCCAACTATAGGCCTCCACACTATAAAAAAAAAACTTGCCCCCTTGTTATCCCGCTCAGTAAAAATGGGCACGTAGGTAGCCAAGTAGTCAGGTAAGTAGGTAGGTAGGTAACTAGCCAGGTATCCAGTTTTTTATTTTATTTAGGTAAGTAGTCAGGTATGGAACTACAATATACAAACAAGGAGAGCGCTCCTAGTGTGATACCGTAATGCAAAGAGAAGATGAACAAACAAGAAAAACTTGCTCACCAAGTATAGTTGTACTGCAACCAAGTACAACTATGGTGAAGGCGTGAAGTAACCCTGCAACGGGCGAAGAACGGCAGCTGCTCCTGGACACACAGGTGAAGCACTCAGACGGATCCCTCCAAGGAACAGCCCAGGATAAAGGCAGCGCCACAAGACTTCAAAGGTAAAATGGTTTATTTACCTGGCATGCAACGCGTTTCACTGGATAACCAGCTTCATCAGGCAGGACTGATGAAGCTGGTTATCCAGCGAAACGCGTTGCATGCCGGGTAAATAAACCATTTTACCTTTGAAGTCTTGTGCACTGCCTTTATCCTGGGCTGTTCCTTGGAGGGATCCGTCTGAGGTATGGAACTAGGCAGTTAGGTAGGCATGTATGTAGATAAGTTAGGTAGCCTGGTATGACAGTAGGTATTTCCCAATCAGCTCTTGCAAAATTATAACTCTCCGCATGCTCGAACAACCTTTGGCTGTCTAAAGCATACTGGAAGTAGTAGTTTTGCAACACCTGGAGGTACACTGGTTGTGATAAACTGTCTTGGAAGGCTTCTAAGGCAGCGTTCCCCAACTAATGTACCTCAAGTTGTTGCAAAACTGCAATGCTCAGGTTTCTCAAATAGCCTGTGGAGACACCCTGGTTGTGGAACATGGTCTTGGAAGCCTTTCAAAGCAGTGTTTTTTTTTTTTTTTTTTACAACCAAGGTGCCTCTAGATGTTGCAAAACTACAACTCCCAGAAAGCCCAGTCTGGGCATGCTGAGAATTGTAGTTTTCCTACATCTACTAAGAGACATAAGATGACGGTGGGATTGTGGTGTGACCAACATCTTTACCCCACCTCTTCACCAAGTTGGTCAATGTAGGCAGCATAGTTTCCCCACATTAGGTAACAAAGTCCCCCCCACAGACAGACAGATGCACTCACCTGGAAGAGCTTCTTTTCTCCGGCGGCGGACAAGTGACGTCACCGATGTCCTCCTGCGTGGGTCGGCGGAGGAACGTCACTTGCGCGACATCCCTCGCCAGACCCGGACTAGCCGGCAGGCTCACTGGCTTAAAGTTGCCTCTGCGCAATAGCACAGCGGCCGCTTTAAAACAGTGAGCAGCAGCGCTGAGACCCAGGGCTATAGCCCTGTTAGCCCCCGCCCTGGCGATGCCCCTGCCTAGCAGATTGACTAGGGAGTTTATTAGATAATATTTTGTGGACCAAGATCACCAGCTTTTGTGAAGGCTCACTCAATTTGCTCAGTGGCTACCTCCTGTGTGGAAAGAAGTCTTCTTCCCTTGGACCAAATCTGTGATGCAGCCTCCTGGAGCTCTGTCAGTCATTGTCACAGATGCCAGGATTTCCAAATACTCTGCCTTTGAGCAGACTATTCTGAACTCTGCTTTGAATGAGTGCCCTGCCAAATCCTGTGGGCATGACGCATCATCAGTAAACAGGAAGTAGCGGAGAAAAATTGGTATGGCGGCAGGTGAGTATACATTGTTTATTTTTATTTATTTTTTCCCCTAAACTCACATCCCAGGCATGTTAAAAAAAAAAATAAAAAAAAATAAAAGGCTACTTTCACACTGAGTATTCAGGGCATATTCATCCATCATGTACTGTTATTTTATGGCGTTTTAACACCTCTGCCTACAGAATCCCACAGCCGGGACTACTACTACTCCCATCAAGGAACAGACTTGTTTCTATGATGGGAGTAGTAATTTCCCAGCTGCGGGAGTCTACCCCCATCATGGAACAGACTGTTCCATGATGGTGTTTGTAGTCCACGGGCTGAGGGATTGATCTCATCGGGTCTAACTTCATTGGCCCCAGTGTGCTTACCCTTAATCTCTCTCCTCCCCCAGTATCCTTATTTCCCCTCCCGGTGCCTGCGCATCTTCTTGTGCAGGGCAGCAGCGGGAGATGTCGGGAACCAGGGTCGGTAAATGAATGAATCCGACATGTCCCGCATGTAGGCTTCATTCATTCTCCTCTGCTGCTAGCGCAATCAGCGCACCGCCGGGACATGTCTATTCTCTGCGACTCATCTCACTGGGACCAATGAATTATTATAAAAATGCATGTGGGGAAGCATACATTTAGGGGTCAAAGTAGTAGTTTAAAAACCCCGCTGGGAACCCTGAATGGCTGCTCGGTGCCAGCCATTCAGGGCTCCCGGTGGGGGATTTTAAAATGAAAGTTTACAAAGTAGTATGTACATCACAGGGGAGTACAGCATGCTGCCCGCACCTTTGCTTTATAACTGCTGATTGCATTGGGTCTCAAAAGGGAGACCCAGTGTGATCAAACACTTATCCGCTGTAAGACTCTGTTCCATGATGGGGGTAGTAGCACAAACACTAATGTAGCCTCCCCAGCCACCGGCAGACTCCCGCAGCTGGGGGAACTACTACTCCCATCATGGAAATGAGCCTGTTCCATGATGGGAATAGTAGTACTCACTCACCACTGCAGGGGTCTGTTGATGTCACGCATGCTCAGAAGTAATAACTGATAATATAAACCGGGTGATGTCACAAATAACGTCCGTTATTCATAATGGGTGATAACTGATATTAAAAGAATGCCATAGATATGAATCAGATTTTTTAACGGCCATTTTTAAGGGTTTTCTAATGGAAGTTTATAGCATATCTTTTAACTGAGCAAAAGTGTGAAAGCAGCCTAATACCTCGAGAACCCCTTTAGATCGTAAGGAATGTGGAACCTGACGGGGACAAAATTAGTAGCCTTTCCAACATGACAAACTAAAGAGGAGTTGCTAATTCTGCCAAAAGGGGGCACTAAGGGCAGATATATGCACATTAAGAATATTTCACCTAATCCCTTGTCTAATCCTTCCTATGAGAAATATTTTGCAGATGTCAAGGTTTTTGTGGAGTGGAGGGGCTGAGGTAGGAGGGGCTTATGGATGGTAGATATTGATAGATTCTGAAAAGGTAAACCCCATTTTCGAGTAGTACCTGAAGGACTGCTAGGAATATTTCAGACAGTTAATGTCAGTAGAGAGGAGCGAACAGTAAATTCGATTCGTCACGAACTTCTCGGCTCGGCAGTTGATGACTTATCCTGGGTCAAATTAGTTCAGCCTTCAGGTGCTCCGGTGGGCTGGAAAAGGTGGATACAGTCCTAGGAAAGAGTCTCCTAGGACTGTATCCACGTTTTCCAGCCCACCAGAGCACCTGAAAGCTGAACTAATTTATGCAGGAAAAGTCATCAACTGCCGAGCCGAGAAGTTCGTGACGAATTGAATTTACTGTAAATTCGCTCATCTCTAAATGTCACCATAATGGGGTTTTTCGCTTCCTGATTTTCTTCATAGCTCTGGGAATCAAAGATGAGGCGAAACATATATTCCAGCACAAACTCCCAGAATATATCTATCCGTCAGACAATCCAAAAATTCACTAAGGCTACTTTCCCACTGCCGTTATGCCCCGTCCCATTAAGAGTCTGTTAGGCTTTTTGTGTATGCTAAACAGACCCTGAATGGGTTGAAGAACGGGCATCCCCAGGTCTCATTGACTTTTGCATTGGGTTCATAAGAGTTTTTTTTTTGGAGGAGTTGAGCGGAGAATACCAGACATGCAGTCATTTTTTTTCTCCATCAGGACCAATGGCCTGACTGGTCCTGATGACCTGACAGGCTTTCTTTAAATCTATGTCCTTATACAACTAATATTTACTTTTAAAACAAAAAAACTGTAAAAAAAACTTAGGAATGAAAAATAAACAGTAAACAGACTAATCTTGCTTCCACGGTTTGTCAGTCACATTTTATGTATGATCCGCTCCAGCAAGTTGTCTTACAGGCACAAAAGTAAAAAGCTGATCCCCAGAGACTTGCAAAGATGATTTTTTTGATAGCTCATTTTTCATTCTCTGTTGTTGCTCAGGACCAAAAGCCTTGCAAGTTTTCTTTTTTTTCATACAGATAAACCAATATGTAATTTAGGTTTCCAAGCCCAGATGTATATAGGCATTTTCAACCATTCGTGAGTGACTTTTGTCCTTTGCTGGTAGTCATGGCTGCGCAGTTTTACAATGGAACGCAAGATAGCTTCGGCAGCCGCGTGACGGGAAGTGTTGTGAGCTACTTTTGGGCCACAATCTAAATGTTTATTTTTCTACGGTTACTTTTTCAGTTCTTACTTTACTATTTATTTATGTTTTACGGTGTATTCACACAAACCTTATCCTGTGCGTATTTCAGGATTGGAAGCTGCATTCAATCGTTTAGATTACAATCCTGCATATTAAATATGCACAGCATACTGTAAGTGAGAATAGACCCTTAATTTGCATCATCAGAAAACTGGGACACTACAAGCCTATACCATTACACTAGTGCGGGTGATGCTGATGACAGATTTCCTTAAAAGGGTACTCCGGGATAGAAAGATGTATCCCCTATCCTAAGGTACACCGGTACCCCTCGTCCCAAATCTCTTGCCAGGTGCCCCGACTTTCCTCCTGTATGGAGTGAGTTGACCACTGCACAAAGCTATAGCCGACGCACCCCACTTTATGCACCTCATTAGGAGAGCTCTACGCTGGTATCTCCGGCTCTACCATAGAGCTACATGGAGTGTCGGACACCGCTTTGTTTGCCATTTAGGAGTTCACAAGGGTCTTAGCGATTGGTACCCAGCAATCTAACACTTCTCCCTTATCCATAGGATAGGGGATACATTTTTCTATCCTGGAATACTCCTTTAAAAGCATAACTGTCATTACAAACAACTTTTGACACGTGTAAATTTGTTGACCGCCCCGTGTCTGACTCCTGAGACCTGCTGTGATTGAGTTAATAACCGGGGAAGCCAGCGAAATTGCGCTCCACTCCTCAGCCTGTCGAAAGATCCATAAATTTCTCTCCATAGACTTCTATGCAGAGAAGTGGATGGACCTCTCAGCTTTGTAATTTAAAATATGCACCCAGTCAGCCTCAGACCAGTAAGCAGTCCTTTTGCAAAAAATTTTCCTCACAGAGGTCCAGACAGCAAGGTTGCGGCAGAGGTCCAGACAACAAAAAAGGCACATCCAAAAATACATACAAGGCAGATTTCTGACGCCAGCCTCCTGCCTATGGACGGCCATCTCTTACTTCTGCCTAGCTTGGAAGAGATTAAAGGATCAGAAAAACAGTTGATTTCTTCAAAAAAGACTTGTTTCAAAAAGTTAAGGCATTTGTATGGACCATATCCAGACTATGTCCAATATATTGAGATTTCATAGCATTGCTTTTTTTTTTCATACATACAGAATTCATCCAAGAGGTTTCAGGGCCATGTCATCTACCTTTGGCTATTAAAGCTCAAACAAACCATCCACATGAACCCTTGGACGAAGTCCGTTCTCTCGCTGAAAGTTTCCTTTATGTTGGCTATTGCCAACAAGGGTGAGTGAACGGTCCTGTTGAGTAATTTGCCTTTTATGTTGCCAAAAACCATATTGCAGACACTAAAAAGGACTAGTTTGCAATCTGCATTTGCCTAAATATGGCCTAATATGTGGCCTTAGTAAAACTGGCCAAAGTCAGGCAGGACAAAAAAAAAAAATAATTTGGACAACATTTTTGCATCAGCACTGCTCTTCACTTCAGGCAATGTTATTTTTGTTAACAGAATTTTTGATTTACAAATAAAACTTTACAAATACTCTGCTCAAAAAAACTTACCCAGAACAGGTTGAGCTGGTAATGATATATGGGCAATAGCTCCCCCCAGAACTGTGCAACAGCAGTGGGTACCAAGGGAAGACCTGATCTATTACTGGAAAGTACCCACAGATATATAACATTTGGCTGCTTCTATGTTACAAACAAAAAGGGAAATAACCATGTGGGTCCATTTTTAACAAAATAGTATTATGACTCCCTTTCTATTCCGAGTTTCATACTTGTTACCTATTCCCAAAATTCAAGTGCATTAAAGGAGATGTCCGGTGCTTACTTTTCTTATTTTATCCGTTCCGGGCTGAAAAATAAAAGAAAACAAATTTTCTCTTACCTGCCTAGGCTCCCCCGGTGCTTCGGTACAGGTGTTCGGTCCCCGGGCTGTATTCCTTTTACTTCCCGTTAGCCCGGCACGTCACACGGAGCTTCAGCCTATCACCGGCCGCAGCGATGTCCCGCCTCGGCCAGTGATAGGCTGAAGCTCCGGGTGACGTGCCGGGCTAACAGGAAGAAGAATACAGCCCGGGGACCGATCGCCTGTACCGGAGCACCGGGGGAGCGTAGGCAGGCAAGAGAAAGATTATTTTCTTTTTTTTTGCAGCCCGGAATGGATACAATAAGAAAAGTGAGCACCGGACATGTCCTTTAACATACTGAGCACAGAATGACAACTTTCAAGTATACTTGATTAAGACAGGTATGTTTACTGTCTGATACATGATCCATTCATATACACAAAATAAAAATTCTACAAAGCCTGTCACAGACAGCCATTAGATAGAAGTTCAACGCTGATGTGTATGTGTAGGACATTGCAAGGTGTTGGGCTCTGTTCATATAGATAGAACAGTATACACTAAGGCAGGTTATTGGGTATCCAGACAAACTGCTGGTAAAACCAATGCTGAAAAGTCTTATCTTGTGATGACTGTAAGTCAACATTTTCAAAAAAAAAAAAAACAGTCCACAATAATTAATCATCTTCTTCCTCCTCCTCTTCCTGTTTTACCTTTTTCTTCTTCTTCTTCTTTTTCAAAGGCTGTAAATTAAAACAATACAAAAATGTGGATGAAATGTGACAGCATATAACTTCATGGCTGTAAAATAAATTGAGTCACAGACGTAGCGGCTTAACCAGTGCAGACCCTCACCTCTGCAATGCTAGTAGTAGGTGCTTCCTCTTCCTCCTCCTCTTCAGTCTTTATAAGTTTCTTCTTTTTCTTCTTCTTCTTTGGCGTCTCCTCAACTTCTGGTTCTTCTGTAAAGATACAGTATGGTCACAACAATTCTAACCTAACCAATCCCACCTAAGCAAACTCAAAGATGACTGAGCACAGTAGTTTACTTGTCACCAGTATTTAAGCAAATACCTTCTGCTTCTTCAACCACTTCAACCTTTGGCTTTTTAGCTTTCTTCACTTTGACCGCAGCAGGCTGCTCTTCTTCCTCCACCTCTTCAAATTTCCTCTTTTTGGAAACTGAGGGCAGCGTGGAGTCTCCAGATGGGTCATAAGTTCTAACCTCACTGTAAGAAGAACAATCACAATGAACTACGAAAGCATATTTCATCTGTATACTTTCTTCAGACTGAGTAATGATGATAAAAATACAGCATATTAACCAGTTGCAGTCTAAGGACGAGCAAGCTCCTGACTCGAGCCAGCACCATACTGGCTGACCCCCAACTGATTCCTGTAGCTGGGGGCCGCCGTTAATAGAAGACATGCGACACTCGCTGCGGGCGGCTATTAACCCTTTAGATTGCTGCTGTCAAAGCTGACTGCGTCTAAAAGGGAGTTTTAACACCAGTCCCTGGTGGTCCAGTGGGGGGATAGTTAAAAAACCTAAATAAACAGCCCTTACTAGGAGAAAAAAAAAATAGAAGTCTGGAGAGCAGCAGACCTGAGTCTTGCCTCCTACTGACACTAGCTAAAAACTGATTACCTCACTTTCAGTGGGTGGGTGTATCCCGCCAGGGAGGAGCAGACTTTTTTCCCCTAGTGTCAGCGCCTCCTAGTGGCAAGAGCATATACCTATCAGTATAGGTGTCCCCCAATGAAGAGCGACCGAGAAAAAGATAAAATATGGTGTCATTTATGCCGAAAAGTGCACTGCTTAGAATCGGAAGCCCTCAAAAGTTACAAAATTGCGATTTTGAAAATTTGGACACTTTTTTTCTGGTTTCCCCGTAGATTTTGATGTAATTACAAATTAAAATTGGTGGCGCAAAAAAACAAGCCCTCATATGGGTCTGTAAGTGAAAAATTTAAAGCGTTATGAGGTGGAAAAAAAAACAAAAGTAGAAAAATGAAAAAATGGCCTGGTCCTTAAGGGGGAAAACTGCATTAATATATGTGTTCACAATTATTATTATTATTATTATTATTTTTTTAATAAACATGCATGCACACAATATACACACATTCATTTAGCAGTTCTTACCTTTTGTGTTGGTATTTGTCAGCTCTGGCGAGTGCTTTCCCTGTACCACTAATTCTCTTCAGCTGGGGAGAATTAGATAACATATCAACACTAAATTATGTATAGATATAGATCATGTACAGCAAAGATATATAAACAGCAAGTCTCAGATGAGGTAGTGACTGATATTGCCCTCATAGAAACATCAGGCAATAAAATTATGTCATCATCATAGACCACAAGACTGATTACAGCTGCACAAAGTACCTACCCCCTTCTCCTCCAAGTTTCGAAGACGTGCTTCCAACTTCGCTCTGCTCTCTACACCAAGTTCTGCATTTGTGTCCTCCCCAAGGGCATCATATCTAATAGCAAGTGCGGCCTTGGCTGCCAGCATCCGCGAGATCTGAATGGGTCAACAAGTCAATGGAAAACAAGTTACTAAAATCCTTATTTTCAGATAACATAAGGCACATTATCTACACCTTAAAGAACATCTAATGTGAAAACAGCAGCACATTTATTTCCCTTACTGTTTTCTGCTAGGATTTTTGTTTTTTACTGCACATTAGCTGATATATAGAAAAGCATGATTTCCACACTTCAAATATAGAACTTTTAAACTTACAGCCGGTTCATCAACATTAAATGCAACAAAGATATAGATATAGGGCAGATGTATCAAAACCTGTCCAGAGGAAAAGTTGCTGAGTTGCCCAAAGCAACCAATCAGATCGCTTTTCATTTTTCAGAGGCCTTTTCCAAAATTAAAGGAGGAAGTTGATTGGTTGCTATGGGCAACTCAGCAACTTTTCCTTTTGGCAGGTTTTGATAAATCTCCCCCATAGTGCGGGTGAACCAGATTATAATGATTTATAACTTGCTCGGATCGGGGCAGCTGTTCAGGAGATGAAGGGTGTAGTGGGCCTCTGTTGCTAATAAATAAAATATATATATCTACAGCCATCTCTACACACGCACACATATATTGGTTCATAGTGCAATGAAAGCAGGACCCGGCATATCCAGCATGTGCCCTCTCTGCCTCCGATATACCTATCCACCTCTTGAATATTAATGGACCCTTCGCCCATGTGAGCGTGAGGTGGGCAGGCATATAGAAGACAGGGATGCTGGGTCCTGCCTGCTTTGTGCAAAAGATGACATTTACATTTTACCAACACATATTACCAAGTCAATACACCCTGTATCTCCGGATCTAGAATCCTATTAGGTTGCAGGTGAATGGGCTGTCAGTTTCACTTTAAAATGCTGCAATTTAAAAATGATCTTAATTCTAAGTCTAAACAATAGTTGCAACAAATCTATTACTCCAGTATATCTAAAATGTAAGCAACTAAGCCTGCCTGCCCTGCTGGTATCTTCAGGTTAGCAAGACAAGGGTAAAGACAGTATGAAGTAATATGACTGGAGTATTAGACTACCCAGTACCATGAAAACACAGGCCTTGAGAGAAGCCATAGACAAAATGCTGGAATTTATTTTATTGAACAGCATTAACAAAATTACACATTTGAAGCATAAAATTATTTATAGACTTGAAATCCTTACAATATTTCCATTATGAAAATACAACACTATTCTGAGAAAAGTGCATGTGACTTGAAGGGCCACACAATGGTGTGTCATGTATTCCAAAAACAGAATGATTTTAAATAGTTACCCCAAGACTATATCTGACCACCTGTCCCAGCAGTCAGACCCCTATCAGTTTACACCTTTCCAGGGGATAGTTGATAATTTATAATTTTGGGATAATCCCTTTAATGATTCTGGCTGGTTTGGACTTCCGTTATACATGCATAAATGTCAAGCATAACAAGCAACTGGACAGCACCTACATCTTTTTTTTTTATTATCAGTTATTACTTTTTAAAGATACATATATTAATAAGATACATATATTAGTTGGCCTTTCATAAACAATTAGAGAAAATCTATAAAATGCAGATATCATTAATTAGTAAAAACCTAAACATTTCAAGCATATATGTAGTGATTTAAAGTTAACCAGTTATCACTTTCAAGCTGTCCAAACCACAAATGCAGTCCCTGTTGGCTTTTGCCTACCCCATCAGCCTTAATGGATAAATCTCTCTTGGGGTATAGGGAAAGATCCATCTATAAATGCTGGTGAGCAGGCAAAGCCACCAGGGAGTGTCCAGATGACTTGTTATTCAGTCAGCATGAAAGTAATGACAGGTTCACTTTTTATAACCAGTTAGAAGGAAGAGTGCATAATGTTGTCTTCACTGGGATTTACCGTATTTTTCGCCGTATAAGACGCACTTTTTCTTCCCCAAAACTGGGGGGAAAAAGTCGGTGCGTCTTATACGGCAAATACACCCCTATCGCGGCGGTCCCTGCGGCCATCAACGGCCGGGACCCGCGGCTAATACAGGACATCACCGATCGCGGTGATGCCCTGTATTAACCCTTCAGACGCGGCGATCAAAGCTGACCGCCGCGTCTGAAGGGAAAGTGACACTAACCCGATTTGACCGCGGCGGTCCCAAACAGCCAGACTGAATAGCCGGGTTAGTGCTTACAGGACACCGGGAGGGACCTTACCTGCCTCCTCTGTGTCTTCTCCGTTCAGGGATCCCCTGTATGCCGGCGCTCTCCTGCCTCGTCATCACGTCGTCGTGTACGTGCGTCGGCGTGCGTAACAACGTGATGTTGGCGACGGAGAGCGATGATACCCGGCCGGCAACAGAGACATTCAGGAGCGCCGGGGACACGGCGACAGCCAGGGCAGCGGTGACGGGTCCGGAGCGGCGGGGACACGTGAGTATTACCTACTATGCAGTGGTCTTCAATCTGCGGACCTCCAGATGTTGCAAAACTACAACTCCCAGCATGCCCGGACAGCCAACGGCTGTCCGGGCATGCTGGGAGTTGTAGTTTTGCAACATCTGGAGGTCCGCAGATTGAAGAACACTATTTGGTTCAAAATCTTATATTTTTTAGATCTTGCACCTAAAAATAGCGTGCGTCTTATAGGGCGAAAAATACGGTACATAGAACAACTCACCTTGCCCTTATTTTTGGGTGTGGTCTGCCCAACAAGGGATGCATGATAAATGAGACCGTATTTTGGAGTGTCCCTCTTGGTCTTCAGTGCTCTAAACAGTGCCTTCTCCGCCCCCAAGATCTGCACAGTGGATGCTGGGTGTTTTGCCAGATTGAGAAGGGAGCCTATTAAAATAACCCAAAAGATAAATGCAGAGCCCCTAATAACGAAAAAACTAAGAAGATGCACCTGAAAGAGCTACATGAAACCCTGAAGTTTCAAACGTATGTAATTTATAACTACGAGATCTCAGATGAGGTAGTGACTAGAATTGCCATCATGTAAAGTCAGGCAACCTAATATAGTCATCATCACAGATCATAGCAGGAAACTACAGAAGGAATCTTGTGATGAAAGGAAAGCCAGTGTGGCACTGAAGACTTACCTGCATGGGCAATAAGTCTGGCCCCGACCAACTCCCCTACTAGGACTGTGAGGTTTGGAGCTATGGCCATCATTCTGTTCTTGAGGTAATCGTACAGCTGTGTCCTGTATTCAGAAATTTCTATTACCTAAAGGAAAGGGACAAGCATGTTTATTATATACTAAGATAGTGACATAATGCAAAAAAAACTAATTTCAAAGGCTACTTTTAGTTTTGATGCTTAAATTACATAGGGTGTGATAACACTAAAAATAACATACTATATATCTAACCTAAAGTTCAGCCATAGCACTATACATACTAACATCAGGCACAGTGACTTAACATAAGACTGTCTGCACAGATAAGGTGTCTTGGCTGACTAGGTCATCAAGCGCTGCTGGTGGGTCTCTGGTGGGATAACTGGATTGAATCAGCAGAAAGACTTCCCCATTGTTTGGGGCCACACTAACCTGATCACAGAGATGAGAGATATTATTGATATCTTCTTCTGACACCTCTGTACCCATTGAAATCTCTGCAGCAGCTTTCACTTCAGCCTCAACCTCTTCAGGCAACATTTCAGACAGGTCATAGGAGGCAAAATTAACTCTGTCACCTGTTCAATGATAAAAAGCAAACATATTAGTGAAACTAACAGTAAAAAAACAGTTGTTGAAATGCAGCGTTCAGTTGACAATGACATGAGCTCTGTGGCCTCAGATGAGGTAGTGACTGAAATTGCCATCATGGATAATCCGGCAATTAGATTTAAAATCATCATCACTGGCCAAAATGGAGCAGAGAGAGATTTTACGTACTGCTACAGTAATTATTCTTAGTGCTGGACGGTATGACCAAAAATGTATATCACGGTAGTTTTCAAACTTATTGTGGTTCCACAGTATTTTTTTTCACTCATTTCCCCCCCCCCCACGAATGAATTATCAGCCGCAGTGCACAGGGGAACTAATATGACCAGCGGGCGCTGCTCTTATTTTCCCTCCCCCCAACAACCGAATGAATTATCAGCTGCAGCACTGTCCCCACATCAGGAGACTAATCATGTTACCCGCAGGGACTGCTCTCCTCCTGTGAGCCGCGGCGCTGGACTTCTGTTTGGAGAACGGAAGCGGTCACCTCTCCTGTAAGTGCTGTAAGCCAGTGGGCCGCAGAATTTCTGATCAGAAGCTCTGCAGCGCCCGCGGCCCACTGGCTTTCTGCGCTTGCAGAGGGAGGTGACAGCTTCCGTTCCATGGATAGAAATCCTGCGCCCTCGGCTCACAGCTCATTAATTTCCAGCGCCGCAGCTCACAGGAGGAGAGCAGCGCCTGCGGGTAACATGATTAGTCTCCCGATGTGGGGACAGCGCTGCAGAGCTATGGGTCATCAGTAAAACCTTTTCTGTTCCCAGATAAACCCTTTAACCGATTGTCTAAGAACGAGCCGGCAAGCGGTGTATGATAAGCTCCTGACTCGAGTCTGCATCATACTGGCTGGCCCCCAGCTGATTCCTGTAGCTGGGGGCTGCAGTTATCGCCGCAGATGGCTATTAACCCTCAAAGTTGACAGTGGCATCTAAAAGGACATTTAAACAATCCCTGGTGGTCCAGTGAGGTGGATCGCATCTCCCGCAGCGCGATCGCGATACACTGTGGAGGTAGCAGGAGGGATTACCTCTCCTGTTGCGGCTGTCCCAGCTCTGTGATTGATCAAGCGCAGAGCACACAGATCAATATCAATGTGGTTCTATGGAACCACTGATCTGTATGAGGAATCTACTGATTCCTCCTAAAAGGACAAAAAAAAAAAAAAAATTAAGTGGTCACTCATTAAAACTAATTTTTACTATTGCACTTTTTTTTTTAACCATATTTCTAATATACTTTGTTTAAAAAAAAATTTAGTTTTCTATGTTTTGTGCTTAAAAAAAAGCAAAAAAAAAGGAAGGTTTCTATGTTTTATTTGTGCCTAAAAAAAATCTCAAGAGCACATTTTCCCCCTTCTTATACACAGACTTTGGACCAAAGCCCAATCACAGGAAGTGCAGCCTGGAGTGCTGAGGGGCAACATAAAACCTATGTAAATTAAGTATCCTTGTTACCGTATGGGCCCGCAGAATAAAGATAGTGTCATTTTTACAGAAAGGTGTACTGCACAGAATCAAAAGCCCCCAAAAGTTCCAAAATCTTTACTCCTCTCTCCATTCAAAGAATACAGACACCATAAATGTTCTCCTCAGATAATAATCAATGCAGACTCACCTACGGCCCGCACACACTTGCAGTATGCCAAGTTATCTGTGATAATCTTGCCTAGCTCGGGAAAGTGCCAGCCATACCACTCTCTGCAGCGCATTATGTAGTTATTCAGCTCCTTATCCAGATCATCTAGAAGGGCTGGAGGAAAAGGTCAAGTTATAACTAGGAAAATGTTAGGTGTTATTTTTATTCATTTTTAATGACAAGATACTTACAGATAGCTTGTACGATCATCGTGTCCACTTTGTCAGGGCTGAACTTTAATTTGTAGCGAGACAGGCTGTGGATATATAAAAACAGAAGCTTATGGTTACCGAACAATCAAGTGTGAAATGTTAACACTATTTGCGCCAAGTACTGCACAACAATATACCACAAACCAAAAGGGAGTAATATCCCTGTCTGAGGCAAATTCTGAAAAGGTGTGTGAACACTTATAAATCATTCATGCGCCACTGTATACTAGAGATGTCCCAACACTTTTTTTTTTTTAAGACCGAGTAACGATACTTTAATTCTAGTACTGGCCGATACCAAGTACGAGTACTTTTATTTTAAAGGGAATCCGACAGCATGGTGACCCAGTTTCTGGCGCTGCTTACCGTGCTGATATGTGGGTCCTTGTTGTGTACAATGGAGGCGGCTGCTGTAGTATTTCTCTCTTCTCCATTGGACAGAACAGGGAATTTGCACTGGCGGCAAAACTGATGTCTCCAGAGAGATTGCGCTGATGTTCACATGGTGAGCAGCGATACAAACCAGGTCACCTGCACGATCTACCCATAAATTCAAGTTAGTGCAGGTGACTCTGCTGTAAGATTGCTTTCAATAGTAGGTAGTATTCCCTTGTAGGTAGTATAGATAGTTGCAGACATTAGTAGCAGCCCCCTGTAGACCGCAGCCCCCCTTGTCCCCCTTACAGACAGGCCCCCCTTAAAGACGGCAGGCCCCCCCCTTTATAGATGGAAGGCCCCCCCTATAAACTGCAAGCCCCCCCCCCCCCCCCAAATAGACTGCAAGCCCCCCCCCCAAATAGACGGCAGAAGAAAAACTTTAACTCCCCTTCCTACGTTCCCCCGTTGCGGAGATATCGGCATCCCGTTCCTCTGGCTCTGCTCCGTGCTTCTAAGGCTCGGAATGTCACAGCGCTTTCAGAGTATTGCCGGCCACAGTGATGTCCCGGCCAGAGCTCTTTACATGACAGTGCCTTCAGCCTATCAAAGGCTGAGGAGGGACATTGCTGCGGCCGCCGATACGCCGAAAGAGCTGTGACGTTCTGAGCCTTAGAAGCACGGAGCAGAGCCAGAGGAACGGGACGCCAATATCTCCGCAATGGAGGAACGTAGGAAGGGGAGGTTTTTTTGCAGCCCGGGCACAGGATGAGTTAAAAGATTTTCACTGTATATCTAATTAAATTCTTTTTTTTTTTTTTTTTTGGGTGGGGGTCCGACAGGTACGCTTTAACTATAAAGGTATGCTTGTGAAGTCCCAGTGCACTGTGTGCAGTTTCACAAGCATATTCTTGGCGACCGTTTATACATCTCAGCTGCATCATAGTCAGCACATGCAATTCTTCGAACACACACATGGCACGGACAACCTAAGACAATAGTTTTCTTTAACATACGCAAAATGTTGCCTCAGTGGTAGTGACGAAACGTTGAATGAAATCATAGATGTTCAACTCAACTAAACTCCATCATTGGCAATCATGTATAGGGAAGCCAAACCTACACTGCTGTACAATACAAAGGCTGCACTTATAGTACACCATTTTACAGTTTATATATAGAGCTCTAAATCGTGCAGTTTTTGAATAAGGATTGCATGGTGTAACGCCGTTACATGCATTCTGCATTCATAGTGTTGCTAGCAGAAATTATCAACAGGCTTGTCAGATGCAGTAGGACATTTAGGGTGGCAATATACCAGAGACCTTGAACAGCCAAAAGGGCTGATTTGGACCATTTTCTGCCAACCACTGATGCCTTGTGACATGAACCAGCATAAAAAGGTGCTGACCAACAGAAGATTGATCCACCATACATGATTGATCTTTAACAGTGCAAAGTGGTTGATGACAAATATCTGCATGTCATCAATGGAAGCCCAGGTCAGATTGTTCAGAAAATGGCCACCTGAAATGCCTAAGGTACAACCAAGCCTTACATTATCCTACAGATCACATTTCAGTGCTTGGGAGTTAGAGAAGCTACCAGCATGGAAAACTTGTGAGAGATACACTCAAGCAGCAAGGATTGTGAATGCAAAAAAATTAGAAAATATTACTGATCAAGCAATTTAGGTTTAAAGGGGTTATCCGGCCATAAGATTTCTGATCGCGGGGAGCCAGCCGCTGGGACCCCCCCCACAATCTCCATTCAGCACTCGCATTCTATGCGGGGTTGTGTCTCCAGTCTCTCCCCCTCCCATAGACACGAATGGAAACAAAGAGCTTTCCAAGACATACATTGTGGGTGCTATTATTAGCGCGGTTGACTGAATAGATAAGGATAAAAATCACATTTAGGCCCGTGTAACACATGGCATTTTTTGTAAACCTTTCACTGCAGCATTTATGAGCCAAAGCTAAGGCTAAGTTTGCATTTTTTTTCTGGCAGTTTTTGGAGATCTGCCACTGCAGTTTTTGAGCCAAAACCAGAAGTGTATTAAAAAAGGAATAGGACATAATGGAAGGACTTACACTTCCTTCCTTATGGATCCACTTCTGACTGTGACTCAAAAACTGCAGCGGCATCTTTCCAAAAACTACCAGAAAAAAGTGGAAACTTAGCCTAAAAGAGGATAAAAAAAAAAGAATGGGAAACACCTCACAAACTGCAGCTGCAGGTTTCCAAAAAGCTGCCGTGTGTGACACCATCCAATGACAATAAGGAACAAAAACAGGTTACCTGTGGGCTAATCCAAGGGACATTGCAGCCATTTCCCGAGTGGAGAGTCCTGTAATAAGGCCATCAACCTGATTGCGAATACCCCTCATGAGCTCTGTAACCATAGCACTGTGCACGCAGCTGAGGTTTACTTTATCCTGGAGTGAGGAACATGAAAGGCAGAACTGGTAAGCAGATCCTTCTAACATTATGCGAGAAAAAAAAACTGGGTGGGTTTAGACTCCAGTTCTGATAGATTGAGGAGAGAAGCTCACAAAGGCTGAAGAAAGAGAGAAAAGCAGATACAAGGGAGATTCATATAGGGTGTGTATAAGTAAAGAGAAAAGAGCACTGTAGAGGCAAAAGTTTAATAAAGATCTAGTGCAGCTGGCCCTAAGCTGAGGACCTCCAGATGTTGCAAATCTACAACTTCCAGCATGCCTGGACAGCCTTTGGCTACAACTCCCAGCATGCTGGGAGTTGTAGTTTTGCAACATCTGGAGATGTATGGTTTGATGACCACTGATCTAGTGAGAAATTGCTTAGAAAGCACAAAGTAAGAATTAAAAGAAATGCTTTTCAAAAGGGGTCCCTAGGCTTTAAGGCACACATCGATCAGAACCCACACAAAAAAATAAAATTAAATATGTAAAATTAAATAGATACCTAATCCTAACCATGTACATCTCTTTTTTTTATGTCTATCACCTTTATTTATTATTAAAAAAAAATCCCTCTTTTCATTAGCTCACAGAGTTATAAATCCTCTCAGGGGAAGGGGGAGTGTCCCTCCCTAGTGGTGGGAGGCGATTGGCAAGTCTGCTCATGCAGCCTTGTCCATGAGTCATCTCTTGTCCAGGACTCATGGACAAGCCTGATGCTGCTGCAGGACTGGTTAGTTTCCCAGTAGGTATAAGGACCCCTAGCCATTTTCTTTATTAACCCCTTAAGGACCCATGACGTATGCGCACCTCTCTGTACCCTGGGCTTTAAGGACCCATGACGTATGAGTACATCATGGCGTTTTCCGGTCTCTGCCGCTCACCGGGAGGAGATCGGAACGGCATGCCTGCTGAAATCCTTCAGCAGGCATGCCGTGCTAATGCCCCCCCCCCCCAATGTCGGCGATCGCAGAAAATTGCATGTCAATTCAGACATGCGATTTTCTCCTATTCCGGGCTGATCGGGTCTCTGGTGACAGATCACCCGGAAAATTGTGATGATCGGAGCTGTCAGTGAAAGCCCTGATCATCTTGCAGGGTAGGAGTGGAGTCGCAATGCTGCGATCTCCTCCTATTCCCTGCCATTAGTCAGAATTGATTCTGACCAATGGCAGAGCAGGACAGTGGGTTGCCCGTTCTGGCTACCCCTGGATGTCGAGGGGATCGTGGGAAGATGGAGGCCAGGTACCTTAACTGAAGAGATGCCTGGGAACAGCTGATCGTCTCTGGAGACTGCTGGATCCTTGCTCAGGTAGGGAAGCGACGGTGGGGGGGAATTGAAAGTGAAAGTAAAGTGATCTTTACTGTGGCAATCACTAGGAAGGCCAAACTGCAACTCCCAGCATGCCCAGACAGCCAAAGGCTGTCTGGGCATGCTGGGAGTTGTAGTTTTGCAACAACTGGAGGGTCACAGTTTAAGGACCATTGTTACAGTGGTGCCCAAATGGTAGCCCTCCAGATGTTTCCAAACTACAACCCTCAGCATGCCTAGACTGCCCAGGCATGCTGGGAGTTGTAGTTCTGTAACATCTGTCCCTTCAGATTTAGCAATTTTCATGACAGTGGTCAGATGTGCAAAAAATGGCCAGGTCCTAAGGTGTAAAATGGCTGGGTCCTTAAGGGGTTAAATATTTAAAACTGTTTAAAAAGGTATTTAATTTTCATCAGTAACATAAGTTTTTAGATCTGACAGTGCCCAATATTAAAATGTCATTAATACCTTGATAACGCCTCCAAGTTTGGCATCTGCAATCGCCAGCTGTTCATGTGCTTCTTTGGCTGCAATTTTCTTCAGGACCTTCTTTAAGTTCTTGCTGATCTTTCCCTCTACCAAAGCAGTAGCCGCTGAAAGACGTAAAAGAGTTTGGTTTAGATGAGCTATTAGATTAATCTGACCACAAACAGAAGAACTTTTATAGAACAAGAGACATTTGACCAGAATTTGAGGTCAGGACGCAACTCAATTAAAACAGTAAATAGGAAGGACTAAAATTCTACTCTGGATTCAGTGCAGCGTGAAGTGTCCAATATACTGTATACACATCATTTATCTGTTTGTCAAAGATTAATCGTAGACACATGTAGGAAAAACGTTGCCTCAGTGGTAGTGACGAAATGTTAGGATAAAATCATTCTGTTTCAGCTTAAAACAATCCATCATTGGCAACAGTCAATAGAAAGAAAAAAAAAAGACTTTTCACTGATACAAAACAAATGCTCACCTGCTAATGCTTCAGTGGTGTCTTGAAACTTCTCAAAGTGTTTTAACTTGACTCTAAAAAAAAAAAAAAAATAATAACAAAACATTTAAAATGTGTTAAATTGTGTCATATCTGGATTAACAGAGACCTTAGATATTAGAAGACAAGTAAACAGAATTGTATCTTTTTTTACATTAATATTTAAAAATGTATAAAGAAAAACGTTAAGGATTTATCCAGGAGTAAAAACAGAGCACATTTCTTACAAAAACAGTGCCACAACTGTTTTCAGGTTGTGTGTGGTATTACAACTTGGCTCCATTTACCTCAATGGAACTGAGCTGCCAAACCACACACAACCCAAGGACAGCTGTGGTGCTGTTTTTGGAAGAAATTAGCTGTGTGTTTCTATTCCCTATCCACAAAATTGTTATCTCCAGAATAGGGCCATAAGTGTTTGTTATGAGTGGAGAGGTGAGTCGTGCCATGACTCCATTCAATGTCTATGGAGCTGCCGGAGAAAGCCGAGAACTGTTCTCCAGTATCTCTGGCAACTCCACAGACAAAGAATGGCACCAATGTGCGTGTCAGCACTCCGTTCATAAACACTTGGAGCTCCATTCTCGAACGTGTGTGTGCGTGAGGGGTCCAACTGCTATCCTTTAGACCAGTGTTTCCCAACCAATGTGCCTTCAGGTGTTGCAAAACTACAACTCCCAGCTTGTCCGGGCATGCTGGGAATTGTGGTTTTGCAACAACTGGAGGCACACTGGTTGGGAAACACTGCAGTAATAGAGAATGATCCGTAAATTTAACTCAGAATACTGCTTTAAAAACCATTTGTTGCCTCAGTGGTAGTGACGAAACCGTTGAATCTAATCATGGTGGTTCAATTCAACTATAGATCCATCATTGGCAACTATCAATGGCAAATTCAAGACAGAGAACCTGGTGCTTTATAAAAAGGCAAGACTTAAGGAGCAGAGCATTTGGTTTCAACAGATTACCAAGCATACAAAACTACCACCAGCTGTTTTATTTAAAGTGTACTTGTCGCCAACAAAAACTTTTTATATAATGAAGATAACATGTGTATTTGTAATATACATTGGTTAAAAAATATGTATATTTTTGTCCCTGCAGCTATTGCCTGTGTCTCTATGAGGAGTCCAAATACAGGAAATGAGGGGAGGACAAGCGGGGCCCTGTGCACCGAGGACAAGCGGGGCCCTGTGCACCGAGGACAAGCGGGGCCCTGTGCACCGAGGACAAGCGGGGCCCTGTGCACCGAGGACAAGCGGGGCCCTGTGCACCGAGGACAAGCGGGGCCCTGTGCACCGAGGACAAGCGGGGCCCTGTGCACCGAGGACAAGCGGGGCCCTGTGCACCGAGGACAAGCGGGGCCCTGTGCACCGAGGACAAGCGGGGCCCTGTGCACCGAGGACAAGCGGGGCCCTGTGCACCGAGGACAAGCGGGGCCCTGTGCACCGAGGACAAGCGGGGCCCTGTGCACCGAGGACAAGCGGGGCCCTGTGCACCGAGGACAAGCGGGGCCCTGTGCACCGAGGACAAGCGGGGCCCTGTGCACCGAGGACAAGCGGGGCCCTGTGCACCGAGGACAAGCGGGGCCCTGTGCACCAAGGACAAGCGGGGCCCTGTGCACCGAGGACAAGCGGGGCCCTGTGCACCGAGGACAAGCGGGGCCCTGTGCACCGAGGACAAGTGACATGCTACGGGCTCACACATGAGGATGATTGACAGGCCAGGAGCCTGCACAGAGTCCCGCCCTCAGTTCCTGTATTTGGACTCCTCAGAGACACACAGGCAATAGCTGCAGGGACATTTTTCACCCAAAAATAGGAAGATTTTTTTAACCAATGTATATTACAAAGATACATATGTTATCTGCATTATAGAACAAGTTTGTTTATGACAGGTACACTTTAACTGGTATTAAAACTCAAGCCCACATTCATGCCTTTTCCCCCTAAAACCCCAAAACAGATTCATGTGTCTATGTTTAACGTGCGATCATCAAATGTTATAGTTTACCTAGTGACTATAGAACCTTTTACAGAATGCAGTCACACCTGATAGACATTCTAGGACTTACACTTTATTTGCCTTTTCGGGGGTTTCAAACTCTTTCCATATACTGTCCACTTCTTGCAACTTGCTCTCATCTAGAACCTAATAAAAAGCAACCAGTTAAACAGGAAAAAAGAAAACTAGAAAACTTACATAGTAAAAATTCAAAGTAAAAGCAGCGACACAACATTAGTACATTCACTTCCTGTTCTATACAGATAATATACCAGTGACGCCTTTCTTCTAAGAACAGACAAGACTACAGTGAAAGGTGACACCAGCAGAGATAACACTGGATCAACCACTATTCACAGTAAAGACCACCATCCCCACCTACCTGTAGAATGTCCTCTAAAAAGGTCACAGGCCATGCCCCGCAATATCTGCAATTCCCCTGAATGAATTGCCCCTGAAGGGGTACTCCACCCACAGACATCTTATGCCCTATCCAAAGGATAGGAGATAAAGGGGGAGATTCATCAAACCCTGTGCTGAGGTAAAGTAAACCGGTTGCCCATAGCAACCAATTAGATCACTTTCATTTTTTTAAAAGCCTGAGAAATAAAATACGAAATCTGATTGGTTGCTATGGCAACTGGTCCAGTTTTCCTCAGCACAAGTTTTATTGCCGCACGCTGTTAGCCCAGGGTCCCGGCTATCGTTAGCAGCCGAGACCTACCCGATGCGATGCACCGTTTTTCACACATGGGACCGGGCTTAGGACGTACAGGTACGCCCCAAGTCCTTAAGAGGTTAATATGCAAATGTATTTATAAACACTTACAGTTGAATCCAAGAAGCTGTTCCACCAACTTCTTCTAAGCTCTTCTAGCAGAGAGAAGTAGTTGGGCAGAAGCTGCTGCCTTCTTTTTGTGTGCTGATCTGTTGCTGAAGATAGAGCAGTGGGAGGATCCAGGAAGGGGCATTTATTATAAAACATGATTTCCCTAGTAGAATCCCATAGTCATGTTTAACCTGTTAAGGACCAAGGGCATACAGGTACGCCTTTGCTCCCTGGTACTTAAGAACCAAGGGCGTACCTGTACGCCCGTGGGGATTTCGGTCCCTGACGCGCATATTGATCAGCAGGCACCCCACGAAAATACCCAGGGGGTCATCAGACCCCCCCCCCATGTCAGCGATCGGCGCAAATAGCAAGTGAATTCACATTTGCGATTTGCGCGATTACGGGTCATTACGGGTCTATAGGGACCCGGAAAATAAGGGGGATCGCGGTTGTCCATGACACCTACGATCCAGCTGAAGGGATAGGAGTGATGTGGCAGGGGTGCCACCCCTCCTATCCCTTCTTTTGGGCGTCTAGAAGGGGGGGGGGGGGGTTAAGTTTTGTTTTCCCCGTTCTGCCCATCCACAATAGGTGGGGCAGGATGGGGAAACGAAGAGGAGTGGCGCCGACATCCACTTACCCTGCGGGCGACGATCAGTGTCGGAGATCGGCGCGGGTGGCATGTCGTGCGGCTGGCTCCCTGGATCCGACTGAAGACGACAGTGGTCTCTACACTGTTGCAAAACTACAACTCCCAGAATGCCCAGACAGCTCTCATGCTGGGATTTGTAGTTTTGCAACAGCTGTAGGATCACAGTTTGGAGATCACTGTGCAGTGAACTGTGGCCCTCCAGATCTTGCAAAACTGCCACTCCCAGGATGCCCACAGTTTGCTGTCTGGGCATGCTGGGATTTGTAGTTTTGCAACATCTGGAGGTCCAGTTTGGAAATCACTGTGCAGTGGTCTCTAAACTGCAGACCTCCAGATGTTGCAAAACTGCATATCCCAGCATGCCCAAACAGCTGTCTCAGCATGCTGGGAGTTGTAGTTGCGTACCTCCAGCTGTTGCATAACTACATCTCCCAGCATGCACTTCGGCGATCAGTACATGCTGGGAGTTGTAGTTTTGCAACACCTGGAGGCACACTGGTTGGAAAATACTGAGTTAGGTAACAGAACCTAACTGAAGGTTTTCCAACCAGTGTGGCTCCAGCTGTTGCAAAAGTACAACTCCCAGCATGCACGGTCTGTTGTAGTTTTGAAACAGCTGGAGCTTTGCCCCCCATGTGAATGTACAGGGTACATTCACACGGGCAGGCTTACAGTAAGTTTCCTGCTTCAAGTATGAGCTACTGCAAATTTTTCGCCGCAGCGCAAACTCCTAGCGGTAAACTCACTGTAACCCGCCAGTGCGAATGTACCCTAAAAACACTACACTAACACATAAAGGGTAAAACACTACATATACACCCCTTACACTGCCCCCCCCCCCCCAATAAAAATGAAAAATGTATTGTTCGGCAGCGTTTCCAAAACAGAGCCTACAGCTGTTGCAAAACAACAACTCCAAGCATTTCCGGACAGCCACTGACTGTCCAGGCATGCTGGGAGTTTAGTAACAGCTGGAGGCACCCGGTTTGGGAATCACTGGGGTAGAATACCCCTATGCAATCCCTAATTTAGTCCTCAAATGCACATTGCGCTCTCTCACTTTGGAGCCCTGTCGTATTTCAAGGAAACAGTTTAGGGCCACATATGGGGTATTTCCTTACTCAGGAAAAATTGCACTACAAATTTTGAGGGGCTTTTCCTCCTTTTACCCCTTATGAAAAGGAAAAAGTTGGGGTCTACACCAGCCTGTTAGTGTAAACTTTTTTTTTTTTTTTTTTTTTTGCACACTAAACATGCTGGTGTTGCCCTTTACTTTTTATTTTCACAAGAGGTAAAAGGAAAAAAGACCCCCGCAATTTCTCCTGAGTACGGAAATACCCCATATGTGGCCGTACTATGTACATTTGAGACCTAAAGTGGTGATTTGCACAGGGGTTGCTGATTTTACAGCAGTTCTGACAAAAAAAAAAAAAATACCCACATGTGACCCCATTTTGGAAACTGCACCCCTCACAGAATGTAACAAGGGGTATAGTGAGCCTTAACACCCCACAGGTGCTTGACAAATTTTCATTAAAGTTGGATGGGAAAATAAAAAAAAATCACTAAAATGCTGGTGTTACCCTAAATTTCTCTTTTTCACAAGGGAAAATAGGAAAACAGCCCATCAAAATGTGTCACCCCATTTCTTCTTAGTATATAAATACCCCATATGTGGATGTAAAGTACTCTGCGGGTGAACTACAATTCTCAGAAGAGAAGGAGCGCCATTGGGATTTTGAAGAGAAAATTTGTCTGGAATTGGCCACGTGTGTTTAAAAAGCCCCCATAGTGCCAGAACAGTGGACCCCCCCCCCACATGTGACCCCATTTTGGAAACTACACCCCTCATGTGATGTAATAAGGGGTACAGTGAGCATTTACACCCCACAGTTGTCTGACAGTTTTCTGGAACAGTGGTCAGTGAACAGGGGGGGGGGGCGCCTTTGTAAACACACTTGGCCCCTGACTTCCATTCTAAACAAATTCCCTTTCCAAAAGCTCAACGGCACCCCTTCTCTTCTGAGCATTGTAGTGCGCCAGCAGAGTACCCCACACATGGGGTATTTCCATACATGTATAATTTGGGGAAAAACCAGCATTTTAGTGAATTATTTTTTTTCATTTACACATCCAACTTTAACAAAAAGTCGTGAAATACTTGTGAAGTGTTAAGGCTCACTGTACCCCTTGTTACGTTCCTTGAGGGGTGTAAATTCCACAATAGTATGCCGCATTTTTATTTATTTCTTTTGCTGTTCTGGCACCATAGGGGCTTCCTAAATGCGACATGCCCCCCAAAAACTATTCCAGCAAAATTTGCTTTCAAAAATCCAAATGTGACTCCTCTTCTGAGCATTGTAGTTCGCCCATAGATCATTTTATGTCCTAACATGGGGTGTTTCCACACTCAGAAGAGATGGGGTTACAAGTTTTGGAGGGCATTTTCTCCCATTACCCTTTATAAAAATGGTAAATTTGGGGAAAAAACAGCACTTTAGTGAATTTTTTTTGTTCCCCTATACACATCCGACTAACGAAAAGTCATCAAACACCAGTGGGGTGTTAAGGCTCAATGGACCCCTTGTTACATGCCTTGAGGGGGTGTAGTTTCCAAACAAAATGGTATGCCATGTGTGTGTGGGGGGGGGGTTCTGCTGTTCTGGCACCATAGGGGCTTCCTAAATTGACAAGCCCCCCAAAAACCATTTCAGAAAAACTCTCGCTCCAAAATCCCAATGTCGCTCCTTCCCTTCTGAGCCCGCCGTACACTTGACATACACATGAGGTATTTCCTTACTCGAGAGAAATTGGGTTACAAATTTTGAGAGGATTTGTCTCCATTTACTTCTTGTAAATATTCAAAAACTGGGTCTACAAGAACATGCCAGTGTATAAAATGAAGATTCAGATTTTTTTCCTTTATTTTGCTGTTATTCCTGTGAAACACCTAAAGGGTTAACACACTTACTGAATGTCATTTTGAATACTTTGAGGGGTGCAGTTTTTATAATGGGGTCATTTGTGGGGGTATTTATAATATGAAGGCCATTCAAATCCACTTCAAATCTGAACTGGTCCTTGAAAAATTCCGATTTTGAAAATTTTGTGAAAAATTGGAAAATTTCTGCTGAACTTTGACATATTGTTAAGACATTGTTTTTGTGAATCAAAATATAATTTGGAATGTCTATTTTCCTCACAAGCAGAGAGCTTAAAATTTTGAAAAATGCTAAAAATTTTCTTCAAATTTTGGAATTTTTCACCAAGAAATGATGCAAGTATCGACAAAATTTTACCACTAACAAAGTAGAATATGTCACGAAAAAACTCTCAATTAGAATGAAAGGTAAAAGCATCCCAGATTTATTAATGCTTAAAGTGACAGTGGTCAGCAAAAAACGCTCTGGTCCTACAGTGAAAATTGGCCTGGTCCTTAAAGGGGTTGCTTACACATCTTATCCCCTATCCAAAGGATAGGGGATAAGATGCCTGATCGCAGGAGTCCCGCCGCTGGGGACCCCCGTGATCTTGCACGCGGCACCCCGTTTATAATCAGTCCCCAGAGCGTGTTCGCTTTGGGTCTGATTACCGGCGACCACAGGGCCGACAACGTGTGACGTTACGCCTCCGCGTGATGTCACACGGGGGCAGAGGCGTCATGTCACACGCAGTCGGCCCTGTGGTCGCTGGTAATCAGACCTGGAGCGAACACGGTACTAGAAAGTTAAACAGCTTTGTAAATTACTTCTGTTAAAAAAATCTAAATCCTTCCAGTGCTTATCAGCTGCTGAATACTACAAAGGAAACACTTCTTTTTGCAACACAGAGCTCTCTTCTGAATCACGAGCACAGTGGTCTCTGCTGACATCTCTGTCCATTTTAAGAACTGTCTAGAGTAGGAGAAAATCCCCATAGAAAAAAAAAAGTTTTCCACCGAAGTACCCCTTTAAGCTTTACAAGTTTTTATAGCCTTAGCTGAATGGCAGCAGTTTTTCCAATGGTTTACAGCTTCAGTCTAACTATTGACCCTCCCTTCACTTATACAAGCGTCTCTAGTCCTGCAAAAAAAAAAACATTTCCTTAATCCCTTATCAGTGAGAGGCTAGGCTAACCATGTTCCCTGTAACAGCAGGACACAACACTTTGGAAAGTATAAGTATTGCCGCCCCTAATTGTGCGTTGTGTGCCAAATAGTAAAGCACATGAAAAGCTTCTTCACAGTCACTTAACGTGTTCGTTTTGCGGTTACGCGAGGCACTGCATGCATTGGTCTTTATTCTTACAGTAGAGAAGTCATTAATTATAACTTTTTGTGAGTTGGGACATTTAACCTTGCTTTTTTTTCTTCCAATCTAAATTTAATAGGAGTCGGTGCATTTTTGCCGACACCAGGTACCCAAAATTTTGTCCGACTCCCCAGCCCTGACTGGAAGGGTTAAGATTTTTAAATAGAAATTATTTACAAATATGTTTGACTTTCTGGCACCAGTTTTGAATGTTTTTTCCCCATCCAAGTACCCCTTTAAATGGGCACTGTCACCAACTTTATTTTTTGATATGTTGTAGTACTTATATACTACAACATATCTCTTATACTTTTATTATTTGTTTCATTAAAAGGGTTTAATTTACACTTAAAAACCGGCCACTGAAAAAGGACTGATTTTGGAGTGGCAATCAGTCCTTTTTCAGTTAGGCTGCACTCGCTCCCTGCCTGTCAATCAGACAGGCGGGAGCGAGCGCATTGGCTCCCCGGCCACTGGCTGGGAGGCCACTCCTCCCGCACATCGCTGCCGCTGTCCCTGCACGCCCGCTGCCGGACTCTGGAGTAACTGCAAGTGTAATGAGGAAACGGGGTATGCGGAGCGGGCGGGCGGGGGGGGCGGAGTGAACGGGCTAGCAAAAAAATAAAATAGGATGGTGGGAGCTACACTTTCAGCTCTTAATTGTCACATCGTATAAGACAGTACAGTAATACAGGACAGAACTGGATGGCACACACTTCATGGTTACCGGCTGCAGAGAAAGCTGGCATATCTGCAATTAATATTTTATGTTTTTTTTCTTCAAGTGCCCATTGATTTCAATGCAAACTTCCTGCTCTGAAAAGTATCTTTACTTGATGCTGATTTCCATGCTGTTTTGAACATTGTACGTTGGGGTCAATAGGAGAGGTAAACTGCACTTTAGGTGCCCCATGTAAATACACTCTAAGGCAGCGTTTCCTAATCAGGGTGCCTCCAGCTGTTGCAAAACTACAACTCTCAGCATGCCTGGACAGCCTTTGGCTGTCCGGGCATGCTGGGAGTTGTAGTTTTGCAACATATGGAGGCGCCCAGGCCGGAAAACAGTGCTCAAAAACAAATGACCTCCAACTGTTGCAAAACTATAACTCCCATCACATCCCGACCTAAAAAGGTCAGTGCATGATGGGAATGCTGGTCTAACTGGAGAGCCACAGGTTAAAGAATATTGCCCTGAGGCCTTGTTCCCAGGTGCGGGACATTAGATGATCTAAAGGGATATTATGTAGATCTTCCTAAAGGGATCTGCAGATCACCCTGAACCCCGGAGGCCACGTATTGGATTGCGGTATGATTGGGTGATAATAATAACAGGCAGGCTGCAGACCCCAGATCCGGATTAATAAACTGCCCCCAGCACATGCAGCATTAGTACTAGTGTGGCACCGTAGGGGTGACCGAGAGCGCACGTGCGCCTGATCCATATAGTCCGTGAACCCGCCACAGCGATCATTTCCTAAATTAATCGCACGATCAGATGACATGGAGCCCTACCTTAAATATGGCGTAACCCGCCGCGGTCTCAAAAAGCACCAACATGGCTGAACCGGGATCGCTGCTTGAGTCGGACCCGGAGACGTAACCTCGAACCCTCGAGCCCTCGCAGCCCAGACACGTGTAAAGCTGGGCGCCAAAACGCATGCGCACAGCTTACTTCCGCTGCAAAACTTCCGGTTCTGTTCCCAGCGATATGTTGGGCGGAGCCTGTGTGACCGGAAGTGACGTTCTCCCTCAGACAGGAACTCTAGCCTTGTTTGAGTGTTCTGTGCTGTTATTGTGCTTAGAGGAAAGAGCGGCTCCCAGTAGCAGCGGACGGTCACCGGGGGACAGGAGGCAGCATGTCTGACCAGGTAACGGAGGTCTGTGGGCCCGGTAACGGGTTGTGTTATACGGGCGCGAGGCGTTCTGGCCGAGTAGTGCGCCAGTGACGGGACATGCGCAGGGGGCGCTGTGGCCGCAGCTCGTCTTGTTTATATTGTTATGTAACGTGTGTACGGCGGGCCTAATGCGTTATATGTAATCCCGGGCGTGTGTGCGCCCTCTGCTCTACACAGATGCCCGGGCTTGTTATATACTGTGTATAAGACTATCAGGCCTTATCATTAGGAGAGTATAGTCATAGAGCAGAGCCCACCATCATACTGTGTACTGATCACGTGTGTGGAGGGACCGGGTTATATGCTGTATTGGGACCTGGTTGTCACCCAGCCTTACATACAGATCAAGATAATACATTTCTGATCAGCCCCCGGGTGTGCCGCCCCCCCCCCCCCCCCATATCATCGCACATCTGACCTGTTCAGCTCGTCCATTGTATCACTATGATCAAGCATGATGGATGGCTGCAGCCTAAGCCTCTGATGAGACTTGATGTGGCTATCCTGGCTGTGTTCAAGAAAGTTGGAAGGCTGTTTGTGTTGAATCTGCAGAGTTACAGTCTTATATATGTGAATGGGGGTTACACAGTTCTGGGCAGATTTTACACATTGGTCTGTAGCAGTGTTCACCAACCTATGGCTGTCTAGGCATGATGGGAATTGTAGTTTTGCAACAGCTGGGGAGATGCTGGTCTGTAGGAAAATGCAGACAATAACTAAAAGGCAGACAGAAAAAAAATAGTTATTGTGGATGACTGCAATAAAGGGGAATCCATGCTGTTAGAAGTAGGGGCATATTCCTAGGATACGTGATTGCCTTAAAACTAGAGTCTGGTGAGACCTCCACAATTCTCCAAATTAAGAAATCTTGTTCCAAAGTTCTGGCCTATCGCTCGGATGTACCCTGATGTTATGATCCTGGCGGTCTGACTTCTGGTGCCCCCTGGGCCTGAGGAGGAAAGGGCAGATAAGGCTTTACTATTTTAGTATTACATTGGCATTCTTTTAGAAAGGGATGCCAAAGTGTAGCCCAACTAGTTGCCGATGGGTCCTTAGACCTCAGTGGGCCAAATGTAGTCTAATTGTGACTACTTTTTGTCTATTTCCCAGTCGTATACGTTTTCTGTGTGGAACTTAAAAACATGTTCCATCATGCTTAAAGTGATACTCCACTGGAAAACATTTTCTTTTAAATCAACTGGTGCCAGAAAATTAAACAGATTTGTAAATTACTTCTATTTAAAAAAAATCCCAATCCTTCTAGTACTTATCAACTGCTGTATAATACACAGGAAGTTATTTTCTTTTTGAATTTCCTTTCTGTCTGACCACAGTGCTCTCTGTTGACACCTCTGTTCCATTTTAGGAACTGTCCACTACTAAATTTAGATTGGAATAAATAAAAAAATGCAAGTTTCAATGTCCCAATTCACAAAAAGTTATAATTAATTACTTCTCTACCATAAGAATAAAGACCAATGCATGCAGTGCCTCATGTAACCGCAAAACGAACACTTTAAGTGACTGTGAAGAAGCTTTTCATGTGCTTTACTATTTGGCACACAACGCACAATTAGGAGCGGCAATACTTATACTTTCCATAGTGTTGTGTCCTGCTGTTACAGGGAACCCGTGGGTAACCTAGCCTCTCACTGATAAGGGATTAAGTAAATATGTTTCTTGCAGGACTAGAGACACTTGCATAAGAGAAGGGAATGGAGGGTCAATAGTTCAAGACTGAAGCTGTAAACCATTGGAAAAACTGCAGCCATTCAGCTAAGGCTATAAAAACTTGTAAACTCGATTTCTTAGCTTAACCCCTTCCCGACCTATGACATACCTGTACGTCATGGGTGGCAAGGTGTTCCCGACCCATGACATACAGGTACGTCATGGACATTACTGCCGCTACTCGCGGCATCCCGCAGCGCCCGGAAAGATGGTGGCTATCACTGATAGCCAGCCATCTTACCGTGCGACCACGGGGGGTTTCGTCCCCCACCCCCCCCAGCGATCGCTGCTATCAGCTGGTCAAATCTGACTAGCTGATAGCAGCGTTTCGCTATCAGAATACTTAGCAGCGCGGTGTGTGAGTTCCGATCACGGGGATCGGGACCCACACCGCTCTGCTAAGTGTCCCTGACCCGTCCCTCGACATCACTTACCCGTCGGAGCGGTGTCCCGAGCGGTCCCGACGTCCTCCAGGCGGTCCCTGCGGCGCTGCGTCCCGGAGGTGAGTTTCCGGCAGCAGTGCGGCATCTTCATTGGCAGCAGTGAGATCGCCGTAAAGCGATCTCACTGCTGCCTCTGAGAGTTTCAAAACTGCAACTCCCAGCATGCCCAGACAGGCTTTGGCTTTCTGGGCATGCTGGGAGTTGTAGTTTTGCAACATCTGGAGGTCCACAGTTTGGAGACCACTGTATAATGGTCTCCAATCTGTGCTCTTCCAGATGTTGCAAAACTACAAATCTCAGCATGCTCAGTCTGTCCAGGCATGCTGGGAGTTGTAGTTCTCTAACATCTGGAAGAGCACAGATTGGAGACCATTATACAGTGGTCTCCAAACTGTGGACCTCCAGATGTTGCAAAACTACAACTCCCAGCATGCCCAGACTGCCCAAGCATGCTGGAAGTTGTAGTTCGGCAACATCTGATCCTTCAGATATTGCCGAACTACAACTTCCAGCATGCCTTGGCAGTCTGGGCATGCTGGGAGTTGTAGTTTTGCAACATCTGGAGGCACACTAGTTGGGAAACATTGTCCGTTTCCTACCTCAGTGCCTCCAGCTGTTGCAATTGTTGCAAAACTATAACTCCCAGCATGCACTGACAGACCATGCATGCTGGGAGTTGTAGTTTTGCAACAGCTGGAGGCACACTGGTTTGGAAACACTAAGTTTGGTTGCAAAACACTTGAAAGTTTATTACTTAACTTAGTGTTTCCAAACCAGTGTTCCTCCAGCTGTTGCAAAACTACAACTCCCAGCATGCACGGACAGCCAAAGGGCATGCTCGGAGTTTGCAACAGCTGGATGTTTGCCCCCTCCCCCCAATGTGAATGTACAGGGTACACTCACATGGGCGGAGGTTTACAGTGAGTGCTGCAAGTTTGAGATGGCGCAAATTTTGCGCTGCAGCTCAAACTTCCAGCGGCAAACTGGCTGTGAACCTCTGCCCATGTGACTGTACCCTAAAAACACTACACTACACTAACACTAACCTAAAATAAAAAGTAAAAAACACTACATATACACATACCCCTACACAGCCCCCCTCCCCCCAAAAAATGAAAAACGTCTGGTACGCTACTGTTTCCAAAACGGAGCCTCCAGCTGTTGCAAAATAATAACTCCCAGTATTGCCGGACAGCCATTGACTGTCCAGGCATGCTGGGAGTTTTGCAACAGCTGGAGGCACCCTGTTTGGGAATCACTGGCGTAGAATACCCCTATGTCCACCCCTATGCAAATCCCTAATTCAGGCCTCAAATGCGAATGGCGCTCTCTCACTTTGGAGCCCTGTCGTATTTCAGGGCAACAGTTTTGGGACACATATGGGGTATCGCCGTACTCGGGAGAAATTGCCTTACAAATTTTGGGGGGCTTTTTCTTCTTTAACCCCTTATGAAAAGGTGAAGTTGGGGTCTACACCAGCATGTTAGTGTAAAAAAATTAATTTTTTACACTGACATGCTGGTGTTGCCCTATACTTTTCATTTTCACAAGAGGTAAAAGGGAAAAAAGACCCTCTAAATTTGTAACGCAATTTCTCCTGAGTACGGAGATACCCCATATGTGGGTGCAAAGTGCTCTGAGGGCGCACAACAAGGCCCAGAAGGGAGAGTGCACCATGTACATTTGAGGCGATTTGCACAGGGGTGGCTGATTGTTACAGCAGTTCTGACAAACGCAAAACAATAAATATCCATATGTGACCCCATTTTGGAAACTACACCCCTCACGGAATGTAATAAGGGGTGCAGTGAGCATTTACACCTCACTGGTGTATGACAGATTTTTGGAACAGTGGTCTGTGAAAATGAAAAATACAATTTTTGATTTGCACAGTCCACCGTTTCAAATATCTGTCAAACGCCAGTGGGGTGTAAATACTCACTGCACCCCTTATTACATTCCATGAGGGGTATAGTTTCCAAAATGGGGTCACATGTGGGGGGGTCCACTGTTCTGGCACCATAGGGGCTTCCTAAATGGGACATGCCCCCCAAAAACCCTTTCAGAAAAACTCACTCTCCAAAATCCCATTGTCGCTCCTTCCCTTCTGAGCCCTCTACTGCGCCCACCGAACATTTTACATACGCATATGAGGTATTTCCTTACTCGAGAGAAATTGGGTTACAAATTTTAGGGTGATTTCTCTCCTTTTACCCCTTGTAAAAATTAAAAAATTGGGTCTACAAGAAAATGCGAGTGTAAAAAATGAAGATTTAGAATTTTCTCCTTCACTTTGCTGCTATTCCTGTGAAACACCTAAAGGGTTAATACACTTACTGAATGTCATTTTGAATACTTTGGGGGGTGCAGTTTTTATAATGGGGTCATTTATGGGGTATTTCTAATATGAAGATCCTTAAAATCCACTTCCAACCTGAACTGGGCCCTGAAAAATGACGATTTTGAAAATCTTGAGAAAAATTGGAAAATTGCTGCGGAACTTTGAAGCCCTCTGGTGTCTTCCAAAAGTAAAAACTTGTCAATTTTTTAATGCAAACACAAAGTAGACATATTGTATATGTGAATCAATATGTAATTTATTTGGAATATCCATTTTCCTTTCAAGCAGAGACTTTCAAAGTTAGAAAAATGCTAAATTTTCAAAATTTTCATGAAATTTTTAGATTTTTTACCAAGAAAGGATACAAATATCAGTGAAATTTTACCGATAAAATAAAGTAGAATATGTCACGAAAAAACAATCTCGGAATCAGAATGATAAGTAAAAGCATTCCAGAGTTATTAATGTTTAAAGTGACAGTGGTCAGATTTTCAAAAAATGCCCAGGTCATGAAGGTGAAAATGGGCTGGGTCATGAAGGGGTTAAAGGGGTACTCCGCTCCTAGACATCACGAGGGGCAGAGCCGTGATGTAGCAATGCTCCGGCCCCTGTATCGCCTGTCATTACGCACAGAGTGAACTCGCTCTGTGCAGTAATGATAGCGCGGTGCCGCATCGGCGATCCCGGGGGTCCCCAGCTGCGGGACCCCGGCGATCTGACATCTTATCACCTATCCTTTGGAAAGGGGATAAGATGTCAGATCGCCGGGGTCCCGCTGCTGGGGACACCCGGGATCGCCGCTGCGGTCTGTGCGTAAGTTCGCTCTGTGCGCAATGACGGGCGATACAGGGGCCGGAGCATCGTTACATCATGGCTCCGCCCCTCATGATGTCACGGCCCGTCCCCTCAATACAAGTCTATGGGAAGGGGGTCGTCACTCCCCCTGCCATAGACTTGCATTAAGGGGCGGGCCCTGATGTCACGAGGGGCGGAGCCATGACGTCACGCTGCTCCATCCCCTGTATCGCCCATCATTACGCACAGAGCGAACTCTCTCTGTGTAGTAATGAAAGCGCGGTGCCGCAGTGGCGATCCGGGGGGTCCCCCGATCTGACATCTTATCCCTATCCTTTGGATAGGGGATAAGATGTCTAGGGGCGGAGTACCCCTTTAAACTTGAATATGGGATTCTACCAGGGAAATCATGTTTTATAATAAATGCCCCTTCCTTGATCCTCCCACTGCCCTATCTTCAGTAGCAGATCAGCACACAAACTGTTCAATACAGTAGACTGTTGGCTTCCCAGTCAGTAGTCCTGTGGTAATGACATGTATGTTGCCTTTCTTTCCTTCAAGGAATGTATAAAATACATTCACATGTTAATACAGAGGAGTCGGAGTCGGAAGCACAGAAAACTCCCTGGATTTTAGATTACTCATTTTGTGCAAAAAGTTTTCGATTTATATTTTTGTACTGTTTAAAAAAAAAAAAAAAAAAAAAAAAGTATCTAGCCATGGGTATCATTTTAATCGTATGGACCCACAGAATAAAGAACACATGTAATTTTTACCGTAAATGGTACAGTGTGAAGCCCTTATATGGATCTGTAGATGGAAATATAAGAGTTATGGATTTTAGAAGGAGAGGAGGAAAAAAATGAAAATAAAATTGGCCTGGTTCTTTAAAGGGGTATTCCAGGCAAAACCTATATATGTATATATATATCTCTCAACTGGCTCCGGAAAGTTAAACAGAAAAAAATCTTAATCCTTCCAATAGTTATTAGCTTCTGAAGTTGAGTTGTTTTTTTCTGTCTAACTGCTTTCTGATGACTCAAGTCCCGGGAGCTGTGCAGTTCCTATGGGGATATTCTCCCATCATGCACAGCTCCCGGGACGTGACATCATCATTGAGCAGTTAGACAGAAAACTTCAGAAGCTAATAACTATTGGAAGGATTAAGATTTTTTAATAAAAGTAATTTACAAATCTGTTTAACTTTCCGGAGCCAGTTGATATATAAAAAAAATGTTTTGGCCTGGAATACCCCTTTAAGGTGAAAATGGGCTTGGTCCTTAAGGTGGAAAACTTTTTTTTGTTAAATGAACCGGTGCCAGAAAGTTAAACAGATTTGTAAATTACTTCTATTAAAAAATCTTAATCCTTTTAGTACTTTTTAGCAGCTGTTTGCTACAGAGGAAAATCTTATTTTCATTTTTGTGTTGTCCACAGTGCTCTGTGCTGACACCTGATCCCCATAGCAAACCTATGCTGCTCTAGACAGTTCCTGACATGGACAGAGGTGTCAGCAGAGAGCACTGTGGACAATAGGGATCGACCGATATCGTTTTTTTAGGGCCGATACCGATAATCGGTGGAGGTTAGGGCCGTTAGCCGATAACTTATACCGGAATATCGGTATAAGTTATCGTCTATTTATCCCCCCCGCGACACCACTGCAGATCATTGATTTAAAGCAGGCGCTTTAAATCAATGCACTGCAGTGGCTTTTGCGGTGCCATAAGCCGCTGCCGCCGCCACCACCCGCTTCTCTCCGCCTACCTGTCAGGGTGGTCCGGACCATCCATCCTTCCTGTAGTGTCCGGCGGCATTCCGGGTGGAGGGTGAACCGGTCCGGGCTGTACTTCTTCTCCGGGGGTGCTCTTCTCCACTCCGGGCAGGCTCCGGCCTAGTAACGCAGCATAGACGCCGCTGCGCAGTGACGCCCCTGACGTCACGGCTTAGCGGCGTCTATGCAGCGTGATAGGCCGGAGCCTGCCCAGAGTGGAGAAGAACACCCCCGGAGAAGGACAGCCCGGACCGGTTCACCCTCCACCTGGAATGCTGCCGGACACTACAGGAAGGATGAATGGCCCGGACCACACCCATTACGGGTAAGTTAAAAAAAAATTTATTGACTCGGACCGGTGTAGCGGTAAGGGCAAAAATCCATACCATGGGAGGAAAAGACGGTATCCGGTTCATACTGGTATATACCGCCCAGCACTACGGTGGGGGGTGCGACTCGGGGCGGGGCATTATCGGCAAGGTAATTGCCGATACCGATAATGCCCAAAATCGTGATTATCGGCCGATAATATCGGCCATACCGATAATCGGTCGATCCCTAGTAGACAACACAAAAAAGTAAAGAATTTCCTCTGTAGCATACAGCTGCTAAAAAGTACTAAAAGGATTAAGATTTTTTAATAGAAGTAATGTACAAATCTGTTTAACTTTCTGGCACCAGTTCATTTACAAAAAAATGTTTTCCACCAGAGTACCCCTTTTAAGCTATAATAATAAGCTATTATTCCCAGTATAATAAGTGATATCAGTGGTAAACACGGTGGACAGCTCTGCTCTGTTGGTTGCAGATTTCTAGTATTTTAAATACAGCAGCAAATCCACGCAATTTAGTACAGATGTTCTGCTATAGATGTGCAGCAGACCCATCCTATGTGTGTACAGTATTTACCAGGCCACAGCTGAGCTTTGTGCTGTCATGACCACAAGCAGCATTAACACAATGCACTACAACAGTCTTTCCCAACCAGGGTGCCTTCAGCTTTTTTCAAAAATACAACTCCCAGCATGCCCGGACAGCTGTTGGCTTTCCGGGCATGCTTGGAGTTGTAGTTTTGCAACAGCTGGAGGCACCCTTGTTGGGAAACGCTGCACTACAACAAGCAGCTTTAGGCTCATTTCACACAGCTGTTAGTGCCCGGCAGTGTGACTGCCGTTAGAAGATAGCAGGAGAAAAATTTGTGCTTGCAACTAGAGATGAGCGAACTTACAGTAAATTCAATTCGTCACGAACTTCTCAGCTCGGCGGTTGCTGATTTTCCTGCATAAATTAGTTCAGCTTTCAGGTGCTCCCGTGGGCTGGAAAAGGTGGATACAGTCCTAGGAGACTCTTTCCTAGGCTGTATCCACCTTTTCCAGCCCACCGGAGCACCGGAAAGCTGAACTAATTTATGCAGGAAAATCAGCAACCGCCGAGCTGAGAAGTTCGTGACGAATCGAATTTACTGTAAGTTCGCTCATCTCTACTTGCAACGTCTCTTCTCCCGCTATCTTCCGGCGGAATAACAGCTGCAATAACGGATGTCAGAGAATTCCAAACAATTTCCAGTTATGCCTCCTGTTGGGCTCCGTCACACTAACGACCGTTAAAGACGGAAAAAAAATAGAGCCTTAACGGCCGTTTGTAGTGGGGCCCGGCGGCAGTGTGAAAGTAGCCTTAGTGGGTGGTAGTTGTAGCATGACAGGTGGCTGCTTTCATCTGTGGCCTAATAGTGGAGAGTGGAGGGGATGACAGCATTTTGGTAAGTAACTACTAGAGATGAGCGAACTTACAGTAAATTCGATTTGTTACGAACTTCTCTGCTCGGCAGTTGATGACTTATCCTACGTAAATTAGTTCAGCCTTCAGAGTCTCCTAGGACTGTATCCACCTTTTGCAGCCCACGGGAGCACCTGAAAGCTGAACTAATGTATGCAGGATAAGTAATCAACTGCCGAGCCGAGAAGTTCATAACGAATCAAATTTACTGTAAGTTCGCTCATCTCTAGTAACTACAGTAACCCCCGACATGCGATGGCCCTGACATATGATCAAATCGACATACGATGCTTTTATATGTCGGGGCCATCGCATTAACTGCTATCCGACAGCGCAAAATGCTTAAGCTGCTGTCGGATAGCAGTTTAAGCATCCCGGACATCTTCTCCGGGGTCCGGGCCTATCTTTCCGGCATCCTTATTAGTTCGCTGCGCACGCCGCCCCGGCGCACCAATAATGTCACCAGAAAGCGAGGCCCGGACACCGGAGAAGAAGCCGGAGGAGCGGGACAGCATCGGGAGCGGTGAGGACGCGGTCCGGAGCGGTGGGGACAGGTGAGTATTAAATGCACTTTTTACATTGCACGAATCCCTCAACATACGATGGATTCAACATACGATGGGTCGTTTGGAACAAATTACCATCGTATGTTGAGGGACCACTGTACATGTCCCAACAAAGTGTTAATTTGTTTTGGTTGGTAGACCCATCGGCACCCCATGATTATGTCATTGGCACTGATGGGCTAACAGACCCAAGGGGGTTTAACTGCCACCATCAGGGTTATCACTTACTGTATTTTTTACAATAGAAAGTTATAGAACAACCATAGGGTATGAGAGGGAAAATGTACCAGAAACACATGACATGAAGGGCTGCTTGCTCTGGTGATTTTACTATAGTTGACACATCAGTGACTAGCAGCTATGGTCATGGCTCTTTAAGGGTATTTTCACACTGAGGAATTGGGGCGGAAATCACTCTGAAGATTTCCACCCCAAAATACAGTTTTTTTTCCGCTCAGAATTAGCAGTGATTTCGTGCGGAATTCTGCACGGAAATGCAGGTTGGAGAGTGGGTGTTAATATATGTATTTTTTTTTAGTCATAAATACTCCTCTTTATTTTTTTCATGCTGAAATTCCTCGCACATTCCATGCGGAAATGCTTCTGACTGAAAAAAAAAAATAACATTGATCTCTATGGGAGAACGACGCTGATTCTGCCTGAAAGAAAGAGCATGTTCTTTCTTCAAGCGGAACATACTTCCTCGTCAGAATTCTGCTTGAGGAAATTCCTCAGTGTGAACTGAGGGGCAGAAATTCTGCACAGCTCTATGGGGATGTTCACTGCTGAATGAATTGGAGAGGAAAAAGCAAGCAGATTACTCGTAGAAATTCCTCTCCAATTCCTCAGTGTGAACATACCCTTAGATAACAACTAGGCATTGAAGAACTGATTTTTAAATAACAGTCCTCTACAAGTGGGACCTGAGAGTCCATTGACTGCCAACCCATCTACATAGAGGAAGAATATAACGATGGCTGTGCACATGCGCAGGTTCCAGTGGTGGATATGCCAGAAGTGCCTGAGATGGGAGAATCATCTTTTTAATGGAGGTGACTCCTTTTGGCAAATTCCATCTTGTATTCTGTAACCCCCTCCATCATCTACCTTTCTGCATCCTTACATGAACAAGACCAATGTGGAACCACAAAAGACCGCTTGAGAGAGCATCAATGGAGCAGAGTACTGTAATTCATGTGCACTTCTGAGGGAACCTGATGTCTGTAATTCCTCATTGAATTGGACACTTTGAAGGGGTACTCCGGTGGAAAACAATTTTTTTTATACCAACTGGCTCTATGAAAAAAATCTCTGCTGACACCTCTATCTGTCTCAGGAACTAGTAGTAGGAGCAAATCCCCATAGCAAACCTCTCCTGCTCTGGACAGTTCCTGACATGGACAGAGGTGTCAGCAGAGAGCACTGTGGTCAGACTGGACAGAACAACTCAACTTCCTCTGTAGTATACAGCAGCTAAGTACTGGAAGGATTAAGATTTTTTAATAGCATTTAGTAATTTTACAAATCTGTCATCAGTCACTTTCTGTCATCAATTGATTTGGAAAAAAGAAGCTTATACAATGTAATTCTCATTTCTATACCCAAGCCTGTTGTCGATGCTCTACTGGCCAAGTGAGAAAAGGGGAAACCTAGAGAAGCAACACAACACATACATCAGTATATGCATAAAAAGCTGGACATACATCAGTGTCATATATTCTTGTTATTTAGGTCTAAGTTATTGCGTGAGAACAGCAAAAGATGGGAATAACGGCAGACTGCTTGTGGTAGCCCATGAGAAAATATTATTTAGTTACAGTCTGGAGCTTCTTAGGCAAAGTATAAGCTGTCGTAAATTAATTTTCCCAATTTCTGGTATACAATCTAAACATACTTTTCATACACTTTCTTCCATAATTTAAGTGTTGATTGACAAATATTCAGAAGACATAAAAGGGCAATATAGAAGTCCATAATACACATAAACTTACACGCTCATGTCATCCAAGGATGCATGTTTACTGCCATCTGGATAATACACTTTAAAGTTATCAAAGTGCCTTTTTTGGAAACAACTGAAGAGTCATATTGACAGTGCTTAGCTGCAGCAGCCCCTCCACCCTGCATTAAAGGGGTTTTATCAGAAATAAATTGTTTTTGGTAGGCAGCCCTTACAATATAGACTGGATGCTCTCTTGTTTTTTGCTTGTTGCCTTGGTATACGTCCTGTAGGCAGTTCCTCTTCTGGTAGGACATGCATAATTATCCTCAAACACAGTACTTACAACCATAAAGACCCCAACATGTTGGTTCTACACAGTCACGGCATAAGGTTCACTTGCCTGGCTTAATATTTACTGGCCAGGATGAGGTAAATATATATAGTTTCTTGCTATAGCTTCTATATTACATGCTGTAACTCTAAATTCACTTGGCAGGAGGGGAGGGGGAAGGGTATTACTCTATATCAGTGTTTCCCAACCAGGGTACCTGCAGCTGTTGCAAAACTACAACTCCCAGCAGTCCCAGACAGCCAAAGGCTGTCTAGGCATACTGGGAGTTGTAGTTTTGCAACAGCTGGAGGCACCCTGGTTGGGAAACACTGCTCTATATAATCAACACTGTATGCTGTATGAGGAGAAGTGATAACTTTACCATTATGAAGATTAGATTCTTTGTGCAGCACAGGAATGAGCATCTTCACTAATGACTGCTGGGAAATTAAGTTCAAAGCAAATTATGTGACAGCCAGAAGCTCCACCTACCACGCAGATTTTTATATAAAAGGGGGAGAGTATAAAAAGAAAGCAAAGGCAAGGAAAATAAGGTCATGTCTGTGTTATTTTTAAAAGGAAAAAATTTTATGCGCTTCAATCTTATAAAATATTAAGTGGATCATGGTAAAACCCATTTAACACCTTAAGGACATGCGCCGTAAATGTACGGTGCTGCATAGCGTCACTTAGCGCACAGCACCGTACATTTACGGCGTGACTGTGATGCGAGCGCAGGAGCTGTGCTCGCTTCATTTCTGGCGGCTGTCAGCAGCCGCGGACCCGCCGGTAATAGCAAGCATCATTGATCGTGCTGATGTCTGCCATTAACCCCTCAGGTGCTGTGATCAATACAGATCACGGCATCTGCGGCAGTGCAGTACTTAAAATGGCTGATCTGGTGGCCCGCGGCACTGCCACAGGGATCAGATCAGCCAAGATGGCGGACGGAGGTCCCCTCACATGCCTCCGTCCGTCTCCCGGGGTCTTCTGCAGTAAGCAGAAGATCGCCAGTAATACTGATCAGTACTATGCTCTGTGCATAGCACTGAACAGTATTAGCAATCTAATGATTGCTATAATTAGTCCCCTATGGGACTATAAATGTGAAAAAGGGTAACAGCTCCTCCCCCAATAAAGTTTTAAATGACCCCTTTTCCCCATATTAATACACAAAAGCGTAAAAAAAAAAGAAAAGATAAATAATAAACATATTTGGTATCGTCACATGCGTAAATGTCTGAACTATAAAATGTTAATGATCCCCCTACGACAAACGGCGCAAACGTTAAAAAAAGTCCAACATTTCTGCTTTTTTGTCCCATCAAACTGCAAAAACATTTAATAAAAAGCGATCAAAAAGTCACATATGCGCAAACGTGGTAGTAAAACAGACTAAAGATCATGGTGCAAAAAATGAGCCATCACACATCCCTGAATACTGAAAAATAAGAAAGTTAGAGGTGGTCAAAATACGGCAATTTTAAACTTGCTAATTATGTCAAAAAAAGTTTGAGATTTTTTAAAAGCAGTACAATAATGGAAATGTATGTAACCATGGGTATCATTTTAATCGCATTGACCCAGAGAATAAAGAAAACATGTCATTTTTACCGTAAACTGTACTGCGTGAAAACGAATGCCCCCAAATTTGCTAAATTATGATTTTGGTTTAAATTTCCTTACACCCAAATTTTTTTTTTTTTCGGTTTACCATTCATTTTAGGGTAAAATGAGTGATGTCATTAAAAAGTGCAACTGGTCACTAGGGATCTACCGATATCAATTTTTTAGGGCCGATACCGATAATCTGTGGAGGTTAAGGCCGATAGCCGATAACTTATTCCTGGAATATCGGTATAAGTTATCGGCTATTTAGGAAACCCTAACCCCCCCCCCCCCCCTCGCCGACGCCGCTGCAGATCATTGATTTCAATGGCCGTCTCTGGCCGGGGTGGTGCGGGGGTGCGAGGCATTATCGGATTATCGGCAAGGTAATTGCCGATAACGTCCAAAATCGTCAATATCGCCTGATAATACCGTCCAAACCGATAATCGGTCAATCCCTACTGGTCATGCAAAAACCAAGCCCTAATGGAAATATAAAAGAGTCATGGATTTTAGAAGACGAGGAGGAAAAACCAAAAATGCTAAAATAAAATTGGCTGTGTCCTTAAGGTCAAAATGGGCTGTGTCCTTAAGGTGTTAAAGGAGTAGCTCCTTATAGGAAAATGTATTCCCTATCCAAAGGATGTATCAGACACTTATAATAATAATAATATTTAGAAATCGGATACATTTTCCTACATGGGACTATCTTAAAATATGCCACCACTGTGTTGGTGATCAGTGATGGATCGGATCAGTAAGACAGCTGTAGAAATCTAGTGATCCTTCCATCACACCCTGCATATACATGGCTGATGGTTGGGTTTTGTTGCCTTTTACATGTTTCCTTCATGTGTGAAGCGCAATGTTGTGGTGATTCCACATCTCGTGAAGGTGAGGGCTCACAGCAGTGCAGGTTCAATGCGCCATCTGGTATGTTCTACCTTAGACAGTCATTCCCTTGCAGAATATTATTCCTCATCTTTTCTGCATGATGAACCTGCTGAATCCACATTCTGGAAGCTGCTGTCTCCGTGCAGGGCTGAATCAGCAACACTGGCTATGAAAGGACATTAAGAAGCGTGAACAGACTGTTTAAAAGCGGCATTAGGAGTCTCAATGGCAGTGAAGGAGGGGGGATAAGGAAACAATTCCTTTAACTGTGTATGCTCTGGTGCAAAAGAGATGACTGCAATTCTAACCTACTCCTATGAGTGTCTTATGTTGACGTTAGGAAGTGGAGACGCTGCTGATGAGCATCACATTTGGTCTTTTTTCCCATTAGTCATCTTTATTTCCTCAATGATGTTATACCTAGAGGAGGCGAAAATGAGAATGACATCAATGACTGCAAAGAGCCATAAAGCATGGTGTGCTGTGCTGTAGGAGAACAAATAGTGCTATTACACAACTCTGTAAACACAAAGGGAGGATATATGAAAACCAGTGCAGAGGAAAAGTCGAGCACTTACCCATGCTGCCAATATGTTACATTAACGATCTGGTACATTGCTATGGACAACTAGTAAACCTTTCCTCTGCAAATGTTTTGATAATTCTCACCATATATCATCATGGAGGAGTTGGGCACACTTATAGAAATAAAAATAGACCCTAGATCAGTGGTCTCAAACTGTGGCCCTCCAGATGTTGCAGAATTTCAACTGGGAGTTGAAGTTTTGCAACATCTGGAGAGCCACAGTTTGAGACCATTGCCCTAGATAGACCACTCCAGGTCTCCACCTCCTGGTATTTGTCCAGCTCTTATCAAATGTTTATGGCGACCTCTGTATTAGGCTGGTGACTTATTTCCTACCATCCTTATTCTGATGATAAATTCATGTCTTTGAATGTTATTTCATGGGTTTTCATCCTCTCACTTTGCAGGAAGCCAAACCATCCAGTGAGGACTTGGGAGATAAGAAGGAAGGAGGCGACTACATTAAACTGAAAGTAATTGGCCAGGTAAATGTTGGCATGGAAATAGTTATAGCACAATGCATTTTTACCTGTTAATAAATGTTTTTTTAATTTTTTATTGTGTGAACTCAGTATGAGTATAATTTTTTTGTTTTTATCTTTTGAATAGCCAACTCCCTGATTAATCTGTTTTAGGGAATACTTGCATTTCCCATACATTAACTATTGAGCCTCTTAAAGGGAACGGAACCAAGAATTAGATTTAACCATATATAAAGCTTGAAAACACGTTATATATGGGAAAATCTTTATCCTCACTATCCCGGGGGGACACTTTTTGTCCCCTGGGATGGTGAGGGTATGAAGTGTCCCCCGCCGCCCCGTAAATAGTTCCCTGGGCGGGAAGCTATATGTACTTGGTCTCACCAGGGATTGTGAGGATGAAGACTTTACCATATATAATGCCTAGCCAGTTCCCTTTGACACTCTGTTATCCCTCCTATGCATTTTTATGAATAACTTTCCACAGTCTCTCTGGGCTTCATCACTGGAAGTATTGCAGTGACGTTGTGTACATTTACCACATGACACCTCCATTATTAACTGGCTTTATTGATCATTGGCTGTTGTCTTTCTTTTATTCAGGACAGCAGCGAAATTCATTTTAAGGTAAAGATGACGACGCACCTGAAAAAACTGAAAGAGTCCTACTGTCAGAGACAGGTAAGATAGAAGTGTTATCACCAGTATTAAATGGGCACTGTCAGATCCAAAAACCTTTTATATGTTGTTACTGATAAAAGTCCTTTTGTAATATGGTTGTTTAAAAAATATTGAATATTTAATAAATAAAAAAAAACGGCCCTTGAAAATCCCACCACTAGGGGACTCTATACCTACTGGGACACTAACCAGTCCTGCAGCAGCATCAAGCTCGTCTGAGTCATGGACAAGAAATGCATGAGCAGACAAACCAATCACCTCCCACCACCACAAGGGAGGGACACGCCCCCTTCCCCTGAGAGGATTTCTAACACTGAGCTATATGTGATACAATCATGGCCTTAAATGTTGGCACCCCTGAAATTTTTCTAGAAAATGAAGTATTTCTCACAGAAAAGGATTGCAGTAACACATGTTTTGCTATACACACGTTGGTTTCCTTTGTGTGTATTGGAACTAAACCAAGAAAGGAGGAAAGAAAGCAAATTGGACATAATGTCACACCAAACTCCAAAAATGGACTGGACAAAATTATTGGCACCCTTTCAAAATTGTAGAAAAATAAGCTTGTTTCAAGCATGTTCATGCTCCTTTAAACTCACCTGGGGCAAGTACGAGGTGTGGGCAATATAAAAATCACACCTGAAAGCAGATAAAAAGGAGAGAAGTTCACTTAGTCTTTGCCTTGTGTGTGTCTGTGTGCGCCACACTAAGCATGGACAACAGAAAGAGGAGAAGAGAACTGTCTAAGGACTTTAGAACCAAGGAAGCGACTGATTTCAGTTATTTTTTTCCAAAGGGTGTGCAACCAAATACACTGCTCAAAAAAAATAAAGGGAGCACTAAGATAACACATCCTAGATCTGAATGAATGAATGAACTAATCGTATGAACTACTTTTGTCTTTACATAGTTGAATGTGCTAACAACAAAATCACACAAAAATGATCAAAGAAAATCAAATTTATCCAACCCATGGAGGTCTGGATATGGAGTCACACTCAAAATCAAAGTGGAAAACCACACTACAGGCAGATCAAACTTTGATGTAATGTCCTTAAAACAAGTCAAAATGAGGCTCAGTAGTGTGTGTGGCCTCAGTGTACCCATATGACCTTCCTACAAACGCCTGGGCATGCTCCTGATGAGGAGTTGGATGGTCTCCTGAGGGACGTCCTCCTAGACCTGGACTAAAGCATCTGCCAACTCCTGGACAGTCTGTGATGCTATGTGGCGTTGGTGGATGGAGCGAGACATGATGTCCCAGATGTGCTCAATCGGATTCAGGACTGGGGAACGGGCGGGCCAGTCAATAGTATCAGTGCCTTCCTCTTGCAGGAACTGCTGACACACACTCCAGCATAAGGTCTGGCATTGTCTTGCATGAGGAGGAACCCAGGGCCAACGTCACCAGCATATGGTCTCACAAGGGGTCTTCGTATCTCATCTCGGTACCTAATGGCAGTCAGGCTACCCCTGGCAATCACATGGAGGGCTGTGCGGGCCCCCAAAGAAATGCCACCCCACACCATTACTTACCCCCCGCCAAACCAGTCATGCTGGAGGATGTTGCAGGCAGCAGAACGTTCTCCACGGCGTCTCCAGAATCACATGTGCTCAGTGTGAACCTGCTTTCATCTGTGAAGAGCACAGGGCACCAGTGGCGAATTTGCTAATCTTGGTGTTCTCTGGCAAATGCCAAACGTCCTGCATGGTGTTGGGCTGTAAGCACAACCCCCACCTGTGGACGTCAGGCCCTCATACTACCCTCATGGAGTCGGTTTCTGACGGTTTGAGTGGACACATGCACATATGTGGCCTGCTGGAGGTCATTTTGCAGGGCTCTGGCAGTGCTCCTTCTTGCACAAAGGCGGAGGTAGCGGTCCTGCTGCTGGGTTTTTGCCCTCCTACGGCCTCCACCACGTCTCCTGATGGCCTTTCTCCTGGTAGCGCCTCCATGTTCTGGACACAACACTGACACACAGCAAACCTTCTTGCCACAGCTCGCATTGATGTGCCATCCTGGATGAGCTGCACTTCCTGAGCCACTTGTGTGGGTTGTAGACTGTCTCATGATACCACTAGAGTGAAAGCACCGCCAGCGTTCAGCATAGGAACTGAGAAGTGGTCTTTGGTCACCACCTGCAGAACCACTCCTTTATTGGGGGGTGTCTTGCTAATTGTCTATAATTTCCACCTGTTGTCTGTTCCATTTGCACAACAGCATGTGGAATTGATTGTCAATCAGTGTTGCTTCTTGAGTGGACAGTGTGATTTCACAGAAGTTACATAGTTACATAGTTAGTACGGTCGAAAAAAGACATATGTCCATCAAGTTCAACCAGGGAATTAAGGGGTAGAGGTGTGGCGCGATATTGGGGAAGGGATGGGATTTTATATTTCTTCATAAGCATTAATGTTATTTTGTTCCATGAATGTATCTAATCCTGTTTTAAAGCTGTTAATTGTTCCTGCTGTGACCAGTTCCTGAGGTAGACCGTTCCATAAATTCACAGTCCTCACGGTAAAGAAGGCGTGTCGCCCCTTGAGACTAAACTTTTTCTTCTCCAGACGGAGGGAGTGCCCCCTCGTCCTTTGGGGGGTTTAACCTGGAACAGTTTTTCTCCATATTTTTTGTATGGGCCATTAATATACTTATATACGTTTATCATATCCCCCCTTAAACGCCTCTTCTCAAGACTAAACAATTGTAACTCCTTTAATCGCTCCTCATAGCTAAGATGTTCCATGCCCCATATTAGTTTAGTCGTGCGTCTCTGCACCCTTTCCAACTCCGCAGTGTCCCTTTTATGGACAGGTGCCCAAAACTGAACAGCATATTCCAGGTGAGGCCGTACCAATGCTTTATAAAGGGGGAGTATTATGTCCCTGTCCCTTGAGTCCATGCCTCTTTTGATACATGACAATATCCTGCCGGCCTTGGAAGCAGCAGCCTGACATTGCATGCTATTCTGTAGTCTGGGATCTACAAGTACACCCAGATCCTTCTCTACCAGTTTAATCCTCCCTAAGACATACGATGCATGCAGGTTATTAGTACCCAGATGCATAACTTTACATTTATCCACATTGAACCTCATTTGCCAAGTGGATGCCCAGACACTTAGTCTATCCAAGTCATCTTGTAACTTATGCACATCCTCTATAGACTGTACTGTGCTACAAAGCTTGGTGTCATCTGCAAAGATAGAAACAGAGCTGTTAATACCATCCTCTATATCATTGATAAATAAATTAACCTCCCTGGCGGTATGATTCTGTCTGGAAATTTGTACCAAAAGCGGTACAATTTTTTTAACTGAATTTCACATCTCCCTTCGTCCATTTCACATCTCCCCCGTCACATTCCCCCTCCCTTGTCACATTCCCCCTCTCCCTTGTCACATCCCCCGAAACATTCTCCCCCCTCCTTGTCACATTCTCCCCCCTCCTTGTCACATTCTCCCCCCCTCCTTGTCACATTCTTCCCCCTCCTTGTAACATTCTTCTCCCTCCTTGTCACATTCTTCCCCCTCCTTGTCACATTCTTCCCCCTCCTTGTAACATTCTTCCCCCTCCTTGTCACATTCTTCCCCCTCCTTGTCACATTCTTCCCCCTCCTTGTCACATTCTCCCCCCTCCTTGTCACATTCTTCCCCCTCCTTGTAACATTCTTCCCCCTCCTTGTCACATTCTCCCCCCTCCTTGTCACATTCTCCCCCCTCCTTGTCACATTCTTCCCCCTCCTTGTCACATTCTCCCTCCCTCCTTGTCACATTCTCCCCCCTCCTTGTCACATTCTCCCCCCCTCATTGTCACATTCTCCCCCCTCCTTGTCACATTCTCCCCCCTCCTTGTCACATTCTCCCCCCTCCTTGTCACATTCTCCCCCCTCCTTGTCACATTCTCCCCCCTCCTTGTCACATTCTCCCCCCTCCTTGTCACATTCTTCCCCCTCCTTGTAACATTCTTCCCCCTCCTTGTCACATTCTCCCCCCTCCTTGTCACATTCTCCCCCCCTCCTTGTAACATTCTTCCCCCTCCTTATCACATTCTCCCCCCTCCTTGTAACATTCTTCCCCCTCCTTGTCACATTCTCCCCCCTCCTTGTAACATTCTTCCCCCTCCTTGTCACATTCTTCCCCCTCCTTGTCACATTCTTCCCCCTCCTTGTCACATTCTTCCCCCTCCTTGTCACATTCTTCCCCCTCCTTGTCACATTCTTCCCCCTCCTTGTCACATTCTTCCCCCTCCTTGTAACATTCTTCCCCCTCCTTGTAACATTCTTCCCCCTCCTTGTCACATTCTCCCCCCTCCTTGTAACATTCTTCCCCCTCCTTGTAACATTCTTCCCCCTCCTTGTCACATTCTTCCCCCTCCTTGTCACATTCTTCCCCCTCCTTGTCACATTCTTCCCCCTCCTTGTAACATTCTTCCCCCTCCTTGTAACATTCTTCCCCCTCCTTGTCACATTCTCCCCCCTCCTTGTCACATTCTTCCCCCTCCTTGTAACATTCTTCCCCCTCCTTGTAACATTCTCCCCCCTCCTTGTAACATTCTCCCCCCTCCTTGTCACATTCTCCCTCCCTCCTTGTCACATTCTCCCCCCTCCTTGTCACATTCTCCCCCCTCCTTGTAACATTCTTCCCCCTCCTTGTAACATTCTCCCCCCTCCTTGTCACATTCTTCCCCCTTGTCACATTCTCCCCCTTCATGTTACATTCCCCTCCCCCTGTCACATCCCCCCCCTTGTCACATCCCCCTCTTCATGTCACATCCCCCCCCCTGTCACATTCCCCCCCCTGTCACATTTCCCCCCTTCATGTCACATCCCCCCCCCCCGTCACATTTCCCCCCTTCATGTCACATCCCCCCTCTGTCACATTCCCCCCTTTGTCACCCCCCCCCCCCCCCCTTGTCACCTTCTTGTCCTGCAGCAGAATACACTGGGTTTGCCGGCAGATTTCAAACCTAGTGTATCTGCTGCAGAACAAGCCCTTTCCCCTTCAGCCAATCACAGGCTTTACACCACTGTGGCCTGTGATTGGCTGAAAAGTGAAAGGTCCTAGAAGATGAATAGTGAAGAGAGGACACCCCGGGCTGCACGGAGGGGAACGACATCTGCAGGGACCGGGACTAGGTGAGCAAAAAGTTTTTTTTATTTTACTACTTCTTTCTTTTACACTTAGCTCAGTGTTTTTCTAACAGGGGGCCTCCAGCTGTTGTGAAACTACTACTCCCAGTATGCCCGGACAGCCTTTGGCTGTTCGGGCATGCTGAGAGTTGTAGTTTTGCAACAGCTGGAGGCCCCCTGGTAGGGAAACACTGACTTTTAGTATTTTTCTTTACCTGCTCTGGCCGGCCCCCGCAACGGGAGCCGACCAGAGCAGATAATCGCATGTTTTCCCGGGGGCCGCATCGCTATATCGCATTGCTTTTGCGATATATCGTGCAGCCCGGCCGGGAACTCTGTAATTCTACCCCGAGCGTGACTCGGGGTTACCGATCCTGGCAGGGAAAATTAACCCCGAGTCACGCTCGGGAATACCGCTCAGGAGGTTAAACAGCAGCGGGCCCAGTACTGAACCTTGGGGTACACCACTAATAACCGGGGACCAATCAGAGTACGAATCATTGACCACCACTCTCTGGGTACGATCCATGAGCCAGTGTTCAATCCAGTTACAAACTAAAATTTCCAAACCCAAAGACCTTAACTTACCTGTCAGACGTCTATGAGGGACAGTATCAAATGCTTTAGCAAAATCCAGAAACACTATATCCACAGCCATTCCTCTGTCAAGGCTTCTACTCACCTCTTCATAAAAGCAAATTAGATTGGTTTGACAACTTCTATCCTTAGTAAACCCATGCTGGTTATCACTTATAATACAGTTATCCCCTATGTATTCCTGTATGTAATCCCTTATAAGTCCTTCAAACAATTTACCCACAATGCACGTTAAACTTACCGGTCTATAATTGCCTGGCGAAGACCTAGAGCCTTTTTTGAAGATTGGCACCACATTCGCCTTGCACCAGTCCCTTGGCACAATACCAGACACCAGAGAATCTCTAAATATCATGAACAAGGGTACAGATATTACTGAACTTACCTCTCTAAGAACTCTTGGGTGTAGTCCATCCGCCCCTGGAGATTTGCTTACATTTATATCACTTAACTTACCTTGTACCATCTCTACATTAAGCCAGTTCAGTACATTACATGATGTGTTACCAGCACTGACCTGGCCAATGTCAGCTCCTTCTTCCATAGTATATACAGAACTAAAGAACCCATTCAGTAGCTCCGCTTTCTCTTGATCGCCCGTGACAACCTCCCCATTATCATTATTAAGGGGTCCTACATGCTCTGTCCTTGTTTTTTTGCATTTATTTATCTAAAAAAATATTTAGGGTTAGTTTTGCTTTCTTTGGCCACCTGTCTCTCGTTTTGAATTTTTGCTGTTTTTATTAAATTTTTACAGATTTTATTAAGCTCTTTGTACTGTTTAAATGTTATCGCTGACCCATCAGATTTGTATTTTTTGAAGGCTATTTTTTTGTTGTTTATTGCTCTTTTAACATCATGTGTCAGCCATGTAGGATTTAGTTTTAATCGTTTATATTTGTTCCCCTTTGGTATATATTTAGCTGTATAGTTATTTAGAGTTGATTTAAAGATGTCCCATTTACCTTCTGTATCAGTATTTGACAACACCTCCCCCCAGTCTATGTCCTGTAGTGCAGATCTCAGCCCAGGGAAGTTTGCCTTTTTAAAGTTATATGTTTTTGCCTTCCCCGCCTGTCTTTGTTTTCTACATTTTAAGTCAAAAGTAACTATATTGTGGTCGCTATTACCAAGGTTTTCCCGCACAGTTACATTACCAACCAGCTCTGCGTTGTTGGAAATGATCAGATCCAACAAGGCATCACTTCTTGTTGGGTCCTCCACAAACTGGCCCATAAAATTATCCTGCAATAAATTTAGGAATTGTCGCCCCTTTGTAGTTTTAGCCAACCCCGGACCCCAATCTATCTCTGGATAGTTAAAATCTCCCATTATTACCACTGTACCTGCCCGGGCGGCCCTCTCTATTTGTTTATGAAGCCGAACTTCTATCTCTTCAGTGATATTAGGGGGTCTGTAGATTACACCAAATACTATTTTTTCAGTATTTCCCTCCTTTTGTAATTCTACCCACAGTGATTCCACATCCTCAGAATCATCACACACTATGGCATCGTTCACACTGACTTTCATACCACTTCTTACAGACAGACTCCACCACCTTTTCTGTTCATTCTATCCTTGCGAAACAATGTAAACCCCTGCAGATTGACAGCCCAGTCATGCGAGGAGTCCAGCCATGTCTCAGTGACCCCAACTATATCAATATATTCCTCCAGTATCAAGGCCTCAAGCTCCCCCATTTTATTTGCTAGGCTTCTGGCATTTGTGAACATACACTTTACATTTCCATCCTTTATGTTTATTGGTGTTAATGGGATTCAAGGGTGTCAGTTTTATTTTCCTATGAAGCCTATTCCTATTAACTATTCTAACCCCTCCCTCCGCTCCACCCCCAGGTACATTTATAATTCCCACCTCTCTATCTACACTATCTTCCCCCTCTTTGCTGTAGGTTCCCTCCCCCCAAGTCCCTAGTTTAAACACTCCTCCACCCTTCTAGCCATCTTCTCCCCAAGCAAAGCTGCACCCTCCCCATTGAGGTGCAGCCCGTCCCTACGGTAGAGCCGGTAACCGACAGCGAAGTCAGCCCAGTTCTCCATGAACCCAAACCCTTCCTTCCTACACCAGCTTCTGAGCCACATGTTTACCTCCCTTATCTCCTGCTGCCTCTCTGGTGTGGCTCGTGGTACTGGTAGTATTTCAGAAAATACTACCTTGGAGGTCCTTGCCTTAAGCTTGCGGCCTAAGTCCCTGAAATCATTTTTAAGGACACTCCACCTACCTCTTACTTTGTCATTGGTGCCAATATGTACCATGACTGCTGGGTCCTCTCCAGCCCCGCCCAGCAACCTGTCAACCCGATCCGCGATGTGCCGAACTCGTGCGCCAGGCAGATAACACACTGTTCGGCGATCCCGGTCTTTGTGACAGATTGCCCTGTCTGTCCCCCTAATAATTGAGTCCCCCACCACTAGTACCTGTCTGGCCTGCCCTGTACTCCTCCCTCCCTCCTTACTGGAGCAGACACCCCCCTGGCGGTCAGAGGCGGTATCCTGCTGCAGTTCTGCTAGCTCTGTAATGGCATCCCCCTCATCTGCCAAGCGGGCAAACTTGTTGGGGTGTGCCAGTTCAGGACTAGCCTCCCTGACACTTTTTCCCCTACCCCTCTTTCTAACTGTAACCCAGCTAACTGCCTGACTGTCCTGCAACTCCGTCCCACTGTCCTCCCCCACCTCTATTCCCGAGAGTGCCTTCTCAGTGAGCACGAGACTCCTCCATGTTGTTAATGCTTCTCATTGTTGCCAGTCGCCCCTCTAGATGCAGGATCTGGGCTTCCAAACGGACAACTAGCACACATCTCGCACAACAATATGCACCCTCAAACTGTTGTTCAAGGATTGCATACATTGAACAGGATGTAAATTGGACTGCATTTTCCAACATGGAGGCCATCTAGTTATGGGGATTTCACAAATGTATAGGAAAAAAACAGACAGTCAAAATGACACTTAAAATTTTATGTAGACCTTGTGGGTTCAGAAATTAACACTCGCAGCGATCTCAACCTCCTGTTTTTGTAACTCCTCTTTCACGCCCCCTCTTACACAGCAACACTCAGAAGAGCAAGCTCTCAATAAGAGTCCCAAGCTAAGATTTATACACCTGTGCCCAATCTACTCCTCCTCCCCCTAGAGGTGGAACAGAGAAAAAAAAATAAAAAATGAAAAAGGGTGTTTAAACTCTAACAGTTATCCCACTATGTGCAAAAGAGAAAAACTAATATGAATGTGGGCTATAGGCAGTCGCACCCACTCCACAGATTCACTCCGCACAACAGATAATCACAGTTTTTGTAACTCCTCTTTCACGCCCCCTCTTACACAGCAACACTGAGAAGAGCAAGTGACTTGGAGTTACATTGTTTAAGTGTTTCCTTTATTTTTTTTGAGCAGTGTATTAAGTTAAGGGTGCCAATAATTTTGTCCAGACCATTTTTGGAGTTTGGTGTGACATTATGTCCAATTTGCTTTTTTCCCTCCCTTCTTTGGTTTACTTCCAATACACACAAAGGGAATAAACATGTGTGCAGCAAAACATGTGTTACTGCAATCCTTTTCTGTGAGAAATACTTAATTCTCTTGAAAAATTTCAGGGGTGCCAACATTTACGGACATGACTGTACATGCAGTATGCAGTAACATATAAATATATATATATATATATTTTTGTAGGATCTGACGTGTATGCTTTAAGTCCAACTCTATAATTTACTGTTATGCCTCAGCAGTGATGTCAGATTTAGTCGACGGTGGGCTGCCAAGCCAGCTGACACATGACAAATTATTGGAACCCTTTTGAGGATACATCAGGCCCTACAGGAAAGCTTTTCCCGCAGCGACCAATCACAGCTCGTATGTCACTTTACCAAAGCTTGCAAGAATAGGAAAGCTGAGCTGTGGTTACTGTGAGAAAATTACTCCAGTTTTTCTCTCACATATTATGACAAGTCAGGGCTTTAGTGTTTGTCAGCTTTGTTGGGTATTTTGGAAATAACTTCAGGGTTTGATGTGTTCTTCTTCTTTTTTTTTTTTTGTTACAATCGTGAATAAAAAAACATAAATACATCTTGCAATGCGACATGTATAATTGTGTTTATGATTTTTAAAGTAAGTGAAGTAGTATTCATAAATTACATAAATTAGAATAGTTAGAAAATGGCATTCTTATTTCTGTTTTGTTCAATAACATCCCAATTATTCAGAATTGTTTGTCTTTTTTAGGGTGTGCCCATGAATTCACTAAGGTTTCTTTTTGAAGGGCAGAGGATTGCAGATCACCAGACCCCTAAAGAGGTTAGTAATATCTAAATCTGGTGCAAAGTTTGTGTGCAGTTGAATCCAGGCACTCCATACATACCGTACAGAAGTTACATTTTTTTGTCTCATTCCAAAAACCAAAACTTTTTTTCCGGGGTCTTGATATAACCATATGAGCTTGTTCTTTTTTTTTTTTTTTTTTTTTTTTGCAGGTCAAATTGTTCTTTTTAATGGCACCATGTTGGGGTGTAACTTATTGATAAATTAACTATTTACACCATTCGTCATTTTGCTTACCCCAAAACAAAATGTGTATGTTTAGTTTTTAAGTTTTACTACAATTGCACAATAGAAACTTTTACTTAACTTTTTAATTAGTTTTTCTATTTACAGCATTCACCATGTGAGGTTCTTAAAGATATAACTATAAATTTCAGGATGTGGCGATACCAAATATGTCTAGTTTTTTTATGCTAAAAAAAAAAAAAAAAGATTAGTAGGGGTCTGACTTTTGACACCCCTGCCAATCCGATGTTTAGAGCTGCTCATTCCATTCAAGGTGCATTTTTCCATTCAAATGAATAGGACAATGCTACAGTTTCTTGCACCACCATTGCTATCATCCATTTTAAAAGCCTGGATGACCCCTTAAAATTTTTGTTGCATGTTTAAAATGCATTTTCTTTGATTTGGGAACTCTTCACCAATCAAAATGAACACATTAAAGGTGCTATTAAAATGCACTGGGTGAACACAGCCTTATGAAACACACTTGGCTTTGGTTTTAAATCTACTTCACAAAACCTGAAGTGTATGGCCATGTCCTGACGTCGGAATGTCAGCACGGAAAATCTCTGTGTGGACTGTGCTTGGAAATGTGCTGTCTCCATAGACTGCAATGCATTTCTGTGCGAAGTCTGCCAAAAGAATGGACATGTTCATTCTTTCTGCGGACACCAGAATCGGACTTTCCGCTTCAGAAACATCTGGAAATGCTGCCGCGTGCACAGTGCAGCAGAATATCAGTGAATTCAGTGATGCTGCAGAATACCGTATTTATCGGCGTATAACACGCACTTTTTAGGCAAAAATTTTTAGCCTAAAGTCTATATGCGTGTTATACGCCGATACACCCCCAGGAAAGGCAGGGGGGGAGAGGCCGTCGCTGCCCGCTTCTCTCCCCCTGCCTTTCCTGGGGTCTAGAGCCCTACTGCCGTCCCTTCTCTCCCCCGGCTATCGGTGCCGCTGCCCGTTCTGTCCCCCTGACTATCAGTGACGGCGCCGATAGCCAGGGGGAGAGAAGCGGCGCCGACAGCCAGGGGGAGAGAAGGGGCAGCGGCACCCATTGCCGGCGCCGCTGCCCCGGCGCCTCCCCCCATCCCCGGTTGCATAATTACCTGTTGCCGAGGTCGGGTCCGCGCTGCTTCAGGCCTCCGGTGTGCGTCCCCTGCATCGTTGCTATGCGCGGCGCATGACATGCCGTGCAGTGCATAGCAATGACGCAGGGGACGCTCACCGGAGGCCTGAAGCAGCGCGAACCCGACCCCGGCAACAGGTAATTATGCAACCGGGGATGGGGGGAGGCAAAGGGGCAGCGGCGCCGGCAATGGGTGCCGCTGCCCCTTCTCTCCCCCTGGCTGTCGGCGCCGCTTCTCTCCCCCTGGCTATCGGCGCCGGCAATGGGGCGCCGGCAACGATAGTCAGGGAAGAGAGTGGGCAGCGGCGCCGATAGCCAGCGGGAGAGAAGGGACGGCAGCAGGGCTCTAGACCCCAGGAAAGGCAGGGGAGAGAAGCGGGCAGCAACGGCCTCTCTCCCCCTGCCTTTCCTGGGGGTGTATGGGGGTATACACGCGCACACACGCACCCTCATTTTACCATTGATATTTGGGTAAAAAACTTTACCCAAATATCCTTGGTAAAATGAGGGTGCGTGTTATAGGCCGGTGCGTGGTATACCCCGATAAATACGGTATCTGTTCAGAATTACGCATGGAAATTCTGACATGAACATAGCCTAAGAGCAACCCCAGTGTAAAGTGAACATTGGAATGTGGCCTCCATGAATGGTTGGAGTATAAGTCTGGAAGTGAACTGTCAGTTCCTCAGTTTTAATCAGACATGTGAGCTCAGCTATACTTTTATTGTAGATGTTTTGTTTTCTTATCTCTGTTTCCTTAACCCCATTTTGACCTTAAAGGGGTACTCTGGTGAAAACCTTTTTTTTATTTTTTATTTTTTTTATTTTTTTTTAAATCAACTGGTGCCAGAAAGTTAAACAGATTTGTAAATTACTTCTATTAGAAAATCTTAATCCTTCCTGTACTTATTAGCTGCTGAATACTACAGTGGAAATTATTTTCCATTTGAAACACAGAGCTGTCTGCTGACATCATGAGCACAGTGCTCTCTGCTGACATCTCTGTCCATTTTAGAAACTGCCCAGAGTAAAAGGAAATCCCCATAGCAAACATATGCTGTTCTGGGCAGTTCCTAAAATGGACAGAGATGTCAGCAGAGAGTGATTTTTACCGGAAATTGCACTGTGTAGAAACGAACCCCCCCCCCCCCCCCCCAAGTTACAAATTGGCATTTTTTTTTCTATTTCACCCCCCAATAATATATATTTTTTGGTTTGGTAGATTTTGTTATTAAATGATTGATGTCATTACAAAGTACAATTGGTGGCGCAAAGAACAAGCCCTTTATATGGGTCTGTAGGTGCAAAATTTAAAGTGGTATAATTTTTGGAAGGTGAGGTGGAAAAAATGAAATAGCAAAAACGAAAACTGGCCTGGTCCTTAAAGCGTACCCGTCAGATCACTCAAAATTTGCTTTATTTCTGAAATACCCCTCCACCAGAAGCAGGGGGGCGGATCCCTGATTGTGATAACCACTCCCCCTCCTCCCCCTCCCTCACCTCAGTTCAGTGCTTCCCAACCAGGGTGCCTCCAGCTGTTGCAAAACTACAGCTCCCAGCATGCCCACACATCATTTGGCTGTGCAGGCATACTGGAAGTTTTGCAACAGCTGGAGGCATATGATTGTAGTCCCCTTTATTACACACACACACACACACACACACACACACACACACACTGGCTTCATATATTCTTACACATACACATTAGATAGACACACTGATATACGCACATACACATATATCCACACACACACACACACACACAAACACACATACATACATGTAGGGACACTTACTTTTTCGTCTGCAATGCAATGTTTCTGTCTCTCAAACAGCAGACATCAGTGAGAGCCCGGCAGCATTCTTCCTGGCCTTCCCCCTCCCCTTCTCTTCACATGAGTCTGCAGTGTGGTGGGCCCCCCCCTCCAAAATTTCCAGGACGAAGCAGAAGGCGGGGGAGTTCTTTGACTGGCTTTTTCAGTATGAAATACTGAAAATGTTCTAATGGAAGTAATTGCAAAACCTATTGGTTATACATGCTTTACAACATATCAAAAGTTTTTATGGGCTTAGTCCTTTAAAAAGGTACTCAACTGAAAAACCTTTTTAATTTTTTTAATTTTATTTATTTAAATCAATTGGTGTCAGAAAGTTACAGATTTGTAAATTACTTCTATAAAAAAATAATAATAATCTTAACCCTTCCAGTACTTATCAGCTGCTGTTATGATGCACTGGAAGTTATTTTCTTTTTGAATTTCCTTTCTGCTTGACCATAGTGCTCTCTGTTGACACCTCTGTTAATTTTAGGAACTGTCCAGAGCAGGATAGGTTTTCTTTGGGGATTTGCTCCTACTCTGGACAGTTCCTGACATGGACAGAGGTGTCAGCAGAGAGCACTGTGGTCAGGCAAAAAGGAAATTGAAAAAGAAAAGAACTATTTTTTATAGAAGTTAATTTACTAATCTGTTCTAACTTTCTGGCACCAGTTGATAATAATAATAAAAAAAAATGTTTTCCAGTGGAGTACCCCTTTAAGGGGTTAAGAAGAGCATAATTAATTTTAATGAGACTTATTTTTAGATGTGATATTGGATGCAATGTATTAGTAATAATTTCCTGTTACTTCTTCCCTTACAGCTGGGCATGGAGGAAGAAGATGTTATTGAGGTTTATCAGGAACAGACTGGGGGCCACTCGTTGATTTAACTTTTTGTTTTGTTATTTTTAATTTGGAAATTTTTTGACATTCTGGATTTATTTTATTTTTTTTATTTTGTAATAAGTTGTTTACCTTCCCCCGTTGTAAGGGTTCCTTTCTTGTTGTAATCCACTTGCTGGCTTCACCTTAACATCACATCATTTCAGCAGCCACACTATGTACCAAGATGAGCAGCATCTGCACACTTCACCAGTTCAAGCCTTTTTGTCATCTTTGCCTCTGGGCTACAAGGATCCAGCTTGGAGTCTACATGGCAACATTGTGACAAGAGGAAAGAACTTACTGGGGACTCTTGCTTCATATTAAAGTTGAATAACATTGTGTCCTTGATATTTATATAGGTAAACAGCTCCATTGGGGAAATGTTCTTCTCCACTATTAAAATTCTGTTTGAAAATGGGATGGGTGGATATATAGACAAAATTTTATGAGAACACCGAAATAAAGTTTCTCTTGTTTTAGTTAATTCCACAACTCATCAATGATAGACTAAGCCTTTTGTAATGCGAACACAATTGGCACAGTGAAAAATTGAACCTAGATCTCTCTCTCTCTCTCCTGTTGTGCTGTGATGGTATTGGACGTTTCTAAAGGAAAAAGTGAATGAGAATTAATCCACATTAATTAACTATTAACTATAACTATAACTATAATGGAAAACCTAAAGATAATTGAGAGACATTGCTGCACTGTGGGCCATTAATAAGGGATCAGCTGAATGGGTATAGTGTGGGATGTACTAAAAGGCTATCTGAGTCTTGTACAAAAAAAAATGTTGTGGGGAAAAGTCAAAAACGTAAAAAAAAAAAATAATTTTAAGGATTTCTTAGTCTCTTCAGGCTAAACTGCAAACCTTTTAAAACAAGCAACAAATTTTTTCAGGGACCGAAGAAATTCAGTGAAGATGGTACTCTAAATGGTCTTCTGTCTAATGTAATAAGGAATCAACAAGAGAGTACTGTTATAATGGCTATTATATATAGGAAATAAATAAATCTTACATTTATGCTACAAGCCTTTTTTAATCTGCAATGCATTTGGAAAGTTTTCAGGCTTTCATTTTGTTTTTACATTTTGTTTTGTTGTAGCCTTGTGTTACAATATTTTAAAAAAATTATATTTTTTAACATTTTTCTGTACGAGTGTAAAAATAAAATTTTTGAAATTATTTGAAAAAAGTACAAATTTGCATGGACTTAAGTATTCGAGCCCTTTACTATGACAATTGTCACTCCGGCTAAGCCATAAAGATCCTGTGTGCAGATGAGGAAAACTTCCAGAAGGTCAACCTTCTCCAATATGTGCTTTATAGCCAAAAGGTTTAGAAAGAATCCTTTCCACAGATGGTCCCCGTCCAACCTGACAGAGCTTGAGAGGATCTGCAGAGAAGAATGGCAGAAAAAAAAAAATCCAGGTGTGCAAACAGTGTGGCATCATATCCAACAATACTGAAGGCTGTAATCACTGCCAAAGGTGCTTCAACTAAGTCCTGAGTAAAGGGTCTGAATACTTTATATCAATGCAATATTTTTGTATTTATTTATCAATTTCTAATGTTCTGTTTGCACTTTCTCATTATGGGGTATTTAGTGCAGAATCATGATTTTTATTTTAGCTTAAAGCTGCAATATAAAATGAAAAATGTGCAAGGGACTGAAAACTTTCCAAATCCATTTTAGGGTACGTTCCCACTGAAGAGTTCCTGCTGAATTCCGCAAGTAGAATTCAGCGCAGTGAACAGTACCATCAGTGTGAATGGGTCTTCCGCGAGACCCATTCACACTGCGGAATTTCAGCGGTGGAGAATTCCTCAGCTGAAATTGTTCCACGCAAAGAAAGAACATGTTCATTCTTTGCGCGGAATTCTGCGAGTACTGTATAGCCGTCAATGGTGACGGCGCAGTGCCCCGCGGTCCTACCGCCGAAGTATTTTTGTCGGCAGATGGAATCTCCGCTCGTATGTTGAGGGATCCGTGCAATGTAAAGTATAGGAAGTTATACTCACCTGTCCCCGCCGCTCCCGACCATCACCGCTGCCCTGGATGTCGCCCTCCATCGCTGTTGCCGCGTCCCTGTGGTTTCCCCGACGCTCCAGACGTCTCTGCTTCTCTGGGACCGTCGCTCTCATGTCGCCGCCATCATGTCACTACGCACGCCGCTCCTATTGGATGACTGGACGGCGTGCGCCACTACGTGATGACGACGATGGAGAGCACCGGCGATGCAGGGAATCCCGAAGAGGAGCGCCGAGGACAGGTAGGAGACCATCACAAGAGCACACTGGGCACCGTAAACGGCTATCCGGCGGCAGCTGAAGCAGTCTGCGCTGCCGTATAGCCGTTTATGCTATGGCCCCGACATACAAAAGAATCGTATGTTGATGCTGCCTTCAACATGCAATGGCCTCTGAGAGGCCATCGCATGTTGAAATTATCGTATGTTGGGGCCATCGTAGGTCGGGGGGGGGGGGTGGTCACTGCATAGAACAGAGGCAAGGAGCCTGGAAGATTAGGTAAATGCTTTTCTTGATGGTCTTAGGTTCCCCAGGCTGGCACTGATCAAACTGAGTTATTAGATGTTCCAATACCTGCAAGATGTGGAGGATTTATTAAGCCTTTTCTGAAAACTCATCCCCTGGATTAGGCGGTCTGCCTTTTGAGATTTATTAAAGATTATGATCTTCCTAATCTCCAGAGCCTTCCTTTAGGATGTAATCAATGAATTCTGTTGAGGATTTGTTTTAATTCCTAAATATAATATGGATCCATTGGAGTAGGAGTCTTGTGGACCTATTTTATTACTGCACACAGATGTTAAAGGGGTACTCTGGTGGGAAAACCGTGTTTGTTTGTTTTTTGTTTGTTTTTCAAATCAACTGGCTCCAGAAAGTTAAACAGATTTGTAAATTACTTCTATTAAAAAATCTTAACCCTTCCAGTACTGATCCGCTGCTGTATACTACAGAGAAAGTTGCATTCTTTTCTGTCTGACCACAGTACTCTCTGCTGACACCTCTGTCCATGTCAGGAACTGTCCACAGCAGGAGCAAATCCCCATAGCAAACCTCTCCTGCCCTGGACAGTTCCTGACATGGACAAGTGGTGTCAGTAGAGAGCACTGTGGTCAGACAGAAAAGAACAACTCAATTTTCTCTGTAATAAACCGCAGCGGATAAAAAAAAATTTGTTTTCCACCGGAATATCCCTTTAAGTTTCAATAATATTGACCACTCGCTTGAAGGAATAGATCTTTTTTCCATACGTCAACAGACCAAAGCGGCTTTATACAAGATAGAAGTGCTTTTAACAATATACAGAGAGTTTTCGCTGGGATATAAATGGGAAATGGGCCACAAATGTTCAGCTTTATTTTTATTCTACTCAAATGTGCCTTCGTATGAGTAATTTAGGTACTTAACTGTTTCATTATCTGAAAAAATAGGGCACTGGAGAGGGAAGAATATTTTTAAGATCTTGAAATCAGTTGTTACGCTACAGAAGGAATACAGCAAGTGGCCCCTGTGCACACTTTTACATAAGGTATGGTTTAGGCTGGTTAAGAATCTAATTTAACCTAAAAGTAGCTTCTGATTTACTACCCTATAACGGTTGTTTGACAGAATTAAAAAAAAAAAATGGATGGTTGTGATTTTTGCATAACAAGGGGAGATCGAAAGTAGAACATTTATTCAAACAATTTAGGATTAGAGGTTTAAGGGAACTTAAAGCTTTTATATACCTTTAGAACTTATTCATTAAATTATCATCAAATATCACATGCATTTGAGAAGACTGAAAATATAAAGGTTTTCACATTTCAATCACTTCCTATTGGAACAATTAAAGGGAGGTGGGATGCGGAAAAGCAAAGCACGAGGGGAAGATGATTGTATACATAGGCCAAATGAAAGGTGAGGTTTGGGACTCACCTGTAAAGAGTCCAACATTAACCTCCATCAGTGAAGATTCAGAGATTATATTACACATCGAGCAGGTTAGTAAAAAGGAATTTGAGACAATCGTCAGTATGCCTTTACTACAGATTGCAATAGGCAGATTATATACATATGGTATTGTAATACAGAAGAGTTGGGAGGACAAAGCAGCACTCCTGGAAAACGGAAGTCTATCTGGGTGCGAGCAGTCTATGGGGCCCCGGTCCTGGGTCCAATACTGTAGAGATGGCTGCAGCACACCAAAGTAGCAAAAATGAAGCTTTTAATCCAGCTAAAAAGTGGACAACGTTTCTGTGGCCTCGCACCACTTTTTTCAAGTCCAAAAGGTAGCTGGATTAAAAGCTTAATTTTTGCTACTTTGGTGTGCTGCAGCCATCTCTATTCATCTCTACAGTATTGGAATAGAGGATAAATGTCAAGAATTTTTTTTTTTTTTTTTAACAGACACGATAAAATATGTTTGCCCATTTGAGCCAATTATTTTCACATTGGGAGATGTATCTAAAATCCCCCTGGTGAAAATAAGGGTCACCAAACTGTCGTCCTATACTAAACACTGTCCAGAGTTGTTTCCTCTGATATCTGCCTGGCTGAAAACCCTAGAGAATATTAAAATGGATAGTTTATGAAGAAAGAAATAAGGTGGTAGCCAGAAGGAGACTCTGGGAAGGTTACAATTAATGTAAAAACTTTGGAACTGATAGGTTGGATAAATGGATTGTGGGAATTGTTTATTGTATACATTTTTGGTTAAAAAAATAAAAGTTTTGAATATTCTTGGTACCATAAGTTCACTGTTCCAGCGCCTGCCTAGAAGAAATAGGACTTGTGTTTTTAGAAGTGGTCATGCTACAAAAACCTAATGTATAGAGAAAATGTTTGTTGTGTCTTTTTATTTTTGTGGGGCATGGGTTTTAAGAAAAAAAAAAGATGAAAATAGAAAAAAAATGCATTATCTGTATTGGCTTAATTGAAGTAATATTAAAAGAGAAGAGTCATTTGTAAAATCTTGTTTTTGTGAGCATTTTAATCTTATATACCGTATGAAAGGAGAAGACCTGACTCATCAACGCCCTGCCTAGAAACCTGAATTTTTGCACAGGTGTTGTTTTTAAGACATAGACAAGGAATAAGAAAGGATTTTTCGAAATTCCACCCTTAAGGGGGTGAAAAAGGTATTTTTTTTTTTTTTTTTTTTAAAGTCCCATACAAGTCTATGGGAAATATGTTACTGCATAACTTCCAAACGGCTGGAGATATCTCGATAATACTTGGTCACATGTTACTTATATGTCCACTTAAAATATAGGATAGTTCATTTAACCCTTAACTACCCCCATTTGGGAGGGTCGGGGTTTTTGTTCAAAGTCTCATGCAAATCAATGGGAAATGTATGTTCCCACTTAACTTCCGTACGGCTGGAGATATTTCAATACCTGGTACACATATTACAGGTTGAGATAGGAGGTCGAGTTAGGAGGATGGAATATGAGTTCGAGGTAGGAAGACAGGATAGGAGGTCGGGGATAGGAGGATGGGATGGTCGGGATAGGAGGTCGGGTTAGGAGGTCGAGATAGGAGGATGGGATAGGAGGACGAGATAGGACTGCATAGGAAGTCGGGATAGGAGGTCGATATAGGAGGTCGGGTTAGGAGGTCGAGAGAGGAGGACAAGATAGGACTGCATAGGAAGTTGGGATAGGAGGTCGAGATAGGAGGGGATATGAGGACTGTTGGCAATATATAAACAGCGTGAGAAGGCGGGTTCCCCTGCACGCAGACTCTGTAAAAGTCCTCAAAGGATGTCGATCTTCAATTCCATGAAACAGCAGATGTAATGTTTAGGGTTGTTTGGATGCCCGTAGACTTTACCCAGAGCAGCCTCATTACTATAGGATCGTAAAAAGTAAATCTACGCTACCCCAAATTTAATGGAGGGAAGCCGCAGGCAAAAGCTAGTCTATTATACCTGGTGAAAACCAAACTGACCCATATTTTTTTCCTCTGACTTACAATGGGTCATAATTAACTTATCCACAGGATAGGGGACAAGTAGCTGATTGCAGGAGTCCGACAGCTGGGACTCCCCACAATCTTTGGAATGGGACACTGCTCTCAGTAAGGAGCACATGCGGTAGACTGCATGTGATCCATTCACTTCTATGGGATCGCCGAAGAGACCTGAGTACAGCACTCGGGCATCATTGGCGCTCCCACAGAAATGAATGGAGCATGAGCCGAGAGAGAGTAGGGTTCCCCTTCTGGATATTGTGGGGGGGGGGGTCCCAGCGGTTGGAACCCCCGTGATCAACTACTCAAGTTTTACTTTGGCTGGAGTTCTCCTTTAACTTTGATAGCTATGTCATGGATCCTGTAATCAATGACATTATGACACCAGTGTGAACAAAGCCTTATACATGTAAATGTCTACATTTAGAGTATGAGTCGTACATTTGTATCAGGGATTTTTTTTTTTTTTTCTTATACTTGCTGAGAGTTTCTGCTAGCACAGAATGAGTACAGGTAGGTCAATGCAAGCCAGCTTTTTTGACAAGTGGCTCGAGATCTCAAAAATAGTTTTTATGTGGTAGTGCATCGTCTGAATTGTTTTTGGTATGCTTTAAATGCCGTTTTGCCAACTGTGTTATGTTCTTAAGTCCCTTATTGCCTTCTAAAAAAAAAACAGTATGTGACTTTTCCATCTTCTGTGAATGGGTCTATTCACTACAATGTACAGGGTGGGCCATTTATATGGATACACCTTAATAAAATAGGAATGGTTGGTGATATTAACTTCCTGTTTGTGGCACATTAGTATATGTGAGGGGGGAAACTTTTCAAGATGGGTGGTGACCGTGCTGGCCATTTTGAAGTCGGCCATTTTGAATCCAACATTAGGAAGAGGGTCATATGACTTTCATGAGTTATTTACAAGTTTCTGACCACTTATAAAATGTGTTCAATGTGCTGCCCATTGTGTTGGATTGTCAATGCAACCCTCTTCTCCCACTCTTCACACACTGATAGCAACACCGCAGGAGAAATGCTAGCACAGGCTTCGCCGCTGCGCAGAAGATTTTTGCCACACTGTTACCTCCAGATGCAGTTGCTCCGGTTGAACTTAACCGCATACACCGCTCCCTGGGAGCTAGACCCCCTGAAAATGCCCCACCTAGGGATGTTATATGCAGGGTGCATTTCTTCAAGATGAAAGATAAAATCATGCTTGCTGCAAGGGACTACGGTCCTGTGGACTTAGATGGGGCTCCGGTTTCCTTATTCCCTGACCTAGCTAGGCGCACTCTTCAGCTACAGAGAGCGCTCAAACCCCTGCTGGACTTGCTCCGTGCCAAGGTTATCCCATACCGCTGGGGCTATCCGTTCCAGCTTATCGTACGTCATGGTGGAAAGACAGCGGTATTCCGACACCTGGGTGATCTCCCCAAGTTCCTGGCGGCCCTGGAACTCCCGATGGTCTCGCTCCCTGAGTGGCAGGTCCCTCCATGTCCTGTGAGACCCCCGACTCGAGAAATGGCAGCCTGTGCGACGTAAACCCGCTTCTCCGGCATCAGGGTCTTCCCCACGTTTGCCTACCTGAGACTCTGCCTGCCCGCTTACTGCTGGGATCTCATCTTCTCTGGTTACCGGGCATTAGCCTGTGGTACTTCTCCTATGTTGGTTCCTGGTTCAAGTATTAGTCTGTTTATTAGTGATTGTACGTCAGACTGTTCTCTCAGATGGATTTTCTTGATTCTACTGCACTCTACCCTTGAGTCCGTGGGGTACAAAATGTGATACTATGTTATTGGGGGGAGGGGGGGGGTATGTTGTTGTTGCACATGGCTCCTGATAGGCTTTTACTTCACGGTCAGGCAGAAACTATTGTCCTGCCTTGATAAGAAATCTCTCTGTATACGGGAGAAGGCACACCGGGGCTATTATGAGTATGTGGACCGCTGTGGCTCTTGGCTGGCCAGGGCATTGCACCCTAAGTCCTCTTCTTCCTATAAGTTGTCCCTTAATTCCCCATCTCGTGGCAAGGTTCATACCACTGCTCATATTGTGGAAGAATTTCATGCTTTTTACGAATCCTTGTACAATATTAAGGGTCACTTTGCTGACTTGTCCCCTGCCCTCCTCAGGGATAAGATCAGGGCGTACCTCGCAGACCATAAACTGCCGTCTCTGCCCTCCGGGGCCTGGGATGCGCTGGAGGTGCCATTAGGGGCTGAGGAGCTTCTGGAAGCGATTAAAAATCTTAAAAATGGGAAAAGTCCCGGCCCTGACGGGGTTACAGCCAGATTCTATAAATTACATAGTGGACTCCTGGTGACGCCCCTGTTGGACTCCTTCAATGCTGTGGCTCAAGGGGCTCCGTTTCCTCCTCAGTCCCTGATCGCTCACATAGTTGTTATACCTAAACCAAAGACCCCGGTTGCTGTGGCAACTATCGCCCTATCTCTTTGCTTAACCTCGATCTCAAACTCTATGCTAAGCTCTTAGCCCTTCGCCTTTCCCCCCCTGCTTCCCACCTTGATCCATTCTGATCAGGTCGGCTTTGTCCTGGACAGAGAGGCCTTGGATAACACCCACAAGTCCATCTCTCTCATCGCCGCCGCCAGACCATCTCACATCCCCGTGTTTACTCTCTGTCGACACAGAAAAGGCGTTCGACCGAGTGAGTTGGGATTTTCTGCACTTAGCCCTGGAGTCCCTTGGCATGGGGCCTGTTTTCCTTCGCTCCATCATGGCTCTTTATGGTGGGGCGACGGCGCAGGTCCGTGTCAACGGTACCCTCTCGTCCCCATTTTCCATCCGAAATGGGACACAACAGGGGTGTCCTCTTTCCCCGTTGCTATATGTCATCTCTATGGAGTATCTGGTGGTGGCACTGCGACAGAATCCCTCGATCCCGGGCCTCTCCCTGGTTGGAGCCTCCCATAAGCTGTCCCTCTATGCTGACGACCTGCTCTTATATGTCACCTCTCCTCACACTTCCCTTCCGACTATCCTTTCTGAATTCTCTGTCTTTGGCTCCCTGTCTCACTTCAAGGTTAATACCCATAAGTCTGAATTGCTTAACATATCCATGCCTCCAGTTCTCTCTTGGCTCACTTCCCAATTCCAATTTAAATTTCAACATCGTGCCCTCCGCTACCTTGGTGTTAACCTAGTGGCGGACCTGAACGATCTATTCCTCTCCAATTTCCCTCCCCTATTGTCCAAACTTGAGAAAGAACTGGGACAGTGGCGCCTCCTCACTCTGTCTTGGTTTGGGAAAATGGCTGCGTTGAAAATGGACATCCTCCCTCGTATCCTGTACCTGATGCAGACCCTGCCAGTTCATATTCCGGCTGCCTTTCTGGCGCGTCTCAAGTCTATTTGCCCTAAATTCCTCTGGTCCCCTGGGGGCCCGAGATTAGCTCATGCCGTTCTGGTTAGACGCAAGGAGAGAGGTGGAGAAGGACTCCCTGACTTTCGTCTTTATTACATGGCCACGGTCTGCACCAGGATCCTGGATCTCTGCCACCATTCCCAGACTAAGCAGTGGGTTGCACTAGAAATTGCTCTGTCCCCTCTTCACCCGGCGGCTCTGCCTTGGGTCGACCCGACACACAGACCTTCGGGCTTGGACCTTCCCTTTATTTCTAGGGTTTTACCCCCTATATGGGATTCCATTATGACTCGCTGGTCCCTTTCCAGCTGCCCTGGCCCTCTGACTCCCCTCTTTGGCAACCCCCATTTCGCTGATGCTGCTGGCCTTTGCTCCTTGTTAGGTCTTCCTGCGGGCTCTTTGCCCCGTATTCGGCAGGCACTGGCGGGGAATGATCTCATGCCTGTTCCCCCCCTCCTCTTCCTCCCTCCCGAGTCTATGGCTCTTGTATGGACGTCTTCGCCATTTTTATCTCTCCCTACGCCCCAGACATAGACAGCTTACCCTATTTGAACAGTTGTGTGTGCTCTCCTCTCCCCCTTCTCATACAATTTCAGTGATATACGGAGCACTGCGAATGGAGATGGAGACTCCCGTTAAGCCTCCCTGCCTGTCGAAGTGGGAGTCTGACTTGAATATTTCACTTTCAGCTGCTGAGGTCTCTAAATTGTTTCTCCTCACCCATAAAACTTTCTTGTCCTCCTGGTCTCAGGAGCGGAACTTTAAGATCCTCTCACGGTGGTACAGATGCCCTGACAGGGCCCACGCGATGTTCCCTTCGGCATCGGCGGTGTGCTGGTGCTGTAACAGAGCATTGGGCACTTACCTTCATATCTGGTGGGGATGCCCCCTTATTAAAACATTTTGGGATGCAGTGTTTGACCTTTTCAACAGGATCTGTGCTGAGTCTGTTGCCCCTTCACCCACCCTTGCTCTCCTGTCCTTATATCCCTCTTCCATTCCCCGTGCTAAAAGCGGCCTATTACGTCACTTCTTGAGTGCAGCTCGAACTGTGATTCCGCGTCATTGGAAGTCCACTGTGGCTCCTTCCAGGCTAAAGTTCGTGGAGACACTCAACAAGTTCCGTAGGATGGAGGAGTTGGTCGCTCTTGACCGGGATGCCAATGAGGTGTTCTTCGCCACAGGGTGCTCCTGGGATGCTTTTAGAGACTCCCCTGAGCTCTCCCGCTGGCTTACCTGATTCACTGTCAGCTTTAAAGCTTCTCTTATCCCTTACCCTTATCCCCCCCTTCTCCGTGTCCTCCCTTGTCCGCCTTCCCCCTCCTTGCTCCCTTTCCCTTGTCTTTTCTTCCCTTGTTTGTGCTTCTTCTAGTCTTTCTGTTCTACTTTTGGTATTCTTTCCTGTCTACCCCTGTCTTTTTTCGTGAATTGATATTGGGGTATGCTTTTGCCGCTTGATACCGTATAGTCTGGGATTGCTGTCCACATAGGCGGCGACTGTTTACCCTTGCCTTACTTTTCTATTGCCAATGTTGTTTATTGGTGACACTTGTGTTTTGATTTTGTGTTTCCTATGCAATAAACATTGATTTACCACTAAATAATTGGATTAGTGGCAACCTGACCGTCCACCATGGAGACAGCATCTCTCCACCCCTGATCTGAACAATGGATGGGAGATCAGCTTTACCGATATCATTTAAAACTCTTTAATACTAGGGAAAACTATTGTCAGTTCACTGATCCTGCTAGGATACATTATAATAGTAGGTGAAAGACAGAATCACAGCTGGTTTTCACTAAGATATATCCCATTTTTAGAATGCATCATCTCTAACCCAAGTTTCACAGTCTCAGCAGCTAAAACCATTTATAATCATGGAGTAATATCACAGGTTTATTAGCTTTAAAAAATATATATCTCATTTAGGGTAGACCCCCAACTTTCCCAAACTCAGCACCATTATTGGAACATAATACTGAGTAATAATCCAGTTTTCCTAATCTCAGCAGCAATAACTCCCTGGACCTCCTAGGGCTCTTTTATATACAAGAGTGATCTTAACTTTTTGGGAGAACTGGTTGAATCCCAAAACTATACCAATACCCTGTGCGATTTTATTTACGAAGTATGTGGCATATTAGCTATTCACATAAATTGTCCTTGCTGATAAAGTACATAAGAAAATAGATGTACAGTATAACACATACGTCAAACATCCTCCATTGTTGTAAAACAGTCCAGGTCTAGATCCTCGATTCTTGGCCATTTAACCTTGTTTTGGTTTGATGTGCTGCTATTATGAATTTATTGTATTCTACAAGCAAATGTTGAAAGTCATGGTCAGACTGAAAGCCGAAAACCTATTCAGTATCACTTTTCCTCTGTACAGTTTTTGATAAATCTTCCCCCAGTGACCCTACATTCAAGGTAGCTCTCTTCAGGCTGTGTATTTGGGGTTATATGTCGGATAGTGCCTGTGTCTTGTGTTATCCCATCCAGCAAATAAATAGAAGACCACCACAATGGAGGCCAAAATCACAACTTGTCAGGTGACTGGAGTCTATGGATATGTTTGCATATGGTGTATAAAGAGGCTAACTGTAGCATCAAAAACCATGCGGTGTTGCTTTAGGAAACCTTGCTACCATTGACTTCAATGGGAAGTGGTGAACCTTATGAAAACAAAGTTTAACTTCTCTTCATGGTTATACTGTGACACAGTCATTGGAATTGGGGAGGAGGGTTAAGAGTTGGCTTCCCAGCCTTGACTGACTGTGGCTCAGAGAAAACTGCAATGCAGCACTTCATGGGTCATGCCCATGTGACTGCACCCTTACAGGAAAACTCTGGTCAAACAATATACAATATATATATATATATATATATATATATATATATATATATATATAATGATAGTGCAGGGCCTAAGGAGAGTATGACACAAGTAGTATATCTTTGGTGTGCTTTAACCACTTAAGGACCAAGGACATATGCGTACGTCCTAGCTCCCTGGTACTTAAGGACGCGTACGTCCGTGTGAATTTCTGTCCCTGCTGCTCGCGCGGGCAGGGACTGGACCAAGGTGACTGCTATCAGCAGGCACCCTGTGCAAATGCCCAGGGGGGTCCTGAGACCCCCCATGTCGGGGACTAAATTCACCGGCGATTTGTGGCGATTCCGGGTCATACGGGTCACTGGTCGCCCGGAAAATAAGGGGGATCGGGGGTTGTCCAAGACACCCACGATCCCCCTGAAGGGAGAGGAGTGAGGTGGCAGGGGTGCCACCCCTCCTATTGTCATTCACAAGCGACGATCAATAGCAAATCGGGGGGGGGTTAACATTCGGTTCCCCCGTACTGCCCACCCACAGTAGGCTGGGCAGAATGGGGAACAGACAGGGACCGGCGCCAAAGGTCCACTTACCCATCGGTGGTGGTGATCGGTGGCAGAAGAGGACGGCGATGCGGCTCTCTGGATCCTATGGAAGCCCGTGAGTTGCCTAGCAACATCTGGAGGGCTACAGTTTGAGACCAATATACAGTGGTCTTTAAACTGTAGCCCTCCAGATGTTGCAAAACTACAACTCCCTGCATGCCCAGACAGCTGTTTTCTGTTTGGGCATGCTGGGTTTTGCAGTTTTGCAACAGCTGGAAGGCTACAGTTTGGAGATCACTGTGTAGTGGTCTCTAAACTGTAGCCCTCCAGATGTGCAAAACTGCAAATCCCAGCATGCCCAACAGCAAACAGCTGTCTCGGCATGCTGGGAGTTGTAGTTGCGTACCTCCAGCTGTTGCATAACTACATCTCCCAGCATGCCCTTCGGCGATCAGTGCATGCTGGGAATTGTAGTTTTGCAACAGCTGGAGGCACATGGTTGGAAAATACCGAGTTAGGTAACAGAACCTAACTGAAGGTTTTCCAACCAGTGTGCCTCCAGCTGTTGCAAAACTACAACTCCCAGCATGCACGGTCTGTCAGTGCATGTTGGGAGTTGTAGTTTTGAAACAGCTGGAGGTTTGCCCCTCATGTGAATGTACAGGGTACATTCACACAAGCGGGTTTACAGTGAGTTTCCTGCTTCATGTTTGAGCTTCGGCAAATTTTTCGCTGCAACGCAAAGTCCTAGTGGGAAACTCACTGTAAACCTCTGCCTGTGTGAATGTACCCTAAAAACACTACACTAGACTAACACATAATAAAGGGTAAAACACTACATATACACCCCCTTACACTGTCCCCTCCCCAATAAAAATGAAAAACGTATTGTACGGCAGTGTTTCCAAAACGGAGCCTCCAGCTGTTGCAAAACAACAACTCCCAGCATTTCCGGACAGCCACTGACTGACCAGGCATGCTGGGAGTTTAGCAATAGCTGGAGGCACCCTGTTTGGGAATCACTGGCGTAGAATACCCCTATGTCCACCCCTATGCAATCCCTAATATAGTCCTCAAATGCGCATGGTGGTCTCTTAATTCGGAGCCCTGTCGTATTTCAAGGAAACAGTTTAGGGCCACATATGGGGTATTTCCGTACTCGGGAGAAATTGCACTACACATTTTGTTTTGTTTTTTCTCCCTTTACCCCTTATGAAAAGGAAAAGTTGGGGGCTACACCAGCCTGTTGGTGTAAAAAAAATTGTTGGCTGGTGTTGCCCCATACTTTTTATTTTCACAAGCGGTAAAAGGAAAAAAAGACCCCCAAAATTTGTAACGCAATTTCTCTTGAGTACGGAAATACCCCATATGTGGGCGTAAAATGCTCTGCGGACGCACAACAAGGCTCAGGAGTGAGAGCGTACTATGTACATTTGAGGCCTAAATTGGCGATTTGCACAGGGGTGGCTGATTTTACAGCGGTTCTGACATAAACCCAAAAATTATAAATACCCATATTTGACCCCATTTTGAAAACTACACTCCTCACAGAACATAACAAGGGGCACAGTGAGCCATAACACCCCACAGGTGTTTTAAGAATTTTCATTAAAGTTGGATGGGAAAATGAAAAAAAAAAAAAGGCTTCACTAAAATGCTGGTGTTACCCAAAATTTTTCATTTTCACAAGGGAAAAAAGGAGAAAAAGCCGCCCCAAAATTTGTAACCCCATTTCTTCTGGGTAAGAACATACCCCATATGTGGATGTAAGGTGCTCTGCGGGCGAACTACAATGCTCAGAAGAGAAGGAGCATTTGCTCAGAAGAGAAGACAGTGAGCATTTACGCCCCACAGGTGTCTGAAAGATTTTTGGAACAGTGGTCCGTGAAAATGAAAAAGGTTATTTTTCATTTGCACAGCCCACTGTCCCAAAGATCTGTCAAACATTAGTGGGGTGTAAATACTCACTGTACCCCTTATTACATTACATGAGGGGTATAGTTTCCAAAATAGGATCACATATGGGGGGGGGTTCACTGTTCTGGCACCACGGGGGGGCTTTGTAAACGCACATGGCCCCTGACTTCCATTCCAAACAAATTCTCTTTCCAAAAGCCCAATGGTGCTCCTTCTCTTCTGAGCATTGTAGTGCGCTAACAGAGCACATGACGTCCACACATGGGGTATTTCCATACTCCTAAGAAATGGGGTTACAGATTTGGGGGGTCATTTTCTCTTATTACCCCTTGTAAAAATGTAAAATTTGGGGAAAAAACATAATTTTAGTGAAATTTTTTTTTTTTTTCATTTACACATCCTACTTACCCCCTACACATATGAGGTATTTCTTTACTCAAGAGAAATTGGGTTACAAATTTTGGGGGGCTTTTTCTCCTGTTACCCCATAAAATTCAAAAACTGGGTCTACAAGAACATGCTAGTGTAAAAAATTAAGATTTTGAATTTTCTCCTTCACTTTGCTGCTATTCCTGTGAAACACCTAAAGGGTTAACACACTTACTGAATGTCATTTTGAATACTTTGAGGGGTGCAGTTTTTATAATGGGGACATTTGTGGGGTATTTCTAATATGAAGGCCCTTTAAATCCACTTCAAATCTGAACTGGTCCCTGAAAAATTCCGATTTTGAAAATTATGTGAAAAATTGCTGTTGAACTTTGAAGCCCTCTGGTGTCTTCCAAAAGTAAAAACATGTCAACTTTATGATGTCAACATAAAGTAGATATATTGTATATGTGAATCAATATATAATTTATTTGGAATGTCTATTTTCCTTACAAGCAGAGAGGATCAAAGTTAGAAAAATGCTAAATGTTCAAATTTTTTCATAATGTTTTGGAATTTTTCACCAAGAGATTGTTTTTTTTGTGACATATTCTACTTTATGTTAGTGGTAAATTTTTGTCGATACTTGCATCATGCAGAATAGCATAAGTAGAATATGTCACGAAAAAACAATCTCGGAATCAGAATGAAAAGTAAAAGTTTCCCAGAGTTATTAATGCTTAAAGTGACAGTGGTCAGATGTGCAAAAAATGCTCTGGTCCTTCAGGCCAAAATGGGCTGGGTCCTTAAGGGGTTAAGGGGTTCCACTGGAAAACATTTTGTTTTTTTAATCAACTGGTGCCAGAAAGTTAAACAGATTTGTAAATTACTTCTATTTAAAAAATCGTAATCCTTCCAGTACTTACCAGCTGCTGTATTCTCCAGAGGAAGTTTCTTTTCTTTTTTGAATTTCCTTTCTGTCTGACCACAATGCTCTCTGCTGACAATTCTGTCCATGTCAGGAACTGTCCAGAGCAGGAGAGGTTTCCTCTGGGAATTTGCTTCTACTCCGGACAGTTCCTGACATGGACAGAGGTGTCTGCAGAGAGCACTGTGGTCAGAAAGAAAAGAAATTCAAAAAGAAAATAACTTACAGTGGAGTATACAGCAGCTGATAAATACTGGAAGGGTTAAGATTTTTTTATGGAAGTAATTTACAAATCTGTTTAACTTTCTGGCACCAGTTGATTTAAAAAATAATAATTATAATAATGTTTTCCGGCAGAGTACCCCTTTAAGTCCTTGTGTCAGACAACCCCCACACTCTGTACAAGGCATATCACAGGGTATAGGTTTTGTCTGGTGTTCCTCTAAGTGGTGCATGTTGTTTTTTTTCTACTAACCATGCAGATTGTTCTCACAATCAGCTGCTCCTTTTTTATGTTTTTTATTATAAGTTCTCAAGCTTCAGGAGTAGTTCTCATGATCTGGACTCTATACACAAAATTCCATTTTCCCTTTGCAGAAAAAAAAACTTTGTGCTGCTGATTTTCAAATCTGCATAATGCACAAGCCATGGCTAATTTTTATGGGTTTTGTTCCATTCAGTTGAATTTTTCTACAGTGTGTGAACAGAGTCATTCTCCCCTTCAACTGGAAGAGGCATTCCAAGTAGCTCCAGAAACTCAAAATAAGAGAAAACCCAGGGTCTGGAGATGCCTTGCGTCTGGTCCATGCCAACCGATTCTTTCAGAAGCCCCCGATTAAACTGCAGCTGCTGCTCCAGAGCTGCTGTTTGCCTATGAAGATAAATACTACATCAGCCTTTTTACACACAACTGTATAGAATTGTAACAATCACTCTGGCTGTGTCCATCATTGTAATGAATCAATGACCTTATGCTATATCCATACACAGTAGTGCACAGGAGGTTAGTACACAAGTGTTGTGTGACACCATCTTACTCCTAACCACCTGTGACACCCCATTTTCATCTAAGCCACACACCCTGAGTTGGACGCAAAAATTGTCTAACAAATATGGTGCTAATATGGTTAGAAATGAAAAATAAATATGAAAAGTTATAGTATCCTAAACTTTTAATGGTTGACTATTAGACGTTGCTGGTTATCAGGCACTTAAAGGGGTACTCCGGTGGAAAACTTTTTTTTTTTTAAATCAACTGGTGCCAGAAAGTTAAACAGATTTGCAAATTACTTCTAATAAAAAGAAATCTTAATCCTTCCAGTACTTATTAGTTGCTGATTATTACAGAGGAAACTTTTCTTTTTGGAACACAGAGCTCTCTACTGACATAACGAGAACAGTGCTCTCTGCTGACATCTCTGTCCATTTTAAGAACTGTCCAGTGTAGGAGAAAATCCCTATAGAAAACATATACTGCTCTGGACAGTTCCTAAAATGGACAGAGATGTCAGCAGAGAGCACTGTGCTCGTGATTCAGCAGAGAGCACTGTGTTCCAAAAAGAAAATAATTTCCTCTGTAGTATTCACCAGCTAATAAGTACTGGAAGGATTAAGATTTTTTAATAGAGGTAATCTGCAAATCTGTTTAACTTTCTGGCACCAGTTGATTTGAAAAAAAAAAAAAAAAAAAAGTTTTCCATAAGGACTCAGGGTTTTTCCGTTTTTGCACTTTCGTTTTTTCCTCCTTACCTTTTAAAAATCATAACCCTTTCAATTTTCCACCTAAAAATCCATATTATGGCTTATTTTTTGCGTCGCCAATTCTAGTGACATTAGTCATTTTACCCAAAAATGCACGGCGAAACGGAAAAAAAAATCATTGTGCGACAAAATCGAAAAAAAAACCCCATTTTGTAACTTTTGGGGGCTTCCGTTTCTACGCAGTGCATATTTCGGTAAAAATTACACCTTATCATTATTCTGTAGGTCCATACGGTTAAAATGATACCCTACTTATATAGGTTTGATTTTGTCGCACTTCTGGAAAAAATCATAACTACATGCAGGAAAATTTTTACGTTTAAAAATGTCATCTTCTGACCCCTATAACTTTTTTATTTTTCCACGTACGGGGCGGTATGAGGACTCATTTTTTGCGCCGTGATCTGAAGTTTTTATTGGTATGATTTTTGTTTTGATATGACTTTTTGATCACTTTTTATTCATTTTTTAATGTTATAAAAAGTTACCAAAATACGCTTTTTTGGACTTTGGAATTTTTTTGCGCGTACGCCATTGACCGTACGGCTTAATTAATGATATATTTTTATAGTTCGGACATTTACGCACGCGGCGATACCACATATGTTTATTTTTTTTTTTTTTTACACTGTTTTATTTTTTTTATGGGAAAAGGGGGGTGATTCAAACTTTTATTAGGGAAGGGGTTAAATGACCTTTATTAACACTTTTTTTTTACTTTTTTTTTGCAGTGTTATAGGTCCCATAGGGACCTATAACACTGCACACACTGATCTCTCATCCTGATCACAGGCGTGTATTAACACGCCTGTGATCAGCATTATCGGCGCTTGACTGCTCCTGCCTGGATCTCAGGCACGGAGCAGTCATTCGTCGATCGGACACCGAGGAGGCAGGTAAGAGCCCTCCCGGTGTCCGATCAGCTGTTCGGGACGCCGCGATTTCACCGCGGCGGTCCCGAACAGCCCGACTGAGCAGCCGGGATACTTTCAGTTTCACTTTAGAAGCGGCGGTCAGCTTTGATCGCCGCTTCTAAAGGGTTAATACCGCACATCGCCGCGATCGGCGATGTGTGGTATTAGCCGCGGGTCCCGGCCGTTGATTAGCGGTGGGACCCACGCGATATGATGCGGGATCGCGGCGCGATCCCGCTTCATATCGCGGGAGCTGGCGCAGGACGTAAATATACGTCCTGCGTCGTTAAGGGGTTAATACCACTGCATCCATGAGAAGTCTGAGGTACTACTTTGGTATGGCCAAGTATTTAGTGACATAAATTAGTATAGGGATAGGGGATAAGATGTTTATCGCCAGAGTACCCCTTTAAAAGGAGTAGTCCAGTGGTGACCCAGTGGTGAACAACTTATCCCCTATCCTAAGGATAGGGGATAAGTTTGAGATCGCGGGGGGTCCGACCGCTGGGGCCCCCTGCGATCTCCTGTACGGAGCCCCGACAGCCCGCGGGAAGGGGGCGTGTCGACCGCACAAAGCGGCGGCCGACACGCCCCCTCAATACAACTCTGTGGCAGAGCCGAAGCGCTGCCTTCGGCAATCTCCGGCTCTGCCATAGAGTTGTATTGAGGGGGCGTGTCGGCCACCGCTACGTGCGGGGGTCGACACCTGCTATCTGGCCGGAGAGCCTGGCCCCCGTACAGAGAGATCGCAGGGGGCCCCAGCGGTCGGACCCCCCGCGATCTCAAACTCATCCCCTATCCTTAGGATAGGGGATACGTTTTTCACCACTGGACTACCCCTTTAAGACCTATTTTCTCCCAGTGTTTGTAGTTACAAGACAAGAGAAGCAGCAGGATCATTTTCTACCATCTTTGTACACTTACTTGGCCAACAGTTGAGCTTGTCTCTGTGCTTCTTCCATCATAGCTTTAGCTTCTTCCTCTGCCTTCAGTCTCCTCTCTTCTTCTTCCTGTCTGGCCTGTTCCTCTCTTTTACGCTTCTTCCTCTGGTATTCCTCTCTCTCCTCAGCAGCCATTTCTAGAAGTCGCATACGTTCTTCTGCCTCTAAACGCTCTGCTTCCCTTTGTCTCTGACGCTCCAACTCTGTCAAAATTGGAATGCAATGTTAAGGGCTTTGCATGGTTTACTCATTGCTCTGCCTACTTGTTCCCCACTGTCAGCCCTATCATGCAGTAGTAACATTTCTGCATTAAAACAGTGCAGAAAGCCATTTTTTGGTTGGCATAGCCATATCAGTCCATGTTTTAAAGCGACAATCTGTGGTAATCTACTTAAAGCACACCAGTTATTTCAGTTTTTAAAATCAGCTGTCATGTGTGTACAGGAGAAGTAGCACTATTTCTAAGCATTATATAACTTGTATATGTTTTTTTTTTCCACCAGATTTCACCTATACAGGCTTTATTTTCAGTTGCCCCTGAACTAGTGGGTGGAACCTAGCCTCTATGATGGCTCCCATACACTGTACAGACCGAAAAGAATCCTGCTTTGACGTGTTTCTATATACACACCATGAAGTTGCAACATCTTAAAGGGGTACTTCAGTGGAAAACATATTTTTTTTTATCAACTGGTGCCAGAAAGTTAAACAGATTTGTAAATTACTTCTATTAAAAAATCTTAATCCTTCCAATACTTTTTAGCAGCTGTATGCTACAGAGGAAATTCTTTTCTTTTTGAATTTCTTTTTTGTCTTGTCCACAGTGCTCTCTGCTGACACCTGATCCCTGTATCAAGAATTGTCCAGAGCAGGAAAAAAATCCCTATAGCAAACCTATGCTGCTCTGGACAGTTTCTGACCAATACAGAGGTGTCAGTAGAGAGCACTGTGGACAAGACAAAAAAAAAAAAAAAAAGAATTTCCTCTGTTGCATACAGCTGCTAAAAAGTACTGGAATTTTTTTAAATAGAAGTCATTTACGCCATTCCGTGCCAACCCGGGAACTTCTTAGCCCACCGGAGAGCCACTCACCCAGACTGCACCTCAATAAGTACAGACAGACATCGCCACCTTAAGATACTGCCGTACCAAGCCTGCATCCGAGATCTGCCGAGGAGGGTGAGTGGTGCTGTGCACCGTTCCGTTACGAACATTACTTTTACAAACACCGCTGATACAGTTATGTTATAACTATCTCAAAACTGCAACAAGGTTACAAACTTTACTTCTGGATTTATTGATACAACTGCGCATCGCAACACAGTCACAAACGGCACGATTTATGCTACTGGAGACTCTGATATAATTTATTCAGTACCATTGGAATTTATTGCTACTGCTTTTCTACAATATTGTTGGTTGTGACGAACTGTGAATCATATATATTTATACCAACATAACTCGTTATAGTGGATATATATATTTATATTATTATTTGATTAGTGCTACATTTAATTTACCTAATATCACATATACCTTTCGCTTTTGCAAGGGCCCTGCAGGGCGATCGGTCGTATTTTTATTATAATAAATATACTTTTATTGGATCCTAAACTTTTCTTTCTTTTCTTTTCCTCATTCCTACCCTCAGTGCTCTTGAGGACTGGTTTTTGTATATATATCATATATACATCCCTCCTTTACATTCATTTACAAATCTGTTTAACTTTCTGGCACCAGTTCATGAACAAAAAAAAATAATAATAAGTTTTACCCCTTTAACCCCTTCAGGACGGAGCCCATTTTGGCCTTAAGGACCGGAGCGTTTTTTGCACATCTGACCACTGTCACTTTAAACATTAATAACTCTGGAATGCTTTTAGTTATCATTCTGATTCCGAGATTGTTTTTTCGTGACATATTCTACTTTAACATAGTGGTAAATTTTTCTCGATACTTGCATCCTTTCTTGGTGAAAAATCCGTAAATTTGATGAAAAATTTGAAAATTTAGCATTTTTCTAACTTTGAAGCTTTCTGCTTGTAAGGAAAATGGATATTACGAATACATTTTTTTTGGTTCACATATACAATATGTCTACTTTATGTTTGCATCATAAAATTGACGTGTTTTTACTTTTGGAAGACACCAGAGGGCTTCAACGGTCAGCAGCAATTTTCCGATTTTTCACAAAATTTTCAAACTCAGTATTTTTCAGGGACCAGTTCAGGTTTGAAGTGGATTTGAAGGGTCTTCATATTAGAAATACCCCATAAATGACCCCATTATAAAAACTACACCCCCCAAAGTATTCAAAATGACATTCAGTCAGCGTTTTAACCCTTTAGGTGTTTCACACGAATAGCAGCAAAGTGAAGGAGAAAATTCACAATCTTCATTTTTTACACTCACATGTTCTTGTAGACCCAATTTTTGAATTTTTACAAGGGGTAAAAGGACAAAATTTTTACTTGTATTTGTAGCCCAATTTCTCTCGAGTAAGCACATTTCTCATATGTCTATGTAAAGTGTTCGGCGGGCGCAGTAGAGGGCTCAGAAGGGAAGGAGCGACAAGGGGATTTTGGAGAGTACGTTTTTCTGAAATGGTTTTTGGGGGGCATGTTACCTTTAGGAAGCCCTTATGGTGCCAGAACAGCAAAAAAAAAAAACACATGGCATACCATTTTGGAAACTAGACCCCTCGGGGAATGTAACATGGGATAAAGTGAACCTTAATACCCCACAGGTGTTTCACGACTTTTGCAAATGTAAAAAAATTAAAATAAATTTTACCTAAAATGCTTGTTTTCCCAAAAAAAATGTATTTTTAAAAATGGTAATAGCAGAAAATACCCCTAAAAATTTGAAGCCCAATTTCTCCCGATTCAGAAAACACCCCATATGGGGGTGAAAAGTGCTCTGCTGGCGCACTACAGGTCTCAGAAGAGAAGGAGTCACATTTGGCTTTTTGAACGCAAATTTTTCTCTGGGGGCATGCCGCATTTAGGAAGCCCCTATGGTGCCAGGATAGCAAAAAAAAACCCACATGGCATACCATTTTGGAAACTAGACCCCTCGGGGAACGTAACAAGGGGTTAAGTGAACCTTTATACCCCACAGGTGTTTCACGACTTTTGCATATGTAAAAAAAAATTTTTTTTTTACCTAAAATGCTTGTTTTCCCAAAAATTTTACATTTTTAAAAAGGGTAAAAGCAGAAAATACCCCCCAAAATTTGTAACACAATTTCTCCCGAGTACGGCGATACCCCATATGTGGCCCTAAACTGTTGCCTTGAAATACGACAGGGCTCCAAAGTGAGAGCGCCATGCGCATTTGAGGCCTAAATTAGGGATTGCATAGGGGTGGACATAGGGGTATTCTACGCCAGTGATTCCCAAACAGGGTGCCTCCAGCTGTTGCAAAACTCCCAGCATGCCTGGACAGTCAACGGCTGTCCGACAATACTGGGAGTTGTTTTGCAACAGCTGGAGGCTCCATTCTGGAAACAGTGGCGTACCAGACGTTTTTCATTTTTATTGGGGAGGGGAGGGGGGCTGTGTAGGGGTATGTGTATATGTAGTGTTTTTTACTTTTTATTTTATTTTTTGTGTTAGTGTAGTGTAGTGTTTTTAGGGTACAGTCACACGGGCGGGGGTTCACAGTAGTTTCTCGCTGGCAATTTGAGCTGCAGCAGAAAGTTTGCGGCAGCTCAAATTTGCAGCCAGATACTTACTGTAATCCTCCGCCCATGTGAGTGTACCCTGTACATTCACATTGGGGGGGGGGGGGGGGGCATCCAGCTGTTGCATAACTACAACTCCCAGCATGCCCGTTGGCTGTCGGTGACTGCTGAGAGTTGCAGTTTTGCAACAACTGTAGGCACACTGGTTATGTATCACTGAGTTTGTGACCTAACTCAGTGTTTCACAACCAGTGTGCCTCCAGCTGTTGCAAAACTACAACTCCCAGCATGTACGGTGCATGGTGTACGGTGACTGCTGAGAGTTGTAGTTTGCAACAGCTGGAGGCACACCGGTCGTGAAACACTGAGTTAGGTAAAAAAAAACTCTGAGTTTCACAACCAGTGTGCCTTCAGCTGTTGCAAAACTACAACTCTCAGCAGTCACCGACAGCCAACGGGCATGCTGGGAGTTGTAGTTATGCAACCAGCAGATGCACCACTACAACTCCCAGCATGCACTTTAGCTGTTTGTGCAAGCTGGGAGTTGTAGTTAGACAACAGCTGAAGGTACACTTTTCCATAGAAAGAATGTGCCTCCAGCTGTTGCAAAACCATAAGTCCCAGCATGCCCATAAGGGAATGCTGGGAGTTGTGGTGGTCTGCCTCCTGCTGTTGCATAACTACAGCTCCCAGCATGCCCTTTTTGCATGCTGGGAGCTGTTGCTAAGCAACAGCAGGAGGCTGTCACTCACCTCCAACGATCCAGACGCTGCAGGTCAGTCCCGCCGCCGCAGCTGCTCCTGGGGCCCCGATCCCAACAGGGGCGCCGGGGATCGGGGTCCCCAGCACCCGGGGTGCACGTCCCGCACCCGCTCACGTCCTCCAGAAGAGGGGCGGAGCGGGTGCGGGAGTGACACCCGCAGCAGGCGCCCTGATTGGTCGGCCGGTAATCCGGCCGACGAATCAGGGCGATCGTGAGGTGGCACCAGTGCCACCTCACCCCTGCAGGCTCTGGCTGTTCGGGGCCGTCTCTGATGGCCCCGAACAGCCAGTAATTCCGGGTCATCGGGTCACTGGAGACCCGATTGACCCGGAATCGCCGCAGATCGCTGGACTGAATTGTCCAGCGATCTGCGGCGATCGCCGACATGGGGGGGCATAATGACCCCCCTGGGCGATATGCCGGGATGCCTGCTGAACGATTTCAGCAGGCATCCGGCTCCGGTCCCCAACCGGCTAGCGGTGGGGGCCGGAATTCCCACGGGCGTATGGATACGCCCTCGGTCCTTAAGGACTCGGGATTCAGGGCGTATCCATACGCCCTATGTCCTGAAGAGGTTAAGGACAGTCTAAGCTGTGGATCAATTCCCAGGGGGAAATCTATTTTTACAGTTAGCTCTTGTGTAGCCTCTATGCAGTGTCTCTCTCTGAAATCATCCCCTCCCGTCAGAGTTATATATGCAGTATCTAACCAGATCTCTCAGTAAGATGCAAGTCTATCTTGTAAACACAGTATGGAAGCAGATTTTTTTTTTTCAAATAAATTACTTTTTTTTTTGTGGTTAAAGAGAAAAGAACCTTAAAGAGTACCTGTCACCAAACTAAACTTTTAATCTATTGTTCCTTATGTAATTATAAGACCCTTTGCTATTTACTTGCTGTTAAAATTCTCAACCTTTATTTGTTTTTAATGTGATTGAAAAAACGGGCACTAGGTGGCTCTGTTCTGTTCCCTGCCGCAAGTTAGTTAGTTTGGTGCATGCGGGGCATGGCGAGGCATGGTGAGGCACAGCTCTCACAGGCTTAAGTGATGTCGTTCCTGCTGGGGAATGCCCACTTTCTCCTGCCAGGAGCTCACACAATGTGAGCAAGGGGAAAGGTATGATACACAGCTTGGGAAAAAATTTAAGGGCAGGAGTAGGTGTTAAGAGTTAGTTTGGAAGATATGGTTTGATGACAGGTACTCTTTAAGAATGTGATATAGAGGATTTCTTCTTATATAACATGCATTACAAAGTTTCTTCCATTAACTAATACTATTGATTTATACAAAGTTTGTTGATATGACAGAAACCCTTTAAATATCTTACTTATTTTGTATACATTGGGGGAGATTTATCATTATTTGTCTATTGTAGACACAGATCTACCCCTTTAAACTGCTTGTCTAATTTACACTCTTGCTCAGAATTTACAAAGGTTGTGCACGTCCTTTGATAAATCTTGTGCAAATATAGAACCCCCCTCGCTCTATCGTACACTCCTTCTCTACCTCACAGGAAAAGTGGACGTAGGGATTTTGTTCTATTGCTTTGAGGTTGGATTCCATTGAGGTTTTTTGTCCATTGGCAAAAACGCCAGAAAAACTGTCCCAGCTTTTTCCTGCGTTTTGTCAGTTTTTCTTGCATTTTTTTTCTTGCGTTTTTGCTGGTGTGTGGAAACAAAAACATTTACTAAACTTTTTGTTGTTTTTTTTTCTTCAAAATTTAGATACGTGAATGTGGAGGACTACATCAAATTTGGTGGATTGTGACGATGAACAGCGTTTAAAAAAAAATGTCAATAAAAGGGTTAACAAGGGCTGTGGGGGAGTGTTTTTTTAAATACATTTTTTTTCAATGTGTTGTGTTTTTTATAATTGAATTTTCAGGCTCAGTAGTGGAAGGTGTCTTGTAGACAGAATCCATTACTAAGCTGGGGCTTAGCATTAGCCCCCAGATCAGCTAGAGCTAACCCCCCAATTATTACTCCGGTATCTACCACCACAGGGGTTCCGGGAAGAGCTGGTACCAACAGGCCTGGAGCGTCAAAAACGGTGCTCCTGGGCCTAGGCTGTAACAGGCTGGCGTTATTTAGTCTGGGGAGGGCCAGTAACAATGGTCCTTGCTCACCCTCGTAATGTCAGGCTGTTGTTGCTTGGTTGATGTCTGGCTGATACTGAAAAAATGAGGGAACCACACACTTTTTTTTAATTTATAAAAAAAAAAATAATAATAAAAAAAACCGCATAGGGTTCCCCCTATTTTTAGTATCGGCCAGATACCAACAGCCTGACGTTACCAGGGTGGGCGAGGACCATTGTTACTGGCCCTCCTCAGCCTAAATAACGCCAGCATGTTACCGCCTAGGCCCAGGAGCGTTATTCTTGATGCATCGGGCCTGTTGGTACCGGCTCTTCCCGGCACACCTGTGGCGGTGGGTACCAGGTAATAATGAGAGGTTAGTGTTAGCTGATTTTGGGGCTAAGCTCCAGCTTAGTAATGTATTCCGTCTATATGATAACTTCCACTACTAACCCTTAAAATTCAATTATAAAAAACGAAAAATATATATTTTTTTTATTTAAAAACAACACTCCCAAACAGCCCTCGTTAACCATTTTATATAAAAAAAAAAAAACTGGTCATTGTCGCAGTCCTCCGCATTCACGTATCTGAAATGAGAAGAAAACAAAAACAAGAAATATGGGTTAGTACATTTTTTGCGCTCTCCCCTGGGAAGAGCGCACATAATGCAGCGTGTTCCTAAACAGAGAGCCTCCAATTGTTGCTAAACTACAACTCCCATCACGGGGGGCTGTGGTTAAACAACAGCTCGAGTCTCCCTGTTTGGGAACACACTGCCAGAAAGGCTCTGTTCCCATTATGCAAAACAAATAATGTGAACAGAGATCTGTCCCTCTGCCCTTGGACTACTACTCATATCATGGGACAGAGTCTGTCCTATGATGGGAGTAGTTGTAGTACCGAGGCGCTGCTGAGGGATGGCATTTGCACATCCCCCGGCTGCAGGACTTTTAGAACTACTACTCTCTTCATGGACAGACTCTGCACATGATGGGAGTTGTAGTCCAGGGGCTGAGGTGCAGATCGCACCAGGTGATTCTGCAGAGACCCGCTGCGATCCGCATTTATTAACTGTAAAAGCCGGCGGTACATGCGTCAGCGCAGTGTAGACGCATGTACCGCCGGTTTGTATAGTTAATAAATGCGTATCACAGCAGATCCGCATGCTGTGATCCGCATTTAAATTAAAAAGCCGGCAGTACATGCGTCTACACTGCACACCCTGCCGGCTTCTATATACAGCTGTCATAATTCATAATCGCCGCCGCCGGAACACCGGAGCTCTGATTGGTGAATAGCTATTGACCAATCAGAGCTCCCCTCTCCCGGCAGTGGCGATTATGAATTATGACAGCTGTATATAGAAGCCAGCAGGGTGCGCAGTGTAGATGCATGTACCGCCGGCTTTTACAGTTAATAAATGCGGATCGCAGCGGGTCTCTGCAGAATCACCTGGTGCGATCTGCACCTCAGCCCCTGGACTAAAACTCCCATCATGGGCAGAGTCTGTCCATGATTGGTGTAGTAGTCCTAAAAGTTCTGCAGCCGGGGGATGTGCTAGTGCCATCCCTCAGCAGCGCCGCGGTACTACAACTACTCCCATCATGGGACAGACTCTGTCCCATCATGGGAGTAGTAGTCCAAGGGCAGATGGGCAATTGCAGCAGATCCTTCTCTGGAGATCCGCTGCGATCCGCATTCATTAACTATACAAGCCGGCAGTACATGCGTCTACACGGCGTTGCATGCCGGGTCCTATATACAGCTCTTATAATTCATAATCCCCGTCGGGAGACGGGAGCACTGATTGGTGAATAACTATTGATCAGAGCTCCCCTCTCCCGGCGGCGAGGATTATGAATTATGACAGTGTATACAGGAGCCTGCGGCAGCCCAGTGAAGCCGCATGTACCGCGGTCTTTTACAGTTAATAAATGCGGATCGCAGCGGGTCTCTGCAGAATGACCCGGTATGATCTGCACCTCAACCCCTGGACTATAACTCCCATCATGGGCAGAGTCTGTCCATGATGGGAGTAGCAGTCCTCATTGTGCCAAAATAGACACTTTGGTTCGTGCCCTCCGAGGTGGTGTATATCAGCGCAAGAAAATGCTGTTTGCGATTTTTTTTTTGCGCAAAAAAACCCCAGCAGTTTGTAAATTCGATTCTACAGTAGAAAATCCTCTACGGTAAACTTAACTGTAGACAAGGCGATGAAGAATTCTATCAAAATTTGGGGAAAAAAAAACGCAAAAACCACTTGCGCATATTTTTGCGCAAAAAATAGACACAAAACAGCTCTATATACAATGATAAATTCCCCTCATTCTGTGTATCTTTATATACTCTCACAGTCTGAACTGTATTCTCTACCTATTCTTTCCAACTCTTCCTGCTGCTTCCTTCGCTGAATTTCTTGCAGCTTGCGGCGGTATTCCTCTTGCTGCTGCCTTTCTCTCTCTAGTGCTTGCTGTTGTAGCTGCATTTTACGAGCTCTCTCTTGCTCCTGGTCCTGCTTTTCTTCTTCTTCTTGTTTCTTCCGCAGACTGTGACAACAATGTAGTGGTTAATGGTTAGGGACAATAGATTTATAGCAGTGTTTTCCAAACCGTGTGCCTCCAGCTATTGCAAAACTACAACTCCTAGCATACCTGGACAGCCAAAGGCTGTCCAGGCATGCTGGGAATTGTAGTTTTACAACAGCTGGAGGCACACTGTTTTGGAAAACACTGCTCTAAAGCTACAGTCTGAATATGCAATATTCAACATTGAAGCTGTATTATGGTTACTTATCATCTGTATTATGTTCCATGTAGACAAAAAAATTTTTTTTTTTACATTCACAAAAAAGGAGAATTTTACATTTCTCTGCAATAACAACAAACAAAAAATATATATATATTCCCATAGGATGACGCCTCAATATGGCAGAAAATATTATTCCAACTTTCCTCATCTATTCCCTCCATGTAGACAATTTAACTATAATGCAATGGCTATCGAGGAGGAAAATGCATATGTATTGTTTAAATGTTTTGAGTCTCATAAAATCTGCAGTATAAAATCCTCAACGGAATGCCTCACTGAACACAAGCTGTGACATACGCATACTGACCGTATTTCCTCTGCTCTTCTCAGTTGCTCTTGTTCAAGCTCTTCCTTCATTTTGTCCAGTCTTTCCTGTTGCTCTTTCTCGAGGCGTAACTGCTCCTCTCGCTCTCTCCTTTTCCTTTCGACCTCTAGCCTTCTCTTTTCTGCTTTCTCCGAGATTTCACGGGCTCTTGAAGACCTCCTCTGACGGACCGAACTGCTAGTGACCTAACCAACAGGATTGTATGTATTTAGATAATGACTTAAAGGAGTACTCCAGTGGAAATTTTTTTTTTTAAATCAACTGGTGTCGAAAAGTTAAACAGATTTGTAAATTACTTCTATGTAAAAATCTTTAGCCTTCCAGTACTTATCAGCTGCTGTATACTACAGAGGAAGTTGTGTAGTTCTTTACAGTCTGACCATAATGCTCTCCTGACCCCTCTGTCCGTGTCAGGAACTGTCCAGAGTTGGAGAAAATCCCCATAGCAAATCTCTCCTGCTCTGGACAGTTCCTGACATGGACAGAGGTGTCAGCAGGGAGCACTGTGGTCAGACAAAAAATAATTATACAACTTCCTCTGTAGGATTCAGCGGAAGAATTAAGACTTTTAATTAGAAGTAATTTACAAATCTAACTTTTAAATCTAACTTTCGGCCACCAGTTGATTAGAAAAAAAAAATGTTTTCCACTTGAGTACCCCTTTAAGACCAAAGACAATTACTTTATTTAGTAACAAAAAAAAGCAAACATTGGAGACCAGTTACTCGTAGCAAATGGATAATGAGAGGGGAAAATGTACCCACCCTAATTAGTAAAGCCCCCTGATCAGCTTCCTTTTGAGAGTACCTATCGCCTTAATAGGATGTTTTTTTTTTTACCTGTGAGTAACTTTTAGTTTGACTTATATTAAAGTTTTAACCTTCTCCATTTTCCTATATTACTTTAATGGTCGTCTTTTTTCTTGGTAATAATATTACATAACAGCTACCTGGAGTGTCTCTTCATCTTGGTCAATTGGAGATCTAGACCTAACTGATATTTATATATATATATTTGTTTTTTTCATTAACCCCTTAAGGACCGGGGTTTTTTCCGTTTTTTCATTTTCGTTTTTTGCTCCTTGCCTTTAAAAAATCATAACTCTTTCAATTTTGCACCTAAAAATCCATATGATGGCTTATTTTTGGTGCCACCAATTCTACTTTGTAATGACGTCAGTCATTTTGTCCAAAATCTACGGTGAAATGGAAAAAAAAATCATTGTAAGACAAAATTGAAAAAACAAATGCCGTTTTGTAAATTTTGGGGGCTTCCGTTTCTACGTAGTACATTTACTTTGCAGTGACATCAGTCATTTTACCCAAAAATTCACGACGAAACGGAAAAAAAATTAATTGTGCAACAAAATCGAAGAAAAAACACCATTTTGTAACTTTTGGGGGCTTCCGTTTCTACGCAGTGCATATTTCGGTAAAAATGACACCTTATCATTATTCTGTAGGTCCATACGGTTATAATGGTACCCTACTTATATAGGTTTGATTTTGTCGTACTTCTGGAAAAAATCATAACTTCATGCAGGAAAATTAATACGTTTAAAATTGTCATTTCTGACCCCTATAACTTTTTTATTTTTCCGTGTATGGGGCGGTATGAGGGCTCATTTTTTGCGCCGTGATCTGAAGTTTTTAACGTTACCATTTTTGCATTGATAGGACTTATTGACCGCTTTTTATTAATTTTTTGATGATATAAAAAGTGACCAAAAATGCACTATTTTGGACTTTGGAATTTTTTTGCGCGCACGCCATTGACCGTGCGGTTTAATTAACGATATATTTTTATAATTTGGACATTTCCGCACGCGGCGATACCATATATGTTTATTTTTATTTACACTGGTTTTTTTTTATGGGAAAAGGGGGGTGATTCAAACTTTTAATAGGGAAGGGGTTAAATGATCTTTATTCACTTTTTTTTTTCACTTCTTTTTTGCAGTGTTCTAGCTCCCATAGGGACCTATAACACTGCACACACTGATCTTTATCATTGATCACTGGTTTCTCATAAGAAACCAGTGATCGATGATTCTGCCGCTTGACTGCTCATGTCTGGATCTCAGGCACTGAGCAGTCATTCGGCGATCGGACAGCGAGGAGGCAGGTAGGGACCCTCCTGCTGTCCTGTAAGCTGTTCGGGATACCGCGATTTCGACGCGGCTATCCCGAACAGTCCACTGAGCTAACTGCCACACTTTCACTTTCACTTTAGACGCGGCATTCAACTTTGAACGCCGCGTCTAAAGGGTTAATAGCGCACGACACTGCGATCAATGGCGCGCGCTATTAGCCACGGGTCCCGGCGATTGTTAGAGGCCAGGCCCGACCCGCGTTATAGATTGGGAGCGGACACATGACGTTCCAGTACGTCATGTGTCCTTAAGGGGTTAAGCATCTGACATCCACCAATACTATACATTTATTACACTGTTTCATTTAATATACGTGCTATCCATGCTCTGTTTCCCTTACATACAGAGGATAGATGGCACATTGCTCCCCAATGGTCCATCCAGCTTACGTACTTCTTCTCTGATCTCTATTGACCTAACCTGCCAATCTGAAGTTCAGAAAGCTTTAGGTACTTAAGTTCTCCAGTCTCATATGGTCGACAGATTAGAAGTACTGTCTCATTACGGACTAAATGATGTCTATAGTAACCCAAACTATACTGTTAAAAGAATAGCTACTACAAAAATTGTTCTCTATGGGGGAGATATATTAAAACCTGTGTAGAGAAAGAGTGGTGCACTTGCCCATAGCAACCAATCAGATCGCTTCTTTAATTTTTAAAAAGGACAACTGGTCAATTGTTACTCTGCACAGGTTTTGATAAATCGCTTCCTATGAGCTCATTCACTTCAGCATATTCAGGATGTGTGTTGTGTGGTTCTTATATACTGAAATATTATATGGGCTTCAGGGACACCTCCAATTCATAAGGGGGACATATATATGGGCAGTCTGTATTGTTTCTATGATATTGTACTATAGTTGTCCTACATAAACAAGCCTATCGTAATGCTGTGTAGTGAAGATCATGCAAGTGATCAAATTGTATTTCATCTTAAAGCAAGTCTTCAGAAGAATGGAAGAGCATACCTCTGAGGTTTCACTATTGGCATGGTCGTCTTCGTTGGCTTGGCTTGTCACTTCTAGTGTGGCAGTAACCTGTTTGCCGGCTGTCTGCCCTGAGATCTGGTTGGATGTCTGGGGTGTCACATCTGTGTCTGATTCAGAATGAATGTCTATGGGCTGTGTTGGAGTTGGGGTTCTCTCATGATATTCAATGACAACATAAGAGTCTTCACTTTCCTTTTCTGCATCATTGTCCTCTTCTTCTTTTATTTGTTCAGATGTGTCCTGAGTATCATAAATGGTTTCATCCATCTTTATTGGTTCTGTGGCTTTCTTTGGAGACATTTTGTTTCCGCCTTTTTTATTTTTGGGCTGCCCTGTAAAATACAGTAAGATAAAGTCAGGATAGAACAACAGAGGGAAATGTGAGATAACTGGGCAGATAATAGCACTATATCTAGCAAACCATTAAAAGATTTCTTCAGGATTGGAGGCCTATCCTTACTTCAAGTGAATGGGAATGAGATGGAGAACCAGGCACAGCCACAACCATTTCTATAATGTTGTGCCTGTGTAAGCAATGAAGGGGATGAGTACCATGTTCCCTTTGATCAGCAGAGATTCTGGGAGTCTGAAACATTGATGGCTTATACTATGGATGGACCATTACTCTTAGTTATGTAAAAAAAAAAATGACTTCTTGCAGGCAGAAGTATTCAATTCATAAAGAGGATAAATATTGTAGTAGCAGTAGATGTGAGCTCAGAAGCATTCAATACCATTAAACAATACCATTTTCCATTTCTCCGTCTGGAGCTTTAGGTGCCCTAAAAGTTTACTCTACTGAATGACAACATTTGCAAGCATTGTGGACTGTACAACATGCCCAGGGCTAGTGCAAGGATTTTTGACCCCCTAGGCAAAAGCAAATTTTGATGCCCATTGACCCTGCCCATTGGCTCCGCCATTTGACATGCCTCACCTTACTACTGGGGCAACACACTGTAACAAACCTCCTTCTTGTGTAATCACCTACTACTGGGGTGACACAGTGTAACAAACCCCCTCCTCACGCAACAGTGGTTCTGGCTGGGCGGGTGCTTCGGATGAGCAGCGGGTGCTTCAGATGCTGGCTGGTTGCTAACTTTCTTGCAGCAGGCAGAGGTGCGCCCCCATCAAGACGGCACACTAGGCCGCTGCCTTTTTTTGCCTATAGACAGAACCAGCCCTGAGACTGCCTAAAGGTGAACTCTACCTAAAATGTATCAGTGACATCCGTAGAGGTCATAAACTAAAAGGGGACATTTCTCAAGATATTTAGATCCTCTTTTCTGCTTACTCCGGATGCACAAAAAGTCACACGTGCGCCTAAGCACTTTTTTGTGGGTAAGCAAAAAGTTACAAACAGCCTTACCTAAGCAAATTTCAGTTTTCACTTTGCAGTGGTCACAAATTTATGATGTGCAAAAGTTGTACATAGGCAAAAAATAGTTGCAAACCCCTTACAAAAAGCAGTAAGTCTACTCCAGGTCTGATCTGGAGTACAAGACTGCGTACGAGAGCAAATTTACAAAGTCTCACAAAAGTCTCAGCTGCAACTTTTTTTGTTTTGCTTATGTGCTCCAAATTTATCAATCCCCTGTGAGTATGATAAATATGTAGCACATAAGCAAAACTAAAGCAAAAAAATAAAAATGCCTTCAGAATCTGCAGTGATAAATGTCCCCCTAAGACCCTACTGATTGTCTACAGCAGTTTGCAGAGAGCCTGGACCACACAAGTAGTGTCCCACCCCTGGAAATCTCATATAACATTCAAAACATTTGTAAGAGTAAAAGCTCATTTTCCATATGATGAATAAAAGCCATACTACCCATGACTAGTCTTGCCTACTGCTGCGATCACAAAGATTTTGATAAATCACTTACCAGCAAGAAAGGCTTTTCCTTGTTCGGCTCCAGCTTTCTGATTTACTTTCTTGGCTGGTGAAGCTTGAGCTTTTTCAGTTTTTTGAACGTTTTCACTTTTGCCTTTCTTCCTTCCCTTCCCCTTTGTTGTCTCTTTAGTCTATAGAATTGTGTTCAAATATATTAAGCATATAAATGATCAAGTTCAAAGATCCAAATTACAACTACCATTAGGCTAAGTTTCCACTTGGTTTTTTTTCTAGCAGTTTTTGGAATACTGCCACTGCAGTTTTTGAGCCGAAGTCAGAAGTGGATCCATAAGGGAGAAGTGTAAGTCCTTCCTTTATATTTCCCATTCCTTTTGAATACATTTCTAGCTTTGGCTTAAAAACTGCAGTGGCAGTTTTCCAAAAACTGCCAGAAAAAAAAGGTGGAAACTTAAAGGGGAAAACAGATTATTTTTCTAATCAACTGGTGCCAGAAAGTTAAACAGATTTATAAATTACTTCTGTATAAAAAAATCTTAAAGGGGTACTCCGGTGAAAACCTTTTTTCTTTTAAATCAACTGGTGGCAGAAAGTTAAACATATTTGTAAATTACTTCTATTAAAAAATCTTAATCCTTCCTGTACTTATTAGCTGCTGAATACTACAGAGGAAATTCTTTTCTTTTTGGAATGCTCTCTGATGACATCACGAGCACAGTTCTCTCTGCTGATGTTATTATAATAATAATAACGCTTAGTGGGATTTGAACCCAAGTCCCCAGCACTGCAAGGCAGCAGTGCTAACCACTGAGCCACCATGCTGCCTTTAGCATACATCTGCTATGCATCTGCTATGCATCTGCTATGCATGGTTGCTAAAATGGACAGAGATGTCAGCAGAGAGCACTGTGCTCGTGATGTCATTAGTGTTCCAAAAAGAAAGGAATTTCCTCTGTGGCAATCAGCAGCTACTGGAAGGATTAAGATTTTTTAATAGAAGTAATTTACAAATATGTTTAACTTTCTGCCACCAGTTGATTTAAAAGAAAAAAGGTTTTCACCGGAGTACCCCTTTAATCCTTCTAGTACTTATAATCTGCCATAAGGTGTCAGCAGAGAGCACTGTGGTCAGACAGAAAATAACTATACAACATCCTCAAGAGCATACAACATTTGATAAGAACCGGAAGGATTACATTTTTTAAACAGAAGTTATTTACTAATCTGTTTAACTTTTTGCCAGAGTTGATTTAAAAAAATAAAATAAAATAGTTTTCCACAGGAGTACCCATTTAATGTCACTCATAGGGAATCTGTCATGTTAAAAATGCTCATTATTCAGAAGGTATCATGTTATAGAGCAGGAGGTTTGTGGGGAAAAGTGGCAGTATAACTTATCACTTTCCTGGTGCCCTAGAGAAGTGTTTATAGCACTGGCTGCATGAAGAGTAGTAATACATAGAATCAGGGTCTCTGTCATTACTTTATGCTGCCCTGAGAGAGAGAGCATGATAAACCTGGTGACAGAGTAACTTTAAATGGTACCTGTCATTAGTAATACAAATTAATATGTTATAGATAAGCCTAGTTGAATTACTTTTCTAAGACTTCTTAATAATATTGTATTACTTTGAGTTAAATTAACCCATAAAAGTTTGGCCACCAGGGGTCCCCCTTCTGGATTGCCTGCAGTCCTGCTTGCAAATTGTCTCATAGGGAATCTGTCATGTTAAAAATGCTCATTATTCAGAAGGTATCATGTTATAGAGCAGGAGGTTTGTGGGGAAAAGTGGCAGTATAACTTATCACTTTCCTGGTGCCCTAGAGAAGTGTTTATAGCACTGGCTGCATGAAGAGTAGTAATACATAGAATCAGGGTCTCTGTCATTACTTTATGCTGCCCTGAGAGAGAGAGCATGATAAACCTGGTGACAGAGTAACTTTAAATGGTACCTGTCATTAGTAATACAAATTAATATGTTATAGATAAGCCTAGTTGAATTACTTTTCTAAGACTTCTTAATAATATTGTATTACTTTGAGTTAAATTAACCCATAAAAGTTTGGCCACCAGGGGTCCCCCTTCTGGATTGCCTGCAGTCCTGCTTGCAAATTGTCTCCTGCAGCAGCCTGACAGAGACAAAAGTCAGGAAATGCAGGTGGGACCTCAGCTCTGCACATTGTACAGAGTGTATAGAGCTGAATATTTCAGCTCTTTTTGCAGTTGCTGGGCATAGCTGAGCACACAGTAGTGTTCAGTACTGAGAGCTGAGGGTGTGTGTGTGTGTGTGTGGCCTCAGCCATTCACAGCCTATCAGGGGAAGGAGGAAGTTCTCCCCAGCAGGGCTTCAGATGATGTCATGCTTGCCAGGGAACGCCCCTTCCTGGTCTGTGGAGCTTAGTGAGAGCAGAAGATACAGAATAATATCAAGGTAGAAAACTAAATCATTAAAAAAATAAAGGCAGTGGGTGGTTTGTTATGAAGTGGAAGTAAACTGGGAGGATAAAAATGTATCAAGCTCATGACAGGTACTAAGATTTCATTCTTCATTCTTTTATTTTTCATACACTTTTTGTAGTTTCTTCATGTTCCATAGATGTTACAAGGATCTTATATCAATAAACATAACATGTTAGCAGAGATCTTACACGCTAACAAAGAATCCATCAGGGTCTGAAGCGACGTTTCGGGGTACGCCCCCTTAATCATCTGTACTGCGACCCAATATGCCATCATACTAATAGGGCATATACACCTGGATTTAATTACACTTATCTGATTTTTAATGCCCCCTCCCATAGACATAAATTGAGGGGGCGTGGCATAATGTCTCGACCACAGCCGCTCGGACCAAGCGTTCTGACCAAAAATGTTCAGAATGCTGGGGTGCCGCCTGGAGATTGCAGGGGGCCAAAGTGGTCAACATTATCAGACATCTTATCCCCTATCCTTTGGATAGGGGATAAGAAGCTCAGGGGCGGAGTACCTTGGTACAGAGGCCATTATCCAAATGGGCACTGTCGCTCATAGAGAAATGTCTAAAGGTTTGGTCAGTATGTTTGATTGCTAGGACAAGCTGAGAGAATTCTGCTAAGTGTGTCCCCTCCTAGCACTGTGCAATGTGGCAAAGACAGACTCCCAATGTGAATCTGCGGGACCTGCTCAGTCTTGCCACTAGTTCTAGGTCAGGGCCTGAACAAAAGTTTTTTTTAAGTAACAGGTATAGATTAAAGCGCTCATACTAGACTATGAATTCAGAGTTCATGTTCATAGGATTTTTTTAAATTTAATTTCCTTTGCAATAAAAGTTTTCTTATTTAGTGGAAAGATAGATGAGAATGCATAATAGTGAAAGCTGACAGGATACTGACCACATTGTTGGTGATTTCCTTTAGTAGTGCCAGCTCTTCTTCTTCTGTTAACTGCTGCTTCTCAATAAGGCTGTGTTCCTGCGTGACCTCTGTCTGAGGTGGAGTGACTGGCAAATTGTCTGTCTTCTCACTGGATACTTTCCCTGCATCTTTGGAACTAAAGAACATATTGGTCTAGATTCAATTAAGGCACGCTTTGGGCAAGCATACGAAACAATTACCATTGAGTAAATAAATAAGATGTTCTTGGTATTAACCAGTTTTATAGTAAAGAAAGGCAGAACTAGAATAACTGAACTATAGTACGTGTAAGGTGTGTCTAGGACATTTATATTTGAGTTGCATTTGAGTTGCATGTTCATACTGCTTGTTTTATATTGTTTTGACATTTATGTTTTACGATGTATTTTATTATACTTATATTGGGAACTGTGATGTTAGGTTTAGAAACCCCAAATATCCTGAGGATTCGACATCAATAAAAAAAAAAAAAAGGCTTGGAAAACCCCTTTAAATGGGCACTGTCAGATGTTACTGATGAAAATTTTGGACATTTTGTAACATGGTTGTTTAAAAAAATTTAGAATATTTTATAAGGAAAATGGTTCCCAAAAAACTCACCACTAGGGGTCCCTATACCTACTGGGATACTAACCACTCCTGCATCAGCTTGTCCATGAGTCGTGGACAAGAGATGACTCATGGACAAGGATGCATGAGCAGACGCACCAATCACCTCCCACCACCACAAGGGAGGGACACACCCTTTCTAACACTGTGAGCTAAAGAAAATAATAAAGAATTTTTATAACATTATATATATATAGATATAGATAGATAGAGGATAGAGGCATGATAATTATATGTACATGGTCAGAATTAGGTACTTAGTAACATATTCTTTCTTTTTGTTGTGGGATCTGGCAGGTATGCTTTAATATCTAATATCTCGTGATCTAGGGTGGGGGTTACCTACATCGGCAACTGAATAAATAGATGGGCCCATAGTGGCTGTAGTCAAACCCTTGGTGGTATATTTATAACAAATACAATAACAGGAAGCTCTCCATATATATTTACTGTTCAATCTAATGTTCGATTTTGAGTTGAGTGAGGATCTATAAGGGAAGAATGGATAACATAGCAAAATACTATGAGAGACATTAAGACCAGAGATAATTCCATGCAAGTTACTTACGTTTCAATATTATTTACGCTTCTACCAGGGGACTTTGGATTTTGCTTTTTAATGACGTCTGAGGTCTTGGATTTTAGGTTTGGTGCTTTTCCTGAGTCTAGGGAGGAAAATTCCAGGACAGATACTTTAAATGTTAACATAGGATATTCCCATCTTTAAAGTAAGATATATTGCTAGGATATGTCCCCATGTTATGGTCAATATGCTTCCAACCTCTGAAACCCACTCATTTAAAGAAAGAAGGAGACACAATACTGGATTAGTGACCCAGCTGTGCAGAGCTGCCATTATGCATAGGAAGATCAAGGGACCACAGAGTTAAATCTTGCTGTGATCTCTTCCTCTTTACCAGGATTGGTTATGTCAGGTTACATCAAAATTTCATAAATGCAATCAAATATTAATCATCTGTAATTTTGCAAATCAAGTGACTTGGTGCACTCTGGGTGTTCCCAAGCCCTTAGTTCACAGTGACGTTTGGCCCAGATCTTTATAGTAAACACCATGCTTATGAATGCAGATCTTCCTCCCCTGTAAGATCTCTCTTGCAAGCAGAGAGATTTCAATTTATGTCAGCGACATTTGCAAGCTACACACCGAAGCGGAGAGTGGTGAAATCTCTCCCTAAGTGAACCAAGCCACGTAATTAGCATAATCACCAAAACTGGGAATAACGGAGAAATGAAGCCACATATCAGAAAGTTGTAAATGCCATTGCCATCCGTGTCACCCGCACTACAAGCCTATACATCAGGTTAGTGCATGTAATTCTCCTTAATCAACCATTCGCACAATATACACAACATCCATACCTTTTAAGATTTGTACAGATTTCTTATTGTGGTTCTGATTCTGGCCAGTAGAGGGAGCTGGAGGATCATTGTCTTTACTATCCTGTAATCCAATTGCATCCTGTCCAGAAGTTTCACTTTCATGGTGTGATTTCCTCTCCTTTGGTCTAATGTTTGTGGCACCTGGGTAAAAATATAGGATATTAATGGCAGAAATATGAAATACTGTAAATTGCTTTAGTTATTTGGGATTTTCTGTATTCATAATGAAATGTACATTGTATGTTTATTTTATTTGACAGGAATGAGTATTCATGACTTATTGAAAACAAGCTGAAGCCAAAATAGTCATATTGACTTATGTTTTTTGTAGCTCATGGAAGGGTATATGTTGCAAACAAAAAATATTCTTTAACCCCTTAAAGAGGTTCTCCGGTGGAAAACTAATTATTATTTTTTAAATCAACTGGTGCCAGAAAATTAAACAGATTTGTAAATTAATTCTATTAAAAAATCTTAATCCTTCCGGTACTTATCAGCTGCTGTATGCTCCACAGAAAGTTCTTTTCTTTTTTAATTTCTTTCCTGTCTAACCACAGTGCTCTCTGCTAACACATTTGTCCATGTCAGGAAGGAAGTGTGCAGAGTAGGAGAAAATCCCCATAGCAAACCTCTCCTGCTCTGGACAATTCCTGACATGGACAGAGGTTTCAGTAGAGAGCACTGTGGTCAGACAGAAAATAAATTAAAAAAGAAAAGAACATTCTGTGGAGCATACAGCAGCTGATAAGTACAGGAAGGATTAAGATTTTTTAATATAAGTAATTTACAAATCTACTGAATAGTAAGAAATATTGAGGCTCAAGGTCTGTAGATAATGCACACACTTGTTTATTATTAAATGATAGCTAATAAATGTCAACCTGAAAATCCGGGATCACAGGGCCCTTGTGTATCCACAGAGTCAGAGTGATTAAATTAAATTGTTATAAAAGATAATCCATAAAACATATAATATAATAAAAGGCCACTGTAAATATAATAATAAATAATAAATCATATATATATATATATATATATATATATATATATATATATATAAATAATATATAATGGATCAGCAGCTTCTCCTAGATGACACTCTGTATTTCAATTAATGTACCGTGAAGCTGTCATCAAACCTCCATTAAAGTGCTGTGGCAGTCAAAGTAACTATGGGCATAGTATAAAAATGGAAATCTCTCACCAGTCTGGATGCAGGATGCCGATATTATATTTACCGAATATAAATAGAAGTGACGGAGCGGCACTGCTAAACCTATATAGCGTTAATCACAATCTATATATATATATATACTGTATTTATCGGGGTATACCACGCACCGGCCTATAACTCGCACCCTCATTTTACCAAGGATATTTGGGTAAAAAAAGTTTTTACCCAAATATCCATGGTAAAATGAGGGTGCGTGTGTGTGCGTTTATACCCCGATACATCCCCAGGAAAGGCAGGGGGAGAGAGGCCGTCGCTGCCCGCTTCTCTCCCCCTGCCTTTCCTGGGGTCTAGAGCCCTGCTGCCGGCCCTTCTCTCCCCCTGGCTATCGGCGCCGCTGCCCGTTCTGTCCCCCTGACTATCAGTACCGGCGCCGACAGCCAGGGGAAAGAAGGGGCAGCGGCACCCATTGCCGGCGCCGCTGCCCCGTTGCCTCCCCCCATCCCCGGTGGCATAATTACCTGGGTTGGGTCCGCGCTGCTGCAGGCCTCCGGCGTGCGTCCCCTGCGTCGTTGCTATGCACGGCGCGGCGCACTGACGTCATGCGCCGCACCGTGCAGCGCATAGCAACGACGAAGGGGACGCACGCCGGAGGCCTGCAGCAGCGCGGACCCGACCCAGGTAATTATGCTACCGGGGATGGGGGGAGGCAACGGGGCAGCGGCGCCGGCAATGGGTGCCGCTGCCCCTTCTCTCCCCCTGGCTATCGGCACCGGTACCGATAGTCAGGGGGACAGAACGGGCAGCGGTGCCGATAGCCAGGGGGTGAGAAGGGCCGGCAGCAGGGCTCTAGACCCCAGGGAAGGCAGGGGGAGAGAAGCGGGCGTATAACCTTTCCTGGGGTGGTATCGGCGTATAACACGCACATAGACTTTAGGCTAAAAATTTTAGCCTAAAAAGTGCGTGTTATACGCCGATAAATACGGTATATAAAACTCAACGTGTGTGTGTGTATGTATGTATGTGTGGATGTTCCAGCATCACATCCAAACGGCTAAAGATATTAACATGAAACGTGGCACACATGTTACTTATATGTCAACAACAAACATAGGATAGGTGATTTAACCCTTACTCACCCCCATTTGCCAGGGGCGGGGCTTATGTTTAAAGTCCCATACAAGTCAATGGGAAATATATGTTACTGCATAACTTCCAAACAACTGGAGATATTTCGATAATACTTGGTCACATGTTACTTATATGTCCACTTAAAATAGAGGATAGTTAATTTAACCCTTAATTACCCCCATTTGTGAGGGTCGGGTTTTTGTTTAAAGTCCCATGCAAATCAATGGGAAATGTATGTTCCCACATAACTTCCGTACAGCTGGAGATATTTCAATAACTGGTACACATATTACAGGTCGGGATATGAGGACGGGATAGGAGGTCGAGATAGGAGGTCGAGATAGGAGGACGGAAAAGGAGGTCGGGATAGGAGGACGGGATAGGAGGACGGGATAGGAGGACGGGAAAGGAGGACAGGAAAGGAGGACGGGAAAGGAGGACGGGATAGGAGGACGGGAAAGGAGGACGGGAAAGGAGGTCGAGATAGGAGGATGGGAAAGGAGGTCGAGATATGAGGACGGGAAAGGACGACGGGATAGGAGGACGGGATAGGAGGTCGGGATATGATGACGGGTTAGGAGGTCGGGATATGACAACAATATATGAGGACGGGATATGAAGTCAAAAGCTTCCTCCTTTGTTTATTTTCCTCCCCAACAAGGATTAGGAAGGAAAAACCGGGCAACGCCGGGTACTCAGCTAGTGTGCAATAAAGAATACATATGGAGGTAGACTCTTGACAGGTCACCTAGTACAAAAAGGGTCCCACTGGCGGTGCTAGGTGAAAAAGGTAGATACACTCAGACTAATATTTGTAACCAGAAACAATCTACACCTGCACTCAGCGCAAGGGTACCACAACTCCGGCTTATCTCATCCGATTCCTCCTATGGACGACCGGGAATCTCCGATGTAATGGCGCTCAGAAGAAGGCGACTGTCGGCGGTTTCACGCAATCATACTGCGCTTCATCCGGCCTGACTCGCGTCATCGCGCCGTGCAACTTCAATGCACTATGCACTATTTGAAGTTGCACAGCGCGATGACGTGAGTAAGGCCGGATGAAGCGCAGTATGATTGCGTGAAATCGCCGGCAGTCGCCTTCTTCTGAGCGCCATTACATCGGAGATGCCCGGTCGTCCATAGGAGGAATCGGATGAGATAAGCCGGAGTTGCGGTACCCTTGCAGTGAGTGCAGGTGTAGATTGTTTTTGGTTACAGATATTACATTTACCACTTTGTGATCGCTGGTAGCGTTTGTTCAGCAGCCGGCCGTGCCCGCTCTCCGGCCGGAGAGCGCACCACTGGAGTCTCAGCCGACTCCTATTGATATGGGGCTTCAGGATAGTGGGCAGAGTTCTCGGGGGCTGCAGCGCTTACACAGGCAGGTAATTCTAAGTGGCGTCCTCGTGGTGGCAGCGGATGATTGACAAGTCTTAGCAGATATGGTGAGTAGTGAATTCTATTGACTGCAGATTGTAGTTAGCATATGAGTGGTCTCACAAGTCTCTTAAGGGGGGTCGCTGGATGCATTTCAGCACCCACTAGGTGCTTTCTTCAGCAGCTTAAATCTATAGGTCCTGGGGGTCCGAGTTTGTTCATTATATAGGGTTAAACTCCACCCCTACCAATGATGATGTCACATTATTTTATGAATGGTGATGTTCTGAACACTGAATGAACACTGAATGTGGGAATATATGATAAAAATAAACATAAAAATGGAAAAAAATTATATAAAATATAATAAAATACCATAATATTGACCGGAACATTATACTAAAAAAAGGATATCAATAAAAATACCATAAAAATATTATAAAAATACATTATTAATATTATTTTTATGCAGTACATTCTATAGTAAAAATGGCATGTTCTATTTATTCTGTTGGTCAATGTGATTAATCAGTTGATCAATATTCAATATATATAGGTTTTCTATTATAGCACAACTTAAAAAAAACAGTATGCTTAAAGGAAGACTGTCACAAAATACCTGTGGATAGTGCGGGAGACGCTGATTAAAATGAGCCCTACCTTGTCCAGATCTGCGCCGCCGTTCTCCTGAAATTGTGGTTTTATTATCTGTAGAAATCTTCCTGTAACTGGCACGGGCGGGGCTTCTGCACTAACGTCAGCACCGCTTATGAATATTCATCCCCCCTCCCTCCAGTTAGGAGTGGCAAAAAGAGGGAGGACTGGAGGGAGGGAGGGGGGATGAATATTCATAAGCGGCGCTGACGTCAGTGCAGAAGCCCCGCCCGTGCCAGTTACAGAAAGATTTCTACAGATAATAAAACTTCAATTGCGGGAGAACGGCGGCGCAGATCCGGATAAGGTAGGACTCATTTTAATCAGCATCTCCCGCACTATCCACCAGTACCTGTGGATAGTGCAGGAGGAAACAAGTGTCAGTTTTCCTTTAAAATTGTCCTCTTCTGACCCCTATAACTTTTTTAATTTTTCCGTATTTATGGGGGCTCATTTTTTTGCACCATAATCTGTAGTTTTTATTTGTTTTGACAGGACTTTTTGGTCACTTTTTATAAATCTTTTTTTCTGGTATATGATGTGACTAAAAATCCACCTTTAATCACGAGGAATCATAAACATTATATTTTGATAGTTACCACAATTCTGCCTTTGGCAATACCAAATATGTTCATTTAAATTTTTTATAAAATGAGAAAAGAAGGGCGATTTTATTTTTATTATGGGAGAGGCTTTACATAATAAAAAATATTTTTTATTTATTTTATATGGCATTGATCATTGCATCTAGAAGGTAAATGATCGCTGCTCCCTGTCTTTAGCGGTGAGCATCTGGCTACTGACAGTATCCGTCACTCAAAGCCTTTGAAGCGAGCAACAGAAGTTGCTTTATGGTTACTTAAAGTGGTTACTTACTTTTTTTTTTTAAATCAACTGGTGCCAGAAAGTTAAACAGATTTGTAAATTACTTCTATTAAAAAATCTTAATCCTTCCAGTACTTATTAACTGCTGAATACTACAGAGGAAATTATTTTCTTTTTGGAACACAGAGCTCTCTGCTGAATCACGAGCACAGTGCTCTCTGCTGACATCTCCGTACATTTTAAGGACTGTCCAGAGTAGGAGAAAATCCCCATAGCAAACATATGCTGCTCTGGACAGTTCCTAAAATGGACAGAGATGTCAGCAGAGAGCACTGTGCTCGTGATGTCAACAGATAGCAGTGTGTTCCAAAAAGAAAATAATTTCATCTGTAGTATTCAGCAGCTAATAAGTACTGGAAGGATTAAGATTTTTTTTATAGAAGTCATTTGCAACTCTGTTCAACTTTCTGGCACCAGTTGATTTAAAGAAAAAAAGTTTTCCACCGGAGTACCCCTTTAATGCTCATGGGCATATAATTACACCCTGGTGCGTTAAGTCCCAGATGGCAAAGACATACATGTACGCCAAATGTTGCCCAATGTCTAGGGTTTAAAAGATCACTAACATTAAAAAATACTTGCAATCACAGTATGCAATTCTTTCAGAAAGTCTTCACACACTTGAACCCAATCGAACAGCTCTGGGGAGACCTGAAAATGGCAGGGTGGGGGGGGGGGGGGGGGGCGGGTTAGGAGACCAAGCATGGGGTGCAGGGGGGGAGCTGAGGAGACAAAGGATGGGGTGGGGTGAGGACTGAAGAGACCAAGGACGGGGTGTGTGTGGGGGGGGGGGGGGAGCTGAGGAGACTAAGGACGGGGGGGCTGAGGAGACCAAGACTAAGGATAAGTGTTTGTAGAATGTGTGTGTGTGTGGGGGGGGGGGGGGGGGGGAGCAGAGGAGCCTGGAGAGGACATAGGGGTTTGGGGAGTGGGTCAGAGAAGCGTGGAGAGGAGTTAGTGGTCAGGGAGGTGAAAACAGAGGAGTCTGGAGGAGGAGGACAAAGGAGCCTGGAGGAGGAAAAGGACACAGGGGTCTGGGGAAGGACAGTGCAATGGTGGGATTAAGCTAAAGAACAAACAGCATGTGGCAGTATTATATTCAGTGGGTACAGTGTGTGGCAGTATTATATTCAGTGAGTACAGTGTGTGGCAGTATTATAATCAGTGAGTACAGTGTGGCAGTATTATAATCAGTGAGTACAGTGTGTGGCAGTATTATATTCAGTGAGTACAGTGTGTAGCAGTATTATAATCAGTGAGTACAGTGTGTGACAGTATTATATTCAGGGGGTACAGTGTGTGGCAGTATTATAATCAGTGAGTACAGTGTGTGACAGTATTATATTCAGGGGGTACAGTGTGTGGCAGTATTATAATCAGTGAGTACAGTGTGTGACAGTATTATATTAACCCCTTAAGGACACATGACGTTCTCATACGTCTCCATTTCCGAGTCCTTAAGGACACATGACGTATGAGAACGTCATGTGTTTTACCGGCCCCCCGCAACCATCTGGAGCGGAGCCGGTCCCCGATGCCTGCTGAAATCGTTCAGCAGGCATCGGGGCATATCGCCCAGGGGGGTCATTATGACCCCCCATGTCGGCGATGGCCGCAGATCGCTGGACAATTCAGTCCAGCGATCTGCGGCGGATTCCGGGTCAATCGGGTCTCCAGTGACCCGGTGACCCGGAATTATTGGCTGATCGGGGCCGTCAGAGACGGCCCCGAACAGCCAGAGCCAGCAGGGGTGAGGTGGCACTGGTGCCACCTCACGATCGCCCTGATTCGTCGGCCGGATTACCGGCCGACCAATCAGGGCGCCTGCTGCGGGTGTCACTCCCACAACCCGCTCCGCCCCTCTTCCGGAGGACGTGAGCGGGTGTGGGACGTGCACCCCGGGTGCTGGGGACCCCAATCCCCGGCGCCCCTGTTGGGATCGGGGCCCCAGGAGCAGCGGCGGCGGCGGAGACGACGAGGGACTGACCTGATGCGGCGAGGATCGTTGGAGGTGAGTGACAGCCTCCTGCTGTTGCTTAGCAACAGCTCCCAGCATGCAAAAAGGGCATGCTGGGAGCTGTAGTTATGCAACAGCAGGAGGCAGACCACCACAACTCCCAGCATTCCCTTATGGGCATGCTGGGACTTGTAGTTTTGCAACAGCTGGAGGCACATTCTTTCTATGGAAAAGTGTACCTTCAGCTGTTGTGTAACTACAACTCCCAGCTTGCACAATCAGCTAAAGTGCATGCTGGGAGTTGTAGTGGTGCATCTGGTGGTTGCATAACTACAACTCCCAGCATGCCCGTTGGCTGTCGGTGACTGCTGAGAGTTGTAGTTTTGCAACAGCTGAAGGCACACTGAGTTAAGTAGCAAACCAGTGTGTCTCCAGCTGTTGCATAACTACAATCCCCAGCCAAAGTAGTATGCCTCCAGCTGTTGCATAACTACAACACCCAGCATGCCCTTCCGCTGTCCGTACATGCTGGGGGTTGTAGCTTTTGCAACAGCTGAAGGCACACTGGTTGCAAAACACTGAGTTTGTTACCAAACTCGGTGTTTCACAACCAGTGTGCCTCCAGCTGTTGCAAAACTACAACTCCCAGCATGCACTGATAGACCGTACATGCTGGGAGTTGTAGTTTTGCAACAGCTGGATGTCCCCCTCCCCCCCCAATGTGAACGTACAGGGTACACTCACATGGGCGGAGGATTACAGTAAGTATCCGGCTGCAAGTTTGAGGTGCGGAAAAATTTCTGCCGCAGCTCAAACTGCCAGCGAGAAACTACTGTGAACCCCCCGCCCATGTGACTGTACCCTAAAAACACTACACTACACTAACACACAATAAAATAAAAAGTAAAAAACACTACATATACACATACCCCTACACAGCCCCCCTCCCCTCCCCAATAAAAATGAAAAACGTCTGGTACGCCACTGTTTCCAAAACGGAGCCTCCAGCGGTTGCAAAACTACAACTCCCAGCATGCACTGATAGACCGTACATGCTGGGAGTTGTAGTTTTGCAACAGCTGGATTCCCCCACCCAATGTGAACGTACAGGGTACACTCACATGGGCGGAGGATTACAGTAAGTATCCGGCTGCAAGTTTGAGCTGCGTCAAATTTTCTGCCGTAGCTCAAACTGCCAGCGAGAAACTACTGTGAACCCCCGCCAGTGCGACTGTACCCTAAAAACACTACACTACACTAACACAAAATAAAATAAAAAGTAAAAAACACTACATATACACATACCCCTATACAACCTCCCTCCCCAATAAAAATGAAAAACGTCTGGTACGCCACTGTTTCCAAAACGGAGCCTCCAGCTGTTGCAAAACAACTACTCCCAGTATTGCCAGATAGCCGTTGACTGTCCAGGCATGCTGGGAGTTTTACAACAGCTGGAGGCACCCTGTTTGGGAATCACTGGCATAGAATACCCCTATGTCCACCCCTATGCAAGTCCCTAATTTAGGCCTCAAATGAGCATGGCGCTCTCACTTTGGAGCCCTGTCGTATTTCAAGGCAACAGTTTAGGGCCACATATGGGGTATCGCCGTACTCGGGAGAAATTGGGCTTCAAATTTTGGGGGGTATTTTCTGCTATTACCCTTTTTAAAATTGTAAAAATTTTGGGAAACCAAGCATTTTAGGTAAAAAAAAAATATATATTTTTTTACATATGCAAAAGTCGTGAAACACCTGTAGGGTATTAAGGTTCACATTACCCCTTGTTACGTTCCCCGAGGGGTCTAGTTTCCAAAATGGTATGCCATGTGTTTTTTTTTTTGCTGTTCTGGCACCATAGGGGCTTCCTAAATGCGGCATGCCCCCAGAGCAAAATTTGCTTTCAAAAAGCCAAATGTTACTCCTTCTCTTCTGAGACCAGTAGTGCGCCAGCAGAGCACTTTTCACCCCCATATGGGGTGTTTTCTGAATCGGGAGAAATTGGGCTTCAAATTTTGGGGGGTATTTTCCGCTATTACCCTTTTTAAAAATGTAAAATTTTTGGGAAACCAAGCATTTTAGGTAAAAAAAATATATATTTTTTTTACATATGCAAAAGTCGTGAATCACCTGTGGGGTATTAAGGTTCACTTTACCCCTTGTTACGTTCCCTGAGGGGTCTAGTTTCCAAAATGGTATGCCATGTTTTTTTTTTTTTTGCTGTCCTGGCACCATAGGGGCTTCCTAAATGCGGCATGCCCCCCAAAAACCATTTGTCGCTCCTTCCCTTCTGAGCCCTCTACTGCGCCCGCCGAACAATTAACATAGACATATGAGGTATGTGCTTACTCGAGAGAAATTGGGTTTCAAATACAAGTAAAAATTTTCTCCTTTTTATCCCTTGCAAAAATTCAAAAATTGGGTCTACAAGAACATGCGAGTGTAAAAAATGAAGATTTTGAATTTTCTCCTTCACTTTGCTGCTATTCCTGTGAAACACCTAAAGGGTTAATACACTTACTGAATTTTTTTTTAATACTTTAGGGGGTGTAGTTTTTATAATGGGGTCTTTTATGGGGTATTTCTAATATGAAGACCCTTCAAATCCACTTCAAAACTGAACTGGTCCCTGAAAAATAGTGAGTTTGAAAATTTTGTGAAAAATTTCAAAATTGCTGCTGAACTTTGAAGCCCTATGGTGTCTTCCAAAAGTAAAAACTCATAAATTTTATGATGCAAACATAAAGTAGACATATTGTATATGTGAACCCAAAAAAAATATATTTTGAATATCCATTTTCCTTACAAGCAGAGAGCTTCAAAGTTAGAAAAATGCAAAATTTTCATTTTTTTCATAAAATTTTGGGATTTTTCACCAAGAAAGGATGCAAGTTACCATAAAATTTTACCACTAAGTTAAAGTAGAATATGTCACGAAAAAACAATCTCGGAATCAGAATGATAACTAAAAGCATTCCAGAGTTATTAATGTTTAAAGTGACAGTGGTCAGAATTGCAAAAAACGCTCCGGTCCTTAAGGTATAAAATGGCCTGGTCCTTAAGGGGTTAAGGGCACAGTGTATGACAGTATTATATTCAGGGGGTACAGTGTGTGGCAGTATTATAATCAGTGAGTACAGTGTGTGACAGTATTATATTCAAGGGGTACAGTGTGTGGCAGTATTATAATCAGTGAGTACAGTGTGTGACAGTATTATATTAAGGGCACAGTGTATGACAGTATTATATTCAGGGGGTACAGTATGTGGCAGGGTTATAATAATTATTGTCTTCTTAGAGGATGAGGATCTGCTAACAAAGTGAGGAACCAATGAACATCACACACTGCAGAGAAGATGAAGCTGGAAGAAGTCCAGAAGACATCACTCAGGTCACTGATATCATTGTTAGAGATGTCGCGAATTGTTCGCCCGCGAACAGTTCCTGGCGAACTTGGCATGTTCCCGTTCGCATCGCCGGGCGAACATATGGGAAGTTCGATCCGCCCCCTATACTTTAACATTGCGGTAAACTTTGACCCTGTGAGTCAGAGTCAGCAGACACATTACAGCCAATCAGCAGCAGTCCCTCCCTTCCAGACCCTCCTACCTCCCGCACGGACGCCATTTTACCTTCATTCGGCATGCTGCAGGCTTAGAAAGTGGAAGGACAGAGAAGCTGCTCCTGCTGTAATAGGGAAAGCGATAGCTACATTGCTGCTAGGTGGTGTATTCAGGGTCCACTCTACTCCTAAAGCACTAGTCTAACATCTGCTTTAAGGACAGCACCCAAAAAAGCCCTTTTTAGGGCTCAAATATCAGTCCGTGTGTCTTGCAACAGCTGGAGGCACCCTGGTTGGGAGGGAACCGCTGGTTAATGGGGTACTCCAGTGTAAAACTTAATTTCCTTCAGGCAACTAACTACAGTATTAAAAGGGCTATAAGTTCAGTCCGTGTGTCTTGCAACTGCTGGAGGCACCCTGGTTGGGGACCTCTGCTTAAAAGGGGAACTCCGCTGTCAACCTTTTTGCTCATTGTCACACTAGTGCAAATCACATTTGGTGTGACAGTTGTTCAAAAAAATAAAATAAAATAAACCTTTTTTGACTGTGAAATAAAACCAGTCAGTTCACATCACAGTTGTGGTTTTTTTTGGCCTGCAGGGCTAATTGTGTCACCCTAGTGCAAATCACATTTGGTGTGATAGTTGTTCAAAATTTTTTTTTTTTAAATACCTTTTTTGGCTGTGAAATAAAACCAGTCAGTTCACGTCACAGTTGTAAGGTTTTTTTGCCTGCAGGGCTAATTGTGGCACTCTAGTGCAAATCACATTTGGTGTGACACTTGTGCAAATTTAAAAAAAAATACCTTTTGTGCCTGTGAAATAAAACCAGTCAGTTCACATCACAGTTGTGTGTTTTTTTGCCAGCAGGGCTAATTGTGTCACCCTAGTGCACATCATATGTGGGTTGACAGTTGTGTAAATTAGAAAAAAAAAAACTTTTTTGGCTGTGAAATAAAATCAGTCAGTTCACTTCACGCTTGGGAGTTTTTGGGCCTGCTGGGCTCATTGTCACACTAGTGCAAATCATATGTGGTGTGACCGTAGTGTAAATTTGAAAAAAAAAAATCCTTTTTTTGGCTGTGAAATAAAATCAGTAAGTTCACTTCACGCTTGGGAGTTTTTGGGCCTGCTGGGCTCATTGTCACACTAGTGCAAATCATATGTGGTGTGACAGTTGTGTAAATAAAAAAAAATACAATTTTGACTGTAATAGATTGAATAGCAGTTAGTTGTCTGCAAGCGTGTGTGTCAGGCCTACAGCGTCTACTCTACGTCTACGTCTGTCAAGGACATGTTTGAGCGTAAGATGCCAATGTCACCCCCCAGCCCAGCGTCAGACAGCTGGCTTGTCTGAACTCATAGCCCACCAGCTTTAAAAAAATGAATTTAAAATTTTTTAAAAAAAATTATAAAAAAAAAAAAATAGCAAAAATGTTTTTTTTAGCTATTGGGACACTGCAGTGGAAGGTACCCGGACAAAATTTCTTTGCACAAAAGGAAAGGAGGAGAAAAGACAATGGGGCGCTCCCTGTGTGGTATTTTATGGAAAAGTGAAAAATGAAAATACCCGCCAACGACACCTATGGTGGCGTACTGACCTTGAGTCGATAGTACACAATGGTGGTGAGAAGGAATGGCGACAGTCTGCTGCTCTCACCCCTTATTATTCCGTCTTCCCGAGGTGGACGGACAAGAATGCAAAGTAGGAGGAACTCCGGCTAGGACTACACAAATTTATGATTGTGGACCTGAGGAAGGCGCCAGCGAGCGCCGAAATGTGTTGTCCTGTTTTTACTTTCTTGACTTCTTTTCTCAATAAAAGTTAGTCCTGCATAAGTGCTGGCTCATACCGTTTCTTGACTTCAACCATCGCCATCCGACAGTAGCGCTCTCAACATACCCCCCATTTTTACTCCTCCTACTTTGCACAAAAGGCAATCCCCAACCGGTACTCGATTGTGCAACAGGAAGTAATGGCATGTCTGGCACACAGTGTTGGGGCAAGGGTCCATCTGACCACTGATTTCTGGTCTGCAAAGCATGGTCAGGGCAGGTATATCACCTACACTGCGCATTGGGTAAACCTGGTGACGCTGTGCAGGGTTGCCGTGGTGGATTTTGAATGAAGACGGGCCTCTTGAAGCTGATTGGTCGCTCGCTGTTGGATGGTATGGGGGCGACCAATCAGGAACGTGCCGGTCATGACTGTGTACAGTTACGCTGTCATAGGAAAACGTTGGTGAGGGGATGTCATCCAAACATGGGCAGGGGGATGGTAGGCTTAACTCTGATTGGCTGTTCGGGATGTCGAGTGAGCCAATCAGAGAGGGGACGTATGAGTTCAGGTTGCAAGTCTTTGCCGCTGGTGGCGGCAGGATGTCTTTCAAACCTTTCAGCCAATTGCTGCTGGGCAGGTCCAGGCGGCGACCAATCAGGTTAAAGACGTATAATTCCTCTTTGGGGGATTCCTAGAGGCATCGGCGGCAAATCTTTTTTGAAGAATTCGACCAATCGCTGCTGGGCAGGTCCGGGCGGCGACCAATCAGGGATGAGACGTGTATTTCCTCTTTGGAAAATTCCAAGAGGCATCGGCCGCAACTCTTTTTTGAAGAATCCGACCAATCACATTCCGTCTGGGTAAGGTGGCGACCAAGGATGACTTGCATGACTTATCCGCCACCAACTATGGTTCAAGTCGCAATGTTTTAGGGCACTTTCTGGCTGGGAAACAAACAGAATTTTTTCTGGCTGCTGCTACAGCACCGGCGGCAACAATACCAAATTTTTCAGCCATGTGTACATGCCTAATTTTTCTGGTACTCTCTGCAGACATCTCTGTCCATCATACCAGTGAGGCACTTGATTTGCGACAGCCCAACACGTTGTAATTCAACACTCCTAATGTTTGACCGCCTGCTCCAACGAGAAAAAGCTGTTAACGAATATTTGTATGACCGGGGTGCTAGGACATCATCTGCGGAGCTGGGAATTTTTTTGCCACGTTACTGGACGCTCATGCGCAATGCCTGTAGGCTCATGCGTCCTTTTGAGGAGGTGACAAACCTAGTCAGTCGCACCGAAGGCACCATCAGCGACATCATACCGTTTGTTTTCTTCCTGGAGCGTGCCCTGCGAACAGTGCTGGATCAGGCAGTAGATGAGCTTGAAGAGGAAGAGTTGTGGTCACCATCACCACCAGAAACAGCCTTATCAGCATCGCTTGCTGGACCTGCGGCAACGCTGGAAGAGGATTGTGAGGAAGAGGAGTCAGAGGAGGAATGTGGCTTTGAAGAGGAGGAGGAAGACCAAACACAACAGGCATCCCAGGGTGCTCATTGTCACCTATCTGGTTCCCGTGGTGTTGTACGTGGCTGGGGGGGAAGAAGATGATACCTTCCCTGACATCACTGAGGATGAGGAACGGGACATGAGTAGCTCGGCATCCAACCTTGAGCAAACTGGGTCTTTCATGCTGTCGTGCCTGTTGAGGGACCCTTTTATTTTGAAAAGGATTTTTTTGTGTTTTTCACCGTCCTGCATTATAGAGTCTTCTGGACTTTATGATAATTTAAAGGGGTATTCAAGGCCAAAACTTTTTTTTTATATATCAACTGGCTCCGGAAAGTTAAACAGATTTGTAAATTACTTCTATTAAAAAATCTTAATCCTTCCAATAGTTATTAGCTTCTCAAGTTGAGTTGCTGTTTTTTGTCTAACTGCTTTCTGATGACTCACATCCCGGGAGCTGTCCAGCTCCTATGGGGATATTCTTCCATCATGCACAGCTCCCGGAACGTGACATCATCATTGAGCAGTTAGACAGAAAACTTCAGAAGCTAATAAGTATTGGAAGGATTAAAATTTTTTAATAGAAGTAATTTACAAATCTGTTTAACTTTCCGGAGCCAGTTGATATATATATAAAAAAAGTTTTTGCCTGGAATACCCCTTTAACCCCTTAAGGACTCAGCCCATTTTGGCCTTAAGGACTCAGACAATTTAATTTTTACGTTTTCATTTTTTCCTCCTCGCCTTCTAAAAATCATAACTCTTTTATATTTTCATCCACAGACTAGTATGAGGGCTTATTTTTTGCGTGACCAGTTGTCCTTTGTAATGACATCACTCATTATATCATAAAATGTATGGCGCAACCAAAAAACACTATTTTTGTGGGGAAATTAAAACGAAAAACGCAATTTTGCTAATTTTGGAAGGTTTTGTTTTCACGCCGTATAATTTATGGTAAAATGACGTGTGTTCTTTATTCTGAGGGTCAATACGATTAAAATGATACCCATTATTATATACTTTTATATTATTGTTGCGCTTAAAAAAAATCACAAACTTTTTAACCAAATTAGTACGTTTATAATCCCTTTATTTTGATGACCTCTAACTTTTTTATTTTTCTGTATAAGTGGCGGTATGGGGGCTCATTTTTTGCGGCATGATCTGTACTTTTTTTTGATACCACATTTGCATATAAAAAACTTTTAATACACTTTTTATAATTTTTTTTTTAATAAAATGTATTAAAAAAGTAGGAATTTTGGACTTTTTTTATTTTTTTTCGTTCACGCCGTTCACCGTACGGGATCATTAACATTTTATTTTAATAGTTCGGACATTTACGCACGCGGCGATACCAAATATGTCTATAAAAAAGTTTTTTACGCTTTTTGGGGGTAAAATAGGAAAAAACGGACGTTTTACTTTTTTATTGGGGGAGGGGATTTTTCACTTTTTTTTTACTTTTACTTTTACATTTTTTTACATTTTTTTTTACACTTGAATAGTCCCCATAGGGGACTATTCATAGCAATACCATGATTGCTAATACTGATCTGTTCTATGTATAGGACATAGAACAGATCAGTATTATCGGTCATCTCCTGCTCTGGTCTGCTCGATCACAGACCAGAGCAGGAGACGCCGGGAGCCGCACGGAGGAAGGTGAGGGGACCTCCGTGCGGCGTTATGAATGATCGGATCCCCGCAGCAGTCCTGCGGGCGATCCGATCGTTCATTTAAATCGCGAACTCCCGCAGATGCCGGGATCTGTATTGATCCCGGCACCTGAGGGGTTAATGGCGGACGCCCGCGAGATCGCGGGCGTCGGCCATTGCCGGCGGGTCCCTGGCTGCGATCAGCAGCCGGGATCAGCCGCGCATGACACGGGCATCGCTCCGATGCCCGCGGTTATGCTTAGGACGTAAATGTACGTCCTGGTGCGTTAAGTACCACCTCACCAGGACGTACATTTACGTCCTGCGTCCTTAAGGGGTTAAGCCCTTAAGGACTCAGCCCATTTTGGCCTTAAGGACTCAGACAATTTAATTTTTACGTTTTAATTTTTTCCTCCTCGCCTTCTAAAAATCATAACTCTTTTATATTTTCATCCACAGACTAGTATGAGGGCTTGTTTTTTGCCCGACCAGTTTTCCTTTGTAATGACATCACTCATTATATCATAAAATGTATGGCGCAACCAAAAAACACTATTTTTGTGGGGAAATTAAAACGAAAAACGCAATTTTGCTAATTTTGGAAGGTTTTGTTTTCACGCCGTACAATTTATGGTAAAAGTGACGTGTGTTCTTTATTCTGAGGGTCAATACGATTAAAATGATACCCATTATTATATACTTTTATATTATTGTTGCGCTTAAAAAAAATCACAAACTTTTTAACCAAATTAGTACGTTTATAATCCCTTTATTTTGATGACCTCTAACTTTTTTATTTTTCCGTATAAGTGGCGGTATGGGGGCTCATTTTTTGCGCCATGATCTGTACTTTTTTTTTAAACCACATTTGCATATAAAAAACTTTTAATAAATTTTTTATAATTTTTTTTTATAAAATGTATTAAAAAAGTAGGAATTTTGGACTTTTTTTTTTTTTTTTCGTTCACGCCGTTCACCGTACGGGATCATTTTATTTTAATAGTTCGGACATTTACGCACGCGGCGATACCAAATATGTCTATAAAAAAAATTTTTTACGCTTTTTGGGGGTAAAATAGGAAAAAACGGACGTTTTACTTTTTTATTGGGGGAGGGGATTTTTCACTTTTTTTTTACTTTTACTTTTACATTTTTTTACATTTTTTTTTTACACTTGAATAGTCCCCATAGGGGACTATTCATAGCAATACCATGATTGCTAATACTGATCTGTTCTATGTATAGGACATAGAACAGATCAGTATTATCGGTCATCTCCTGCTCTGGTCTGCTCGATCACAGACCAGAGCAGGAGATGCCGGGAGCCGCACGGAGGAAGGAGAGGGGACCTCCGTGCGGCGTTATGAATGATCGGATCCCCGGCGATCCGATCGTTCATTTAGATCACGAACCGCCGCAGATGCCGGGATCTGTATTGATCCCGGCACCTGAGGGGTTAATGGCGGACGCCCGCGAGATCGCGGGCGTCGGCCATTGCCGGCGGGTCCCTGGCTGCGATCAGCAGCCGGGATCAGCCGCGCATGACACGGGCATCGCTCCGATGCCCGCGGTTATGCTTAGGACGTAAATGTACGTCCTGGTGCGTTAAGTACCACCTCACCAGGACGTACATTTACGTCCTGCGTCCTTAAGGGGGTTAAACTTGAATTTTCAAGAGTACTAACCATTACACAAAGGAACGCTTGTTGGGTGTGATTTTTTAACTTAAATTTTCAAAAGTAAAAGTTCTTTATTTGATGAAAAATTTTATTTAGGAAAGAATTTCTTTGTGTGTTTCTCCGTCCTGCATTATAGAGTCTTCTGGACTCTTGGATATGCGCTTGTTCTTATATTTCAGCTTTGTGTACATGCCTAATTTTTCTGGCCTCTGGTGCTGCACTTTTTCTGCTGCTGCAATTTTTCTGGCCGCTGCTTTCATCTTGATTTGATGAAAAATTTTATTTTGAAAAGGATTTCTTTGTGTTTTTCACCGTCCTACATTATAGAGTCTTCTGGACTTGCTGATAATTTAAACTTGAATTTTCCAGAGTACTAACCATTACACCAAGGAACGCTTGTTGCGTGTGATTTTTAAGCTTACATTTTCAAAAATAAAATACAGAGAGGGATGAACTCTGTTTCTTTATTTGATGAAAAATGTTATTTAGAAAATAATTTCTTTGTCTGTTTCTCCGTCCTGCATTATAGAGTCTTCTGGACTCTTGGATATGCGCTTGTTCTTATTTTTCAGCCATGTGTACATGCCTAATTTTTCTGACCTCTGGTGCTGCACTTTTTATGCTGCCGCAATTTTTCTGGGCGCTGCTACAGCTGCGGCTGCCACAATACCAAATTTTTGAGCCATGTGTACATGCCTAATTTTTCTGGTACTCTCTGCTGACATCTCTGTCCATTTTAGCAACCGTGCATATTAGATGTATGGTAAGGGTAGCATGGTGGCTCAGAGGTTAGCACTGCTGACTTGCAGCGCTGGGGCCTTGGGTTCAAATCCCACTATGTGCTGCCTAAAGGGGGGCTCTAACTATGCGCTGCCTAAAGGGGGGCTCTAACTATGTGCTGCCTAAAGGGGGGATCTAACTATGTGATGCCTAAAGGAGGCTAAAGCACGTTATTCCAAAGAATTTAGGAATAATAGGTGATTTATGCCCTTTATGGATTAAAACCAGACTCTGCATCAACTATGTAATTTTCCATGCGAGTTTTGCCATGGATCCCCCTCTGGCACGCCACAGTCCAGGTATTAGTTCCCTTGAAACAACTTTTAAATCCCTATTGTGGCCAGAAAGAGTCCCTGTGGGTTTTAAAATTCGCCTGCCAACTGAAGTCAATGGTGGTTCGCCCAGTTCGTGAACATTTACGGAAGTTCGTGTTCGCCGTTCGCGAACCGAAAATTTTATGTTCGCGACATCACTAATCATTGTGTATTTTCCTCACTATGTTCCATCACTGCTGGAGTCACTTGTAAGTTCTGCTGTAATGATGCGTGAAACTGTCCCCCAATCTGTGGCTCTCCAGCTGTTGCAAAACTATAATGGGATTTGGAGTTTTGCAACAGCTGGAGAATAATAATAATAATAATAAAAAGTGATAATAATTATTAATATTCAATTTTTCTTAAATGGAAAAGTACAACATAAATAAAAGTTGTCACCTGGTGTAGGTTGGTGGGGCCCTTGTTTTGTTGCTTGGCTTGTTTCATGCTCATTTATCATCTGTAGGTCTATTCCATACTCGTTTCTTTTCTCCGCATTATGCTCATTTTTGTTCTGCTATCAAATAAAAAAAAAGGCTGATATAATTATTATAACCTAGCAAACCTATGCTAAAGCAAATCTGTCACAATATATTGTTTTGTTTAGAGGCGAAGTATCATACAAAAAAAGGTATCCGCTTTCCGCAGGATAGGGGACACATTTTTCTTTAAATCGCAGGGGGTCTGACAGCTGGGGCCCCCCAGCAATCTCCTGTATGGAGACCCGGCTCTTCCCGCATCACAACCCTCTCGTTCACTGACAGCAAGCTAATATCTTGGAACATTGTGAGGAACTGAAACAGAGAGATTACATTTGTTTGTTGATCCGCAACCTTGAAGGTAGCGGATGGGGTGGGCAGTGAAGCAGCTGATTATATATACACACACCTACAATAGAGTTGTGCCACCCTAGGTGAGTGCACACATGTGGTAAGGTTATTGGGTCATAAGCAACCCTGAAATATTACACAACGGAGCGCCCCTCACCTATTTGCTTTCTTCTTCTTTTCTGTCAATAATAGAAGCAGTAAATGCTTGTTCAATTGAATATATTACTGCACATATTTGTAAGGCTATATTTACACCACTATTTTGCAATTCGGTTTCTGGATCCCGTGCCACATCCCATTCTACTTGAATGAGCCTGACAGGTAGTGACTCCAGTCAGCTCATTTTTGGACCGTTTCTGGTTTTGTTGCTGGACTGAAAACCGTGGTCTGCCCTGGTTTTCAGTCTGGCAATAAAACTGATACGAATAAAAAATGAGCTGACCGGAGTCACTATCTGACTCCATCCGGCTCATTCAAATGAGTGGGATGCAGCGTGGGATCCGGCAGCCAAGTTGCAAATTTGTGATGTGAATGCACCCTAAGTACATCACAGGTAAAATATGAGGCTGTTTAAGTTGTTTTCAGAAGAATTGTTGAGAACAAAGATCAGACTATACATTGAGCCACATACTGTAAGGATACTGTTTCTGTTGTTATCCAGCTTGTCAGTGTATGTGTAGGAAGACGACCCCTGCAGTAATGAAGAATCCGGCAGCTTCTTGTCTGTTGTTCTACTACTAGAAGCCTCCGATTGGATCTGATGAGACAGGAGTAAAGTAAAGATTTTCTATGTATCATTCACTTTCTTTTAATAAGATCACAATGAAACGTTATTGGTTCAAAATAACAATATTTAAATAGTCAGTTTCTGTAGCCAAACAATGAGACCTAAACAAAGGAGGGTTTTGCGGGACTCTTAGGAAAGGCCATCAACATATGAGTGATAAGTGTCCGGCCCGTCATTGTTTATTTAGGCACAGTGACATACAATCTAGTGTGACTGTGCCCGGTACTACACCTCAGCCCTTCCAAACTTCTGTATTGGCTCAAAGCACATGAATCTTCTGTGTATATTATGCCTTAAAAAACTATAATTGTAAATAGAATAAATGTATCTTTCTACAATAGCTATACTAATGTTTTGTATACACCTACCTGCATGTTTTGGTCAAATGTACCTTCATCTTCAGTGTTTTCATCCTGGTAATAATCAGATCTTGTGCTAGAGACTTCATTACCATTTTCTGGACCAGTTTCTGCAGAATACTGTTTGTCTTCCTGTTGTCATATAAAAATATGTATGTTATATTGGTACATAATGTTTTTAGGTTTCCCTGCTTTGTTCTGATGGCATCTGATCCCTTAATATACTATTCCTGGCGTGAATTGTATTATAGCCATAATATGGCTGTAAACAGGTTATGATTATCAGAAGAAATCCTTTCTATATACCCTATTAATAGATAGGTAAATCATAGAGAGGGAGTCTCAGTCTGTTAGCTACTGCAAAGAATAGCTTGAATGTTGAAAGAGGCTCAACTATATATTACAAGGTTGCCCAGTCACCTGAATGAGCACTATTAAAGGGGTATTCCAGGAAAAAAACCTTTTTTTACATATCAACTGGCTACAGAAAGTTAAACAGATTTGTAAATTACTTCTATTAAAAAAATCTTAATCCTTTCAGTACTTATGAGCTTCTGAATTTAAGGTTGTTCTTTTCCGTCTAAGTGCTCTCTGATGACACCTGTCTCGGGAACCGCCCAGTTAAGAAAAGGTTTTCTATGGGGATTTGCTTCTAAACTGGGCTGTTCCCGAGACAGGTGTCATCAGAGAGCACTTAGACAGAAAAGAACAAACTTAACTTCAGAACCTCATAAGTACTGAAAGGATTAAGATTTTTTAATAGAAGTAATTTACAAATCTGTTTAACTTTCTGGAGCCAGTTGATATATATAAAAAAGTTTTTCCTGGATAACCCCTTTAAAGATGCACAACACAAAGAGAAACATAGCCGCACATCCACCATTTGTATTTTGATCTACTTGCTTCTCAGGTTGTTAGTATACATTTTGATAAAAAAAGTACAAGCCCACTCGCCACGTCAATGCCACCTAGTCAGAGTGGGTCCCTAATCTAACACTGGCGTAGCACCGGGCGGCGACCACTGCCTCCGAGACACCATGCCCACAGGGGGAGCGACCCAGTGGCCAGGCAGCCCCACTGCTGTCCGACCAAGCCCCTGGCTTTGGGCCGCACCACCCCACAGACAAAGCATCACAGAAACAATGGCCGCCACAGAGAACCACACCAGTGTGAACACTTACCAAAATGTATACTAACAACCTGTTAGTTTTTTAAATTATGCTGAGAAGCAAGCAGATCAAATTACAAATGGTGGATGTGCGGCTTTGTTTCCCTTTTTGTGTTGTATATTTGTAGTCTCTCCCTTCTTCCATGGCCAGCACTCCACTCCACCCATTCGGCCCAGGCATTTTTAATTAACAGGAGACTGTATAGGGGTTTCCTCCTTACATTCTCTCAGCCCACTGGTAGGGAGCACATGGTAAGTGTTTACACTGGTGTGGTTCTCTGTGGTGGCCAGAGGTCACCGCCCGGTGTTACGCCAGTGTTGGGTTAGGGACCCACTCTGACTAGGTGGCCTTGACATGGCGAGTGGGCTTATACTTTTTGATTAAAATGTATACTAACAACCTGTTAGTTTTTTAAATTATGCTGAGAAGCAAGTAGATCAAAATACAAATGGTGGATGTGCGGCTATGTTTCTCTATTTTTGTTGTACTATTAAAGATGCCAATACACCTTATACTAAAGTTGGCCAAACTTGCTGAATGTTGGCTGAATGAACGTTTGGCCAACAGTTACTGAAATGTATGGCAGCCTTCCGAAGTGGTTGAATTTAAACAGGAGGGTATGCAGATAGGACAGCCCCTTTAAAAGGAATGCATAATGAAAAAATGACATTTAAATCAGGTTTTATTTAAAGTTTTTCACATTTAAACAGGTTACATAAGTACCTATCAATCAAGGCCCATAGGGCAGGCAGAAGCTACTGAGGACTGCCCTCATTACTTGTGGTTCAGGCAGCATGAAAGCGATGACAGGTACATTGTCTGGAAATGTGAAGCAGCTAGAAGGTCTTAAAAGCAGTACATGCCACATTCTAAAGAGTTTCAAATACAGATGCCAAAGTAAATTAAATCTACAAATCTGGAAAGGATTACAAGGCCATTGCTAAGGCTCTGGTACTCCACTAAATCTCAGTGAGAATCATTATCTGGGCAAAAATGGCATCCTTGGGAAAATGAGGGAGCTCTGTGCAGATGGCACAGAAAGAGGAGTGGTCAAGGGGCGGGACTTCATCAGTATGCACAATAGGGCACAACTAAACTAAAGCATGTAAGTGATATATTATCATCAATAAAGGCGTATTCTGACTTAAAATGACTTGTGCCATATCCACAGGATGAGTGTCAGATCACAGGGGTCCAACCACTGGGACCTTCCGCAACCTCCAGACTGAGGCCCTGTGTCTTTCTTATGAATAGAGCAGCATGTGCCCTGCCACTCCATTCATTCTCTATGCGAGCCTCTAAAGAAAGCCAAGCACTGTACACGGCTCTCTTTGGAAGCACCATAGATAATGACAGGGAAGCAGTGATGCACGTGCATGACTAGCCACTCCATTCATAACAAATACCCAATCTCACACTTTTCTCCTAACCTGTGGATAGGAAATAAGTAATTTTAAAGGAGTACTCCTGCATTTTAACACTTCTCACCTATTCACATGATAGGGGATAAATGTCTGATTTTCTGAACAGTGCCCCAGCCTTCCTTGTGCACGGTGTGGGGTTGAAATTACCCATAGAGATGAATGGAGGGGGTGTTTAGACCCCTCTCGGTGCATGAGGAGAACAGAAAAGGGCTCTTGCACAGTACTACAGTGGGATACTGCCAAGCATGGCCTCCGTCTCCACAAATTTTTACTGAAGATCACGCGGGCCTGAAACTTTGGACTTTAATGCTCCTCAGATAATCCCTTTAAGTGTACCAATATAGTAAAAATATAAAGAATTTGGTAAGGAGCTATTTTTTCCACAGCACTGTATGTGTAAATAGAGGCACCTGTTCTGGAGATCGTGTCCTTGAAAATCTTTCTTCTATGTCCTCTTCCCTTTGATGACTCTTTTCTTCAGTCAGTTTGTTCTTCTCGTCTTTCTTCTGCCTATGTCTGATGTTTTCCTTTTGTACTTCGTGATATTTTTCAGCAATTTTGTTTGGTCCAAATTCCTTAAAAAAGAAAATAGTTAGTGCCATATGAAGACTGGACCAATACAAGACTCTTTACATTAAAGTAAGAAATTGGGACATTATGTAAGATGAGTCTACATATGTAATTACAATTTAAACAAATATTTGTAGTCACAAACAATCTTCCAATGTAAATCCAATAATATCAATTATAAAAAAGAATTTATAATTATTGGGAAAACTTTTTGCCAAAGCAAAAGAAAAAAAAAGTCACTGTTGTTATTGTTTGGGTACTTACACAAATGAATGAATTGTATTTTGCTTGCATGACTGAATACTGGTCCTGATAAATATGAAAGTTGCAAACATCCAAACATCCATTTAGAGCTCATAATGATAGCAAGAGTCAAAGGGGTTACCCATCGAGCTCTTTAACTTACCTTCTACTGGTCCCAATCCTTCATCAGCATTCTGGTACCCAACACGTCACGCTGTGCTGAGCTTATTGGAGGCCGCAGCATTGTCCCACCATGGCCGGTGATAAGCTTAGCAGCAGTGTGATGTAATGTGCCCGGGCACCAGGAAGAGCCTGTTACATGACAATTCTGCTCAGTGTATTGCCGGGTCAAAGGAAACCAATATTGGCAGCACTGGGAGAGTTATAGTTTATTATATTTGTTGTTGCAGTCCGGCATAATAGAAAAATAAAAGTAAACACTGCATAACCTCTTTAAATTGTCTCTGTCATTTAACAAACCTTTTGACATGTCATCGATCATTAGAACGTATCACTCCCCAGCTTGCTGAAATATCCCTCCAGTTGCAGGAAACATCCCCCATAGACTTATAATGGAGCTCATCTCCTGCACCTGCACAGAGATCAGAGTGAGCCAGAGAGAAAAACGCATAACCATGCGCTTCTCCTCGCTCATTCTAATGATGGGTGAGGGTCTAAGCACCCAGACCCCGACCAATCAACATTTTTCACATGTCTTTGTGACATTTAAGTAGTTTTGTTGAATGACAGGGACACCTTAAAAGGGTTAGATTTTAAGTGATCATCAATGCACTGAATAGGTGATAACTAACTGATCACAAGAAAAGAGGTATTTTGTCTCCCAAATGTTCAGAAGTCCTATAGAGGCTGAATGGAGTAGTGGTCGAGCATACACACTGCCACTTCTTTCCCCCAAGGAAACAGGCCTTCTGTTCTATGAGCCAGAATGCTGAGCCGCTAGCAACCAGCAGCCCTCGCTCTGATAGACTTGGTCTATCCAAGTATTATAATAAATACTACATGATTGCAACAAATTCCGGCAAGTTCAGCTGTGTGGTGGATCTATGGCCTCTACTGAATATAAAAGAAGAATCCAATGATCGTTCCAACCACAACAAAGTCATCATTTATCAGTGTCTGATTATCAGTGTCTGAATAACATCGCAGTAATACACGAATCACAGCAGTTGCCTTATAATAGTGACTAAAAGGCTATGTGTGCACACAGTATTTTTACACTGAAAAATTGCATTTTAAGAAAATATTTATATTTTTTAGGCTTTTTTTGTTGTAGTACAGCAAAGACTATAGCTCCCCCCACAAAAAAAGATGGACACTTGTCGTTAAGGGCCCTTGCACACTACAGAATTTACCAACAGAATTATGTTTTGAAATTTCTCTAGGAAATTTTGGTTTCTGTCAATGGGATTTTACTGCACAGTGCACACTACAGAATTTCCCAACAGAATTACGTTTTGAAATCTCTCTAGGAAATTTTGGTTTCTGTCAATGGGATTTCGCTCAACAGTGCACACTACAGAATTTCAATGGTTTAGTTGTCTTCACTGAAATTTATCTGCAGAAAGAGTTTCATCCTTTTGGTGGAATACAGAGTGAAAGGCATTGCTGGCTATGGGGATCAGCAATGCGCGCGTGGTCCTAGTATTGACTGATTCCATAGTGTGCATATACTCTAAAAGAGCCAGAACAATGCTTTCAAAATAGTACTTGGCACAGTGTCTTGTACTTACATCTAGTTGTGGTGGGAAAGCAGAATCAAGTTGAATGATCTCTGGTGTTGTGCAGTAAGTTCTGCCATTAGTCTCAGGTTGTGATTTATGGTGCTGGTAAGACTAACTGCTTCTGCAGGCTCATATAGCCATAGACTAGGGGAAGAAAAGTGTAGTAAAGGGCACGCTGCACTACAAGCTTTAATGGCAACCTGTCATCACTTTTTTATGCTGCCTGAACTACAAGTCAACAGGGCAGCCCTTGGCAGCTTTCTTGGTACAGAGAAAGATTTATCAGTCAAGGACAGTGAGGAAAGGCTAACAGGGACCTCCCCCATGACTTCTGGTTCAGGCTGCATTAAAGTGATGACAGGTTCCTTGCAGTTTATTGGCCAGTGGGCTGTAGGTCCCCACTAATTCTGACACTGTTCAATTAGTTCTGACAGTGTGAGACTGTGTAGGGAGAGGGGAATAGTAATTCCTAGTTGTCCAGGAGGAATAAAAGAGAATTGTAAGAAAAGATGCTTTAGCAGTGTTATTTCGTTAGGAATACAAGTCTATACCGAAAGAGATATTTCAGGAGAAGGGACAGCTCCTCTCCAAGTATCTGCACGATATAGATAGGATTGATTGTTGTCACATATAATAAACACTTTATTTTATTATTATTTTTTTTGTTATTCCACATAGAAAAAACTGTCTCAGCCGTTTTTCTATACCCTATATTGTATTCTGTTACCATCATTCATTTAAACATGCACAGGTATTTTGCACAAAAAGTTGTATGACTAAAAATAATGTGTCCCTTTCTTTAGTCAGAAAAGCCTATGATGTTAAACACTTCTGTCCCAAAAGAACAAAAACATTCCAGTAGTGATACCTCTATTGGCTAACAAAAAAAAAAAAAAGATATTTGAGAGCTCTTAGCGGACTCGAATTCTGCACTATGCCAGATGATATAATTCTCCATTTTAAACAAAGGCTTCCAGAGTAAAAAGACACAGTAGTGCACCTATATAAGCTAAACCAGACAACATGAAACCGAAGGACTTCAAGGCTTGAATACTTTGCAAGGTAGTAAATATTCAGAAAGTGCATTCATAAATAGTGCATAGTCTCCCAGCAGGGTGCCAGATCATACAGCAGATGAGAGAGGATCTCACAGCTCAGAGGTGTCTGCCTGGGTTCTTCCGTATGCTCTTTCATCCACAGCTTCACACTACTTATTTTACTGCAATGGCCAAAGTGCTAGCGAACAGGGGGAGTAGACAAAGCAGTGGTACTGTGACTTAGGAAAAAAGTCAAAAGTCACAAAACTCTTTCTAAAACTTTTAAATTCAGATAAATTCTTATATACGTTTATACACTGCATTTAAAAACTTTTTTCTCACAGTGTTTTTTATTGTGCAAAAGTAAAAAAAAAAAACTTAAATTATTATCTAATCATAATGGTGTCAATTTATTTTTGCCACATAAAAATACCAAAAACCTAGTGGGAATGTTGAATTTTTTCCATCCCCTCCTCCCCCCACCCCACCCCACTCCCAAGGATTTATTCTGATGCCATATTGGGGTCGGGAAGGATTTTTCCCTCTGTCGTGGGGCAATTGGCATTAGTTTCATGTTTTTTTTTTTTTACTTTTTTACCTTTCTCTGGATCAACACAGTAGGGTTTTAGGTTACATTTGATGGACTCTTGTATTTTTTTTTAACCCTACAAACTAAGTAACTATGTTACTATGAGAAATATCATGAATTTCAGCAGGATAGGGGATATGTTTTAGATCACAGGGGGCTCGACCGCTGGGGCCCAGCTCTCAGGGAATGGAGCATGTTGACCCATGCACGAAGTGGCAGCCAACACTCCCCCTCCATATATCTCTATGGGAGAACAAAAGAGAGCCGAACGGCATTCCCATAGAGATATATGGGAGAGAGCCAGGGCCCCATACAGGAGATCGCAGGGGGTCCCGTTGGTTGGACCCCCGCAATCTAAAACATATCCCCTATCTTGTGGACAGGGTATACATTTTTGTTCATGCTATATCTCCTTTAAAAGGTAATTGATAACTTATATGTACCCCAAAATGGTGTAATCTTGAAAAAAAAAAAAAAAAAGCCATCCTGGTTTTTAAATAGTCTTTGTCATTTCAAACCACTACCCTCCATTTCATAACCTATGTAATTTCTAACATATTTGTAAATCACTTTATTTACTAAAAATGACTACTGAAAAACAGCCCTAAAGTCTTGGCCACTAGATGTCTTCCTTCCTTGCATTTTCCTGTCCACCATGCAGGATAAATAATGTGTTAATTATGATATATTGTATTTTTTGTATTGTCTTTTTTTTTTTTAACTAATAATATACATTTTAACCTGTCAGGAAATCCGCCGCTACAAGCAGACACACATGAACCTGCCAGTTCCCGCGCACAGTGTACTCACAATCATCGTGGCCACTCCCCCTGTTCCCTGAGCTAGGCTGAGAGTGGCCACGATGACCATGAGTACACTTTGCATGCGCACGGCAACTTGCAGGTCCATGTGTGTCTGCTGGCAGGCACAGCAGGAGGCACACTATTGGGTTGGGTCATTGGCGGGTTCGCAGTGTGTAAAATACACTGCTGATCAGGGGTGGACTGACAACAATCGGGGCCCCCGGACCAAAAAAAGGCAAGGGCCCCTTCTAGGCTCTGCAGCTTGTCAATCTTCTGCCACGCCAATATTCCACCCAAATCCCACACACAATAAACTAAAATTTATGTATGTAAGAAACACTTTAACGTAGGTAAATTTCAATTACCAATAATACTGGTATACAAGGAGTAATTATATATCACCACACAGTAACTGGATAATACCGGCATACTGTACTGAATAAAACCACTATACACAGACCAGTATACTATACAGGATCTGTAAACAATATAAGTGATTACATACAGGACCATATGGCGGTAGATATCAGCTGTACAGAGATCTGAATACAATATTAGTGATTATATACAGGACCATTTGGCGGTAGATATCAGCTGTACACACGATGTGTATACCATATAAGTGATTACAGTTACATTTTGGGACTCACAATTACGTCTTTTCTGATCAGCGGCGTCCTCTTTCCTTTTCTTCTCCGTCCGGATAAGACCGCCATGTGGATCTCTTAACATCTGCAGGATAAACATGTCAGACTCTGCACTTTTCCAGTGCCCTCCCCTCCTCTACACAATTTTTACAACTATAGGCCCACAAACTGTAATAATGCCCTCCTTGGTATCCTGCACAGTAAAAGGGCAGGTAGGTAGGTAGCCAGGTAAATAGGTACCTAGGTAGGTAGATCAGGAAGCCAGATATGTAGTTAGGTGACAAGCCAGGTAGGTAGAGGGCTAGCTAGGTAGTTAGGCAGCCATGTATGAAGGCCAGGTATGTACATAGTTAGGTAGCTTGGTATGTAGGTAGTTAGATAGCCTGATATGTAGGTAAGTAGGTATGTATAAAGTTATAAAGGTATAAAGTTAGGTAGCCCCCCCCTTCCCCGTAGGTATAGGCAGCAGAGTTAACCCCCCTTCCCTGCAGGTATAGGTAATAGAGTTAACTCCCCCTTCCCTGTAGGTATAGACAGCAGAGTTAACCCCTCCCCTTCCCTGTAGGTATAGGCAGCAGAGTTAACCATCCTTAGCATTAGGTATAGGAACAGAGTTAACCCTCCTTTCTCCTTAGGTATAGTCCCCCCCCCGCTTTCCCCGTAGGTATAGGCAGAGTTAAACCCCCTTTTTCCCATAGGTATAGGCAGCCCCCCCCCCCGTTCCCCATAGGTAAAGGAAGAGTTACCCCCCCCCCTCTTCCCCATTGATATAGGCAAAGTTACTCCCCCCTTTCCCCATAGGTATAGGCGGAGTTAAACCCCCCCTTCCCCCCCCCTTTCCCCATAAGTATAAGCAGAGTTACCCACCGCCCCTCTTCCCCATAGGTATAGGCAGAGTAACCCCCTCTTCCCCATAATTATAGGCAGAGTTGCCCCCCCTCTTCCCTATAGGCAGAGTTACTCCCTCCTTTCCCCATAGGTATAGGCAGAGTTACCCCCCCCTTTCCCCATAGGTATAGGCTGAGTTAAACCCTCCTTCCCCCCCTTTCCTCATAAGTATAGGCAGAGTTACCCACCGCCCCTCTTCCCCATAGGTATAGGCAGAGTAACCCCCTCTTCCCCATAATTATAGGCAGAGTTGCCCCCCCTCTTCCCCATAGGCAGAGTTACGCCCCCCTTTCCCCATAGGTATAGGCAGAGTTACCCCCCCCCTTTCCCCATAGGTATAGGTGGAGTTAAACCCCCCTTCCCCCCCCTTTCCCCATAAGTATAGGCAGTTACCCACCGCCCCTCTTCCCCATAGGTATAGGCAGAGTAACCCCCCTCTTCCCCATAATTATAGGCAGAGTTGCCCCCCCTCTTCCCCATAGGCAGAGTTACCCCCCCCCCTGTCCCCATAGGTATAGGCAGAGTTAAAAAAAATAATAATTATGCTTACCTGATGTCCCACGCAGCGATCTCCTCAGCAGCAGGGGCCCGCGTCTTCTCCCCTATACAGTACAGGTGCCGATGAGTGACATCGGTGCCTGTACTGCGTGCTGCGTGGGGGGCGGAGGTCACATCTCCTCTGTGTGAGCTGCAGATGTGGCTCAGACAGAGGGTATGCCTTCTCCTGTATGTGCGTGTATCGCACATACTGAAGAAGGCAGCGCTGTCTGCTGGGGATCTGGGATGAGTTTCCTGGTCCTCAGTAGCGGCAGTGGCAGGCCCTTAACCCAGCTGGGCCCTCAGACAACGTCCGATGGGACTGGCCGGTCAGTCCGCCCCTGCTGCAGATTCATTACCTGTGACCCTTGCTGACAAATACAATTTCTATTTTAGACAAATAGAAAGTGATGGTGCTCGAAGTTAAATGGATACTGGGTCTCAATAATTGTAAATAAATGTATTTAAAAAATAGTATTTATTAAAAAATCACAATAAATATAGCTGTTAAAAATATATTGATGTTATATATGTATATATAGCTGTCTGGAAAAGCCACAGGGCCCTTGTGGCTTACTTCAAGCTATATGAGGACATATAAGCAAGTAATAAAACACAATGAAGCTTAAAAAAATAGTAAAATAAAATATACTGCTGGAGGACTGCTGCTGAATTAAAAAGCAATTTTTATAACACTATATAGTATTAATGCAATAATCTCTAATTAGAGCAAAAAAAGTTCAAATGTCCATTCATCCGGCAAAATGACCTGCAGATGCTTTGTTTTTGTCAGTAATGTAATAATGTAACTGCAGAAGTGTTACTTTATTAACGTCATCATATAGCTTGAAGCAAGCCACAAGGGCCATGGGGCTTTTACAGACAGCTATATACAGCTATATATACATATATAACATCAATATATTTCTAACAGCTATATTTATTGTGACTTTTTAATAAATACAATTTTTTAAATACATTCATTTACAATTATTGAGACCCGGTATCCATTTAACTTCTAGCACCGTCACTTTCTATTTGTCTATTTTTTACACCTAGGGTATAGGTGTTAGGACGGTTAATTGCTCAGTTCAAGGTGTTTTTGAGATAGGTGAGCACTTTCCACTCCTCTTTTCTACAATTTCTATTTTACCATATAACGTCATGAAAATCCAATAAAAATAACAATTTTGAGGGAAATTTTGTGATACATTGACTTTATTTTGTGGGTCAGCCGGTATTCGAGTTATCTCCAATACTGACAGCTGACAACAGGTTCAGCTGTAAATAGCATCCCTGAACATGTTGATCAATTGTCAGTGATTAAACTTCAATACCTTTTATTTCTTGTTAGAAATTATGAGGAGTATTCCAAAGCATTATTGCTTTTCGGTGTCACACTAACAAATATAAATATTTACATACAGAGGTCCCGTAAGATAAAATCCAGCAAACGAAAAAAGTTAATTTCCCAAAAAAAGAAAGCAAAAAGCTAAATAAAAAAGTAAACCCAGATCCTGGGTATGAAATGCTGTTAGTACAGTAGTCACACAGCTAATAGGTATCTCCAGACTATATGAGAAACATGATCAAGATAAATATTTCTTGACAAATAAGCTTATACAAATGAATTTCCCCTTGAAATTAGCAAAATTCCCAACATGCTTCTATCCACATGTAAGATATAATATAGACATGAGGACGGAAATATAAACTGTTTGGTGTATTCCAAATAGCAGATCATCTAAGAGGACTACAGGTCACACACAGACAAATTTACAGCCCATATTACACATATACCTGGAGGACTTCTAGTCACATAATGGTCACCTACTGTTCAGAATAGGCAAAATGCCAGCCCACATGTGAATCGCATTAAGTAGGGACTACTACTACTAATTATGGGGGGCTTTGCATGTTTAACAATTAAAAAAGGGGATATGTGACTCAACTAAAATAGGGAAACATGATAGGTGCTAGATGAGTACTGGTGTTGGTAAGGTTGTATATCTTGTACAACCTGAAATTAAATTATATGAAGAAAAAGTAGGGTATACACTGTCCAAAATAGAGGAAGTATATACCCTTCTTTTTCTTCATTTTTTAACAAATAAGTAAAGAACAGAATTTCCTGATCATCCATGGCAGCACAACAATGGGTTAATGGAATCTCATTAACCTGGAACAGAAGATCAGACAAGCAATAGGGTAGAGACAAACTATCATAATTAACCTAATAGCCCCCTCCCCTAAGGCTATTAGTAGCCCACAGAAACACCAGGCACACGTATTTTTTTCTCTTCTTGGGACAGAGAAAAGGACGTAGAGACAAGTGGCCTCCAAATTGCGCGTTTGCCCGATCCCTGAGGCCTGTTATACGGTGGCCGCAAACCGGGAGTTTTCCTGGTCCCTCAGCCCTGTTTCCTCCCCTGACGGTACCGGTGTGGAGTTTCAAGCACTCAGGTAAGTAAGAAGTACTCCTCACCTGGTTCCTTGTGTCTGTGAAGTTCTCCTGCTCCGGGGGAGGAAGCTGCACTTATGCACCGGGCAGTGAGTCCGTTTGCACATGTGCGGGGTTTGAAAAGCCGGCACTACATTTAAAAATGGCCGGGGATTTATTTTGAGTCTAACACTCTGCCAGGGCAGCAGATCCTTGTTAGGCTCAGGTTTGTGCAGCTCCCCTCCTGCTTTAAAGGGGTACTCCGGTGCTTAAACATCTTATCCCCTATCCAAAGGATAGGGGATAAGATGCCTGATCACGGGAGTCCTGCCGCTGGGGACCCCCGGGATCATGCACGCGGCACCCCGTTTGTAATCAGTGCAAGACGGGAGGGGGAGTTATAGCTATCACGCCCCCTCCCGTAGGCTTGCATTGAGGGGCAGAGCGTGACGTCACACGGGGGCGCCCTGCGGTCGACCATAATCAGTCCCGGAGCGAACACGCTCCGGGCACTGATTACAAACGGGGTGCCGCGTGCATGATCCCGGGGGTCCCCAGCGGCGGGACTCCCGCAATCAGGCATCTTATCCCCTATCCTTTGGATAGGGGATAAGATGTTTAAGCACCGGAGTACCCCTATAAGGCTGTTTTGCTGTACTCCCTATTAACCCCTTCCTCTCTATTTTAGGATGTCGGGTGTTCAAGGGAAAAGAAAGAGGAAATCTTGGCATAATATGTGCCTGAAATGCTCTCAACCCCTGCCAGAATCTTCGGATCAGGACATTTGTGACGGATGTTTAACCCCAAGTCGGCCAGCACCACTGGATATGGGATCGTTCCTGGGGTGGTTTAAAGGGGAACTCTCCACAGCCTTTAAACCCTTAAGGACGCAGCCCTTTTTCACCTTAAGGACTGAGCCCTTTTTCGCAATTCTGACCACCGTCACTTTACAAATTAATAACGCGAAAACACTTTTACCGAATATTCTGATTCTGAGATTGTTTTTTCGTGACATATTCTACTTTATTTTGGTGGTAAATTTTCGGTGTTACTTGCATCCTTTTTTGGTGAAAAATCACAAAATTTCATGAAAATTTTGAAAATTTAGCATTTTTCTAACTTTGAAGCTCTCTACTTGTAAGGAAAATGGATATTCACAATAAATTTTATTTTTCTTCACAAATACAATATGTCCACTTTATGTTGGCATCATAAATGGACATATTTTTGCTTTTTGAAAAAATTAGAGGGCTTCAAAGTAGAGCAGCAATTTTCAAAAATGTCATGAAAATTGCTAAATCTGAAGGGACAGATGTTACAGAACTACAACGCCCAGCATGCCTGGGCAGTCGAGGCATGCTGAGAGTTGTAGTTTGGCAACATCTGGAGGGCTACCGTTTGGGCACCACTGTAACAGTGGTCTCCAAACTGTGACCCTCCAGATGTTGCAAAACTACAAATCCCAGCATGCCCAGACAGCCTTTGGCTATCTGGGCATTCTGGGAGTTGCAGTTTGGCCTTCCTAGTGGTTGCCACAGTACAGATCGTTTTACTTTCACTTTCAATTCCCCCCCCCCACACCGTCGATTCCCTACCTGAGCAAGTATCCAGCAGGCTCCAGCGAAGATCCCGGGTCCCCAGGCATCTTTTCTTGAAGGTACGGCCTCTATCTTCTTCCCAGATCCCCTCGACATCCAGGGGCGGGCAACCCCCTGTCCTGCGCTGCCATTGGTCAGAACTCCGTTCTGACTAATGGCAGGGGATAGGAGGAGATCGCAGCTCTGCGACCTCACTCCTATCCCTTAGGCTGATCGAGGCTGTTGCTGACAACTCCGATCAGCCCTATTTTCCGGGTGATCGGGTCACCAGAGACCCGATCAGCCTGGAATTGGAGAGAATCGCATGCGATTTTCTCCGATCGCCGACATGGGGGGGGGTCTCAGGACCCCTCCTGGGCGATGTGCCGGGGTGCCTGCTGAATGATTTCAGCAGGCATCCGGCTCTGGTCCCCAACCGGCTAGCGGTGGGGACCGGATTTCCCACGGGCGTATGGATACACCCTCGGTCCTTAAGGACTCGGAATGCAGGGCGTATCCATATGCCCTGTGTCCTGAAGAGGTTAAAGAAGTTGTATCTTCTGTAACAAGAAGATCAAACCTACCTGGGGTCATGACTCCCTGATCTCAGAAAACTCCTCTGATGTTATTTCAGTGTCGAAATCTGAAAGAGTTGGATATGGAGGACTTGTACCTTTTACAAAAAGAGAAAGTTCCTAAATTGATTTCAGCAGTCAAGGAGATTCTGGAGTCTAAAAAGAACGTTTTGACTAAGCCTGCAAAGGACTGCCTCTTCTGTTTTCCTCCCTCTCAAATCAAGAGAATTTCCTTCTCACCAGCTTATTGCGTATCAGTGGCGTGAAAAAGATTGGAAGAATCCGGAGAAACGCACAGACCCTAGCGCAAAATTAAAATCTGTCTACAGACTGGATCATGCCTCCTGCTCCTCTTGGGAAAATCCTCCCAAGGTAGATCTAGCGGCTGCCAGATTGGCTAAAAAGTCCATCATTCTGTCAGATGAAACATCTAGACTTCCAGATCCTGTGGAGAGAAAGGCGGATGCTATCTTCAAGAAGAATTACCTGGCGGCCTCGGCTTCAGCTAAAGTAGCGGAGTCCTCTATCCCTGTGGCGAGGGCTTTAAGAATTTGGATGTCTCATCTCTTTCAAGATATTCAGGAAGGAGTTTCTAGAACGGAATCTTGAAGAATATGTCAGTGATGAAAACCGCAATGGATTTCCTATGTGACGCGCCTGTGGATGCGTTGAAGTTCGCCTCCAGGTCTATGGCTCTATCTAATGCCACAAGAAGGGCGTTGTGGATTAAGCAATGGGATGGGGACATCCCCGCTAAGTTTCATTTTGTTTCTTTGCCCTTCCACTCGTCTTTGCTTTTTGGCCCACAGCTTAAGGGCATCTTGAAGTCCTTCAGTGAAGAAAAAGGGGAATCCTTCCCTCACAAAAAGAAAGGTCCGGTCTTCAAGCCTTATAAAATAAGTTATAGAAGGTCGCCTAAGAGGCAGTATTCCTTTCGGAGGTCGGACCGGGGAAGACAAAACAGAGGAAAGCAGGAGCAAGGGCCTTCAGGAAAGAAGTCCTTCTCCAATAAGGCCGAAGACCAATGACGCCAACTCTCCAGTGGGCGCCAGGCTTCTTCTTTTTGCAGATCTTTGGTCAAAGACATGCTCAGATGCCTGGGGGATTTCCACTGTAAGAAGAGGTTATTCTCTGGAGTTAAGAGAACAGCCACCAGACAGATATCTTCTAAGCAGAACCTGCAGTCCAGTCATCCCTTGTTTAGTAGATCAGTTTATCGCCAAGAAAGCCCTAGCAGAAGTTCCCCGGGCCGAATGGGGAAAAGGGCACTACTCTCCAGTTTTTGTAGTCCCAAAAGCAGGTGGTGACTGGAGGCTGATAATAGACTTGTCTTTCCTCAACCAATTCTTTGTCAAGAAGACCTTCAGGATGGAGTCTGCGGTGCTCAACTTACTGCAAGGAGATCACTTAGCCTCCATAGACTTGCCGGATGCTTACCTGCATGTGCCTATCCTGAAGTCTCATCGCAAGTTTCTCCGTATAGTAGTTCGGGATCATCAGGGGATACACCATCTTCAGTTCCCCTGCCTCCCATTCGGGATCACTTCAGCCCCGAGAGTTTTTACCAAAGTCGTCTCTGTTCTGGCAGCAAGTCTCAGGCTGAGGGGTATCCATGTAACCCCATACTTGGATGACTGGTTGGTGAGGGCTCCAACGAAGCAGCTGCTTATGGACCATCTTCAGACGACTCTGCAACTTCTTCAGTCTCATGGATTCCTGATAAACTGGAAGAAATCTCAGCTCACCCCAACCACTTGTATCACTTATCTGGGGTTTATAATAGACTCCGAAGAGATGAAACTCTCGATCTCTGACAAAAGGAGACTCAATGTTATTCAGACTCTGAATTTCTTTCTTTCCCTGAACAGCTGTTCCATCAGATACGCTATGAAAGTGCTTGGTCTACTTACATCTACACTAGAAGTGGTACAGTGGGGGAAGTCACACATCAGGGCCCTACAGACCTACATATTGAAGACTTGGAACAAGAGTCAAGACTCCCTAGATTGTATGATCGTCATCCCTACATACCTCAAGGAAGACCTAGCTTGGTGGTTGACTCCAGAGAGGTTCCTTCTCGGCAAGTCTCTTCTTTATATCAGGCCAATCGTTCTAACGACAGATGCCTCAGCTTCAGGATGGGGAGCTTACGTGCTGGATGCCCGGGTTCAACAGGTCTAATCTCCCAGAGATGCAGTTCTGTCCTCCAATATGAGGGAGCTGAGGGCCATCAAGTTGGCGCTTTTTCATTTCAGGTCCCTTCTGGCCCACAAAGTGGTCCTTGTACAGACGGACAATCTCGCAGCTGCTTACTACATAAACAAGCAGGGAGGAACCAAGTGCAGATTGCTTCAGAAGGAGTGTGCCCAAATAATGGCGTGGGCACATCAAGGGGTCATCGAATGTGAAGGCGGACTGGTTGAGCAGGAACATCATGCTCCCAGGGGAGTGGGAATTGAATCCCAAGGATTTTCCATCTATTGACTTCCAGATGGGGTCAGCCACAGCTGGGTGCGATGGCAACCTGCCAGAACAAGAAGACCCTCAGGTTCTGCTCTCTAAGGAGGTCCGACATTCCGACCTTCCTGGATGGTCTCTCTGTCAGCTGGAGCAAAGGTCTCATTTATGTCTTCCCGCCAATCCCTCTAATTTCCAAGGTCCCCAGGAAAATCCAGAGCGAAGGAGCAGACGCCATAGTGATTCTTCCCTTTTGGCCTTGCAGGGCCTGGTTTCAACTGCAGAAAGGCTTCCTGTCATCAGCTGACTAGTGAGTCATGTCTCGGCTGCATTGCAACCTGGGAAAAATCTGAGACAACAGTCATTTTGTATGCTGTTAAAAATAAATATTGGGGTGAAAATCACAGAAGGATTGTGAGATAACCGTCACACACAGGTACAGACACTATATTATGAACTACACTAACTTTACAGCCCCTGTAGCATAGTCAAATGAAAAAAAAATCTGGAATACCCCTTTAATGTTGCCATAACCTGCTTAAACCTTTGCCACTAACTCCTCAGTTTCCATAACTTTTCTGTATTAACATGCAGCCTAGAAATGATGTAATATCTCACCTCAAACCATAAAAACATAGAAAAACAATGGCGCAGACCTTTAGTAACACATCAAAACAATAAGGTATGATTTATTTCCATGTCATAAAATGCTAAGTTTTAACTATTCTATAGAGTCTTTCTCCTGCTTGAGAATGACTCTAAAAGAAGAGTTAAACTTTGCTTCTTTTGACATGGAATAAACTACACGATAGTTTTTAAAGTTATAGCAGAGCGCTGGAAACCTGCACCCTCCATTTTTTTCTTGGCAGACTTGGGAGCCTTTGCCCCTTGATGCCATTTCAACCCTTCAGCAGCCTGTGAACAGCTGATAGAAAAAGCCTATGTTTCTTCCATAAAGCTGCTTAGATGCCATGGTCACTATTGCCTGCAGCATTTAGGTGGTTGGGCAGCTGGGATCAGGGGTTTTTCTGATCCCTGTAATTACAGCAAGCGTACAGTGGTCAGTCACTGCCTCTGTGCCTGTGTGATCATTATGATGCAAGGCAATCCATGACATACAGGCACATCTATGTGTTTAGGTGATAAAAAATAGTCCTGAAATCTTCAGTCAGTTTTACACTGACCACTAAGTCTCACTAAAGGTCGTAACTTCCTGTTCTGTGGAGATGACAGCAGTCATCTCCTTATCATCACATCTATCGGGATCCAGTGGTGTCCACTGTGCAACAAACAACCTGGCTCTGTTTTCCGTCCCCAGACGGAATCTGCAATAGAGGCCATGAACGGAGCTCTGACACAGGGCCGGCCTTAGGGGTGTGCGAGCTGTGCGGCCGCACAGGGCACCATTGCAACAGGGGCGCCGGGCGGCCAACACAGCTCGCACCAGGAAAATGTAATTTGTATTGCCCGACGTCCAGTTCTGGTGTGAGGTGCCGGGCAGGTAACTTCTTCAGACATTCAGCGCTGCTTCAGGCAAGCAGCGCTAAATGCCGATGTAATGAAGAAAACTGTGCCCTGTAGCGGAATGTGACCCTCCGCACAGGGACACAGTTTTCTGCTTTGCAGGCTGCTCCCTCTCATTCCATTCCCACTACCCTCCCTCAACTGTGTCCCTATGCGGAGGGTCACATTCTGCTTCAGGGCACAGTTTTCTTCATTACTCAGCGAGGTTTCACTTACCCCACCCTCCTCCGCGTCTCTGGTTGGCTGGCCGGCCCGAGTCTGAAGAGGGACGTCGCACATGTGACGTCCCTCCGCAGACCCGCACAGGAGGATGTCAGTGACGTCACTCGTCAGGCCGACGCCGGAGAGGAGAATGCAGCGTAGGTCAGGTAAGTGTGTCTGTTAGTGTGCATGTGTGTGTGCATGTGTGGGTGTCTGTCTGTCTGTGTGTGTGGGTGTCTGTCTGTGTGTGTGCATGTGTGGGTGTGTGTGTGTGAGTCCGGGGGAGGGGGGTTGGGGGGGAACCTGCTTCTACATAATGTGGGAAGCCTGCTACTACCTAATGTGGGGAACCTCCTTCGACATAATGTGGGGAGCCTGCTACTACCTAATGTTGGGAACCTGCTACTACCTAATGTGGGGAACCTGCTACTACCTAATGTGGGGAACCTGCTACTACCTAATGTGGGGAACCTGCTTCTAACTAATGTGGGGAACCTGCTTCCACCTAATGTGGGGAACCTGCTTCTACCTAATGTGGGGAACCTGCTTCTACCTAATGTGGGGAACCTGCTATTGCCTAATTTGGGGAACTATACTGCACCTAATGTGGGGGAACTATACTGCCAACCTAATGTGGTGGAACTATACTGCACCTAATGTGGGGGAACTATACTGCCAACCTAATGTGGGGGAATGGGGGACCTATACTGCCAACCTAATGTGGGGGAACTATACTGCACCTAATGGGGGGAACTATACGGCACCTAATGTGGGGGAACTATACTGCACCTAATGTGGGGGAACTATACTGCCAACCTAATGTGGGGGAACTATACTGCACCTAATGCGGGGAACTATATGGCACCTAATGTGGGGGAACTATACTGCACCTAATGGGGGGGAACTATACTGCACCTAATGTGGGGAACTATACAGCACCTAATGTGGGGGAACTATACTGCACCTAATGTGGAGAGCTATACTGCACCTAATGTGGGGGAACTGTACTGCACCTAATGTGGGGGAACTATACTGCACCTAATGTGGGGGAACTATACTGCACCTAATGTGGGAAACTATACTGCACCTAATGTGGAGAGCTATACTGCACCTAATGTGGGGGAACTATATTGCACCTAATGTGGGGGAACTATACTGCACCTAATGTGGGAAACTATACTGCACTTAATGTGGAGGAACTATACTGCACCTAATGTGGGGGAACTGTACTGCATCTGATTAAGGGGGGGCAGGGGACTGGTGAAGGGGTACATGGGACTGATTAAGGGGGCAGGGGACCGATTAAATATAAAAAATATATATTTGTCACAAAGATTTTTTTTCCTCTTTGTGTATGTTTATGGGGTAATGGGGGGGGGGGGGGGGACACCACACGGCTAGCTCGCACAGGGCGCCTGAACACCTAAGGCCAGCCCTGCTCTGACACAAATGTGAACCTAGCCTAAAAGCGCCCTATAACAGCAATAGTCCTCCACTATCCAATGTTAAACCGGACCATATTTTATAGAATCAATCCTGTAGCATTTCTAACATATTCGAAAAAAAAAAAAAAAAAATGCTTTAAAATTGTACCACATATAATCAATCACCTGTACATTCACATCATCACTTTCCCCTTGGAAAGATGTTTCGCTGATTTTTCCTTTCTGCAAAATTCAAAAATATCAGAAAATGTCAGATTCTCTTATAAACATTCACAAACAAAATACAACTGGTGCCAGAAAGTTAAACAGATTTGTAAATTACTTCTATTTAAAAATCTTAATCCTTCCAGTACTTATCAGCTGCTGTATGCTCCACAGGAAGTTCTTTTCTTTTTTTTTTTTCTGTCTGACCACAGTGCTCTCTGCTGACACCTCTGTCCATGTCATGAACTGCTCAGAGCAGGATAGGTTTGCTATGGTGATTTGCTCCTGCTCTGGATAGTTCCTGACATGAACAGAGGTGTCAGAGGTGTACCTGTCATGAAGAAAAAAAAAAAAATATATATATATATATATAAATTTGACATGTCCTAGAGACATATCAAATGTTCTGATCGGTTGAGGTCTGAGTGTTCAGAACTCGGCCAATTGTTAGAACATGCGGAGAAAAGTGCAGCTGACCAAGACAATCCCATAGAAGTACACTGTAAGTTTGCCTTGCTTGGTGTATTCTTCTCCTAGCTCATTCTAGCTCATTCTGACTGATCAAAACTTTTGACATCTCTCTACAACATGTCAGAAGTTTTTTTTAAAGTGACAGTGCCCATTAAAACAATTGCACTATGTTTGAGATTGTTAAAGGGGTACCCCAGTGGAATATTTTTTTTTTATAAACTGGTGCCAAAAAGTTAACCAGATTTGTAAATTACATCTGTATAAAAATCTTAATCCTTCCAGTACTTATCAGCTGCTGTATGCTCCACAGGAAGTTGTATAGTTCTTTTCGGTCTGACCACAGTGCTCTCTGCTGACACCTCTGTCCATGTCTTGGCTTGTTTGTTATATACAGTGATCCCTCAACTTACAATGGCCTCAACATACAATAGTTTCAACATACAATGGTCTTTTGTGGACCATTGTAACTTGAAACCAGACTCAACATACAATGCTACAGACAGTCCAGATCTGTGAAACGTGTCACAACTGGAGGAACTGAACAATCAGAATGGGCATTTTACTGGTAAATCACCTCTATTACTGAATTACATGCACTGACTGGCGTCTGGTAGCGCCCCCTACAGTACAGGGAGGAACTGCAAGTTCTGTACTACTCCTTACCTGTGCCAGGGTTAGCTGCTCCTTTGGACACCAAGTAAGGGCGGCTCCATTTGGGACACTGTGTGTACTGTACAGGACCCTGAAGAAGCTCCTGTCCTCTACATAAACCATTCTTTCCCAACCAGGGTGTCTCCAGCTGTTGCAAAACTACAACTCCCAGCATGTCTGGACAGCCAACGGCTGTCCGGGCATGCTGGGAGTTGTAGTTTTGCAATAGCTGGAGGCACCCTGGTTGGGAAACACTGACATAGACAGTGATTTACAGCTCCCAGCAGATCTTTCTTACTTTTATATGTAAGGATTTGCTTTATCTATATTAGTTATCTACTTATTTTTCTTTAATCCTCACTTTTTCCTTTTTTTCAGATGACATTTTGGGGCTTCAGAACCAATTACCAGGTTTCCATAGAGTTATGGTCTCAACATACAATGGTTTCAACATACAATGGTCGTCCTGGAACCAATTAATATTGTAACTTGAGGGACCACTGTATTGTAGGACAGATTTATCAATGTCTACAACTTTGTTGTACAATCATGTCTCCTTTACATTGGCCAATTAGGATCACGATTTGCATGTTTCTGAGTGATTGTGAGAATAATTGCTCATAGAAGAAATAAGAAAAGATCAATGCTGAATGATAATACTTCTTGATCATGTCACTGTAAAATAATTGTTGTTACTGACAGCTTGTAGCTTTATATTTACAATAGGTCTTTCTGTCTGGCGCTCGCCTCTCATGAGAGATACTTCTAGGTAACAGATTAACTCCTCTGCGGAGAGGAAAGGAATTGGCCAACAAGGTCTGAAAAATCATTGCAAGTCAGATCAGAACTAGTGCTAACCTGCATCTGTTTTATAATATTTAGAATGAGAAACATAGTAGATTGTTGGCAGAACAAGGCCACTTGGTACACGTAGCCTGCACTATGTTATTTCCTTTATTTCTATCTTAGTATAGATATATTTTTATAGGTTTATATTCACTTATTGTGAATTTTACAACCACATCTGCTGGAAGTTTGTTCCAAGCATCCTCTTTTTCAGTAATAATATATTCTTATGTTGCTCCTGATCTTTCCTTAACCCCTTAAGGACTCAGGGTTTTTCCGTTTTTGCACTTTCGTTTTTTCCTCCTTACCTTTTAAAAATCATAACCCTCTCAATTTTCCACCTAAAAATCCATATTATGGCTTATTTTTTGCATCACCAATTCTACTTTCCAGTGACATTAGTCATTTTACCCAAAAATTCACGGCAAAACGGAAAAAAAAAATCATTGTGCGACAAAATTGAAGAAAAAACGCCATTTTGTAACTTTTGGGGGCTTCCGTTTCTACGCAGTGCATATTTCGGTAAAAATGACACCTTATCATTATTCTGTAGGTCCATACGATTAAAGTGATACCCTACTTATATAGGTTGGATATTGTCAAATTCCCATAGCAAACCTCTCCTGTGGTCAGACAGAAAAGAACAACTCAACATCCTCTGTATTATACAGCAGCTGATAAGTACTTGAAGGATTAAGATTTTTTAATAGAAGTCATTTACAAATCTGTTTAACTTTCTGTCACCAGTTGATTTGAAAATTTTTTCCCCACTGGAGTACCCCTTTATTAACTGGATGACCACTTTAAAACCCTCCACCCTTTCCCATTCTATTTTTCAAATATTTTTTTGTAGGTGAGGTCTCCAGAACTGAACACAGTACAGTGGTCCCTCAACATACGATGGTAATCCGTTCCATATGGACCATCGTTTGTTTAAACCATCGTATGTTGAGGGATCCGTGCAATGTAAAATATAGGACAGTGGTCTACAACATGCGGACCTTCAGATGTTGCAAAACTACAACACCCAGCATGCCCGGACAGCCGTTGGCTGTCCGGGCATGCTGGGAGTTGTAGTTTTTCAACATCTGGAGGTCCGCAGGTTGAAGACCACTGGTATTGGAGGTTATACTCACGTGTCCCTGCCGCTCTGGACAGTTACCGCTCGTCACCGCTACCCTGGATGTCGCCCTCCATCTCTGTCACCGCGTCCCCGGGGTGTCCCCTACGCTCCAGCAAGGCCTCTGCTTTCCCAGCAACCTCGCTCTCCATCGCCGCCGTCACGTCACTACGCACGCCGCTCCTATTGGATGACGGGACAGCGTGCGCAGTGACGTGATGACGACGATGGAGAGCGCCGACAATGCAGGGGATCCCGAAGAGGCTGCGCCGGAGCCCCGAGGACAGGTAAGTGATCGTCAGCGGACCACACGGGGCACCGTAAACGGCTATCCGGTGGCAGCTGAAGCAGTCTGCGCTGCCGGATTGCCGTTTATGGGATGGCCCCGACATTCAAAAGCATCGTATGTTGATGCTGCCTTCAACATGCGATGGCCTCTGAGAGGCCATCGTATGTTGAAATGATCGTATGTCGGGGCCATCGTAGGTTGGGGGGGTCACTGTATTCCAGATAAGGTCTTACTAAAGCTCTAAACAGCAGGATCAATTTTTTCTTCCTACTGGTTATACCTCTAGCTTTTCAGCTAAACATTGCTATCCCAATGCCCTGGCAGAAATGTTAACTCACCTTCAGACTGTCAGAAGTTACTACCCGTGAATCCTTTTCTTCTGAAGTCTTTGCTAACATAGAACTGCCATACTCAGATAAAGGATTCTCTCTCTTCAAATGCATTATTTTATTTATTATTATTATTTTTTTTTTATTGTTTTAACCTCTTATCTAGTAAGGCAAAACATTTTCCATATTACAGGAACATCCACCCTATTGCACACTTTTTTTTTTTGTCATTTCTTAGTACTGGAGAAGTTTTTGATGTTTCATGGAACATTTTTAAAAAATTCCTTAAAATATTGACAATTTTGTCTGTAAGTTTTGTGATTATATGATATCAGAAAAACAAAGGGGGGAATTTATCATTTATCAAACCTGGGGTGTAAGCGTGCGATTTTCCCAGTTGGTGTGCAAAATTTATTACGTAGCGCACCTCACTTCAATTTATGCAAATTACAGGAAGCCCTTGGATAGTGGGAAAAGCTCACGCACACTCTTACACCAGCTGGTCACTGGAGTACCATTGCATCTCCTAACCATGCCCCCTGGAAGCCCACAAAAGGGAAAATGCCAAAGCCAAAATGACATAATTTGGTGAAATAAAAAAAAAACGTCGCAGGCACTTTTACATGTGCGCGCCAAATGATAAATTCAAGTAATTTAAAGGGTTGTCTTGCCCCATAAATTATGGTTCATGGGCTTAGGCTGGCTTACAAATGAAAAATGGTTGTACTCACCTGCAAGTATACCTTGCCAACTCCCCCTCTACATTGCCTGCTCCCAGCTGATCATCTCTTTCTGCTTTTGTCTTGACATGCAGGAAGCTCCTACTCAGTGGCTAGTCATGACTAGAGATGAGCGAATTTTAGAAAAATTCGATTTGGCCGATTCGCAGATTTTCCCAAAAATTCGGTCCGAATTTAAAACGGCTATTTCTACAGAGAGCGTGTGCTGTCTTAGTGAAATAATACTGTTATTCAGTATGACAGATGCAGATTACAGGCATCGCTATTAGAAATCACTGCCGCGAAGCATCTGGATGTGGCAGCAGGGAGACCATATGGCGTCAAAATTGAAGAGATTAAAGAGATTTTTTAATGTAATTTTTTTAAATTTAATTTAAATTTATTTTAATTCTTTGAGTACCCATTCTGGTGAGCATCGAGCTGGAGGTCCACCGCGAGGCAGGCTACCACTTGTTCTGTGCCGTTTGATAAGTCGGCGCATAAAGCTAGAAGTGGCTCCAGTAAAATAGCTTGTATCTTCAAATCAAGCTGGCGGACCTCCGTGAGGTGAGCTACCACCAGTTCCAGACCCTGCTTCTAAGCGCTCCCCCCCCCCCCCCCGACTGTGAAAGTGCAAATGTTTCATTTGATCAGTTATGGTTCATTGTCATCGCTCCAACCTGTTTGATTGGATTCTTGTGGTAATTCCACAGGTAATATATGACGTTGACAACCATAGGGACTCAGTCTTGAAAAGATTACATCGATTTTTTTAACTTAAATTTAAGATTTTGATTAGATTCACAAGTTTAATGACCCAGGTGCACGAGGCGTTTACTTTGAGCTAATATTGTATGACCACAAAACCCAATATAACAAGGAGTCACATGGTGGCACAATGACATAGCCTAGAGGTGGCAGCAGCCCGACGAGACCATAGGGCCTCACAATAGAAAAGATTAAAGATATTTTTGAAAATTTAAATTGAAGATAGATATTTAGATAGATTATAATTTTAAAAGTTTAATTCAAAGAGTACCTATCACCATCTAAACTTTCCCTAATCCCCCTCCCCATCTGTCCCTGACTTTGACAAAGTCTATCCCTGCATTTATTTTGCTTTAAAACCCCCTAAAAATACCTTTTTTCTATGCTCTTCGGTAGTGCAGTTGTAAGCAGAGATCAGGGGAGGTTGTCATAGCAACACAAGTCCGGAGAGCAGTGCAAATTTAATTAGCCATGTGGAAAGTGGACAGAGGGGAGAGGAACTGAGAAAAAGATAAGAGGGAATGTATCCTCTCTGTTTGATCCCTGATTGTGTATGAGCCGAGTGCTCTCCCTCCCTCCCTCCTGCCTGTCTGACAGGCTGGGAGCGGCACTGAGATGATTTTAGACACACTCACTGAGTCCGAAATGCTTGCTGACAGGATTGCTAGGGAGACCCCTAGTGGAGAAGTTTTTAAAGTTTAAAAAAAAAAAACATGAAAGGAGGAAAACATTTTATATAAAAGCAATTAAAAAGTTGTTCAGTAGGGCTTTATCTTTAATATATAAAAAGTTTGTTTCATGAGAGGTACACTTTAAGGTGCCAACAGCATAAGCAGACCATATGGTGGCACAATGACACAGCCTGGAGGTGGCAGCAGCATGAGGAGACCATAATCTGGCAGAATGACACAGCCTGGAATTGGTGGCAGCAAGAGCAGAGACCATATAGTGGCAGAACGACCCAGCCTGAAGGTGGCAACAGCCTGACGAGACCATAGGGCCTTATAATTGAAAGGATTAAAGATATTTTGGAAAATTTTAATTGAATATTTAAAATAAATTGTTTCATTTAATGTGCCAGCAGCATGAGGACCACATGGCCAAGGTGTGTCTTGGTCCTCTGTTTTGTCTTCCTGATCACCCTGTATCTCCACAGCCTTCTCCTGCTCTCCTGTCAGATGACTATAAAAAAAACACCCATTTTGCAAAACCTTGCCTGTGCTCCACTGTTCCCCTCCCCATCCTTCTCCATTTCAGCCCCCACAGGGCTCATATGGCCTCGAGATATAGGTGCCACGTCTCCAGTGCCCTGACCGGCCATCATTTCCAATACGTGTTGTAGGATATAAAACAGTGGAATGACGTAGTTCATCCTATAATCCTGGGGAATGACTAATAATGTTTCTTCCTCAAAGGGCCTGAGCAAACGGCAGGTGTCACATATGAGCTGCCACTGGTTGACATTGAATTTACACAGGGAAGTCCCCCTATCCGCTTGGATCATCAGGAAATCGGTGATGACTTTCTGAAGCTGCAGCTCAAGGAAGGTGTGCTTTACGGTGTACGAGTGGCTGAAGTGCATGCAAAGTTTTCTTCCCATTGTTAGGATGTCTTGCAGATGGGGGTAACAATTCAGGAATCGATTGACAACCAGATTTAACACGTGTGCCATGCAAGGCGCATGGCTCAGGCTTCCTTAAAGCAGCGCAGACAAGATGTTATTCCCGTTGTCGGTCACCATGGTTCCCATTTCCAGTTTTCGTGGAGTAAGCCATGATTCGATTTCTTGATGAATGACTTTTAGCAGTTCCTCCCCTGTGTGACTCCGTTCACCAAGGCAAACCATGTGAAGAACAGCGTGACACCGCCGTGCCCTGCACACATGGTATGCTGGAGGGGCATTTTTATTAAAATGATTTAAAGGAATTAAAATTAAAATTAATTTATTAAAATTGATTAAAATTATTTATTTAAAATTTTTAAGTAATGTGCCAGCAGCATGAAGAGACCAGATGGGGGCACAATGACAGTCTGGAGGTGGCAGGAGCATAAGGAGACCATATAGTGGCAGAATGATCAAGCCTGAAGGTAGCAGCAGCAAGAGGAGACCATAGGGCCTCAAAATTGAAAAGATTCAAGCTATATTTACAAATTTAAATTGAAGATTTTAAATAGATTACAATAAATGTCCCTGCAGCAAGAGGAGACCATAGGGCCTCACAATGACACAGCCTGGAGGTGGCACCAGCATGAGGAGACCAAAATGTGGCCGAATGACCAAGCCTGGAGGTGGCAGCAGCAAGAGGAGACCATATGGTGACAGAATGACACAGCCTGAGGTGGCGGCAGCCTGACCAGACCAAAGGGCCTCACAATTGAAAAGATTAACAATATTTTTTAATTGATGAAAAACTGCCACACAGCAGAGTAGCTGATTTCCCCCCCCAACAGTCCACACTGACTGACTGCTACTGCTGCCGACTCCAGGGACCCCTGTTTCACTACCTCCTGAGCAGGTAGGCTGCCGCGAAGCAGGTGGTCTACCCCGGGTACGTTTGGCTCCAGACTTCCCACTGCTGCCACCATGCTGATTCCAAACCATGCTACCACCTTGCTGGCTCAACTGCTGCCTCATGGGCAACCTGCCACCCTCTTTTCTTAATGATAATAAAGCCATTTCTGCACCCGGCTCCCAAGTGTGATCGGCTTCATCATCATCGAGTTGTGTCAGCACGTCACTCAGGTTCCTCAACAGTGTGTGTTTCAGGAGCCTGAACGCTCCCAACACCACCTACCACACCACTCTCCTCATCACTACTTGCCTGCCTAGCGAAGGAAGCGGGGGATGTCTCCTCCACTTCTTGGCTGGGCAGTAGCTGCTGACTGTCCTGTCCTCTAGTAGATCGTCCTGACTAAAAAGTGAAGCTGAACCCACATCATAGTATACTTCTATTGGGGAGGGAACAGCATAGGACAGAGGCAATTTGAGGACAGGGACTGCTCCCAGGCCGTGCCAACTGATGGTTGTGTCTGAGGAACCCACCGACTGTTGACTGGGGGTGTAAGATGTGGATGACCAAGTTAACCAGTCAGTGACAGCAGATGGGTTGCTGGTTGAGACACGCCAGCTAGCTGATACCAGGAGCTCAGGCCTCTCACAGAGACTCCTGCTGCCACTCGCCCCTAGTCTTCTGCGTCCTCTGCCTGCGCCTGATGAATTTAGGCCTCTGCCACACCTCTGTGCACATCCTGGCACTTCTCTGCCTGACATACTTAGTGCATATCTGAGGGGAGTATAATACGCTCCACTACGCTTAAAACAGTATTTGCCTACAACACCAGCAGGTGTGTACTTTTGGCTGGCCTTTCACAGTATCTAGGCCCTTAAGACTTTAACAGGAACAAAATGGTACACCACTTAGATGTACGTATGTGGTGTGCACTTATGAGGGGAGTACTATGCACTCCAGTACGCTTAAAACAGTTTTTGTCTACAACACCAGCAGGTGTGTACTTTTGGCTGACCTTTCACAGTAACTAGGCCCTTGAGACTTTAACTGGAACAAAATGGTACACCACTTAGATGTACGCACAGGTTACACTTAATAGAGGACAATACGCTTTTTGTGCTCTGCTCTCCTTAACTGGCTGGCTACTATTAGCTTTTCAGTTGTTGTACACACCAGTGCTGCAGCACAGTCACTGTGTACTACACCCAAAATTGCACTCTCTCTCTCAATCTCACTCCCTTCCCTCTCAGTGCTTCTAGGCTGGATTTGGGCTTGAGGTAAATCACTGCTGTAATACACGCTGCAATTGCACTTTCTCTCTCAATCTCTCTCCCCTCCCTATCAGTGCTTCTAGGCTGGATTTGGGCTTGAGGTGAATCTCTGCGGTAACACACGCCGCAATTGCACTCTCTCTCTCTCAATCTTTCTCCCCTCCCTATCAGTGCTTCTAGGCTGGATTTGGGCTTGAGGTGAATCGCTGCTGTAAGAAAGCTTTTCTGTGCAACACACTGCTCTTTGTCCCTCTCTCTCTGCAATAGAACGCTAATGTAAGTGGCCGCAACATGGCTGCTGATTATATAGGGCTGTGACATCACAGGGGTGGCTGGCTACTGATAGGCTGCATGCTGCATATGATTCAGGGTCATCCTGCTGACCCTTGTTCCCGCCTTCCCATGATTCCTTGCCCCATATCCTCACATGTGGATCTGCCATTTTAGATGCCATGGAGCCTGGACTGCACTGAATGGAGTTTAATTGGGCGAGTTGCACGATGCATTTTTTCCTGAAATTCGTAACGAATTCGGATTTGTCAGATTCGATTCGCTCATCCGTAGTCATGACCCACTTCTGTCAGTGGTTGACTGAGCAGATGCTTTCTGCATGTAGAGATAAAAGCAGGAAGTGCTTCTTAGCTGGGATCAGGAAATACTGAGGCGGACATTAGTTTTTTAATTTTTATGCCAGCCCTAGCTCATTGGCAAAAATTATGGGGTGCTGGAAAACCCCTTTAACTGAACTTAATGTTAGATACAGTATCTGCATAAATAGAAATATTTAAAGGATTTATTCATTCAAGAATTTATTTGCAGATACCTTTCCTTTGTGGTGAGGAGGTGTAGACCTTTCTGTGGAGTTGGCAGGACTCAGGAAAGATGTATAATTGTCTTGCTCTGAAACAGAAGACACAATGATTACATTTAAAGTGTTCAGAATAAAATTAAAAAAAAAACTTTCACATGCTATAGAGACAGGCTAAAATTGTCATTGGTTGGGGCATTCAGACCCTCACTGATCAATAGAATGAGCCGAGAGAAGTGCTTGGCTGAGCTCTTCTCTTTCATCTGTTGTAGATTGTTGTTGCAGTTGTCTATAGATTCCACCTACTGCAGCGAGGAATGATACAGGGGAAAAGCGGAGTGCTTCTCCTGGCTTGTTCTAATGATCAGTGGGGTCCTGAGCATCCAGACCCTGACCAATAAAAACCTTTGACAGGTCGCCATGACATCTCAAATGTTTTTTGAAATGATAGCAATATTAAAATTCTATTTTTCATAGAACTTTTCATCCTTAGTCTATATCTCAATGATAAACTGAAAACATTAAAGATCATCCCCCTAAGGATACAGCAAATTTTGGCCCTAATGACCGAGGTCCATCTTTTAATATTGAGGTGTCCCTTTATGAAGTAATAATGTTAGAATGCTTTTATTTATCCAAATGATTCTCATTGTTTTTTTTTTCCTGCGACATTTTGTACTTTATGTTGGTGTTACGTTTTGGTGGATACATTCAGCGTTTTTTTTTTTGTGAAAAAAATGGCATTTTTCTAGATTTTGAATTCTCTGCTTGTAAAATAATTTGTCATACTACATAAATGAGTTATTGATTCACATCTAAAATATGTCAACATTGTGTTAGCATCATTTTATAAATGTCCTTTTACTTTTTAAGGACAGTTTTGCAGCAATTTTTTTATTTTTCAAGAAAATGTTGAAGTCAGATATTTTTAGGGACCAGTTTAGTTCTAAAGCTAATTTTTTTTAGAAGTTCCCCCCTACTCAAATTGCCCTATTTAGAAAAACTGCTCGCTCAAAGTATTCAGGAAGTTTATTAACCCTTTAGGAGTTTCACCTAAATGAACATATTCCATTCTTACAAATATAGAGAAAACAGCTGGAGAGAGAGGAGCCTGGCAGGGCTGACCTCTCTGGACCAGGAGGAAAAATCAGATTTTTGGCTCTAAGGGCGCACTTCCGAAGACTTCAGATGGGTAAATCAATGCTGTCTTTATTATGTTAAGGATGGCAATTTACAGCAGGACAACGCGTTTCAAAGGTTACACCTTCTTCTTCAGGTACACCTGCGACTTCTGGACTGGACCTGAAGAAGAAGGTGTAACCTTTGAAACGCGTTGTCCTGCTGTAAACTGCCATCCTTGACATAATAAAGACGGCATTGATTTACCCATCTGAAGTCTCCGGGAGTGCCCCCATAGAGCCAAAAATCGTATTTTTCCTCCTGGTCCAGAGGGATCAGTGCTTCCAGGCTCCTACATGCTTTCTCTACATTCGCACCGCTGCCACAGCGGGACTGACGGCCGCTGCCTCCAGACATTGGAATTTCTTTCCACAAGCGCTAAACAGTGTTGTGTCTGCCACACAACACATCAAGGTGAGCAAATTTCACTTACATCCTCACCAGCCTCCCTTATCATCTGGGATTAACTGCACTATTAGCGCTGCTTCTGTTCTTTTCTCCCCTTTTTCTGTTCTTGCAGATATGAAATTTTAATACATTTTTGTGTTCAGAGAAGTGCAACTCAACATTTATTCCTCTAATGATAATGTTTTTAGAAATATTCCACGTAATGCCATTGTGCGCTACGTGATTTAAATAGGTCTTAGACATAAAGGAGCACCTAATGGATTTTGGGGCCTTCTTTTATTAAAGAGTACCTCTCATGATCTTGTTAAATTTTATAATTCTTCCAGTTCACTGCCCTCATCATGATAAACCATACCCTGCCTTTATTTTTAATACTTTTTAGTTTTCTACCATGTTATTACTCTTTATTTTTTGCACAGTCTTAGTCAGATTTACAGACTGGGATAGGGCGTTCCCCAGCAGGTGTGACATCATCTGAAGCCATACAGGGGAGAACTTCCTCCCTCATTCTGCTACACACAGCCCAGAGCAGTTCAATGTGTGAGATGAGCTATGATTGGCTAAGGCTGCACATACCCCTCATCACTCCAGACTGCATTTCCTGATTTTGTACTTCTGCCAGGCCAGCAGGAGTCCAAAGTCTGTGGAAAAGATGGGGGGAAATGTGCCCTGGACAAGTAGGTGACACTTAGTGACAGCTTTTTTAAACACAAATAAAACATTGAAAACTTTTTTTTTTTAAAACAAAGTACATTAGAGAGATTTTTTATTTACCATAAAGAAAGCAATAGCAAAAAAAATTTCAATGAAAGTGCCTATTTAAAAGGGTACTCCTTTTTTTTTTTTTTTTATGAACGAACTGGTACCAGAAAGTTAAACAGATTTGTAAATTACTTCCATTAGAAAATCTTAATCCTTTTGGTACTTTTTAGCAGCTGTATGCTACAGAGGAAATTCTTTACTTTTTGAATTTCTTTTTTGTGTTGTCCACAGTGCTCTCTGCTGACACCTCTGTCCGTGTCAGGAATTGTCCAGAGCAGCATAGGATTGCTATAGGAATATTCTCCTGCTCTGGACACTTCCTGATACGGGCATCTTGTGTCAGCAGAGAGCACTGTGGACAAAACACAAAAGAAATTAAAAATATAAAGATTTTCCTCTGTAGCAAACAGCTGCTAAAAAGTACTGAAATGATTAAGATTTTTTTTAATAGTATTCAGTAATTTACAAATCTGTTTAACTTCCTGCCACCAGTTCATAAAAAAAAAAAAAAAGTTTTCCACCAGAGTACCCCTTTAAGGATTTTTTTGCAGACATCATATTAAGCTGCAGATACCTTGGAGTGCCAAAATATTTTTGGAGAAAAGTTTACATTTTCATTGGTACTATTCTGGGGTACATGTGACACATGGTTGTTATTGTATTTAATATTTTATTTATTAGGTGGTATGAATAAAAAAAAAAAAATCTGCTGTTGTTTTTTTTTTTTTAAACGTTGTTTTCCATGCAGTATAAATGACATATTTAGTGTACTCTGCAGGTCAGTACTATTATAGTGGTAAGTTGATGTTTTTAACCCCTAAAGGACACAACCGGCTATAAAGTGTGCATGGCTAATGCCGGACATCACTGATTGTGATGAGGATGATGATGATGCCTGGCATTAACCCTTTCGATGCCAAAGCTGATTGCAGAATCTAAAAATGCTGAAAATAGCACCAACATACACCTAGTTCTTTTCTGTCTGACCACAGTGCTCTCTACTACCACCTCTGTCTGTGTCAGGAACTGTCTGGAGCATAAGCAAATCCTCACAGCAATCCTTTCCTGCTTCAAACAGTTCCTGACATAGACAGAGGTGGCAGCATAGAGCACTGTGGTCAGAATGGAAACAGCTACACAATTTCCTCTGTAGTATACAGCAGCTGATAATTACGGGAAGGATTAAGATTTTTAAATGGAAGTAATTTACAAATCTGTTTAACTTTCTGGCACCAGGTGATTACAAATATGTTTTTTTCCCCTCCTTAGTACCCCTTTAAAGCTCAAATCTGCCACACAACCCAAAACTATCACACATCATTTACAGTAGTATAGGAAGAAGGGACCTTTATGCCCCCTTTTGGCACCTAAACTTCTGCACCCCCCTACTGTTACTCCCAATAAATTCACAAAACACTGACAACTGGCTCTAAATTGCTGCCTGGGGAAGTTATTTACAATTTTCAACTATTTCTCTCAAAATTTAGCAGGCAGCAACCTACAAGGGATCTGATTTTACCTAGAAATTATCTGCTGCATCCTGCTACGGAACTATATAAATATACCCAATTATATGTCTGGTGGCTTAGTGGTTAGCAACATCTGCTTGGTGTTTGTAGGTTGTGCTTTTTTTCTCCCGCATGCTGACCCCCCCCCCCCGCATGGATTAATTCTTCATTCCAAAGAAATTATTCTCTATGGAGAACTTAGACTGTAACCCCCACTGGGGACAATTACTTATGTGAGTGATGCCAATCTCTGCACCATGGTATATGTTGGAGCAATTTAAGCAACAGGAACAAATTGGGAGAATTTTGGTTACTGTTTCATTGCATAAGTTACTGGTTACTGAGAATATCAGTGCAGTTTAAAGGTTATTTAGTGATCATCTACCAGTGATGCTGTTGAGTGTATGCTTGTAATGCACTGAAGAACCTATAGGCCATATATGAATTAAGGGTTTTATTAAAAATGTCATACTGCCACTGCAGTACCCACTCATTGCCACTTGAGGGGAGTGTTACACAGTGGTTAATACTTAGTTTTCTCTTTTTGTTAGTGTCTCCAAGTTAAAAACAGTGAATACCCATGAAGCAGTCAGGTTTCCACTAATAACACAAGTTAGATGTTAACATAGACCAATAGTCTCCAAACCAATGTTGCACAAGCAGGGTGCCTCCAGCTGTGGCAAAACTACAACTCCCGACATGCCTGGACAGCTTTCAGCTGGGAGTTGTAGTTTTGTCGCAGCTGGAGGCACCCTGCTTGGGAAACATTGCTCCAAACTGAAGACCTGTTGCAGCCAACACCTGTGGGGACATACTGAGAGTTGTACTGTTGCAACATCTGGAGGTCCATTGTCAGAGGCGTAGCTATAGAGGTAGCAGTCGCACCGGGGCCCTGGTGTCTAACGGGTTCCAAAACACATCTGCCCCAGAGACCAGTATTTTAATTGGCATATGGGGTCCGGTTGCAGACTTTGCATCGGCACTGTCATAGACATCCAATGTACAAAAATAGATTTGTATCGGCAGCCAAATTCAGCAAAAACAGTAGATTAAAAGAATATTAATGACACTATTTTACTTGTGTAAAGTCATTGGCACCTTTAATAGAATACCTGGCTGGGTCAATACACATAAGAGGGGAGAGTAAATTATTATTACCTCTCGATAAGATGGCAAAACAAAACAGCCTCTTCCAATCATCTTATCTCTGATTTATTTTCCTTAGAGGTTATTGTAGGTTTCTAAAAAAACATTCTTCATCTGCTGGCTCCTGTAGGAGTAAAAGGTTTGAGAACTTCAAAGCCTGGCTTGTAATGATGGCTGTAAGGCCCAGGCCCTCCCAGCAGTGTGTACAGGCTGCAGTGTAGACGGAGCCATGGCACAGAGACTTGTAATGAGGAGGGCTGTGTTGTGATGAGAGGCAGCTGTCCGACCTCTCATCCAGCCCCTGATACAGCACAGACAGCCAGGCTCCAAAAACCACAAAACCATCCAGCACTGACACAAGGGTCGCATAGCTTGCCAGACAAAGGATGCCATCACTATCTTTGAAGTTGCCAACTTACCTTCAATGTCCCTGATAACACGAGTGACCAACCAAAAAGTAGTGATGGTAAATAAAAAGAATAGGTTCTCTGTCATAAAAACAGTAACTGGGTCAAGGGCACAGACAGATGAGATTAGGCAACTGGTTGTTCCACTTTAAAGTTGGACATTTTTACACCTCTAGTGCTTGACACCATGGAGGTCATGCATATGGTTACAGTAGCACGGCACTTAGTATGGAGTCCCAAGGATAAAACACAAAATGGAGGCTACATATTAGTGAATTGCTTATTTGTAGAAAGTTTTTCGAAAAACTGCCGAGGTTGAGTTGTGAAACATATATAGGAACATCAAAACCAGAGCAGAGGAAAACAATAAAGGGAACACTTAAACAACACAATGTAATTCCAAGTCAATCACACTTCTGTGAAATCACTCAGAAAGCAACACTGATTGACAATCAATTTCACATGCTGTTGTGCAAATGGAACAGACAACAGGTGGAAATTATAGGCAATTAGCAAGACACCCCCAATAAAGGAGTGGTTTTTCAGGTGGTGACCACAGACCACTTCTCAGTTCCTATGCTTCCTGGCTGATGTTTTGGTCACTTTTGAATGCTGGCGGTGCTTTCACCCTAGTGGTAGCAGGAGACGGAGTCTACAATCCACACAAGGGGCTCAGGTAGTGCAGCTCATCCAGGATGGCACATCAATGCGAGCTGTGGCAAGAAGGTTTGCTGTGTCTGTCAGTGTAGTGTCCAGAGCATGGAGGCACTACCAGGAGACAGGCCAGTACATCAGGAGACATGGAGGAGGAAGTAGGAGGGCAACAACCCAGCAGCAGGACCGCTACCTCCGCCTTTGTGAAAGGAGGAGCAGGAGGAGGATTGCCATAGCTCTGCAAAATGAGCTCCAGCAGGCCACAAATGTGCATGTGTGCACTCAAACGGTCAGAAACAGACTCCATGAAGGTGGTATGAGGGCCCGACATCCACAGGTGAGGGTTGTGCTCACAGCCCAACACAGTGCAGGACGTTTGGCATTTGCCAAAGAACACCAAGACTGGCAAATTCGTCACTGGTGCCCTGTGCTCTTCACAGATGAAAGCCGGTTCACACCGAACACATGTGACAGACATGACAGAGTCTTGAGACGCCATGTGGAACGTTCTGCTGCCTGTAACATCCTCCAGCATAGCCGATTTGGCGGTGGGTCAGTAATGGTGTGGGGTGGCATTTCTTTGGGGAGCCGCACAGCCCTCCATGTGCTTGCCAGAGGTAGCCTGACTGCCATTAGGTACCAAGATGAGATCCTCAGACCCCTTGTGAGACCATATGCTGGTGTGGTTGGCCTTGGGTTCCTCCTAATGCACGACAATGTTAGACCTTATGTGGCTGGAGTGTGTCAGCAATTCCTGCAAGAGGAAGACATTGATGCTATGGACTGGCCCGCCCATTCCCCAGACCTGAATCCGATTGAGCACATCTGGGACATCATGTCTCGCTCCATCCACCAACGCCACGTTGCACCACAGACCGTCCAGGAGTTTGCGGATGCTTTAGTCCAGGTCTAGCAGGACATCCTTCACGAGACTATCCGCCACCTCATCAGGAGCAGAGCATGCCCAGGCGTTGTAGGGAGGTCATACGGGCAAGTAGAGGCCACACACACTACTGAGCCTCATTTTGACTTGTTTTAAAGGGGTTATCCACCATAAGGTGATTTTTGTACGCACCTGGCAGACAGTAATGGACATGTTTAGGAAGGATCTGCGCTTGTCTTGGGGCTAAATGGCTACGTTGTGAAATTACCATAATATTGTGGCTAGCTTTTTGTGAACTGGTATTTCCTGTTTGAGTTTTTCTTTTTGCCTACAAATCCCATAATGCCATTTTCCTCCCTCCCACACATCAGCCACCACACCCATTGAAACATAGATGAGCTGCATCCATTCAAACGACCTGTGGCTTTCAATCAGGGTGCCTACAGCTGTTGATTTAGTGGCAGATTGATCTCTCTCCCACCAAGAGTTCGCTCCATCCATTGAAGCAGACAGGCACCCTGTCATCAACTGACTAGTCAAGTCTTTGCCGCATTGCAACCTGGGAAAAATCTGAGACAACAGAGACAACAGTCATTTTGTATGCTGTTAAAAATAAATATTGGGGTAAAAATCACATAAGAATTGTGGGAAAACCATCACACACAGGTACAGACACTATATTATGAACTACACTAACTTTACAGCCCCTGTAGCATAGTCAAATAAAAAAAAAAAATCCTGGAATACCCCTTTAAAGGGGTACTCCGGCACTTAGTGTTACGATTCGGCAGGCTGGATGTGGATCCTCTGTGTCAGCGAGGGATTGGCGTGGACCGTGTCCTTGGACCGGTTCTAGGGTTGCTACTGGTTTTCACCAGAGCCCGCCGCAAAGCGGGATGGTCTTGCTGTGGTGGTAGCAACCAGATCGTATCCACCGGCAATGGCTCAACCTCGCTGACTGCTGAGAAGGCGTGGGACAGAAGGACTAGGCAGAGGCAAGGTCAGACGTAGCAGAAGGTCGGGGCAGGCGGCAAGGTTCGTAGTCAATGAGGATAGCAGGAGATTTGGAACACAGGCTTTGGACAACACTAAACGATTTCACTGGCACAAGGCAACAAGATCCGTCAAGGAAGTGCAGGGGAAGTGAGGTAATATAGACAGGGAGCAGGTGGAAGCTAATTAGGCTGATTGGGCCAGGCACCAATCATTGGTGCACTGGCCCTTTAAATCTTAGAGAGCTGGCGCGCACGCCCTAGAGAGCGGAGCCGCACGCGCCAGAACATGACAGCCGGGGACTGGGACGGGTAAAAGACTTGGGATGCGATTCGCGAGCGGGCGCGTCCCGCTATGCGAATCACATCCCCGCCGGCAATGTCAGTGCAGCGCTCCCGGTCAGCGGGTCTGACCGGGGCGCTGCAGAGAGAGAGACGCCGCGAGCGATCCGGGAAGGAGCAGGGACCCGGAGCGCTCGGCGTAACAGTACCCCCCCTTAGGTCTCCCCCTCTTTTTGTCTCCTTGTCCCTTCAAAAGAGACGAGAACATAGGGGACGCCTCTTGAGTCTCCTTCTGAAAAAAGAAGTCCTGGGTAGCTATACCAGCGGCAGGTAGTTCAGAAGAAGTGGGAATGGGGAGGGGGGGCAGAGGGTAAAGCTTGTCACGGGGCAGAGTGTCACCAGGACGGGGGCTATGAGGAGGCAGGGCACAGTCCAGATAGGCCTTGGGGAGACCAGGCACAGTAGGAGACACTGAGGCCCGACAGACGGGACTGGGAGCAGATGTGAGGCATTTCTTACGGCAAGCAGAACCCCAATTCTTGATCTCCCCGGTGGTCCAGTCAAGGGTGGGAGAATGATGCTGGAGCCATGGCAGACCAAGGAGGACTTCAGAGGTGCAGTTGGGAAGGACGAAAAATTAAATCTTTTCGTGATGGGGTCCAATGCACATTAAGAGGGGTTCTGTGTGGTAACGCACAGTACAGTCCAACTTCACTCCGTTGACCGAAGAAATGTAGAGCGGCTTGACGAGACGGGTCAGCGGGATGCAGAACTTATTTACCAAAGAGTCCAGAATAAAATTTCCAGAAGCACCAGAGTCCAAGCAGGCCACGGCTGAGAGGGAGGAGTTGGCAGAAGGAGAAATCCGCACGGGCACAGTGAGACGTGGAGAAGCAGACTTCGTACCAAGGGACGCCACACCCACGCGAGCTGGGTGCGTGGGTGCGTTTCCGAGACGTGGAGGACGAATAGGGCAATCCACCAACAAATGTTCAGTACTAGCGCAGTACAGACATAGATTTTTTTCCCTACAGCGAGTCCTCTCTTCATGGGTCAGGCGAGACCGATCCACTTGCATAGCCTCCTCTGCGGGAGGCACAGGGGTAGATTGCAAAGGATACTGTGGGAGAGTTGCCCAGAGATCAAGGTCTTTTTCCTGGCGGAGCTCCTGGTGTCTCTCAGAAAAACGCATGTCAATGCGGGTGGCCAAATGGATAAGTTCTTGCAGGTTGGCAGGAATCTCTCGTGCAGCCAGCACATCCTTGATGTTACTTGATAGGCCTTTTTTAAAGGTCGCGCAGAGAGCCTCGTTATTCCAAGATAATTCGGAAGCGAGAGTACGAAATTGGATGGCGTACTCGCCTACTGAAGAATTACCCTGGACCAGGTTCAGCAGGGCAGTCTCGGCAGAAGAAGCTCGGGCTGGTTCTTCGAAGACACTACGGACTTCAGCGAAGAAGGACTGGACTGTGGATGTGGCAGGATCATTGCGGTCAAAGAGCGGTGTGGCCCAAGACAAGGCCTTTCCAGAAAGAAGACTCACTACGAACGCCACCTTAGACCGTTCTGTAGGAAATTGGTCCGACAACATCTCCATATGTAGGGAACATTGAGACAAGAAGCCACGGCAGAGTCTAGAGTCCCCATCAAATTTGTCCGGCAGGGACAAGCGGAGGCTAGGAGCGGCCACTCGCTGCGGAGGAGGTACAGGAGCTGGCGGAGGAGATGGTTGCTGCTGTAGCAGTGGCAGAAGTTGCTGTAACGTGGCGGTCAACTGCGACAGCTGCTGTCCTTGTTGGGCAATTTGCTGCGATTGCTGAGTGACCACCGTGGATAGGTCAGCGAGACTTGGCAGCGGCACCTCAGCGGGATCCATGGCCGGATCTACTGTTACGATTCGGCAGGCTGGATGTGGATCCTCTGTGTCAGCGAGGGATTGGCGTGGACCGTGTCGGTGGACCGGTTCTAGGGTTGCTACTGGTTTTCACCAGAGCCCGCCGCAAAGCGGGATGGTCTTGCTGCGGCGGTAGCAACCAGGTCGTATCCACCGGCAACAGCTCAACCTCGCTGACTGCTGAGAAGGCGTGGGACAGAAGGACTAGGCAGAGACAAGGTCAGACGTAGCAGAAGGTCAGCGCAGGCGGCAAGGTTCATAGTCAATGAGGATAGCAGGAGATCTGGAACACAGGCTTTGGACAACACTAAACGCTTTCACTGGCACAAGGCAACAAGATCCGGCAAGGAAGTGCAGGGGAAGTGAGGTAATATAGACAGGGAGCAGGTGGAAGCTAATTAGGCTGATTGGGCCAGGCACCAATCATTGGTGCACTGGCCCTTTAAATCTTAGAGAGCTGGCGCGCGCACGCCCTAGAGAGCGGAGCCGCGCGTGCCAGAACATGACAGCCGGGGACCGGGACGGGTAAGTGACTTGGGATGCGATTCGCGAGCGGGCGCGTCCCGCTATGCGAATCGCATCCCCGCCGGCAATGTCAGTGCAGCGCTCCCGGTCAGCGGATCTGACCGGGGAGCTGCAGAGAGAGAGACGCCGCGAGCGCTCCGGGGAGGAGCAGGGACCCGGAGCGCTCGGCGTAACACTTAGATAGCTTATCGCCTATACAAAGGATCGGGGGGGGGTCCTGCCGCTGGGGACCCCTGTGATCTTGCATGCCGCACCCCATTAAAATCAGTCCCCGGAGCGTGTTCGCTCCGGGTCTGATTACTGTCAATGCAAGCCTTCCCATATATTGTATGTGTTCTGTAGTTTTTATGCATGCTTGTGCATTAACATGTTTTATTTCCAAAGAGCTTAATAAAACAATGAACTGGAAAAGGAAAACTGCATCAAACAGCTGGTGTAAAAGCACACTTTGGAGATGTAATTCACAATTTACTTCTCTTACTTATTCCTGTGTCTACTTTGTTCTTCCACATACAGTATATAAGTATATAGAAAAGACATACATAAACAAAACAAAACCGGAAAGCTCTCCCTTCTATCGGTTTACTAGATTATTTTTTTGCCTCGGGTCAGCCAAATGAAAACTTGCCATTAACTCAACAGATAATTCAACACATATGTGTAATACCAAGCATTGGTTCCAATAATCTGTGCTTCTATGGCGATGGAAAAACTCTTTCCAAGTGATTGAAATCTGATACATTTGTTGGCTAATTTACTGGACATGCTTAAAACTTTTTCTGAAATGAGAAGATTGTTACGGTACTATGTAACGTGTACCCCTCTTTCCAAAACTAACAATAATCTAAAAAAGTGCCAGAACTCAAACACCATGTAGCTTTCCTACAATTCTATTAAGAGGCAATACACTGTTTTATAAGAGGCTTTATGGTCTAAACCTTAGTTATTTGTCTCACAAATAAGCAGATAAAGTGGACAGGGACAGACCTTATATTGCAGGTCTTTCAAAGTAGTTAGTCTGAAACTAAGCTCAAAAGTCACTGAGGCTTCGCTGAGCTGCAGCATGCGTGCTTTCCCCCACCCCTTCCTGCTTGGCAAAATTAACATTTTAGCATTTTTATTTTTTCATCATCACTTCCTAAGATCCTTTAATTTTTTCAATAGGATGGGCTTGCTGCGGAAGGCGACATCCAGGCTGCTACCCCCAACACGGCTCGGCAAGGCGAGGTACCGAAGGAGGAGGCTGTAGCGTAGTCAACGTAGCAGAAGGTCAAGGCAGGCGGCAATGGTTTGTAGTAAAAAAACGTAGCAGGAAGGTCTGGACACACGGGAATGCCAAAACAGGCAACAGGGAATGCTTTCTCTCAGGCAATAGGCACTGAAGATCCGGCAGGGGGGTGTAGAGGTGCAACAACTTATAATGTGCTGTCTGGTGCTTTTACTATTTATGGACGTACTGGCCCTTTAAATTTCAAAGCTCTGGCGCATGTGCCCTAAGAGACGGGGATGCACGTGCCGGATCTGAGAGAGTGAGCGAGCTGCAGGAGCGGGAGGAGGTGAGTGATGGGCCGGGACTCGCATGTGCACGCGTCCCGCCCTGCGAATCTCGGCCCCGCCAGCGGTCGGGGACACTGGGACACTGCGCTCACAGCCAGTGCTTGCGGCCGGAGCGCAGTTTGTAACATTACTATTGTTTATTCTTTTACTGTTATTTGGCACTACGGGTATAGTGCAACTCAGTACCTTGGTATAGACCAAGCATTAACAATTATTAATCATTTTAGTGGTAATTCAATGTTTATTGCATAGGAAACACAAAATCAAAAACACAAATGTCACCAATAAACAACATTGGCAATAGAAAAGTAAGGCAAGGGTAAACAGTCGCCGCCTATATGGACATCAATCCCAGACTATACGGTATCAAGCGGCAAAAACATACCCCAATATCAATTTGCAAAAAAAAAGAAAAAGAAAAGACAGGAGTAGGTGGGAAAGAAGACCAAAAGTAGAACAGAAAGACAAGAAGAAGCAAAAACCAGGGAAGAAAAGACAAGGGAAAGGGAGCAAGGAGGGGGAAGGCGGACAAGGGAGGATACGGGGAGGGGGGGGGGGATAAGGGTAAGGGATAAGGGAAGCAGCGAAGCTGACAGTGAATCAGATAAGCCAGCGGGAGAACTCAGGGGACTCTCTAAAAGCATCCCAGGAGCACCACGTACTGAAGAACACCTCATTGGCATCCCGGTCAAGAGCGACCAACTCTTCGATCCTACGAAACCTGTTGAGTGCCTCCACAAACTCCAGCCTGGAAGGAGCCACAGTGGACTTCCAATGACGCGGAATCACAGTTCGAGCTGCACTCAAGAAGTGACGTAATAGGCCGCTTTTAGCACGGGGAATGGAAGAGGGATATAAGGACAGGAGAGCAAGGGTGGGTAAAGGGGCAACAGACTCAGCACAGATCCTGTTGAAAAGGTCAAACTGCATCCCAAAACATCTTAATAAGGGGGCATCCCCACCAGATATGAAGGTAAGTGCCCAATGCTCCGTTACAGCGCCAGCACACCGCCGATGCCAAAGGGAACATCGCATGGACCCTGTAAGGGCATCTGTACCACCGTGAGAGGATCTTAAAATTCCGCTCCTGAGACCGGGAGGACAAGGAAGTTTTATGGGTGAGGAGAAACAACTTAGAAACATCAGCATCTGAAAGTGTAATATTCAAGTCAGACTCCCACTTCGACAGGTAGGGAGGCTTAACGGGAGTCTCCATCTCCATTCACAGCGCTCCGTATATCACTGCAATTGTATGAGAAGTGGGAGAGGAGAGCACACACAACTGTTCAAATAGGGTAAGCTGTTTATGAAGCTGGGGTCTGGGGCGTAGGGAGAGATAAAAATGATGAACATGTCTGTACAAGAGCCATAGACTCGGGAGGGAGGAGGAGGGGGAACAGGCATGAGATCATTCCCCCGTCAGCGCCTGCCGGATACGGGGCAAAGAGCCCGCAGGAAGACCTAACAAGGAGCAAAGGCCAGCAGCATCCCCGAAATGGGGGTTACCAATGAGGGGAGTCAGAGGGCCAGGGTGGCTGGAAAGGGACCAGCGAGTCATAACAGAATCCCATATAGGGAGTAAAACCCTAGAAATAAAGGGAAGGTCCAAGCCTGAAGGTCTGTGTGTCGGGTCGACCCAAGGCAGGGCCGCCAGGTGAAGAGGAGACAGACCAATTTCTTATTAATCATTTTAGTGTACAGCCTCCCATATTCCAAGTTATGTTTATGTTTTTTTAACATGTTTTTATTGAAAAAGTGGAAAAGGGGGGAGGATCTGATTTTTTTTTCTTTCTTTTTTTTTTTATAGGGGGACTTCTATAGGCAATCTCTAAGGGGACATTTATAAGCTTTATTTAGCTAGAAAGCCACTGCCAGACTCTCCTGGTGGGGGTATTTTTTCCTAGAGGACTTAGGGACCTGGGTGTTAAAATGGAGCATGACTGACCATTCTTTCCTGGGCATCTGCTATCAGATGGAGAGTCAGGTTGCACATTTTTGCACATTGGTTAAAAAATTGCAAAGAGGGCACCATACAAAGTGGTGTACTGAAGTAAAAAAATGTGTACCAGCATCATATTTATCACATGCCCTGCGCCATAATAAATTTAATGCACGTACACAGTTTTTACCACACAAATTAAAGGGAAAAAAGATATTCACCTATACCACTCTTGACAAATTCCCCCCACTGTTTCCCCCAAGTCCAATTGAGAACCTATGGGTGCTAGCATGCTCAGCATACTTATGTATAGCATACAGATCCAAAAACTGTCACAAAATTGCCACAAAAACTTTTTTCAAATCTCCCTGAATATTTTACTAGAACATCTAGTCATACAAAAAAACTGCCATAAAACAAGTAAAAAAAACATGATATTCATCCAGAAACGCTATGTGTAGAACCACCCTCAATGTAGTGTTTTCTAACAAGACAAATTTTGAATTGACATAAATGTTAAAAAAATAAAAATAACAATCAAAATTTTGGCTGAAACCAATGGGTGCAATAAACATTGTTGATAAAAACTGTTTCTTTCTGATAATTGTCACATATATGCAGTTTAGACAATAAACCTCTTTTTATATAACTGCATCTAATTTTACAATAATATAAACTTTATAATATGATTACAAGCAGCATTCATGAGAAAACCCACAATGTCTGTGTAATCTTAGCAGTATCTTAATGTCATTTTCTTTTTATTTTAATATGAACACTTTTTATGTTTCCTTTTATATGCAGTTTCACCACACTGGTACCTGGGACAAACAGTCTAGTTCCCAGGCATGTTTCAAACAGTCATAATGCAAAGCAGATGGAGACCATTTTAAGAGGAAACTGCAAAAAAAAAAAAAGTCAAATTATTATGTCTTCTACCCTTTCCCCGGCCCTACAATCAGAAGCTGGCCTGTTCAATAGAAGAACAGGTAAAATTTATCTGTTTTCTGTCAATTCACAAGGGCCACAGAGAACACAAAGGGTTGATTTGAGCAGCCAAGAGAACCTAAATATGTAGTGGAATTGGGTTACCCCATCGACTCAACAAGAAGCAGACGACTTGTAGAAGTCAGACTAGTAGAGAAAAGCTAAGTAACTTGTGTTTCTTTACCTAAGACCCAGGAATGTGACCTGTATTAACTCTGTTTCTTGTTCTCCTAGATACTAATAGGTTTGGACAAGGTGCGTGGGAAACATCAAAGGGCATAACTGCATATTTGTGATATTCACGAAAAGGGAAAGAAGAGCATAAAAAGGCAGATGGAAGGGGAAGAAGAAATGACTGCAATATAATCTGAGAATCACTAAAGCCTAATGAAAATGTCTTTAAGACTAGGAAAAAGGGTAATAAAAACAAGGCAGAAAAAAAAGTATAGGTAGTAAGGTTTGTTGAGAAGCAAAGACACAAAAGAGGTTGCCTAAAACTGACTACACCATTGAAGGTGTTGTCTCATGAATCAATACATTTCTTAAAATATGCTGTTCCTTGTAACGTGTGGATGTACTGAATTGGCCAGAGCCAAAGCTACGGTTACTGAGCAGTCTATAGAATGTACATCAGCTTTAGATAAATGTTTGCAAAAATAGGGCACTTTACTACATTTCTTTCAATGGCAGAGGAAGGTATATGGTCATATCATGGTGCAGGAAAATCTCTGAGTTATATGGATTGCTGTGTGCATGGGCCTACCTATTTGTAATATACCACAGGTGACTTTAGATTTTTTAAGGTTTGTTTTATATTGCTATGCTTACTTATGTTTCTTTATTGTTAAAGGGAATCTGTCATCTTTATTGCTACTAAGGACTGCAGACACTATTGGATAGCTGTTAGGGTATAACAGTAAACTGCACCTTTCCTGTAGCTGACAGTGGTTGCCAAACTTATAATATCATCATTTTATTTCTCAGCCAACTGTCAAGGAGGCGGAGCTGATCTGCTATACTGCCTCCTCCCTTACCCCCACCTCCCTGCCTCTCCTTGTACAGGGTTCTGTATATCAGTCAAGGAGGGGCTGAGAGGCTGGGATATGAGGGCAAACAAGGAGCTGTGCCAGGCTGTGGCACTTGAGCTGCTCAGCTCTACCTACTTGACACTTGAGTGAGAAATAGAAAAGCAATTTTATAGGTTTGGCAACCACCATCCACCAGCTTCAGGAAAGGTACAGTTTGTGTTTATACCCTAACAGATACCAATGGTGTCTGCAGCTTTAAAGGGGTACTCCACTGCCTAAGCGGTCAGAACATTTTGTTCCAAACGCCAGTGTGAGTGCCAGGGCTCGTGATGTCATGGCTACACCCCCTTGTGACATTACGGCACACACCCTTGCATTGAGGGGGTGTGGTGTGATATCATGAGTGGGGCGTTGCCGTGACATCACGAGACCCGGTGTCTGCACTCAACGTTCGGAACAAAATTTTCAAAACACTGATGCAGTGGAGTACCCGTTTAAGCAGCAAAAACAGGCAACAGATTATTTGTATAGGTAGGGTCACACGTAATGGATCTGCAGTGTATTTTACACTGCCAATCTGTAGGTAATCGGTGAACTGACCCTATAGTATGCCTCGAGTGGTTCTCCCTCCCCCTCCAGTGTCCTGCTTGCTGCAGTAATCTACCACTACGAGCAGCCACACAGGGACCAGCGAGTCCCCGTGCACAATTGCATTGTACTCAGACATTACAGAGCGGCCGTGATCGCGATGTACATTGCGCATGCGTGCCGGGAACCCCTTGTCCCTGTGTGACTGCTTGTAACGGCAGATTGTTCCTGTACGCAGGACACGGGGGGAGCTGGAGGCATACTATATATACGCTGCGGATTCCTTACATGTGCACCGAATAGGTTTTCCCTCTACTGTTGGTAAAAACTGTATGTTCATTACCAAAAGTAGAAAAGACTACTTCAGGCTTTTTGTTAAACTACAGAAAATGATAACTCTTTCAGCAGGCAATTTGGTAAGTCCACCTTTGAATTCAAGTGACTGAGATATTAGGCTGAAGGCAGCAACCCATGGAAGGAAGGCAGCTTTACCTATACAAATGCCAGAGGAGCAATTAGTTATTGCTGGAAAGAGACCTATAATCACTTCAACATGCGGCAAAAATCTGTCCTGAAAAACAGGGATGGAACACTGATCTGTGATGTCAGGGTTACCATCTGCCTTATTGTTTCCAGACATCCAGAGGAATTTGGCGTTTTTCTTTTTTTTTTATTTAGTTACGCACTGTTACAACCACAGGGGCACCATAACAATTGTCTCGATTTTAGACTGTCTGGCCATGCTCTCCGCACTGTTTTCTAGTCTCCTCTTACCAGCTCATTGTCTTAGTGCTCAACGCTTGGAAATATACTAACCTTAAATCATTCCAAAATGAAATAGCTACAATGTTTATAGCTGATTGATAACCCAATAAAATGCTTTCTGATAAGTTCAATGCCTATGTACACAGTGAAATGCGGAAATTAAACAACATATAAATTGGATTAACCTTTGTTTTATCTAGGCTATTTATAATTGTTATTATTTGTAACAGAAGCAGACATACCCACCTGTGCCCAGATTGGTAGGACATGGCATAGTTCCTGAAAGTGTCATTGCCAGCAGCAAGAGAAGAAACCCCACTTCATTATTTTTTTTTCTAAGGGCTCTCTTTGTCTTTCATATAGATATATGTAATGTCACACAATGAGTAAAATCCTTGGGTGGCAGAAAAATGCTTTTATATCAGAAAAAATATTTTTTTATTCTATATCTATGAGTTTGCATGATTTGCCCAGTTTAGCTGATGCTGCAAGATATCACAAAGAGTTAATGCACTTCACACATGTGCTGTAGAGGTTACACAAAAGTGTGGACCCCCATAGTTATGTGGCCTTTAAGGGCCAAAGTTAGAGTCTTTAAAAGATCATGTCTACCTGCCCTAAGTTAAGTACAAGTTGAGAGAGAGAGAGTAGAGAACCAGAGAGAGAGAGAGAGAGACTTGGTCTATTCCAAGATTTGGGGGTTGCTTGTGTGTGGGTGATCCTCACCGGGAGGGGGAAGAGCCCTACTTTCATTGATTTTGTCAGCGATGCGTTACACTTTGTTTTAGCTAGTAAGACGTTTCAGTTTGACAAGGAGTGGTATGCACAGGTAAACGGAGTGGCCATGGGCACTCCTGTAGCATGCACCCTCGCCAAGCTGTACGTGGCAAGGTTCGAAAGAAAATACATTTTTAATGACAAAAATCTATATTTGAAATACATCTACAGATACCACAAATTCGTGGATGATGTTTTTCTAATATGGCTGGACACGGAGAAGACCATCTAGGAATTTGTGCAGTATGTAAACACTATTAATTATATAAATATTAAATTCACATCAGTGTACAGTAATACAAGTCTCAAATTTTTGGACGTTCAAGTCTTGAAAGAACAGATCGTCAGTAAAGTTATGGGATTTAAAAAAAAGACAGCAGGCAATTCACTTTTGCACTTTAAAAGTTACCATCCATCACATATGAAGGCTTCCATAGAATCAACGGGGACCACAATAACTTTGTTAAGCAAGCAGAAGAGCTGTATATCAGGTTCTTGGATAGAGGATACCCCTCCAAGATTTTGGATACAGTGTACGCAAAAGCCATGTCTCAGAGTCGTTCCTCGTTGCTTCACAGAAGGCGCAAAGCTTCATATCCCAGCTTCAGACTGAGAGTTTTACGTTTATGTTCAAATTTAGTCCCATGATAAAGATAAAATAAAGAACATTATCCATAAACATTAGTAAATTATCCAAAACGACATTGACTTGAAATACATCAGCAGTCAAAAACCTGTCATATCCTCCAGAAAATCCCAAAGCATAGGCAGCACTATTGTACGGAGTAAATTTTCTCCGACAAATCCAAATACCAATTGGTTAACTAAGTCGCTCCCAGCAGGGAACTACAAGTGCGGGTCCTGTGCGTGGTGCGCTTTTCTGTGCACAGATAAAAATATTTCTGTTGGAGGTGTCCAGGTGAAATTGAATGGTCCCGTCTGCTGTAAAACCAAATGTCTAGTGTATGCTATAGTATACCCGTGTATATGTTTTTACATCGGGTGTACTATAAGGTCTCTAAACACCCGATTTCGGGAACACGTCTATTCTTTGAAAACCAAGAAGGGATCACCCCGATTAATTTCGCACTTACAAGAAGTGCATGAGAACAATCCCTCTTGTTTAAAAATGTTCGGCATTGAGTGTTCCCTACAGAAGGTATTGAGAAGCGCAAGCTTTTACTACAAAGAGAAGCGCAATGGATAGTGAACACTTGCGTGTTACGAACTCTCGGTATAAATGATCGATCCGACTTAAGTATATTTATTTAAATTAAGAAATATGCTTGGCGTCTTATTTTTAATGGTTTTGTTTATTCTTTTGTATTTATACTTTGACGCACCTGTGTCATGTGGGATAGAAGGTTTATACCTCCCCCCACACAGGTGAAGGCATGCAGTCTGATGAAGCACGATTCCTTGTGAAACAGCCGCTGTAATTGCAGCACCATCCAGGCATCTTGTCCTGTCCTGCTGGTGTTTTTAATGCACTGAAAATAAAGATTTCTGGAGCACGGACCTGGTGAGTGGCCTCTCATTATTTCCATTTATGCCTTGTTGGATTTCTCCACTATTCCTGTTGAGATGGAGCACCACCATCACCGGCCCAGGTATACCATCTATCCAAGCCCCCTGACCGTACATACCTATATGAAGCATTAGAAGCAGGTTGTGCCGACCGCTGTATCTACAAGTGTGTTTAGTCTATTCCATGCTGACAGGGTGTCCACAACAAATCAAAAGGTTAATCAACGGCCTGAGAGGAAACAAAGAAAACGGGCATTGCTTGCCTCTAGGTCCTACTAGGTCCTGGTATGGTTAAGCTGACAAATCATCAGATAGGGGATACCCATCTGTATCTGCCAGCTGGAACGTGTCTAAGATCAACTTTGTTGGTATGAGATCCTGTGCTACAGTCTTTGAATTACCTAAGCTGCACCCCTGGGAAGACCCTGCTTCCGTGAGTACAACATTGGATTGCGCTAGAGAGTACCCATAAGTCATAGTCACATTCTCAGAGTCAAGGAACGCGTCAGGCTATACTCGATATTGGGACTAAGTTATGTCCTGGGAAAGACTCTACTGCTGAGTCCAGAACGCCTAAAGAAAGAAAGTCCTTATCCAAGGCAAGTATATTCAGTCAGTGATACACATTGATGGCAACCGCTCCTTGCACACACTAGAAACCCTTGCAGCATTTACAGCCTGGGAGTTGTGAAACAAACTGTTACTGCTGTTTAACATCTGAAGTTTTATGTAATATTATGTTGCACCCTCTCTTCATCTCCCTGTGTCTGGTTATCTGTACTTACAAACAACGACAAGGGCATCCTGACCACCCTTACCAGCACACAGTACACTAGGACATGCCCTGAAGGTTCCCACTATTGTACCAAAACATGCAGCCTCTTTAAAAAGATTGTGTGCATCTGGGAGAGATACATGGTGCACCACTCACAGCACAAATTACATATGCACAAGTCACACTGATGCGTAGAACCACAATTCCAATTGAAGATGTTCCCCCAGTACACCCCATATGTTCCACTAATAGTCCACGGGCTATGTGTAGTCAACAAGCAGCTGACAGTGCTTCCTCCCCGATAAACTCCAAAACAAATGCAAGTCCTACTGTTAAATTCACACCAGGGTCTACATTTGACTACTCAACATTTGGCCAGACATTTATAAATGTCACTTATAGACTATGTTTGGTCTATGGATGACCTGAGGTATAATCCAGTATTTTGAAGATATGCTCATGTATAACAGAGTGACGTGAATGACACCTTACAACTATAATATCCCCTACAGTATAGCTTTTACTGATCTGACAATAGAAATAACGTTCACCAGCTCAAAACAGGCATTCTTATGCATTGCGGTTAAGCTCCTAAAACGGCATTACCCCATGATATACATTGTTTACGTAGCTTGTGGGGCTATGCCTTTTGCCCAATGGGAATTATGCAAATTGCTTTTTTATCGCCTGAATATTTCCGGCACCTGCAGACAGGCCAGAGGGCGACCAGGAAGCTCGAAACACAAGATTAAAATGCCCCTTCAAATTCTATAATCTTTAAAATCTTAAGGGTATGGTCGCAAATAGCACATTCACGCTTTCCGTAGCTGAAATTCGGATTGCAGATTTTCCACCATGGATTATCCGCAGTGGACAGGCCACAAGCAGAACTAATTGTATAGCAGCTTAATCTCCTTGTAGAATTTCAGCTGTGTCAAACCTGCTACAAATGTGCTACATGTGACTCTACCCTTAAATGGGCACTGTTAGATGCAAAGACTTTTTATGTTGTACATCTTGGCAAAACATAAACCTTTCTTATATTCTTCATAAGAAAATTGTACTTCCTTTTTATACAAATCATGGCTTATAAAATCATGGATTTGTCCAAGCTGAAGCACAGGCATGGACAAAGTCCAGTAAGTCCATAAAAGGGACACTGCGGAGCTGGAAAGGGTGCAGAGACGTGCGACTAAACTAATATGGGGCATGGAACATTTTAGCTACGAGGAACGATTAAAGGAGTTACAATTGTTTAGTCTTGAGAAGAGACGTTTAAGGGGGGGATATGATAAATGTATATAAGTATATAAATGGCCCATACAAAAAATATGGAGAAAAACTGTTCCAGGTTAAACCCCCCCAATGGACAAGGGGGCACTCCCTCCGTCTGGAGAAGAAAAGGTTTAGTCTAAAGGGGCGACACGCCTTCTTTACCATAAGAACTGTGAATTTATGGAACAGTCTACCTCAGGAACTGGTCATAGCAGGAACAATTAATAGCTTTAAAACAGGGTTAGATACATTCCTGGAACAAAATAACATTAATGCTTATGCAGAATTATAAAACAACATCCCTTCCCCTTATCCCCTTACACCCTTCCCTTCAATTCCCTGGTTGAACATGATAGACGTATGTCTTTTTTCAACCATACTAACTATGTAACTATGTAAGTGAAGGTGGGCTAGCACTCCTCTGTGCGCTCTCCTGTCTGATAGAACAGGATGTAGCACAGAGGAGTACTAGCAGAGGAGAGCACAGAGAAGTACTATCAGACAGGAGAGAGCACAGAGGAGTGCTATCAGACAGGAGAGAGCACAGAGGAGTACTATCAGACAGGAGAAAGCACAGGGGAGTGCAATCAGAAAGGAGAGACCACAGAGGAGTACTATCGGACAGGAGAGAACACAGAGGAATACTATCAGACAAGAGAGAGCACAGAGGAATACTGTCAGACAGGAGAGAGCACAGAGGAGTACTATCAGACAGGAGAGCGCACAGAGGCATACCATCAGACAGGAGAGAGCACAGAGGAATGCTATCAGACAGAAGAGAACACAGAGAAGTACTATCTGACAGGAGAGAGCACAGAGGAATACTATCAGACAGGAGAGAGCACAGAGGAGTTCTATCAGACAGGAGAGAGCACAGAGGAGTACTATCAGACAGGATAGACCACAGAGGGGTACTGTCAAACAGGAGAAAGCACAGACGAGCACTATCAGACAGGGGAGAGCACAGAGGAGTGCCATCAGACAGAAGAGAGCACAGAGGAGTACTGTCAGACAGGATAGACCACAGAGGGGTACTGTAATACAGGAGAAAGCACAGACGAGCACTATCAGACAGGGGAGAGCACAGAGGAGTCATATCCGACAGGGGAGTCATATCAGACAGGAGAGAGCGCAGATGAGTACTATCAGACAGGAGAGAGCACAGAGGAGTACTATCAGACAGGAGAGAGCACAGAGGAGTCCTATCAGACAGGAGAGAGCACAGAGGAGTGCTATCAGACAGGAGAGAGCACAGAGGAGTGCTATCAGACAGGAGAGAGCACAGAGGAGTGCTATCAGACAGGAGAGAGCACAGAGGAGTCCTATCAGACTGGAGAGAGCACAGAGGAGTCCTATCAGACAGGAGAGAGCACAGAGGAGTCCTATCAGACAGGAGAGAGCACAGAGGAGTTCTATCAGACAGGAGAGAGCACAGAGGAGTACTATCAGACAGGAGAGAGCACAGAGGAGTACTATCAGACAGGAGAGAGCACAGAGGAGTCCTATCAGACTGGAGAGAGCACAGAGGAGTCCTATCAGACAGGAGAGAGCACAGAGGAGTCCTATCAGACAGGAGAGAGCACAGAGGAGTTCTATCAGACAGGAGAGTGCACAGAGGAGTACTATCAGACAGGAGAGAGCACAGAGGAGTACTATCAGACAGGAGAGAGCACAGAGGAGTCCTATCAGACAGGAGAGAGCACAGAGGAGTGCTAGCCCACCCTCACTTACTGGACTTTGTCCATGCCAGCTTGGACAAAGCCATGATTTCTATAAAAAGGAAATAACATTTTCTTATGAAGAATATTAGAAAGGTTAATGTTTTGCCAAGGTGTATAACATATAAAAAGTTTTTGAACCTGAAAGTGGCCATTTGAGATTCAATTTGAACTAATGGCATTTTATTAGCTGTTATTTCACACTTTATGCAGTCACCACGGCTTTAACTGCATCTATAACTGAACAGAATTGTAATTTAATGCTAGTTTTCATAGAAGTAGTATGCCTTAGGTTCTATGCAGACTTCCATTAGAGGTTTATGTTTTCTGCTGTATACCTTTACCAGGAGGCTCCAATGTATGCACCAATTGACTACACTTGTAAGAAATCATATATATATATATATATATATATATATATATATATATATATATATAATGCAGTATCCTTTTTTTGTGGGGTCCTTTGTATATTGCAGTCTGCAGCACTTTCTTATACAGATAAAAAGGGGAGGCTTAAACGGTATTCTTTTGACCTCCATCAGGTAAATGAAGCCCTAGTAATAGGTTTGACATATACAACAGGAGCTTTTCCTCAGACTCAGCGTTCATAGTGCCTTAGTGTGTAAGCCTCATTGGTTATTAGTTACTGAAACTTCTTTAGTGATACCCCATTATCTGTACACTGCAGGGTTTCTTACCTCTCTCCAAATCCTGCTGACTTAAAGGCCATTGTTCTTCCTGACCGGCAGATGCCACTGGAAGGTAATCTAGAAGTCACACAGATAAGACATGTTTAGAATGCTGCATGGTCTTAGAAATGCACACTAAAGTGACATCATTCACTGATTACACAATTTTTTCCAAATTAACCCTTGAGCGTGTCTAGGCTCCGGCTGATTGCTAAACAAGTAGTGTGTAAGGTTACTTTAAGGTGATTCATTATCAAGATGATGGGGGGGGGGGGGGTTATGATCATCTTTATTGAGTGATTTTTAAGGCATCATGTAGGAGTAAAGCACAGTCCTGCAGAATGGTTTTAGTTTTTTTATGGAACCTTGTAGTGATAGAATGGTTATTTTATCTGAATACTTAAAGGGAACCTGTTATATTGTACAAGCAGTCTGGTGAATTTCCTGATGCCTGCCCATTCCAGCTACATTCCTTCCTGTATTAGTAGGCAGATAATAGGCTATATACTTGGCGCTGCCATGTAGATCTCTGTAAAAATGTATTTATTTATTTAATTGAATAAAAGAAAATACAATGCAATTAAAAATACATTAATGTGTTTCAGGGACCCACCCCCTCCTCAGTATGTGATTAAGGGGGACAGGCCCAAAATATTGAAAAATACAATTTTTAAATACATTTGTTTTTATAAAACAACATTTGCTGTGGAGATCTACATGGAAGCACCAAGCATATAGCTATTCTTCTGCCTTCTGATATCCTTAAGATGGGTCCCTCCAGGATCAATCTGGTTGACTACACTCTGGCCAAACAGCTACCCCTTCTTTAGTACCTCAAGGTGTGAGTGATAGCCAAATTTGTTACCCATTTGGGTTTAAGAGAATGCACTGTATGACCCTACAAGCATAGAAGTACTACACAAGGCTCTGCCCTTTTGTGTTTTTCTTAACGGACACAATAGATACAATGAGAGGAATAGATACAATGAGGGGAATTTATAAAATCTGTACTTGCTTTTTGATGACTTTAGAGCAAAAATGTTGCGGTGAAAGTGGCAGCCATGCGCCAAATTTATTTAATGGTGCACAAACTTTGGTGAATGACCGAGGAACTGCTATGGTTAAATGTTGCAGAGTAGTGTTGGGCTTTGCCACAATTGTATTAAATGTTGCATGGACCTTAATACAATTGTCGAATAGACCTATATAGGGCAGAGTTCAATTGCCCTGTGATAACTTACAACACTAAATAAGAACACTTCATGGTCAGGAAATTTTAACAGTCTAAATGAAATGTCGCAGAAAAAGTCGCTCGGGACCAGCCTGCAACTTTTCCTCCCACAAATTTAGCACAGAAAAAAAAGCAACCTAAAACAGATTAATAAATTCCCCTCAATGAGGCAGATTTATTAATACTGTTCTAAATTTAGACAGTGTTTAACTAGATGAGACAAACTGCACTACATCTATCCTAGTGGCACATGTGGTGATAAATTTAGCAGATTTCGCTAGATATGTAAGTGACTTCCTTATGCTAACTGATGGCTGATTACTTTACAACTAGTTTTTGCATCAAAATAATGGCACATAGTATTAATAAATCTTATTTATATTACAACTTAGTCAGATCTGATTTTCTTCACTTTTCAAAACTGTCTAGGGATACATTTGGCACTCAGTATGTATGGCAACATTCTGCCATATTTTGCTTAATAAATCTCCTTCAGTATCTGTGGTCTCCAGTATTGACTAGTGTTGAGCGGCATAGGCCATATTCGAATTCGCGAATATTCGCGAACATATGGACGAATATTCGTCATATATTCGCGAATATTCGCATATTCGTAATATTCTCGTTTTATTTTCGCATATGCGAAAATATGCGAAAATTCGCGCATGCGAAAATAACATTCGAAAATTAGCATATACTGAATTAGCATAAGCAAAACTTCGCATATGCGAAAATTAGCATATGCTAATTTTAGCATATGCGAGCATTCGCGCACCAGTCTCACACAGTAGTATTAGAGCCTTCTTTACACCACACAAGCTGGAAGCAGAGAGGGATAAAAAAAAAAAAAAAAAAATATTCGTAATTACGAATATATAGCGCTATATTCGCGAATATTCGCGAATTCGCGAATATGCGATATTCGCGAATAAAATTCGTATTGCGAATATTCGCGAGCAACACTAGTATTGACATCTGGGGTATATCCTATACTGAGGACCAAATGGCTTATGACAGTGCTGCTTCATTGTTGTGTCCAAAACAGGCTTTAGCTGAGGCCTAGTGGAGAACGACAGGGGAATATAAAAAAAAAAGTTAAAAAGGTACATTGCTGTTAGAGTATATGGATGTCATAGAGGTTAAGTTTAGTTTGCAGACTCCTCCTTTCAGACCCATAGGAGTAAGGGCTCTCTGTTCACAACATTTATTTATTTACACTGCTTTTATTCCAGCTGTGGTAATGCTTTCTGTCTTTTGTACCTGTGGTGCCCCGCAGCGCCATTTACTGCTGTTCTTGATTTACATTGCCTTTGTTTATTTTCATTTTGTGAAATTAATAAAAATACAATTTACAAATAAAATCTATTCACAAAACATAATAATACAATATGTACAACTTTATTGATTGCCAACATGCCACGTGGGGAGGGGAGATCAGGTACCATAAAATATAGAGGGCAAGGGCATGTAATATTAATCAATATTGCACAAGTCTACAATGAAATATTGACACAACAAGTGAATATTTTTTTGTTTTTAAATATGTGGTAGCCCAGTATTGGAAGTGTTACCCCGTACCCTTGCTGCCCTGTCGGGCAGCCTCCCTTCAGTGTTCCCTGGGCCCCTTGTACTTGTTTCCCCCCTGTATATATGTTTTGCTATGTATTATAATATACAATATGTTGTTTCTTTAAGAAATGTACCATGTGATTGTTACCCAGGAGGTACCAGTGACCAAGTGATCCCGGGGTGACCTATTGGCTCCCCCATATAAGCCCTGGGAGGAGCTAGCTCACTCTCTTCAGCTCTCTTGCTTCCTGCTGAGGTCCAGTGCAGTCGAGTCTAGGTGTGTGTCCAGAGTGGTAGTAGGCCTCAAGTCCAGTTTGCTGCGACAAGCAGCCACAAGTAAGCCACAGTCTCAGTATTGACAGTCATCAGTCAAGTCAAGTTAGTCACAGTGATCATTTGTTAAGTCAACGTGGCATGCATTAAATTGACCCCCATCTACTACAAGTCCCAGCAAGCCCTTAATGTCTCTGAGTCACTGGTCCCCTCCGTGGGCCTCCGTGTAGACTTTTCCACCTGTCTAAGCTCAGTAAAGCTACCGTTGTCAGTAACTTGGCATCGAAGTCATTATTGCCCCCGTGCCTAGCCCAGGATGCAGCGGTATACCTTTGGGCGGTATTGAGGATAAACCACGCCCTGGCATCACGAATACAAGGGGTTAATGCCATCTGCCCCTAGGGTAATTCCATCTACCCTTTGCATCATACCCTCTACCACAACTTTTGGCATCCTATGAACAGGATACGGGTGTGTGCCTTATGCGACAAGTCCTCCCCCAGTCTGAACTGTGTCCAGTATTGTAAATAAAAATCGCAGTCAAGTTTGTGCCAGAAAGTGTTATACCCTAGGCCCTTGTGAAATAGAGGGGGAGATGAAGAAAAGACTGTTATCTGTACTGTGAACTGTACAGAGTTGGCACCTGGAAGGGTTAACGTGGTCCGGTGCTTCCTGCGCGTGAGCGGTCACACCTCCACCCCGTCAGTCCCCAACGGTGATGCCTCTTCAGTGCTGTGAGGAGGAACCAAAGAGCCCCCCTGTGTTGCACAAGGGAAGATTTTGCCAAAACACGAAGTTCCCTGAGCAGAGCCATATTGGAAGCTCTGGCTGCTGCGCTCATCTCTGTTGTTACCTGTCAAGCTCCTGCTGCAGCAGAGACTCTGCAAACACCAAAGATTGCCAGTGTCCAGTCTCCGGTGCCAGTAGCTATCAGTATTAACCAGTTAGTGCCCTCAAGTCTGGTCGCAAGACTGATTACAACTGGGTGCCTGCAAAATAGAGTGGGAACATCCATTACAGTACCCCCATCAGTCAAGTCAAAGCCGCTGCTGTGCTACAGTAGGCATCTTAAAGGAGAACGCACCTTATTTCCTTTAAAGTGACAGCACACTCAAAATTCAACAGGATGTCAGAACCCAGCTCTCCAGCTCAACCAGGTGACAGCGCCCCTTCATCTCCAACAGCGAGGTCATCACCTGCCCCAGCAGCCAGGGTCTTGCCAGCCCTGCCTGCAGTCAGCATCAACAGTCTTGGTGTTCCAGCATTTGCACCGGTGTTCATGGGGAACCCTGTCCTCCCTACCTACAATGGAAACCCCTTCACCTTGAGGGATTTCAAAGAGGGGATCCAGAGTTTTTGTCTTTTACTCTTTCCTTCCTAACCAACAGGTGCAATTGCTCACAGGACAACTCCAGGGACCAGCATTAGAGGAAGTCCGCACCGTTCCAGCCTCCGAGAAGGCGACTGTAGAGCAGATCTTTGAAGGACTGTACCAGGTATTTGAGTCACATTCTCCTTCAGAGGTACGTCTCCAGCTGTTTGAAAGGCAACAAAAGCCAGGTGACACCTTGAGAGCATATGCCGTAGCCCTACAGAATGCCCTAGAGACTGTCCAAAAATTAGATGGTATAACTCCCGAGCAGGGCAACAAGGTGTTAATGGACATATTTATTAGTGTTGAGCGGCATAGGCCATATTCGAATTCGCGAATATTCGCGAATATATGGACGAATATTCGTCATATATTCGCGAATATTCGCACATTTGTTATATTCTCGTTTTATTTTCGCATATGCGAACATTCGCGAATGCGAAAATTAACATATGCGAAAATTAGCATATGTTAATTTTCGCATATGCGAAGTTTCGCACGCCAGTCTCACACGGTAGTATTAGAGCCTTTTTTACACCACACAAGCTGGAAACAGAGAGGGGTGATCACTGTGATGTGTACTGTGAAAAAAAAAAACAAAAAAAAAAAACGAATATTTGTAATTACGAATATATAGCGCTATATTCGCGAAATTCGCGAATTCGCGAATATGCGATATTCGCGAATAATATTCGAATTGCGAATATTCGGGAGCAACACTAATATTTATTAATGGGGCTCAAAAATAAGTGGGACAAAGCCCAGCTGAGAATGTTAGCAGTCCAAAACCTTGCTAAATACTGGCTATCCAAGTGAATGAGTTCGGGACTGAGTTAGAGGAAGTTTGTACACCCCTTACACCCGTTCCAGAGCCACTAGGGGCGGTAGCCAGACCTATACCACCATCGTCACCAGCCCGCGCATCAGTGTCATCTACTTTGCCAGTCACTGCAGCCTTTACAGAGTGTTAAGCAGGACATTGTACAACTGGCTAAGGCTGTGAAAGAGCATGCCACACAGGCCGCTCCACCTGACCACGAACCGCCCCTGCCTAGGAAACCTGCTCCCTGCAGTTTTAATTACCGCAATCCTCTGCCCAATAGACCCTCAGGGACTCAAAGACCCTTTTGCACTTACTGTAATAAGTCAGGACATTGGAAAATGCAGTGCTGGGATTAAAATGGATTTCCCCAGAGGTCACGGACCGGCCCTCAGGAAAACAGTCATCAGGTCCAATCCCCGAATGACCCAAGTCAGGACTCTCTTTTTATGTCGCCTCTTGCCCCTATGTATTATTGTTATTGTTATTGTTATTGTAGAAGGTGTACTTTTGGAGGCAGGGATACAGGGTAACAAGTGTCTACTATACCTAAAAGTGTTTTCTATCAGCATTGGGATGCTAGTTTATTGTGTGAGCCTGATGATGTTAACTTCCGAGTAGTTGCTGGTAATGGGCAACCAGTCCCCAGACATTGATACCGGGAGCCAAACATTCAGTTGGGAGGGCATGTACTTAGCGGGCAGGGAGTGATTGTAACTAATGTGACAGATAAGGGGTCTGCTGAGTTTATATTGGGGATGAACATTATGAAGTATTGTTTCACTGAAGTGTTAGATTCCTTGCATGCCACTCTTCCCCATATGTCCCTTTAAGGCCATATGCGCAGCACCACTTGAAAGTTCTACAGGCGGAGCAGAAGTTTGCCAACAAGCACGGTAAAATCTGCAGAGTACGAGTTCAAGACATCAGGACAGTGACCTTACAACCCAACACGAAGAACATCAATTGTGTCGTGCACGTCCCGGAATCAAGAATTGGGACTATTGAGCCCTGCTGGAACCTATGCAATTGGAAGATCATCCTCTTTTTTGAGCTGCAAGAAGCCTGGTCACTGTCACCAACGGGAGAGTCCCGGTGCGGTTAGTAAATCTGTCTGATTCTGCTACTGTCTTGCCCAAATACACTCCTGTAGCCAAGTACCTCCTAGAGTTGAAAGACATTGTGACAGAAAGTCTGGTGGCCCGACATCGTGCAGCTCAAGTTGCCAAAGGATCCAGTGTGAGCCCTCCAAAGCCCTGGTGGGCGCAACTCCAGCTTGGAGATGGCACTACCCCTAGGGACCAAGTCAATGGAATCATCAATGTTGCCAAGAGGTACCATGAGGCTTTCAGCAAGCACCCCACAGACTTCGGGCAGACTTCAATGATCCAGCATCGAATCCTCACAGGTGAGAGCTCACCTATCAAGGAAAGACAGCATCCGAGCGCCCGGCATGTATCACACTGTCAAGAAGATGTTAGCCAACATAAAAAAGGCAGACCTAATCCAGCAAAGTCAGAGCCCCTGGGTGGCACCACCTGTCCTAGTAAAGAAAAAGGACGTAAGCATCCTACTCAACTACAGGAAATTGAATAATGTCACACACAAGGACGCTTATCCATTGCCAAGGATCGAGGAGTCACTTACCTCCCTCGGATTGGCTGCTTACTTCTCAACCCTGGACTAAACCAGTAGATATTGGCAAGTGCCCATGGCCATGGAGGATAGGGAGAAGACCCCTGCTATGTTCCAGCATCTGAGGGAAAGGTGCCTGGGCCATCTACATTTTCAAAGTGTCCTATTGTACCTGGACAATGTAATTGCATATTCTAAGTCCTACCAGGAACACCTTAGCCACCTGTCAGAGTTGTCAAGAACTGGCTAACACTAAACCTGCGCACAGTGAAAGTGTCAGTAGCTTCCTGGGGTTTGCCGGCTACCACCGCCATTTCATTCCAGACTTCGCCCAGATTGCAGAACCCCTCACAGCTCTCTTAAGGGGTACGGCGAAGGAGAACTACAATGGAAGACGACCTGTTAAATGGGCCAAAGAGCAAGAGATGGCATTTCGAGCTCTCAAAAGTCTGCTGACAGAACCACCCATCTTGGTGTATCCAGACTACAGTCATCTTTTCTGGCTGTATACTGATGCCAGTTTTGAAGGTCTGGGAGCTGTCCTGTCCCAAGTCCAGGAAGGACAGGAGCGAGTAATTGCCTATGCCAGTCGTAACCTGCATGGAGCAGAGAAGAACGATGCAAATTATAGCTCATTCTAGTTGGAACTTTTCGCCCTGGTGTGGGCTGTGACCGAAAAGTTCAAAGACTATTTGGCTGCCACGCCATTTACTGTCTACATGGATAATAACCCGTTGGCCCACCTGAACACTGCCAAGTTGGGTGCCATCGAGCAGAGTTGGGCTTCAAGATTAGCCAATTACAGTTTCAAGTACAGAAGGGGCATGTCGAATGTCAATGCCAATGTACTGTCCAGGATGACCCCCGGCAAAGAACCCCCTGTTTAAGACGTGTAGGAAGACGTGGAGATGCCCCCATTCTACCAATGGTTCGTGAATCAGAATGTTGTGACTGCCCTCATGGACGGTGAACTCAGGTCCCAAAAGGTTAAAGAAGAACTATACACCTGGAAGACTCTTCAAGATGAAAGTCAAGTCATGGGGGATCTGTTGGACTACCATCTACGCTGGGCCCAGTGTGAATACGAGCTGAAACGTCTGTGGCAACAGAGGAAGCAACTGTTTGTGCACAAAGGACTGTTGTACCGAAATTCTTTAGATCCCGTCTCTGGTGATCGACTTCATCAGATTCTGGCGATGGTCCTCAACACATACCATGATCAGTCGGAACACTTTGGAGTCCACAAGACCGAAGCTACTGTCGCGGAGCGACATTGAGAAATGGTGCAGTGAATGTGCTGTCTGTAATGTCACCAAGAACGTGTACAAGGATGCAAGAGCACCCCTCCATTCCATCCAGAGTGAAAGGCCTAACCAGTTGGTCGCGCTAGATCATGTCAAGATGTCTCCTACCCGGTTCGGGTACACTTATGGATCACTACTCCAAATGGGATGTCGTTGTCCCCGTCAAAGATCTAACAACCAAGACAGCGGCCCAGATGTTCTACTCCAATTGGGTGCAAACCCTTGGGTGTCCAGAGTCTGTCCTAACGGACCATGGAACGGCCTTCGAGGCCTAACTCTTCCAAGAGCTATGTCAATTCCATGCCTGCAAGAAACTCCGTACTGCTTATCACCCCCAGGGGAACAGGCTCTGTGAGCGTCTCAATCATCAATCAAGTCTTTATCCACATGTTGCAAGCAGCCTCTGTGTCAAGACAAGAAGAGTGGCCCTGACTGCTGCCCGAATTATTGGAGATCTATAATAACACAGACCTCTGTGTACAGGGTACATCCCTTTCTACGTGATGACGGGGCGACATGGGCAGCTGCCTAAAGACCGAATATTTTGGCTCCAAGCCCCTTTCAATAAATCTCCGCAAGCCTCCCTTGAGTGGGTCTCTGACCATCAGAGAAGAATCATAGAGGCCAAAGAAATTTTCAGCAAGAAGATGGGCGAGGCCCAGCAGAGACAACAGTAGGACTATAACTGTCATGCTTCTGCAAAACCACTTCAATTGGGCACTAAAGTCTGGCTGCAGAATTTTCCAAGGACCCACAAGTTAGACTCTATCTGGGAAACACCGTACACGGTGACGGCCATACTCTATCTGGAATCCGATGTATGCAAAGTACAAAAGCCTGCGTACAAGCCACAAGTTGTTCACCAAAACCAAATCAAGTTATGTGTGAAAGAAGATCTGCCAGTACTCCCAGCACCACCTCCTCCAGCGGTCAGACTTGAGAGAGAGTGCATTCCAGGCAAGGGAATCCACCCATTCATGGATTTCCCCATGTTTTCTCCAATCCAGCCTGCGATCTTCCGTGTCTCACCAGCACCAGGGCTGGTTCAACCTACTCTAGTCTACGCCAGTCCCAGTCTTATCATTATTGGCTCCGGTTTATACACCAGTCTCCAGAGAACCAACTCTGTCCCCAGCCTCTCCAGTGCAGATGCCAGCGACTCTGGGCCCTACCAGTCCTGAACTAATACCAGCTCCTGAGTTTGCTGAGGACAAACCAGCTGCGGCCTTGGAAGTTCCAAGAGCTCCAGAAGACTCAAGAGTTCCATATTCCTCCGAGGTGGTGTTGTGTAGATCCCAAAGGTCTACTCAAGAACAGTTACCCGCTAGATATAGAGAATAAAAACAGTATCACACATAGTCCAACTAATTTAGTCAGTCTATATAATGTACATATGAGTTTGTCAAAATGTCTAGTCAGGACTGTATCTAACATGTCCATTACCAGTCCATATTGTCGTAATGTTTATATGTATCTAACATTTTTCCTATCCCCATGTGCAAGGTGCTCTCCTGGCCAGAGGGTTCCCCTGCAACTTAAAGGGGTACTCCGGTGGAAAACATTTTTTTCAATCAACTGGTGCCAGAAAGTTAAACAGATTTGTAAATGACTTCTATTAAAAAATTTTTACCCTTCCAGCAGAGAGCACTGTGGACAAGACAAAAAAAGAAATTAAAAAAGAAAAGAATATTCTCTGTAGCATACAGCTGCTAAAAAGTCCTGGAAGGGTAAACATTTTTTAATAGAAGTCATTTACAAATCTGTTTAACTTTCTGACACCAGTTGATTTAAAAATAAATAAATGTTTTCCAAAGGAGTACTGTTTTAACCCCTTAAAGCGTACCTGTCATAGTGCAAAAAAAAAAAAAGAAAAAAAGTGATATGTTACTCAGGACCCAATCCTTCTCTTCCGTCCACTCCCAGGGAGATTAGCTACAGTGCCAAACTTCTTGATAATGTTGCGCACTGTGGATAATAGCAAATCTAGATCCCTGGAGATGGACATGTAACCTGGGGATTGTTGATATTTTTCCTTAATTTTGGTTCTCAAGTCCTCAGGCAGTTCTCTTCTCCTCTTTCTTTTGTCCATGCTTAGTGTGACACACAATGCAAAGACTAAGTGAACTTCTTTTCTTTTTATCTGCTTTCAGGTGTGATTTTTATATTGTCCACAACTATTACTTGCCTCAGGTAAGATTAAAGGAGCATCACATGCTTGAAACAATCTTATTTTTCCACAATTTTGAAAGGGTGCCAATAATTTTGTACAGCCCATTTTTGGAGTTTGGTGTGACATTACAGTGGGGATCAAAAGTTTGGGCACCCCAGGTAAAAATTTGTATAAATGTGCATAAAGAATCCAAGGAAAGATGGAAAAATCTCCAAAAGGCATCAAATTACAGATTAGACATTCTTATAATATGTCAACAAAAGTTAGATTTTAATTCCATCACTTAAACTTGCAAAATAACAGAAAACAAAAAAATGGCGTCTGCAAAAGTTTGGGCACCCTGCAGAATTTATAGCATGCACTGCCCCCTTTGCAAAGCGGAGACCAGCCAGTATCATGGATTGTTCTCAATCATCATCTGGGAAGACCAGGTGATCTCTATCTCAAAGGTTTTAAATGCCCAGACTCATCTGACCTTGCCCCAACAATCAGCACCATGGGTTCTTCTAAGCAGTTGTCTAGAAATCTGAAACTGAAAATAGTTGACGCTCACAAAGCTGGAGAAGGCTATAAGAAGATAGCAAAACGTTTTCAGATGTCAATATCCTCGATTCGGAATGTAATTAAGAAATGGCAGTCATCAGGAACAGTGGAAGTTAAAGCAAGATCTGGAAGACCAAGAAAAATATCAGACAGAACAGCTCGCAGGATTGTGAGAAAAACAATTCAAAAGCAATGTTTGCCTGCACAATCCCATAGAAAAATATCTGGCAGACACTGGAGTTGTGGTACACTATTCCACTATAAAGAGATCCTTGTACAAATATGAAGAAAAACTCTTCTACGTCCTCACCACAAAAATCAGCGTTTGAACTTTGCAAAAGAACATATAGACAAGCCTGATGCATTCTGGAAACAAGTTCTGTGGATCGATGAGGTTAAAATTTAACTTTTTGCCCGGAATGAGTAAAGTTATGTTTGGAGAAGAAGGGGAACAGAATTTAATGAAAAGAACCTTTGTCCAACTGTTACGCATGGGGGTGGATCAATCATGCTTTGGGGTTGTATTGCAGCCAGTGGCACAGGGAACATCTCATGAGTAGAAGGAAAAATGGATTCAATAAAATTTCAGCAAATTTTGGATGCTAACTAGATGCCATCTGTGAAAAATCTGAAGTTAAAGAGAGGATGGCTTCTACAAATGGATAATGATCCTAAACACACCTCGAAATCCACAGGGGATTACATCAAGAGGCGTAAACTGAAGGTTTTGCCATGACCTTCACAATCTCCTGACCTCAACATAATTGAAAATCTATGGATAGACCTTAAAAGAGCAGTGCGTGACAGACAGCCCAGAAATCTCAAAGAACTGGAAGACTTTTGTAAGGAATAATGGGCAAGGATACCTCAAAGAAGAATTGAAAGACTCTTGGCTGGCTAAAAAAAAAAGCGTTTACAAGCTGTGATACTTGCCAAAGGGGGCAGTACAAGATATTAACTCTGCAGGGTGCCCAAACTTTTGCAGACGCCATTTTTTTGTTTTCTGTTATTTTGAAAGTGTAATTTATGGAAATAAAATCTAACTTTTGTTGACATGTTATAAAAATGTCTAATCTGTAATTTGATGCCTTTTGGAGATTTTTCCATCTTTCCTTGGCTTCTTAATGCACATTAATACAATTTTTTACCTGGGGTACCCAAACTTTTGATTCCCACTGTATGTCCAATTTGCTTTTTTTCCTCCCTTTTTTAGTTTAGTTTCAATACACACAAAGGGAATAAACATATGTATAGCAAAACGTGTTACTGCAATCCTTTTCTGTGAGAAATAGTTCATTTTCTTGAAAAAATTCAGGGGTGCTAACAATTACAGCCATGACTGTATATTCTATTAATGTGTGTCAGGATTCGGCAGGCTGGAGGTGGATCCTCTGTGTCAGAGAGAGATTGGCGTGGACCGTACCGGTGGACCGGTTCTAAGTTGCTACTGGTATTCACCAGATAAGTTCAGACAGGTTAGCAGGAATTTCTCGTGCGGCCAGTACATCTTTGATGTTGCTGGATAAGCCTTTCTTGAAGGTCGCGCAGAGGGCCTCATTGTTCCAGGCTAGCTCTGAGGCGAGGGTACGAAACTGGATGGCGTATTCACCTACGGAGGAACTTCCTTGGACTAGGTTCAGCAAAGCAGTCCCGGGCTGGCTCCTCGAAGACACTATGGACTTCAGTGAAGAAGGACTGGACAGTGGCTGTGGCAGGATCATTGCGGTCCCAGAGCGGTGTGGCCCATGACAAGGCCTTTCCAGACAGAAGACTAACTACGAAAGCCACCTTAGATCGTTCTGTGGGAAATTGGTCCGACAACATCTCCAAGTGTAGGGAACATTGAGACAGGAAACCTCAGCAGAGTTTAGAGTCCCCATCAAATTTGTCCGTCAGGGACAAGCGGAGGCTAGGAGCGGCCACTCGCTGCGGAGAAGGTGCAGGAGCTGGAGGAGGAGATGGTTGCTGCTGTAGAGGCAGAAGCTGCTGAAGCATGGCGGACAACTGTGACAGCTGTTGTCCTTGTTGGGCGACCACGGTGGCAAGGTCAGCGAGACTTGGCAGTGGCACCTCAGCGGGATCCATGGCCGGATCTACTGTTAGGATTCGGCAGGCTGGAGGTGGATCCTCTGTGTCAGAGAGGGATTGGCGTGGACCGTACCGGTGGACCGGTTCTAAGTTGCTACTGGTATTCACCAGAGCCCGCAGCAAAGCGGGATGGTCTTGCTGCGGCGGTAGCAACCAGGTCGTGTCCACCGGTAATGACTCTACCTCACTGACTGCTGAGAGTGGCAAGGGACAGGAGGACTAGACAGAGGCGAGGTCAGACGTAGCAGAAGGTCAAGGCAGGCGGCAAGGTTTGTAGTCAAGGGCAACGGCAGAAGGTTTGGTAACACTGGTAAGGCAATCACAGAAACGCTTTCACTAGGCACAAGGCAACAAGATCCGGCAAGGACAGGAAGGGGAAGTGGGTTTTTATAGGCATGGAGCAGATGGGAGCTAATTACACTGATTGGGCCAGGCACCAATTAGTGGTGCACTGGCCCTTTAAATCTTAGAGAGCTGGCGCACGCGCGCGCGCCCTAGAGAGCGGAGCCGCGCGCGCCAGGACGTGACAGCCGGGGAACGGGACAGGTAAGTAGATTGGGATGCGACCTGCGAGCGGGCGCGTCCCGCTATGCGAATCGCATCCCCGCCGGCAGTGACAGTGCAGCGCTCCCGGTCAGCGGGTCTGACCGGGGCGCTGCAGAGAGGAGAACGCCGCGAGCGTAACAATGTGTTTTGTGAATTGATTTTTATATATGAACTAAAGCCAGTATTGTAGGTATTTTTAGTTTTTATCTATGCCTTCAGGGACTTTTTTAGGTGTACTATAGAAAGGAATCAGTCCTATTGTCACTCTTGTACAGAGCTATAACGTGCTTGTGTACATTAACCCTAAAGAAAAAACTTCAATATAAATATATATATATATATATGGGGAGGGGGGGAATGAAAAGTATTGATTACTTTTTTACATGTTTTTCTAGTGACATAAACCTTGGGAAAACCCCTTTGACAATAACATTTTAGATATGATTAGGATTGTAAGACATGCACTAAGCATAAGCATTTTTGCTGTAGTTTATAATAAAGAGATAGTAACAAAATAAAAACCAGGTATTATATATGTAAAAAGCAAATGATGATTATTATTGTATCCAGGGCCTTGGTGACTGTGGCCCCTTCCATATTACCATCTGTGGTAATTATGGTTGTGTTTACTAGCAGAGTAATGTTAAGTGGGGAGTCTGTAAAATAGAAGGGCTTGCGGTAAAATCCACAATTAGAATCCTTTTGTTAATAACATCATAAAGTGGGTGAAAATAACGTCTTAAGAAAAAAGACGTAAACACACACACACATATAAAAAAAAAGTCTGAGAAAATTAATTTTTTTTAATATTAACAGAGTGCCTTGGATATTTTTCTTTTCACATTTTTTTCTGGACATCTGTCTGACATTCACCCAGTCTTGTATTCTTTGCTCTCTGCTGGGACCTTTGTCAGCGAGGTTTGTTTTTCTTCTTGACAATCACAGTGTGATGGAGTCAAGCCTGCAAGTGTGGACTATTGATTTAGTCTGGAGCCGAAGAGTTGAAGGGGCAAAACCAGGGGGTGGGCGGCGATGTGAAAGCATGAAGAGTAAGGAGGAGCTTCCTCTCCCCAATGTGTTTCACCACTGGAAATATAAGGGGTGATTAAAACGGTTCTCTCCCCTGTGGCTCAGTAATCACTAATAAGAACCCACTGCGACCCATCAATGTCTAATGAACTTCACTTTCCAACCTTTTTTTCTCTGACCATAAATCAGTAATGAAGTCTAGCGCAATAATATTTCAGTTTCCAGTTGGCTGCATGTATAGTCCTTTATCCCAGCAGTACATAATGCCGTATATTAAGGTTATTTATGCTCTGTGTTATAGAACTTTCCCAGAATACACAAAATGGTTGCTGTCATACTCAAATTTTTATAGACTGTAAGAAATACATCTTGCTAAGATAAGCAATTATGGCTATACAATGTCTAGCATGCAACAAAGGGTTAAAGAGTACTAGTGCTTCAGGATAGGCCGTCACGGCCCACCAGAGTAGTTCTATAAATGGAACACACATGTTTTTACATCTGTACTTGTCAGCAGCCCCCCAAAACAGCCTCTCTCCTATTAACCCGTCTTTCTTCATAAAGGACAATGGCAGATTAGAAACCAAGGCTTTAGAGAACAGGTCTTAAAAATACAAATATTTAAAAGAACTCATATGTCTCTTTCATAGGACAAAAGAGCTGCCTGTTGTCTAACAGATGCACATTGCTTATTATATTTATATACCGTAGATAGATTGCTTTGTTTTGTAAAAAGTCTTGGGGAAGAAAATCCTTAAACTGTATTATTTATGATTATCATTTCATAGTAAGATGAATCCGTAAAATACACATTTACGGTAGGGTCACATATACCGCATCTGCAGCGTGTTTAGCGTTGCAGAAAATACACTGCAGATGTGGCAGACACACAGGGCTACCTGGCATCAGCCATGTAGAAGTAATTTAAACATCTGGTTAATTTTCTGGCACCAGGTAATTTGAAAAATAATAATAATAATTGTAATAATAATAATTGTTTTCCATCAGAGTACCCCTTTAACAAGGTTAAACATTCCCTTTAAAGGGGTACTCCGGTGAAAACCTTTTTTCTTTTAAATCAACTGGTGGCAGAAAGTTAAACATATTTGTAAATTACTTCTATTAAAAAATCTTAATCCTTCCAGTACTTATTAGCTGCTGAATGCCACAGAGGTATTCCTTTCTTTTTGGAACACTGATGACATCACGAGCAGTGCTCTCTGCTGACATCTCTGTCCATTTTAGCAACCATGCATAGCAGATGCATAGCAGATATATGCAAAGGGCAGCATGGTGGCTCAGTGGTTAGCCCTGTTGCCTTGGGTTCAAATCCCACTAAGGACAACAATAAATAAAGCATTATTATTATTATAATAACGTCAGCAGAGAGCACTGTGCTCGTGATGTCATCAGAGAGCATTCCAAAAAGAAAAGAATTTCCTCTGTAGTATTCAGCAGCTATTAAGTACAGGAATGATTAATTTTATAATAGAAGTAATTTACAAATATGTTTAACTTTCTGCCACCAGTTGATTTAAAAGAAAAAAGGTTTTCACCGGAGTACCCCTTTAAGTGCAGTTGGACTTTTGGTGGACTTGTGGTCAAAGATATGGTTCCCCAGGTTCCCCTGCAAAGGACCATTCAGAAGAAGACATTTTGGGTATTTTGGAGTTCAGACAAAAGATTTAAAATAGCAACAGTGTCAGACTTATCCTATATTCACAGGTTACAATGTTGCTCCCTATGCATTCCTTTTCTGTGCAGCAATAGTGCATGGAGCTTCCGCAGTAGCCGGTAGGAGTAACAGGCTACAGTTACCATCATTCATTGCTGACATTAACTCTAGGTCAGTGGTCTTCAACCTGCGGACCTCCACATGTTGCAAAACTACAACTCCCATCATGCCCGGACAGCCAATGGCTGTGTGTGAGACCAGCAAGCTGACGTACTACAGGTCATCATAACCCTAGGAGATGAGCTGTAAACATCACATTATGGTCAAGTAAGTGGTGAGGGATTCTGGGGAAAACTGCTGAAAAAATGTCATTACTTTGCTCTGAGTGTCAGACTCACTTCCCTGGTAAGGCATATCTTATTGGCTGATAGGGAGCTGGTCAGAGCCAGTGCTGGGTGTTAGTAAAAAGCATAAACCCCAGCAATGTAGTCCTGCTGATTGATTCTGGTGGATGATTGCCTTTCCTTGCCGGCCCTAAGACTCAAAAGGGGGAGATTTATCAAAACCTGTTTAAAGGAAAAGTGGACCAGGTGCCCATAGCAACCAATCAGATCGCTTCTTTCATTTTTCAGAGGCCTTTTCAAAAATGAAAGGAGCGATCTGATTGGTTGCTATGGGCAACTCAGCAAATTTACCTCTGAACAGGTTTTGATAAATCTCCCCCACAGTGACTGTGGGTGAAGTCAATCAGCAACACTAAGTCCAGCCCATGACAATGGCAGCATAGTGGCCCATTCCATCCTTCCTCCTCCCACGAATAATATGTCATTTTCATTAGTTGCTCAGTGACTGAGACCATGGTGAGGCAATAAGATACCTTGCCCGGGTCTCTTTCAGTAAGCCTGCCTGTTTGTTCTGCTCAAAGCCTTCAGAGTCAGGGTGCTTTCACAATACGTTTTAGTGTACGGTTGCTGGATCCGGTTGGGAGGGTCAAAAACCGTCCGGTCCCGTATCCCAGCCGGATCCGGCCCGAACCCCATTAATTTCAATGAGCCGACCGGAGTCAAACGCTGACTCTGGTTGTCTCATTTTTGCCCCGTATACAGTTTCCTGACCGGACCTAAAACTGTGATATACCACGGTTCTAGATCCGGTCAGAGAACCGTATAGGGGGGAAAATGAGACAACCGGAGTCAGCGTTTGACTCCGGTCGGCTCATTGAAATGAATGGGGTTCGGGCCGGATCCGGCTGGGATACGGAAGGGGCCGGTTTTCATCCCTCCCAACCGGATCCAGCAACCGTACACTACAAACGTACAAACGTGAAAGCACCCTCAGTCAGTCTTCCCATTTCCATGGGACTAAGCTTTGCTGGACAGGTAAAATTGCTTTTTTATGTACTATCCTTTATATTATTATAATATATAGCATGCCTGGATTATGTTCTCTGCTTTCCCTTATACAGTAAAATCTCCCTTATTC